>NC_090443.1:140948374-141573374 GCF_031143425.1 Pleurodeles waltl
TTTGAGTGATAGGGGAGAGTGTGAGGGTGGGGGTGTGTGATAGCATGCAGGTAGGGTGGGGGATATGATAGTTAAGATTTGACTTACCAGTGTCCCATCCTCCACCGACTCCTCCGAGGCCCTCAGGATGCAAGATGGTCAAGACTTGCTCCTCCCATGTTGTTAGTTGTGGGGGAGGAGGTGGGGGTCCGCCGCCAGTCCGCTGCACCTCGATGTTGTGCCTGGAGACCGTGGAACGCACCTTCCCCCGTAGGTCGTTCCACCTCTTCCTGATGTCCTCCCTATTTCTTGGGTGCTGTCCCACGGCGTTCACCCTGTCCACTATTCTGCGCCATAACTCCATCTTCCTGGCTATTGATGTGTGCTGTACCTGTGATACGAATAGCTGTGGCTCTACCCGGACGATTTCCTCCACCATGACCCTGAGCTCCTCCTCGGAGAAGCGGGGGTGTCTTTGGCGTGCCATGGGGTGGTGTGGGTGAGGTGTGGGGTGGTGTATGTGGTGATGAGTGTGGTGAGTGTAGTGGTGTGTGGTGTTTTGTGCGTGGATGTTGTGTGGGTGATGGTGTTGTGTGCCTCTGTGTGATGGGGTTGTCAATTGCTGTGCTGTCTCTCTGGCCTTCTTTCAGAATTTCTGCCAATGTCACGCAAGGGGAGTGACCCCGTAGGCAAGGGTCGCTCCCCGAGGGGGTTGGGTGGGGAAATTTATTTTAGGCCTATTGTTATTAGGCCGATCTGCCCCCAGGGAGGGCAGAAACCTCTAGGCGCCAGGGATTGGTGTGTGTGTATACGTGTGTTTTCTTTAGGGGGCAGCCCCTTGGGTAAGTGTCGCTCTCCATGGGAGCACATTACTGTTGGCCATATCTGCCCCCATTTTTCTTTGTGTTTTTTTTTTTTTTTGTTTGTTTGTTTTTTTAGAGATGGGGAGCGACCCATTAGGCAAGGGTCGCTCCCCTGGAGGGCAACTTGTATTTATACCATTTCTGCCCCCCTTGGGGGCAGTTAGGCCGATTTTAGGTCAATCTGCCCCCAAGGGTGGCAGAAACAACTAGGCACCGGGGATCTTTTTTTTTGCGCCAATGTCACGCAAGGGGAGTGACCCCGTAGGCAAGGGTCGCTCCCCGAGGGGGTTGGGTGGGGAAATTTATTTTAGGCCATTTCTGCCCCCTTGGGGGCAGATCGGCCGATTGTTGTTAGGCTAATCTGCCCCCATGGGGACAGAAACCACTTAGCCACCAGGGATTGGTGTGTGTGTATGCGTGTGTTTTCTTTAGGGGGGCAGCCCCTTGGGTAAGTGTCGCTCTCCATGGGAGTACATTACTGTTGGCCATATCTGCCCCCCATTGGGGGCAGATGGGCTTATTTTTGGAAGGCCCATCTGCCCCCAAGGGGGGTTGGGGGGGGGGGGGGGGGCAGAAAGCCCACCAGAGGCCAGGGAAGTTTTTTTTCAAAAATATTCAAAAATAAGAGGGTGGGGGTACCCCCACCCCAAATAAATGGGGCCAAAATTGTTCTGCCCACCAGTGGGCAGATGGGGCAATTACCCCTGATCCACACCCCGGGGGGGCAGAAAGTCTACTAGATGCCAGGGGATTAAAAAAAAACAAAAAATATTGGGGTGGTGGCTACCAACCAGTATGGGCCTGGTTATGCCCCCACCTCAACTGAAGGGGGTAACAGTCTTTCAGATCTCCCCCGCACTCTAAAACATCTTATCCTACAGCAAGCAAGAAGGCATTTGATTATTTTGGGTTTTAGTTTTACATTTGGGCCATGAGAACTTGGCTTACTTTCAAAATCGTCCCACTTGGAATGGTGAGGGCTGCACTTTATGGACTTTGGAACGCTGCCATGTAGAAAACTCCACAAGACCTAGACACATCTGAAAACTAAACATCTGGGGGATTCCAGGGTGGTGTGTTTCACATACATCCGCACCATTTTTGTACCCACAATCCCCTGCAAACCTTCAACTTTGCTGGAAATTATACATTTTGCCCACGTTTTTGTGATGGAACCTTCCGGAATCTGCAGGAATCCACAAAATTCCTACCACCCAGCATTGTCTTATCTATACCAATAAAAATTCTGCTGCACTTATCAGCCTAAAAATGTTTTTTTGCAAACTACCCTTTTGGACCCCCTTTGTTCCCCCTCAATATCGACATGTTTTTGGCTCTTCCCTTTCACAAGCACATGGCCCACCTACACAACTGAGGTATCATTTTTACCGGGAGAGTGAGGGGAACATTGGGTGGTATGAAATGTGTCCCAGTGCGGTGATCCCACACAGAAATGTGGGAAAATGTAGATTTTTTTAGCTAAATTTGAGGTTTGCTGAGGATTCTGGGTAAGAAAACATTGGGGGATCCACACAAGTCACAACTCACTGGACTCCCTCGTGTGTCTAGTTTTCAGAAATGTCTGGGTTTGGTAGGTTTCCCTAGAAGGCTGCTGAGCCCAGGACCAAAAACGCAGGTGCCCCCCTGCAAAAACAGGTAGGTTTGTATTTGATCATTTTGATGTGTCCAGATAGTGTTTTGGGGCATTCCCTTTCGTGGGCGCTAGGCCTACCCACACAAGTAAGGTACTATTTTTATCGGGAGACTTGGGGGAATGCTGGGTGGAAGAAAATTTGTGGCTCCTCTCAGATTCCAGAACTTTCTGTCACCGAAATGAGAGGAAAAAGTGTTTTTTTGGCCAAATTTTGAGGTTTGCAAAGGATTCTGGGTAACAGAACCTTGTCAGAGCCCCACAAGTCACCCCATCTTGGATTCCCCTAGGTGTCTAGTTTTCAAAAATGCACTGGTTTGCTAGGTTTCCCCAGGTGCCGGCTGAGCTAGAGGCCACAATCCACAGGTAGGCACTTTGTAAAAAAAACACCTCTGTTTTCTGTGAAAAAATGTGATGTGTCCACGTTGTGTTTTGGGCCATTTCCTTTCGTGGGCGCTAGGCCTACCCACACAAGTGAGGTACCATTTTTATCGGGAGACTTGGGGGAACACTGGGTGGAAGGAAATTTGTGGCTCCTCTCAGATTCCAGAACTTTCTGTCACCGAAATGAGAGGAATAAAGTGTTTTTTGGGCCAAATTTTGAGGTGTGCAAAGGATTCTGGGTAACAGAACCTGCTCAGAGCCCCACAAGTCACCCCATCTTGGATTCCCCTGGGTGTCTAGTTTTTAGAAATGCGCTGGTTTGCTAGGTTTCCCCAGGTGCCGGCTGAGCTAGAGGCCAAAATCCACAGGTAGGCACTTTGTAAAAAAGACCTCTGTTTTCTGTGAAAAATTGTGATGTGTCCACGTTGTGTTTTGGGCCATTTCCTTTCGTTGGCGCTAGGCCTACCCACACAAGTGAGGTACCATTTTTATCGGGAGACTTGGGGGAACACAGAATAGCAAAACAAGTGTTATTGCCCCTTGTCTTTCTCTATATTTTTTCCTTCCAAATGTAAGGCAATGTGTAAAAAATACATCTATTTGAGAAATGCCCTGTAATTCGCATGTTAGCATGGGCTGCCCGGAATTCAGAGATGTGCAAATAACCACTGTTTCTCAACACCTTATCTTGTGGCCATTTTGGAAATACAAAGGTTTTCTTGATACCTATTTTTCACTTTTTATATTTCAGCAAATGAATTGCTATATACCAGGTATAGAATAAAAACCCATTGCAAGGTGCAGCTCATTTATTTGCTCTGGGTACCTAGAGTTCTTGATGAACCTACAAGCCCTATATATCCCTGCAACCAGAAGAGTCCAGCTGACGTAATGGTATATTGCTTTAAAAAATCTGACATTGCAGGAAAAAGTTACAGAGTAAAACGTGGAGAAAAATTGCTGTTTTTTTAAATCAATTTCAATATTTATTTATTTCAGCTGTTATTTTCTGTAGGAAACACTTGTAGGATCTACACAAATGACCCCTTGCTGAATTCAGAATTTAGTCTACTTTTCAGAAATGTTTAGCTTTCTGGGATCCAGCATTGGTTTCTCACCTATTTTGGTCACTAACTGGAAGGAGGCTGAAAGCACGGAAAAATAGTAAAAATGGGGTATGTCCCAGTAAAATGTCAAAATTGTATTGAAAAATTGGGTTTTCCAATTCAAATCTGCCTGTTCCTGAAAGCTGGGAAGATGGTGATCTTGCCACCGCAATCCCTTCGTTGATGCCATTTTCAGGGAAAAAACCACGAGCTGCCTTCTGCAGCCCTGTTTTCCCATTTAAAAATAAAAATAAAAATTCACTGTATTTTGGCTAATTTCTTGGTCTCCTTCAGGGGAACCCACAAAGTCTGGGTACCTCTAGAATCCATAGGATGTTGGAAAAAAAGGACCCAAATTTGGCGTGGGTAGCTTATGTGAACAAAAAGTTATGAGGGCTTAAGCGCGAACTGCCCCAAATAGCCAAAAAAAGGCTTGGCACAGGAGGGGGAAAAGGCCTGGCAGCGAAGGGGTTAACAAAACAAGTCATAGAACTAGTACCTCACCAACAAAAAGGAACAGGGGTTTATTCCCTATATTTCCTTATTCCCAAAAAGAGCAAAACACTAAGACCAATTTTAGATTTCAGAACTCTAAACCTTTTCATCAAATCAGAACACTTCCACATGGTCACACTACCAGATGTAGTCCCCTTACTAAAACACGAAGAATACATGTCAACACTGGATCTAAAAGATGCGTATTTCCATATACCCATCCATCCATCCATCTCACAGAAAATACCTCAGGTTTGTCATACAGGGCAAACATTACCAATTCAAGGTATTGCCATTTGGGATAACTACAGCACCCAGAGTATTTACAAAATGCCTCGCTGTAGTAGCAGCTCATATAACGAGACATCACATGCACGTATTCCCATATCTCGACAATTGGCTAATAAAAGCCAACACTCAACATCGGTGTCAAAATCACACACAGTATGTAATAGATGCCCTACACAGACTAGGGTTCTCTATAAATTACCAGAATTCTCACTTACAACCATCCAACTACAACAATACTTGGGAGCAACTCTCAACACACAAAGAGCAATTGCCACTCCAAGCCCACAAAGAGTTCAATCATTCCAAACCATGGTATCAAACATACAACCAAATCAGCACTACACAGTCAGATTTGTCATGAAACTCCGAGGCATGATGGCATCATGCATCGCAATTGTCCCAAACGCGCGGCTACACATGCAGCCCTTACAGCAGTGCCTTGCAAAACAATGGACGCAGGCACAGGGTCAACTCCAAGATCTAGTGTTGATAGACAGCCAAACACATTATTCGCTTCAGTGGTGGAACCCTGTAAATTTAAACAAAGGGCTGCCTTTTCAAGACCCTGTGCCTCATGCCATTCTCACAACAGATGCGTCAATGATTGGGTGGGGAGCACACCTCAACAATCACAATATACAAGGGCAATGGGACAGTCAACAAAGTCAACTACACATATATCACTTAGAACTGCTAGCAGTCTTCCTAGCACTAAAAGCTTTTCAACCTCTTCTAGTTCACAAACACATTCTTGTCAAAACAGACAATATGACAACAATAAAACAGGGGGGAACACACTCATCACAACTATGCCTCCTAGCACAAAAGATTTGGCATTGGGCAATTCACAACAACATTCGCCTAATAGCGCAATATATTCCAGGCATTCACAATCAATTAGCCGACAATCTCAGTCAATATCACCAGCAAACTCACAAGTGGGAAATGAATCCCCAGATACTACAAGAATACTTTCACCACTGGGGGACACCAGACATAGATCTGTTTGCAACAAAACAAAACGCAAAATGACAAAACTTCGCATCCAGGTACCCACACCCTCAGACCAAGGGCAATGCTCTATGGATCAATTGGTCAGGGATATTTGCTTACGCTTTTCCCCCTCTCCCACTCATTCCTTTCCTAGTCAACAAACTAAGTCAAAACAAACTAATACTCATAGCACCAACGTGGGCACGTCAGCCGTGGTACACCACACTGTTGGACCTCTCAGTAGTACCTCACATCAAACTCCCAAAGAGACCAGATCTGTTAACACAACACAAACAACAGATCAGACACCCCAATCCAGCAACGCTCAACCTAGCAATCTGGCTCCTGAAGTCTTAGAGTTTGGCTATCTAAATCTTCCAAATGAGTGTATGGAAGTAATTAAACAGGCAAGAAAACCTACCACAAGGCATTGCTATGCTAATAAATGGAAAAGGTTTGTTTTCTACTGCCAAGCAAACCAAATCACACCGTTAAATGCCTCCATACAAGACATTGTGAGTTATTTACTACACCTACAAAAAGCAAATCTCGCTTTTTCTTCCATCAAAATTCATCTCACTGCAATTTCTGCTTACTTGCAGATTAAACACACAAATTCACTATTTAGAATACCAGCTATTAAAGCCTTTATGGAAAGACTAAAAAGGATCATACCTCCAAGAACCCCACCGGTACCCTTGTGGAATCTTAATATCGTACTTACACGACTCATGGGTCCACCTTTTGAACCCATGCATTCTTGCCAAATCCAATTCTTAACTTGGAAGGTAGCATTTTTAAAAGCCATCACTTAAAAGCCATCACTTCACTACGAAGAGTTAGCGAAATACAGGCGTTCACTATCGAAGAACCCTTTATACAACTACACAAACATAAAGTGGTTCTCCGCACAAATCCAAAATTTCTACCTAAAGTCATTTCACTGTTTCATTTAAACCAAACTGTGGAGCTCCCAGTCTTCTTCCCACAGCCAGTCTCAGTAGCAGAAAGAGCACTGCATACATTAGACATAAAAAGAGCATTAATGTACTATATAGATAGAACAAACACATTTAGTAAAACTAAGCAGTTGTTCGTCACTTTCCAAAAACCCCATGCTGGTAACCCTATATCCAAACAAGGTATAGCCAGATGGATAGTTAAATGCATACAAACTTGTTACCTAAAAGCTAAAAGAAAGCTACTCATTACACCAAAGGCACACTCCACTAGGAAGAAAGGGGCAGCAATGGCTTTTCTAGGTAACATACCCATGAGAGAGATTTGTAAGGCAGCCACTTGGTTTACACCTCATACGTTTACCAAACACTACTGTGTAGATGTGTTAGCAACACAACAAGCCACAGTAGGACAGGCTGTACTAAGAACATTATTTCAAACGACTTCAACTCCTACAGGCTGACCACCGCTTTGGGGAGGATTACTGCTTTGTAGTCTATGCACAGCATGTGTATCTGCAGCTACACGTGCCATCGAACGGAAAATGTCACTTACCCAGTGTACATCTGTTCGTGGCATGTTCCGCTGCAGATTCACATGCGCCCTCCCACCTCCCCGGGAGCCTGTAGCCTTTTAATTTGCCATTAGAAATTGTATATATGTAAATAAACATTCCTTTAGCACAAACTATGTACATACATATCTATTCCATTGCATGGACATCTTTACTATTCTCATTCTACTACTCCTACCTCACCCTATGCGGGAAAACAATCTAAGATGGAGTCGATGCCCGTGCACAATGGAGCCCCGTGACTCGAAAAGACTTCTTCGAAGAAGAACAACTTGTAACACTCCGAGCCCAACACTAGATGGCAGGAACAGTGCACAGCATGTGAATCTGCAGTGGAACATGCCACGAACAGATGTACACTGGGTAAGTGACATTTTCCTTATATGTATGTGTGTATATATGTATGTGTGTGTGTGTATATATATATATATATAAAATATGTATATGTGTGTGTGTGTATATATATATATATATATATATATATATATATATATATATGTGTGTGTATATATATTAATTTAAAAGAAACACAAGCATACTTGTCTGCTGCTTGTTTGGAAAAAACAGTGAACAAAGGTTACAATAACACAGCAAAAGTAAGCCAGAAAGTACGGTGTTGGAGCTTCAATTGACAACATTTGTGCTCAATAAATAAAAGCGTCTAATTAGATGAATGCCTGGCACATGTTCGCTGCTATGCACAAAAAGTAATACGAGCAGTTATCAGCACGGTTTAATGTTAAAAGCTTTAAATAGACTGTGTTTTGAAGCTGGGCTTGGTGAGAGAACTGCGAGAGAACAAAGTCTGAATCTTATCTCGCTTTGTAACAGGAATACACCCTGTATAATTAGAATGTGAAAGGGAGGATGCAGCGGTTTGAATCAACATTTTAAAAGCTAGTGATGTTCACAGACAGTAGCACATATTAACTTACAGAGCGAAAAAAGCTTGATTGGCACAACACTTCAGGGGCGTAGGAGACAATAAATTTCTGGGGGGGACAGGGACAGCCTTGGGGACTTTCAATTAACCTTTGCCAAAAGATTCGATACATTGAAACAGCAAAATCCCAATGTTTCAGATAAGAAGATGCAATCTCCAGAAACATCTATCAAGTGAGGGAGAGGAAAGACCAGTACTGACAAAAAAGATGACTTTTTTAGACGAGATGAAACTAGTCTATATGGACCAAAGAACATCAAGGGGAGGAGAACGGGGGCTAGCACGAGGCCGAGGAAGAAAACCCATATGGGCCCGAGGAAGCAGCGGAAAACAAAAAGGGGGTCTAGAAAAAACAAAGGATTATCCACTGAGAAGCAAACAAACGAACAAACAAACGAACAAAACCTAGTAACTGAGGGTAATTTAAGTGAGAATTTGGTTGTAAATCTCTCAAATCATGAATTGACGCAACAAGAAATGACCCTTCTGAACAAAGGATTGTCCTTCTGCCCGGAAATGCATTATGATCATGTTGAAACAAGTATTGATTTATATAAATTTGTGCAGAAGCTAAAAGTGGGCAAATTTTTTGCTAAACAAGTACCAGGAGCACAAGTACTAGAGGCACAGAATACGTCATTGACCAATCTAATGATTGAACAAAAATCAGATGTGAAAACAGTATATGATCTGATATATGGTCTCGAGGATCATGACTTGTCGGAAACACAAGTACTGGAAGAACTAGACATTAATATGGATGGTCGTTGTCAAACAAACTTTAAACCTAAATCAAAATTCTGCCCAATACTATCACTGGGTAATAGGATGGATGTTTTTTACGATCTGGTGGTTGAAGATCTGGACAGATTAAACAAAACCAAATATGTGACAAAGGAAAATATAACTAAACAGGAACGTGAGGCCCTCAAAGCACTGATGGAAAATCAAGATTTGTAAATCAAACCGGCCGACAAAGGGGGAAATATAGTGATTATGGAAAAACAAAACTATATGAAAGAAGCATATAGGCAGCTTAACATCAAAAATCATTATCTAAAACTCAAGGTAAATCCTATAAACAAATTAACCATGCAAGTAAACCAACTTTTGGATACATGGTACAGTGATGGTTTGCTAAATAAGGATGAGAGACTATTCTTGGGTAATGATAATCCAATTATGCCAACAATTTATTTCCTCCCAAAAATACTTAAAAGCTTGGAAAAACCACTGGGTCGTCCAATAATCTCCAGTTGTGGTTCATTATAAGAGAATTTATCAATGTATGTGGATTACTTCTTAGCCCCGATAGTAACAAGTCTGAGTTCGTATATTAAAGATACAGGGGACTTTTTAACAGCACTTTTGGGAATTAATTGGGAACCGGAATATAAACTTGTCACTATAGATGTTGTATCCCTATATACTTCGATCAAGCATGAAATGGGTCTGATGGCGGTACACTATTTCCTAAAACAGCGAGATATGAAGTACCTGAAACACTCAAAAATGTTAATGAAGAGGATTGATTTATGTTTGAGGAATAATATTTTTATTTTCAATCATCAGCTATATGCTCAAGTTGGTGGGACAGCGATGGATGTTTCCTTTTCGCCCAGTAATGCGAATCTGATGATGGAATGGTGGGAGAAACATGTACCATGGAGTGATGATAATGAGGAATTTGCAGCAAAAGCCATTATGTGGCTGAGATATATTGATGATCTATTCATCATTTAGAATGGAACTGAAAAGTAATTTGTACAATATTATGAACGTTTGAATGAGAATGAAGTGGGTTTAAAATTCACATACATCAGTTCCCAAGCCATTCAATTTCTGGATGTTCAAGTATACATTGAGAATAATAATATTGAAGCCACACTATATCGAAAAGCCATTTCCACAAATAGTATATTACATGGAGATAGCTTTCATCTGATATCCCTGAAGAAAAGTATACCGTATGGAGAGTTCATCAGGATCAAGCGTAATTGTTCTACTGAACATGAAATGGAATTGAAATTCAGAGAAACTCGACAAAGATTCATACAAAGGAAATACAAAATGAAAGAATGGGGGAATGTAAAGCCAGATCCAAAACGAGAGATGAAATCTTGAAGAAATCTAAATTCGAGGGTGATGACAAAGACTCCATAATAAGGATGATAATAACATATAGTAAAAAAAATCATTTGATCCTGAAAATACTCAACAAGTATTGGGATATTATAAGGAAAGATCCTGATATTGGAAAACTCATTGGGGAAAGACCCATGGTAACATACAGGAAGGCGTCATCAATACAATATCTTTTGGTGAATAGTCATTTTCAGGTAGCTAAACCTTTGAATTGGTTACAGACCCAGACAAGAGGCTTTACATGTTGTGGCAAATGTAAGGCTTCTCGTATAGGTGTAAATACAAGAGAATATCCAGACTCGAAAGGAAGATCGATAAGAATTACAAAAAGAATCACTTGTGATACTACCTATGTAGTTTACATAATTGAACGTGACTGTGGTCTTCGGTACGTGGGGAGTACAATTTGTCCCTTAAAAAAACGTATACTTGAACATATCAGAGCTGTGCAAAACAAGGATGTAAACTATGCTCTGGCTAAACATTTACTTACACATGAAGGGAAGAATTGGACGCATATGAGGTTCTTTGGGATTGCGACCATTGAATATAATGAAAGAGGAGGGAATCGTGAGCTTAGACTTAGACCCTTGGAGTCCAGGTTGATAATACAACTCAAAACAAAGACTCCGAGGGGACTCAATGGCGACAAAGAACTTCATTATCACCTATGAGGGTGTAAGCGATAGTGTAAGGAAATGCCTCCTTGGCAAGGTTACCCCCAGACTTTTTGCCTTTGCTGATGCCAAGTTATGATTTGAAAGTGTGCTGGGACCCTGCTAACCAGGCCCCAGCACCAGTGTTCTTTCCCTAAACTGTACCTTTGTCTCCACAATTGGCACAACCCTGGCAAGTCCCTTGTAACTGGTACCCCTGATACCAAGGGCCCTGATGCCAGGAAAGGTCTCTAAGGGCTGCAGCATGTCTTATGCCACCCTGGGGACCCCTCACTCAGCACATACACACTGCTTGCCAGCTTGTGTGTGCTTGTGGGGAGGAAATTACTAAGTCGACATGGTACTCCCCTCAGAGTGCCATGCCAACCTCACACTGCCTGTGGCAAAGGTAAGTCACCCCTCTTGCAGGCCTTACAGCCCTAAGGCAGCGTGCACTATACCACAGGTGAGGGCATAGGTGCATGAGCACTATGCCCCTACAGTGTATAAGCAAAACCTAAGACATTGTAAGTGCAGGGTAGCCATAAGAGTATATGGTCTGGGAGTCTGTCAAACATGAACTCCACAGCACCATAATGGCTACACTGAAAACTGGGAAGTTTGGTATCAAACTTCTCAGCACAATAAATGCACACTGATGCCAGTGTGCACTTTATTGTAAAATACACACAGAGGGCATCTTAGAGATGCCCCCTGAAAACATACCCGACTACCAATGTGGTCTGACTAGTTTTTGCCAGCCTGCCACACACCAGACATGTTGCTGGCCACATGGGGAGAGTGCCTTTGTCACTCTGTGGCCAGGAAAAAAGCCTGTACTGGGTGGAGGTGCTTCTCACCTCCCTCTGCAGGAACTGTAACACCTGACGGTGAGCCTCAAAGGCCCACCCCCTTTGTTACAGCGCCACAGGGCATCCCAGCTACTGGAGATGCCGCCCCTCCAGCAACTGCCCCCACTTTTGGTGGCAAGGCTGGAGGAGATAATGAGAAAAACAAGGAGGAGTCACCCCTCAGTCAGGACAGCCCCTAAGGTGTCCTGAGCTGAGGTGACTCTTACTTTTAGAAATCCTCCATCTTGTAGAAGGAGGATTCCCCCAATAGGATTAGGGATGTGCCCCCCTCCCCACAGGGAGGAGGCACAAAGAGTGTGTAGCCACCCTCCAGGACAGTAGCCATTGGCTACTGCCCTCCCAGACCTAAACACCCCACCTAAATTCAGTATTTAGGGGCTCCCAGAACCGAGGAAGATAGATTCCTGCAACCTAAAGAAGAAGAAGGCCTGCTGACCTGAAGCCCTGCAGTGAAGACGGAGATGACAACTGATTTGGCCCCAGCCCCACCAGCCTGTCCCCCTACTTCGATGAAAACTGCAAAAGCGACGCATCCAACAGGGTCCAGCGACCTCTGAAGCCTCAGAGGACTACCCGGCATCTAAAGGACCAAGAAGCTCCCGAGAACAGCGGCCCTGTTCAACAAACTGCAACTTTCTGCAACAAAGAAGCATCTTTTAAAGACCACACGTTTCCTGCGGGAAGCGTGAGACTTTCTACTCTGCACCCGACGCCCCCGGCTCGACCTGCGGAAAACTAACACTACAGGGAGGACTCCCCGGTGACTGCGAGCCCGTGAGTAGCCAGAGTTGACCCCCCTGAGCCCCCACAGCAATGCCTGCAGAGGAAATCCAGAGGTACCCCTGACCGCGACTGCCTGTAACAAGGAACCCGACGCCTGGAACCAACACTGCACCCGCAGCTGCCAGGACCTGAAGGAACCGAATTCCAGTGCAGGAGTGACCCCCAAGCGACCCTCTGCCTAGCCCAGGTAGTGGCTACCCCGAGGAGCCCCCCCTGTGCCTGCCTCCATCGTTGAAGAGACCCCCCCGGGTCTCCCCATTGATTCCTATCTGAAACCTGACGCTTGTTGGCACTCTGCACCCGGCCGCCCCTGTGCCGCTGAGGGTGCACTTTCTGTACCTGCTTGTGTCCCCCTGGTGCCCTACGAAACCCCCCTGGTCTGCCCTCTGGGGATGCAGGTACTTACCTGCTGGCAGACTGGAACCGGGGCTCCCCTGTTTCCATTGAAGCCTATGTGTTTTGGGCACCTCTTTGACCTCTGCACCTGACCGGCCCTGAGCTGCTGGTGTGGTAACTTTGGGGTTGCCTTGAACCCCCAACGGTGGGCTACCTTGGACCCAACCTTTGAACCCTGTAAGTGTTTTACTTACCTGTGAACTTAAAAAATACTTACCTCCCAAAGGAACTGTTGATTTTTGCACTGTGTCCACTTTTAAAATAGATTATTGCCATTTTTACAAAGACTGTACATGATATTGTTTTCATTCAAAGTTCCTAAAGTATCTAAGTGAAGTACCTTACATTTAAAGTATTAACTGTAAATATTGAACCTGTGGTTCTTAAAATAAACTAAGAAAATATATTTTTCTATATAAAAACCTATTGTCCTGGAGTAAGTCTTTGAATGTGTGTTCCTCATTTATTGCCTGTGTGTGTACAACAAATGCTTAACACTACCCTCTGATAAGCCTACTGCTCGACCACACTACCACAAAATAGAGCATTAGAATTATCTCTTTTTGCCACTATCTTACCTCTAAGGGGAATCCTTGGACTCTTTGCACACTATTTCTTACTTTGAAATAGTATATACAGAACCAACTTCCTACAGCTGTCTTCCTAGCACTCAAAGCTTTTCAGCCTCTCCTTATTCACAAGAATGTCCTGATCAAAACAGACAACATGACCACCATGTATTACCTAAACAAACTAGGAGGGACACATTCGTCCCAACTCTCCCTCCTAACTCAAATTTCGAAATGTGCAATACACAATCAAATTCACCTGGGAGCACAATACATTCTAGAGATACACAACCAGCTAGCGGATGTTCTCAGCAGAAATCATCAACAGACACACAAGTGGGAGATTCACCCTCAAGTACCTCAAAAATACTTTCAATATTGGGGAGCACCAGACATAGATCTGTTTGCGCCAGCGAAAATGCAAAATGCTAAAACTTTGCATCCAGAAAACCACATCCCCTATCCAAGGGCAATGGTCTATGGATGAATTGGTCAGGGATATTTACTTACTCTTTTCTCCCTCTCCCGCTCATTCCATTTCCAGTCAACAAATTGCATCAAAACACACTCAACCTAATACTCATAGTGCCAACGTGGGCACGTCAACCGTGGTACACAACGCTACTAGACCTGTCAGTAGTACCACACTCAGCTCCCAAACAGACCAGATCTGTTGACACAAAACAAAGGGCTGATCATGCACCCAAATCCCAACACTCTCAATCTAGCGATTTGGCTCCTGAGATCATAGAATTTGGGTATTTACAACTACCAACTGAATGTATGGAAGTAATTTAAGCAAGCCAGAAAACCCACTACCAGACAGTGCTATGCCAACAAATGGAAAATATTTGTATATTACTGTCAATCTAAACAAATTGCCCCTCTTTCAGCATCAATAGAAGATATTGTATGTTATTTGCTTCATTTGCAAAAATCAAATCTAGCATTCTCTTCCATAAAAATACATCTCACTGCAATTTCTTCATATTTGCAAAATATACAGTGCACGTCTTTATTTAGAGCACCTGTTATCAAAGCCTTCATGGAAGGTTTAAAACACATCATTCCACCCAGAACACCTCCAGTTCCTTCTTGGAATTTGAACATAGTGCTTACGAGACTTATGGGCCCAACATTTGAACCTATGCACTCTTGTCAAATGCAATTTTTAACATGGAAAGTTGCCTTCCTAGTCGCAATTACATCATTGCGAAGAGTTAGTGAAATTCAAGCTTTCACTATTGAAGAACCATTCATACAAGTACACAAACAAAGTTTTACTATGAGCTAACCCTAAATGGGGGCGTGGCCAAGATGGCGGCCGGAGCGGACGCCTGAACCAGGAACTCCGCTCACGGCCCACCTTTTAAACAATTATCCTGGCCCCTGACGTGCGATACTTCAAGGAGGCTTCCCCCCAATACCTGGGGGAAGCCCAGCATTCAATATAAACGAACGCGTTGGTCCTGCGGCGGCCTGACTGTGGAGCGCGGAGCGGGGCGTGGACGAGGCCCCGGCTCCGAGGAGCGACTGCCCTGGCGGAGGTGGGCACCGGCCGAAGAAAACAGGGTTCCCTCTGATGACGTTGGGGCTCCGACGCCCATCAGCTTCCGGAGGTGCTATGCGCCGCCTACCCACACGCGACTCTTGCGCCCTGCATCCTCCGGCCTGGCCGGGCTCTGCCTGGGCGGCCTCGGCCCGGGGCGTGTGTGGCGGGCGGGGACTGCCCTCGGTCGGGGGGCTACGGCCCGCCGGACTATCTATCCTCGCGCGGAGGTGGCGCGCGAGTCTCGGGCCCCCATGGGAGTGGGCCCCGGCCGCGTGAGGACCTAGACCGGGTGCTCTGGCCGGCCGGGGCCGCTCGCCCTATACTTGGGACAGGGGCCGTGCGAGCTCATCTGCGCGGGGCCCGGACCCCAGGTGGCCTACCGGAACGCTCCGTTGGGATCGGGGCAGCCTGAACTCTGTCCCTGGGTCTGCTGCGGTGCGAGGATTGGCGCGTGCCGGGGCCTGGGCCAGAGAGGGCGGCCTGCTGGCGGTGGCTGCCCCTCCTCCCACACCAGGAAAATAAATAGGCCTGTCCACGGCCTTGTGATGGAATGTGCAATAAGAAACAGCGTTCTGGCACCGCGGTGGTGACCGTGTGTGCACCCAGACATAACGCTAAAGACACGTTGGAGCAACTTGGGGAAAAGTAAGGTAAAAAGGAAAAAAGAAGACAAGAAAAAAAAAAAAAAGACATTCTTCAAGAAGAAAGTCTTCCATATTAACAAAACACCATTGGCGCAAGATAAAACTTTTTATCTCCAACAAAAGGAAACCGCGGCATTCGGGGCTGCGCCAGCGAGGACACCAGGGATTGAGCAGGTGACGGCGAAAAGTTGGGCCCGCATCAACAATATAGACTTAAACAGCCTGTGGTGCCGCATTAAAGTCAAACTCCGTGCTGCCACTCAGTGAATATCACCACAGGGGCACCAATCGTCCCATCTCTAAACCATCTGATAGCCACGAGCTAGTAGTCTGGCCTAACCTTCCTGGGTCCCCTGGGGATTTCACCCAGCTCACCCTACCCCGGCTACGCAGAGGGCGCAATGGTCAAACCAAAACCCCCCCCTGCCGCTGGGCACTCTGATATGCGAGCTGCAACGCTGCTCCAACTGAGCGAAACTCTACGAACACATTCCCTACAGTTCGACAAAATCATGCAAGCAATAATGGAGACTAAGACCTTGCTGGAAGGGAAAATTGACGCCGCAGCATTGGAAGTCTTGTTGCTCCGCGCGGACCACCGCAAACTAACAGACAGAGTGCAACACACAGAACTCTTGCTAAAAACGGTCCAACCAGAGGTAGCAGACATGAAAAACAAAATCCAACAAATGGAAACGGAACCTGCGCAATTGCAACGCAGGACAGAGGAAGCGGAAAGGCGCCCAAGACGCAATAACATCAGATTTATTTGGCATCCCGGAGTGCTTGGAATTACCTACAGCTGAAGATTTCATAGAGAAATGGCTGAAAGATATAATGAACACACAAGGCATCACTAGAGCTCCAGTAATAGAAAGAGCCCATAGAATCCCGGGTAGGCCCCCACGACCCGGAGCACCACCACGCCCACTGATAGCCCGGTTCCTCAATCACAGAGAGAGAGACTCAGTCCTCCAGCACTTCAGAAACTCTAACCCAATCAGCTTGGAAAACAGCACTGTATCTGCTTGTCCGGACTACACGAGGGAAGTGCAACGTAAAAGAGCAGCATATATCAAGATAAAACAACTTTTGCGCGAACATAATATAATCTACTGTCTAGTGTTCCCAGACCACCTCCGTATAGTCATTGACGAGAAAACACTCATGTTCCCCACCCCGGAGGACGCATGGACATGGATCCACGCAAAGGGTCTGGTCAGTTCACCCAAAGGAAAAGAAGCAGCTGAAGAATGGATCACCCCCAATGCCAGAAAGAAAAAGAAAGCCAAAACAATATCTCGCCCAACAAAATCACAAATGTAAGCCGATCAAGCGCCAAGCTTAAGGGAAACTAGCACATTCACCAGATCCCAAACCGACACCAGGAGCGCAGCGGACATCACCGACAGCGGCTCTCCCGGAGAGGAATCCAGCTCATCCCTCTCCCCTCTTCTGGCCGGCCCCGACCTCACCCCGCGCTTGGCGGACAAACTTTAGTGTCTTTGGGCGCTCCTGCGTCGCGCTCTCTTCGGATGCCATGCGAGGGGGGGCTCGGCCCCTCTTTCCAAGTAACCACGAACAGTGATATGTGGCTGCCCTGGGACGTGGCCAGATTCACTGCCGCCCGTCGGTTCCTCGCTGGGCCGCCGCTGGAGGACGCGACCACAACTTGGCACACACAGGGAAAGAACTATCCTGGAGGTGGGCCACTGGATGTCTGACCTCAACCAACCCACGCTCCCCACCAACCTAATAATACCCATATGGAACTTAACCTTTCGGACTGCTGTTTAGGCACCGGTTGTGCCACTTTGTTTCAAATCGGGCCTTTCCCGAAATATCCTTTTTTGTGGTATTTTGTTTTTCCTCTCTCTTTTTCTTATCCCATCTTTGCACTATCCCCCTTTTTCGGGGCCGGGGTGGCTGGTGGGAAGGTGCGGGATGGGAGGGGGGCATGGACGGGGGTGCGTGTGCCGGGCTGACGGCGATTTGCAGACGACACTGGGGATGGGATCCCGGGATCACAACACTGGCGCTTTAAAACTCAATCCAACATAATGAATAAGGAACCAATATATAATATAATGACTTGGAACGTAAAGGGCATGGCAGGAATGAAAAAGCGCAATAGGATACATGCCCACTTAAAAAGGCATCGTATCCACATAGCCATTCTTCAAGAAACCCACATCCCCTCAGAAGAGATCCCATGCCTGGCAAAGTGCTGGGTGGGACAAGTCTACGGCTCTGGTAACTCATCTTTTGCTAGGGGAGTCTTGATATGGATAGCCCCAGGGGTTCCCTACGTGGTACAGCGCAGCATAACTGACAGGGACGGCAGGTACATACAACTAGTAGGCTATTTGGACGGAGAGATGTTGGGGATTAATGGACTATACGTCCCGAATGTTGGTCAGGGCGACTTCCTACAAAGAACGATCTCTCATATATCAAATGACCCACTTTCAACATGCATCTGGGGTGGGGACATGAACTGCGTACCACAAATAGACATGGACAGATCACACACCCCCATAGTGGCCACCCCAGTAACTAAAAACTCACAGACGCTGCGGCTGTGGATGTCGGATCGCCGCCTGATAGACTCTTGGAGACATCTACACCCACAAGACCGGGAATACTCCTATTATTCCCCAGTACATCTTCTTCACACCCGCATAGATCTCATTCTCACTACACAGGATCTGACACATAGAATTACGAGTGCCGAATATGCTGCCAGGGTAATCTCAGATCATTCCCCACTTATTGCCCATATCAGGTGGGGTAGGCCACATGCCGGTATCCCAACTTGGCGCCTGCAAACTCAGTTACTACAGGACCCGCCATTCAGAAAAGATTTAGCCACACACATCTCCTCTTATTTCACTCAAAATGACGGGTCATCGAACTCTAGAGCAAATGAATTGGACGCTCATAAGGCAGCTATAAGAGGAGCTTGCATATCAACGACGGTAGGAGTATGTCAAACACTAGTACGTGAGCTTCGCAGTCTAGAGGAAGAAGTCCACTCCTCCGAAAGTAAATTCGCTGGTGGCACAATCACCCAGGCCGAGCTCGCCGGAACGCGTGCACACTGGTACGAATTAGATAAGCGGCTAAGGCTTTTCGATTACCGTCACCACATGGCCCGTCTGCACGTGGAAGGGGATAGATCAGGCAAACTACTGTCATGGCTCACACGCTCTGAGCCACGGAATTCTCCTATAGGGGCCATCTGCCTTGACACGGGACTAATAGTAAACACCCAAGCAGATATCAACAGTGCCTTTAGGGAGTATTATAGCACACTATACAAAGCTCACCCACCACCCTCCACAACATTAGTGAACGAGTTTTTCAATGATATCACTATAAACTGCGTGACTGCCACGCAAACAGCGGACCTAGATAGGCCAATAGATATTACAGAAATACAACGGGCTCTACAACAATTATCACAAGGCAAGGCACCCGGCAGCGATGGTCTACCCCTGGAATATTATAGCACGTTCTTGACTCAAATATTAGCCCCATATCTCGCGATGCTATCTGAAGCCTTGAAACGCGGTCAACTGCCTGATACTTGCCGGGAGGCATTAATAGCGGTACTTCCTAAAACGGGTCGTGACCCACTAGACGTACGCTCATACAGGCCACTTTCGTTATTAAACACAGACTGTAAATTACTCTGTAAACTTTTAGCCAATCGGTTACTCCCATATATGACAGACTTGGTCCACCAAGACCAGTCCGGCTTCATACCGGGTCGTAGCACCTTCAGCAATATCCGGAATTTACTGCGCCTAATAGCAAACTCCCCAGAGGGCGACCACCATCGTGTAGCTGTGTCCTTAGATATAGAAAAAGCATTTGACACGCTGGGATGGCCCATTCTGATGGAAACACTCCGACGCATGGGCTTCGGGCGGGCATACATCAATTGGGTAAGGGTGCTTTACACTAACCCAACCGGGCGGGTTAAAACTGGTGACACGATTTCCCAAGCATTCAATATAGAAAGAGGTACCAGACAAGGATGTCCACTGTCCCCTCTTCTGTTTGCTCTTGCCATCGAACCACTAGCAGCCCGTCTACGGGCGGTCTCCCCTTTATGGGGCGTCCGCGATGATTACACATATCGCATAGTATCTTTATACGCAGACGATGCCCTAATTTTTTGCCGTAATCACAATGAATCTCTGCCTGACTTATTGAAACTATTGCGTGAATTTGGCTCACTAGCCGGATTAAAGGTGAACTGGGCAAAATCGTGTATATTTCCTATGCGCCCAGTTCCTGAGGCACACAAGATGCTTTCCAGCCTGGGCGATCTGAAGTGGTGCCACACCACTTTTAAATATTTGGGCATAAACATATACCACGACACACGCAATCTCAGGGATGGTAACCTTGGACAGGCGATCAGATCCATCAGAGGCTCCCTGCCCTTCTGGTGCTCGCTCCCGCTCTCGCCTCTGGGCAGAGTGGCCATAGCAAAAAGGATAATCCTTCCCCGTATGCTATATTTTTTTATGGCTCTCCCACTGATTTTACCAGCCTCCTTCTTTAAACCCCTAAATAGCCTCTTAACAGCCTTAATTTGGCGCAATGGCCGGCGGCGCGTAGCATGATCTAAAATATACCAACCACTAAATATGGGTGGACTAGGAGCACCCAGACTCGAACTATACTATGCAGCCGCTCAAATACAATGGACATCTACCTGGCTTGGGTGCCCCGCCAGCGCGGAATCACAATTGATCCTCTCCACTTTGGGTAACTCTGGAGTACTACATTACCTCATGAATCGCGAGCACCCCAAACACCCACGAAATATATTACTGAAAACCGCGCACTAGATATGGGGCCGCTACGTCCTAGCAGGCGACCAAAAGCCGCCGTACTCCCCCAAGATTCCACTACTGACCAACTCGAAACTCGCCAATATAGCTCCCAAAGTGGGTCTAGGTGGGTGGGACGATAAAGGCATACGCACAATCGGAGACATATACAGTGAAGGGCACCTCCTAACATTCAACGCTCTTTCTGACAAATATAATTTGGGGCAAGGTGGTTTCATAGCATTCGGAGCAGTACGACAGGTATTACGCTCTTGCTGGAACTGCGGCAACTCAGAACCCAACGTCTCTCCCACGCTCCATGACATACTAGGTAGCATAGCCGCCCCACTAAATGTATCCAAAAAATAAACAATCCTTGCATCCCACCTAGAACACAGACAAGAACAAGCAAAAAACAGATGGGATAGCGTGCTGACAGAACCCCTATCACAGCACGCATGGAGCCAGGCTATGAATATGATAAAAGAAGTATTGCGCAACCCACGTTTCCGCTATACCCAGTTTAATTACTTACACCAAACATACCTCTCACCTAACCGCATCACGTGCATGTTCCCTCAATCAACCCAGGCGTGCCCCAGATGCTCTACTCCCAATGCCAACTTTTTCCACATGACCTGGGACTGCCTCCCAGTTCGAACAATATGGAACGACATAATAACATTGTTGACCGAATGGACGGCCATTACGCTCCCTCCTACACCTGAATTGTGCCTATTGGGAATAGGCCCCTGTCCTAAAAACCGGAAGCATTCACTAAGATGCATAGCTTTGGCGCTGGTGATGTATAGGCGCCTCATAGCCATGCACTGGAAAGCCCCGGCCGCCCCTGGGATTGATTTATGGCGTGCTGAGCTGCTGCGCTGGGCCAAGGCCGAGGCGCAGATGCTTCAGCTCCTATTGGCAAGGGGGATCCCGGTTAAGGGCTTAAACACCTGGAACTCCTTTGTAACAACCATAGAAAACAAAGACGACGAACGACCACCATGAATATCTCACTAAATGACAATCCCCGAGATTAAGCGTCAACAAACTCGTCAACATTACCAAATACCATTACAAACACTACAAGGACGCGCTCCAACGCACTCAGGATCACACAGGCACATGCGGATGCTCAGTCACACTTCCGGCAAAGTAATACATAATAACATTGAACAATAACAACAAAAGTTAAAGGGACACGCTGAGACAGTATTGGCAGAGCACCAGCTTGACGCGTGCGATGGCGCCGGGCTCGCCTGCCCTCCAGTGAGACCTGTGACCTTTGCCCGTACTTTCCTTGCTGAGGGTCTCCCCTTGCCCCTGACCGCTTGTGGTTTGGCTCCCCCTAGGGATCTCTGCTTGCCCCGGCTCGACGCGTGGTATTTTGTTTTTCCTCTCTGTTTTTCTTATCCCATCTATGCACTATCCCCCTTTTTCGGGGCTGGGGTGGCTGGCGGGCGGGTGCGGGGCGGGAGGGGGGATGGACAGGGGTGCGTGCGCCGGGCTCATCTTTTGCTAGGGGGGTCTTGATATGGATAGCCCCAGGGGTTCCCTACGTGGTACAGCGCAGCGTAACTGACAGGGACGGCAGGTACATACAACTAGTAGGCCATTTGGACGGAGAGATGTTGGGGATTAATGGACTATACGTCCCGAATGTTGGTCAGGGCGACTTCCTACAAAGAACGATCTCTCATATATCAAATGACCCACTTTCAACATGCATCTGGGGTGGGGACATGAACTGCGTACCACAAATAGAAATGGACAGATCACACCCCCCCATAGCGGCCACCCCAGTAACTAAAAACTCACAGACGCTGCGGCTGTGGATGTCGGAGCGCCGCCTGATAGACTCTTGGAGACATCTACACCCACAAGACCGGGAATACTCCTATTATTCCCCACTACATCTTCTTCACACCCGCATAGATCTCATTCTCACTACAGAGGATCTGACACATAGAATTACGAGTGCCGAATATACTGCCAGGGTAATCTCGGATCATTCCCCACTTATTGCCCATATCAGGTGGGGTAGGCCACATGCCTGTATCCCAACTTGGCGCCTGCAAACTCAGTTACTACAGGACTCGCCATTCAGAAAAGATTTAGCCACACACATCCCCTCTTATTTCACTCAAAATGACGGGTCATCGAACTCTAGAGCAAATGAATGGGACGCTCATAAGGCAGTTATAAGAGGAGCTTGCATATCAACGACGGTAGGAGTACATCAAACACTAGTACGTGAGCTTCGCAGTCTAGAGGAAGAAGTCCACTCCTCCGAAAGTAAATTTGCTGGTGGCACAATCACCCAGGCCGAGCTCGCCGGAACGCGTGCACAGTGGTACGAATTAGATAAGCGGCTAAGGCTTTTTGATTACCGTCACCACATGGCCCGTGTGCACGTGGAAGGGGATAGATCAGGCAAACTACTGTCATGGCTCACACGCTCTGAGCCACGGAATTCTCCTATAGGGGCCATCCGCCTTGACACGGGACTAATAGTAAACACCCAAGCAGATATCAACAGTGCCTTTAGGGAGTATTATAGCACACTATACAAAGCTCACCCACCACCCTCCACAGCATTAGTGAACAAGTTTTTCAATGATATCACTATAAACTGCGTGACTGCCACGCAAACAGCGGACCTAGATAGGCCAATAGATATTACAGAAATACAACGGGCTCTACAACAATTATCACAAGGCAAGGCACCCGGCAGCGATGGTCTACCCCTGGAATATTATAGCACGTTCTCGACTCAAATACTAACCCCATATCTTGCGATGCTATCTGAAGCCTTGAAACGCGGTCAACTGCCTGATACTTGCCGGGAGGCATTAATAGCGGTACTTCTTAAAACGGGTCGTGACCCACTAGACGTACGCTCATACAGGCCACTTTCGTTATTAAACACAGACTGTAAATTACTCGGTAAACTTTTAGCCAATCGGTTACTCCCATATATGACAGACTTGGTCCACCAAGACCAGTCCGGCTTCATACCGGGTCGTAGCACCTTCAGGAATATCCGGAATTTACTGCGCCTAATGGCAAACTCCCCGGAGGGTGACCACCATCGTGTAGCTGTGTCCTTAGATATAGAAAAAGCATTTGACACGCTGGGATGGTCCTTTCCGATGGAAACACTCCGACGCATGGGCTTCAGGCGGGCATACATCAATTGGGTAAGGGTGCTTTACACTAACCCAACCGCACGGGTTAAAACTGGTGACACGATTTCCCAATCATTCAATATAGAAAGAGGTACCAGACAAGGATGTCCACTGTCCCCTCTTCTGTTTGCTCTTGCCATCGAACCACTAGCAGCCCGTCTACGGGCGGTCTCCCCTTTATGGGGCATCCGCGATGATTACACATATCGCATAGTATCTTTATACGCAGACGATGCCCTAATTTTCTGCCGTAATCACAAAGAATCTCTGCCTGACTTATTGAAACTATTGCATGAATTTGGCTCACTAGCCGGATTAAAGGTGAACTGGGCACAATCGTGTATATTTCCTATGCGCCCAGTTCCTGAGGCACACAAGATGCTTTCCAGCCCGGGCGATCTGAAGTGGTGCCACACCACTTTTAAATATTTGGGCATAAACATATACCACGACACACGCGATCTCAGGGATGGTAACCTTGGAAAGGCGATCAGATGCATCAGAGGCTCCCTGCCCTTCTGGTGCTCGCTCCCGCTCTCGCCTCTGGGCAGAGTGGCCATAGCAAAAATGATAATCCTTCCCCGTATGCTATATTTTTTTATGGCCCTCCCACTGATTTTACCAGCCTCCTTCTTTAAACCCCTAAATAGCCTCTTAACAGCCTTAATTTGGGGCAATGGCCGGCGGCGCGTAGCATTATCTAAAATATACAAACCACTAACTATGGGTGGACTAGGAGCACCCAGACTCGAACTATACTTTGAGCCGCCCAAATACAATGGACATCTACCTGGCTTGGGTGCCCCGCCAGCGCGGAATCACAATTGATCCTCTCCACTTTGGGTAACTCTGGAGTACTACATTACCTCATGAATCGCGAGCACCCCAAACACCCACGAAATATATTACTGAAAACCGCGCACTGGATATGGGGCCGCTACGTCCTAGCCGGCGACCAAAAGCCGCCGTACTCACCCAAGATTCCACTACTGGCCAACTCGAAACTCGCCAATATAGCTCCCAAAGTGGGTCTAGGTGGGTGGGACGATAAAGGCATACGCACAATCGGAGACATATATCTATGAAGGGCACCTCCTAACATTCAACGCTCTTTCTGACAAATATAATTTGGGGCAAGGTGGTTTCATAGCATTCGGAGCAGTACGACAGGTATTACGCTCTTGCTGGAACTGCGGCAACTCAGAACCCATCGTCTCTCCCACGCTCCATGACATACTAGGTAGCATAGCCGCCCCACTAAATGTATCCAAAACATAAACAATCCTTGCCTCCCACCTAGAACACAGACAAGAACAAGCAAAAAACAGATGGGATAGCGTGCTGACAGAACTCCTATCACAGCACGCATGGAGCCAGGCTATGAATATGATAAAAGAAGTATTGCGCAACCCACGTTTCCGCTATACCCAGTTTAATTACTTACACCAAACATACCTCTCACCTAACCGCATCACGCGCATGTTCCCTCAATCGACCCAGGCGTGCCCCAGATGCTCTACTCCCGATGGCAACTTTTTCCACATGACCTGGGACTGCCTCCCAGTTCGAACAATATGGAACGACATAATAACATTGTTGACCGAATGGACGGCCATTACGCTCCCTCCTATACCTGAATTGTGCCCATTGGGGATAGGCCCCTGTCCTAAAAACCGAAAGCATTCACTAAGATGCATAGCTTTTGCGCTGGTGATGTATAGGCGCCTCATAGCCATGCACTGGAAAGCCCCGGCCGCCCCTGAGATTGATTTATGGCGTGCTGCGCTGGGCCAAGGCCGAGACGCAGACGCTGCAGCTCCTTTTGGGCAGGGGGATCCCGGTTAAGGGCTTAAACACCTGGAACTCCTTTGTAACAACCATAGAAAACAAAGACGATGAACGACCACCATGAATATCTCACTAAATGACAATCCCCGAGATTAAGCGTCAACAAACTCGTCAACATTACCAAATACCATTACAAACACTACAAGGACGCGCTCCAACGCACTCAGGATCACACAGGCACATGCGGATGCTCAGTCGCAAAGTATTACATAATAACATTGAACAATAACAAAAAAAGTTAAAGGGACACGCTGAGACAGTATTGGCAGAGCACCAGCTTGACGCGTGCGATGGCGCCGGGCTCGCCTGCCCTCCAGTGAGACCTGTGACCTTTGCCCGTACTTTCCTTGCTGAGGGTCACCCACCTTGCCCCTGACCGCTTGTGGTTTGGCTCCCCCTAAGGATCTCTGCTTGCCCCGGCTTGACGCACCGGACGGCGCGGCTGGCCCCCTGGGGGTCAATCACCGGGGAGGGGGCGGGGTCTAAGTTCTGCTGTCTCTGTACTTCCCTTTGCGTGTCCCCCTCCGCCCATCGCGCGCACTCGCTGGGTCCCCCATCCCTCGATCTGGGCTCTTCTTTACACTCCCCTATTCGTTGATTCTTAATTTCTCAAGGTTGATTAGACTAACGCTCTCCCCGAGCTCTGCCCCACCGACCCGGCGCGCACCCATGCCTGCTCGTGCGGGCGCTGGTGGGCACATCTACTTGGAAATGCTTGTTGTGACTGACAGGGGTTGAGCAGAATGTGACATCATTTGCATTGTATTACGATCACCTGTATTTTTTCCTCTATGTTTATTTGTTACGTGGTATAATAATAAAAACATATTTTTTTTAAAAAAAGAGCTAACCCTAAATTTCTTCCTAAAGTAGTATCACCTTTTCATATCAATCAAACAGTGGAACTACCAGTCTTCTTCCCAAAACCAGATTCTGTAGCAGAAAGAGCTCTACATACATTATATAATCACTAAAGGTGTGGGGTAGTAGGGAACCGAAAGTAAGACTGGGTCAGTCTTAAATCGGTGTTGGTTAGGTGGCTTTGGATCCTAACGCGGGGGAATCATTGTTGGAGAATATCCAGACAGGGGGGGTGCTGTGTAGTCCCACAGGGGAAGGGGGAGTCTCCCTTACGGACTAGGTGGTCTCACACACATAATAGTGTCATGCTTCATCATATGACCACCTAGCCCCACCCAAGCAAGATGATACTGCTTGGGCGGACTCAACCTCTTGGTTAAAAGAACCGGAGGGAGTACTGAAATTAAACTTACTGGATAGTTACTTAGATCCAGCTGAGGTGAGTAAAAAAATTACCAAGCATGTCACTGATAGTTGCTGCTAGTTTTAATATAGGTGTATGCTGGTAAGACTAAAAGCAAGGGGAAAAGGCTCGTTGGAGAGTAATGTCTCCTGGAGTCTAAAATAAAAAATGGATGACCAACATGTTTCTGCCCTCACTAGGTGCTGGTAGGTCAGGGGCATTCGTCAGGTTCGGAGCACACGCAATAAGTGGGGTGCTCAAAGTGGATAATGAATGGCCTACCTGAACGGGTAGTTCACGGTGGGGTAGGTCTGTGATAGAAGATAGATAAACCACAATTATTCAGAACATATTTAGAGTGAGAGAAACCGTGGCAAACCACTGCAAAGCACACAGCACAAGGTGAAAATATGTAAAAATAATGAAAAAGGCAATCACACACGCATGCAGATGTGACTTACCAAGGGGTAGGGGGCGATTTGCCTCTGGTCTGGCTAATGCCGGGGAGGGGTTTTCCCTTTTAGTCACACTCTGAGGAGATTAGGCGTTTAAGTAGGGAAGAATGGGGAGAAGAAGATAAAAAATGTGTAGAGAAAGGGCAGAACATAAGGGCGCAAGGAAGACCTAGATAGGGAAGTAAGGAAAGACAGGGAAAGCAAAAACAGGGACATAGGGAAGGGAGAAGGGGAAAAAAGAGGGGGGGGGCTAGGGTTGGCGGTTGGTGACAGAGAAAGGAAGAAAGAAAAAAGGAAAGAAGGAGAAAAGAAGAAAATGAGGGAAAAAGGACACAGAGAGAAGAGAAGAAGGAGAAAAACTGGAAAAAAGGAAAAAAAGGGGGGGGGAAAGGAACAGGGTAGGAGCTAGGCAGAATGAGGGAAAGAAGGGTGAAAGAAAATATCCAAGGGGCCAGGGAGGCCAACACTTACCACTCCAAAGGGAATACCATGGGGGGTACCTACATGCCGGAGCCAGGCCGCTCTGGTACTGACTGAAGGGTGATCTGCAATATTATGTCGATCAACAACCAATAGGCGAGAGGCTGGGGGCCTGGGGGCGGGGTCCGGAGTAGGGATTGTCAGGTGTATCGGGTGTGTTGCCTAGAAGACTCCCGGTGCTCGAGGAGTAGTTCTGCCACGCCCATAGACCGGCCGCACCCCCGTGCGGGGTGCGCCGGTGCTTCAATGCGGAATCCACCCGCGGGACCTCTGAGAAAACGAGGCCCGCGGGAGACGTGCTGGAAGATGCGATGAGGATGCGTCGCGGCTGGCAGGCGCGGCGAGCGTCCTGCCGAGATGCGTCGCGGGAGGCGCAGCGCGTCATCTACGCCCGCGGGACTCTGGGAATTGGAGACCCGTGGAGCGCGCCTGGTAGTCCATGTAGGACGCCCAGGCCAAGTGAGGAGAAAAGAGGAGGGGCGGGGGCGGGCGGGGGGAGCCGGGGGAACAGAGAGGGAAAGGAGGAGGGGGGGTTGGGGGGAGGAGGAAAAAAGGGGAAAGAAAAAAGGAGAAAATGGATACAAGAGGAAAGACTAAAAAGGGGGGGGGGGTTGTGGGGGTGTGGTTGTGGGAAGGGGAAAAAAGGTGAAGCCAGGGGATAAAGAGGGAAAGGAGGAGGGGGGGAAAAAAAGGGGGAAAGAGAAAAGAAAGACAGGAAAAGGGATCAAAAGGGATGGAAAGGAAGGCTAAAAAAGGGGGGGGAAGGGGAGGAAACAAAGCGGAGAGAAAAGATGGTAAAAAAAACATGAAAAGAGGGCGAGTGGGAAAGAGAGGAAAAGAAAGAAAAAAGACAAAGGAAAGTTGAGGAAGGAACGCAAGGGTCGGGGAGAGAAGACAGCCGGGATGTATGCGGAAAGGGGAGGGTATCAGAGAAGGAGAGCGACAAGAAGGGGGGAAAAAAGAAAAGGAAGAAGGAACGGGGAAAGAGGAGGGAAAAGAAGACAGTGGACGGGAGAATAGAGGGGTAAGTGCAGGAGAGAAAAGTAACAAGATGTGAGAGAGAGAGAGAAAATGAGCGACAATAGCTCTGATGGCAGGAGAGAGGGGGGACTAGTGTGGTTAATAGGGGTACTCCCCTGGTCAAAAGTAAAAATAAAAATAAAAATAATAATAAAAATAAATATAAAAATAAACACAAGCGAGAGGGTAGTGGAACCCATAGTAGGGCATTGTAAGGCCCCAGGGGGGGATCTCATGTGGCGAGGGAACCGTAAAGATATCTAGTCATCAACCTAAAGATGACCACTGGATATTATCATTCAATCCTCTAGTGTCTGTTTGCAGCCTCCATATCCACCTCTGTTCATATAGTAGTAGTCTATGCTTGGCATTGATTGTTGTTGATTTCAATTGGTCCAACACCACCCATTGCATGTGGTCAGGATGGTGATTGTTGGAGATATAATGCTCAGTGAGTCTTGTGGCATCTCTTTTACAACGGATGGTACTCCTATGTTCGACGATGCGTGTGCCCACTTTTCTCGTTGTCATCCCAATGTATCTCTTGTCACAGGGGCATGTAATCATATATACCACGTTTTTGCTGTTGCAATTCGTTAATTGTCTCAGTTCCCAGGGCGTCCGTAGTCCTAAATCAAGTGTAAGGGTTTTCTTGGTGAGTGCGCACACGCTGCAGTTGCCGCATGGAAAGTGTCCTTTGGGAGGAGGAAGGTCCCAGAGGGTCCTTTGTCTACTTGTGGTAGGATTTACCCGTGGGCGTGTATGTATGATCATATCCCGAATACTTTTTGCTTTTTTGTAGGCATTCATTGGGATCTGAAAGGGGAGGCCCCCAGAAGTGAGGATTTTCCAGTTTTCATTTAGTATCTTTTTGATCATATTAGACGCTGGGTTAAATGTAGTCCCACAGATCAATAGTTCTCCCTTACTGGCTCTGCTGCTAGGATGTAGTAGAGTGTCCCTGGGGCTCACACGAGCACGTTTGTCGGCTCTTCTCAATAGATGGTCCGGGTATCCTCTTGCTTGGAGTTTCTTAGTGAGCTGCTGCGCATGTTTTTTATAATCCGTTAGTTCGGTACAGTTCCGCCGAAGACGGAGAAATTGGCCCACTGGCAGGTTTTCCTTGAGGGAGCGTGGATGGAAGCTCTGAAACTGAAGGAGAGTGTTTCGATCAGTAGGTTTGTAGAATACTTCTGTTGCCAGTGAGCCATTTCTTTCTGTGATTAATAAGTCAAGGAAGGAGACCGCTGGGTCACCCAGTGTGGCTGTGAATCTCAGAAAGGGATTCAGGGTATTCAGCCAAGTGACAAAAATATTTGCTTCTTCCCTTGTGCCTCTCCAGATGACCAGGATGTCATCGATGTATCTCTTCCATAGCCTGATCTGATTGACATATGGGTTCTCTTCAGTGAGGACCATTTCTTTCTCGAAGTGATCCACATATAGGCAAGCCAGGCTTGGAGCGAAGGTGCTACCCATAGAGGTGCCCTGGATCTGTAAGAAAAAGTTCTTATCGAACTCAAAGAAGTTTCTAGTAAGGGCCAGATGAGCTAAGTCCAGGATAAATTCTGGGGGGGTAATGTAGTTCCAGATACCCCTATTTAGTAGGTCACTGATCACTTCCAGAGTTGCCTCCTGTGGAATGTTGGTATATAATGATTCCACATCTAGTGTTATGAGATGTTCTTTGTCTTTATCAAATTCCAGGGTATCTAGAAGGGAGAGCACATCTGTTGTGTCTTTGAGGTATGTGGGAATTTGTTTCACGAGTGGTTGGAGGAACCAGTCGCAAAATTGGGACAATGGTTCTAATATGGAGCCAATCCCGGAGACTATTGGTCTTCCCGGGGGTGGGTGTTTATTTTTGTGAATTTTGGGCAAGATGTAGAAGTACGGAGTTTTAGGGTCAGATTGGTTAAGGAAGGCGGCCTCATGTTTAGTGATCCACCCGTTGTTCATACCCTTGTCAATCAGGAAAGTGATTTCTTCCCTGACCTCTTCTGTCGGGTCCCTCGATAGTTTCTTATAGTGATGATTGTTGTTCAGCAGGCGTAGACATTCAGTATTGTACATCACTGTGGGCATTATCACTATGGCCCCGCCCTTATCGGCTGGTTTAATAGTAATGGAGGAGTCATTGCTAAGGTTCTGGAGGGCTGAGAGTTCTTCGGTACTGATATTGTGGAAGATCTCCCTTTGTGTATTCTGTAAGTTGTCGATCCTCCTACTCACTGATTTCTCAAATGCCAAGACTTCTGGTGGCATCAAGTGAGGGGAGGGGGTGAACTTGGATTTGGGGCGTAGCCCGGTGTTCCTTTCTTGTTCTATATTTGATTCGGGGTTCATAAGAAAAAAGGTTCTCAGTCTGATCTTGCGAAAGAACTCTGCTAGTTCTATCCTTAGTTTGAAGATATCAAGTTTTGGGGTAGGGACAAAACCCAGACCTTTCTCTAGGGCTTGGAGCTCGTTGGTATTTAATACCTTTGGGCTCAGGTTAACAACGGTGGTGGATCCCTTACTTATACTCTGCTTGTACTGGGGGATTCGTCGTCTGTTAATCCCTCCTTTAGGTTCCAACTTACTCCTTTTTTCCTGCCCCTTCCCCGTCCGGGGCCTCTCCCAAAAAAAAGGAACATTGGGATAGGACCAGGTCGTTTGTGGCTGGGGATACAACGGGGCTTGGAATTGGTTTGGTGGCCCATAGGGGGAGGGCCAAACCCAGGGGGGCATGTTGAGCAACAGAGGTGGGTGGGGGTGGGGGGGTGGGTGGCCTGTGAATGGAGTGGGCCAGTTGTTCCGGGTATTCCCCCTCCTGCCCCGCCTTGGCCGTGTAAGTTGTGTGCGGCTGGCGTCGGAGTCTGAGCTCAAGTAGCCTCCGGACGATGTGTCGGAGGGCAAAGAGGATTGGGCTGTAAAGTCTTCCCTGGAGTAGGGATGTACTTTCTCCAGGGAGAACCTGTCCAGATCTTTCTGGAATTTGGTAATTTTCCGGTGAGTCAAGTAGTCTTTGAACTCGCCGATTGTCTTGTTAGTTTCTTCTAGTTTCTTCTTGAATGCTGTGACTGTAAGTCCAGTCTTTAGGTTACTTTCTGCCGTTTTAATTTGAAGCACTAGAGCCTCTGATAGTCTGGTGGCTGTCTTGATGATTAGGATTAGCCAATCACGTGTGCATTTCCAGGCTATCAGTGACCAGTCCTTCCTAAATTCTTTGTCCTCTAGGAAGATACGTGGTTCGGTGGTGATAATCAAACCATTTGGTGCTGCGTTTTTTCTTAAGTATTCAGTTAGGACAGCCCCGTGTAATATTGTTTTCACTTGTGTCCTCTTAAGTTCAATCAGAGTGTCCCAGTCCCCTAATTGAGCTATTGTCTTGGAAAGAGAAGCATCTCCTAAAAGTGAGGGTGCAGCGAGGATGGCTTGGAGCTCCTCCTCGCTGAAGGCAAGCCCTTCAGCCATGATAGGGGAAGGGAAGTAAGGGTATCCAAGAATCCTGTGCGTATGTCACAGGTATGGAGAAATATGTAACAAGGCTCTCACAGCTAGCTGCTGTGCTCACTACAAATACACAAAAGGAGAGCACTGGGAGTGTTGCTAGCCCACACCGCCTCCCTAAAGAAATCTATATAATCACTAAAGGTGTGGGGTAGTAGGGAACCGAAAGTAAGACTGGGTCAGTCTTAAATCGGTGTTGGTTAGGTGGCTTTGGATCCTAACGCGGGGGAATCATTGTTGGAGAATATCCAGACAGGGGGGGTGCTGTGTAGTCCCACAGGGGAAGGGGGAGTCTCCCTTACGGACTAGGTGGTCTCACACACATAATAGTGTCATGCTTCATCATATGACCACCTAGCCCCACCCAAGCAAGATGATACTGCTTTGGCGGACTCAACCTCTTGGTTAAAAGAACCGGAGGGAGTACTGAAATTAAACTTACTGGATAGTTACTTAGATCCAGCTGAGGTGAGTAATAAAATTACCAAGCATGTCACTGATAGTTGCTGCTAGTTTTAATATAGGTGCATGCTGGTAAGACTAAAAGCAAGGGGAAAAGGCTCGTTGGAGAGTAATGTCTCCTGGAGTCTAAAATAAAAAATGGATGACCAACATGTTTCTGCCCTCACTAGGTGCTGGTAGGTCAGGGGCATTCGTCAGGGTCGGAGCACACGCAATAAGTGGGGTGCTCAAAGTGGATAATGAATGGCCTACCTGAACGGGTAGTTCACGGTGGGGTAGGTCTGTGATAGAAGATAGATAAACCACAATTATTCAGAACATATTTAGAGTGAGAAAAACCGTGGCAAACCACTGCAAAGCACACAGCACAAGGTGAAAATATGTAAAAATAATGAAAAAGGCAATCACACACGCATGCAGATGTGACTTACCAAGGGGTAGGGGGCGATTTGCCTCTGGTCTGGCTAATGCCGGGGAGGGGTTTTCCCTTTTAGTCACACTCTGAGGAGATTAGGCGTTTAAGTAGGGAAGAATGGGGAGAAGAAGATAAAAAATGTGTAGAGAAAGGGCAGAACATAAGGGCGCAAGGAAGACCTAGATAGGGAAGTAAGGAAAGACAGGGAAAGCAAAAACAGGGACATAGGGAAGGGAGAAGGGGAAAAAAGAGGGGGGGGGGCTAGGGTTGGCGGTTGGTGACAGAGAAAGGAAGAAAGAAAAAAGGAAAGAAGGAGAAAAGAAGAAAATGAGGGAAAAAGGACACAGAGAGAAGAGAAGAAGGAGAAAAACTGGAAAAAAGGAAAAAAAGGGGGGGGAAAGGAACAGGGTAGGAGCTAGGCAGAATGAGGGAAAGAAGGGTGAAAGAAAATATCCAAGGGGCCAGGGAGGCCAACACTTACCACTCCAAAGGGAATACCATGGGGGGTACCTACATGCCGGAGCCAGGCCGCTCTGGTACTGACTGAAGGGTGATCTGCAATATTATGTCGATCAACAACCAATAGGCGAGAGGCTGGGGGCCTGGGGGCGGGGTCCGGAGTAGGGATTGTCAGGTGTATCGGGCGTGTTGCCTAGAAGACTCCCGGTGCTCGAGGAGTAGTTCTGCCACGCCCATAGACCGGCCGCACCCCCGTGCGGGGTGCGCCGGTGCTTCAATGCGGAATCCACCCGCGGGACCTCTGAGAAAACGAGGCCCGCGGGAGACGTGCTGGAAGATGCGATGAGGATGCGTCGCGGCTGGCAGGCGCGGCGAGCGTCCTGCCGAGATGCGTCGCGGGAGGCGCGGCGCGTCATCTACGCCCGCGGGACTCTGGGAATTGGAGTCCCGTGGAGCGCGCCTGGTAGTCCATGTAGGACGCCCAGGCCAAGTGAGGAGAAAAGAGGAGGGCCGGGGGCGGGCGGGGGGAGCCGGGGGAACAGAGAGGGAAAGGAGAAGGGGGGGGTTGGGGGGAGGAGGAAAAAAGGGGAAAGAAAAAAGGAGAAAATGGATACAAGAGGAAAGACTAAAAAGGGGGGGGGGGGTTGTGGGGGTGTGGTTGTGGGAAGGGGAAAAAAGGGGAAGCCAGGGGATAAAGAGGGAAAGGAGGAGGGGGGAAAAAAAGGGGGAAAGAGAAAAGAAAGACAGGAAAAGGGATCAAAAGGGATGGAAAGGAAGGCTAAAAAAGGGGGGGGGAAGGGGAGGAAACAAAGCGGAGAGAAAAGAGGGTAAAAAAAACATGAAAAGAGGGCGAGTGGGAAAGAGAGGAAAAGAAAGAAAAAAGACAAAGGAAAGTCGAGGAAGGAACGCAAGGGTCGGGGAGAGAAGACAGCCGGGATGTATGCGGAAAGGGGAGGGTATCAGAGAAGGAGAGCGACAAGAAGGGGGGAAAAAAGAAAAGGAAGAAGGAACGGGGAAAGAGGAGGGAAAAGAAGACAGTGGACGGGAGAATAGAGGGGTAAGTGCAGGATAGAAAAGTAACAAGATGTGAGAGAGAGAGAGAAAATGAGCGACAATAGCTCTGATGGCAGGAGAGAGGGGGGACTAGTGTGGTTAATAGGGGTACTCCCCTGGTCAAAAGTAAAAATAAAAATAAAAATAATAATAAAAATAAATATAAAAATAAACACAAGCGAGAGGGTAGTGGAACCCATAGTAGGGCATTGTAAGGCCCCAGGGGGGGATCTCATGTGGCGAGGGAACCGTAAAGATATCTAGTCATCAACCTAAAGATGACCACTGGATATTATCATTCAATCCTCTAGTGTCTGTTTGCAGCCTCCATATCCACCTCTGTTCATATAGTAGTAGTCTATGCTTGGCATTGATTGTTGTTGATTTCAATTGGTCCAACACCACCCATTGCATGTGGTCAGGATGGTGATTGTTGGAGATATAATGCTCAGTGAGTCTTGTGGCATCTCTTTTACAACGGATGGTACTCCTATGTTCGACGATGCGTGTGCCCACTTTTCTCGTTGTCATCCCAATGTATCTCTTGTCACAGGGGCATGTAATCATATATACCACGTTTTTGCTGTTGCAATTCGTTAATTGTCTCAGTTCCCAGGGCGTCCGTAGTCCTAAATCAAGTGTAAGGGTTTTCTTGGTGAGTGCGCACACGCTGCAGTTGCCGCATGGAAAGTGTCCTTTGGGAGGAGGAAGGTCCCAGAGGGTCCTTTGTCTACTTGTGGTAGGATTTACCCGTGGGCGTGTATGTATGATCATATCCCGAATACTTTTTGCTTTTTTGTAGGCATTCATTGGGATCTGAAAGGGGAGGCCCCCAGAAGTGAGGATTTTCCAGTTTTCATTTAGTATCTTTTTGATCATATTAGACGCTGGGTTAAATGTAGTCACACAGATCAATGGTTCTCCCTTACTGGCTCTGCTGCTAGGATGTAGTAGAGTGTCCCTGGGGCTCACACGAGCACGTTTGTCGGCTCTTCTCAATAGATGGTCCGGGTATCCTCTTGCTTGGAGTTTCTTAGTGAGCTGCTGCGCATGTTTTTTATAATCCGTTAGTTCGGTACAGTTCCGCCGAAGACGGAGAAATTGGCCCACTGGCAGGTTTTCCTTGAGGGAGCGTGGATGGAAGCTCTGAAACTGAAGGAGAGTGTTTCGATCAGGAGGTTTGTAGAATACTTCTGTTGCCAGTGAGCCATTTCTTTCTGTGATTAATAAGTCAAGGAAGGAGACCGCTGGGTCACCCAGTGTGGCTGTGAATCTCAGAAAGGGATTCAGGGTATTCAGCCAAGTGACAAAAATATTTGCTTCTTCCCTTGTGCCTCTCCAGATGACCAGGATGTCATCGATGTATCTCTTCCATAGCCTGATCTGATTGACATATGGGTTCTCTTCAGTGAGGACCATTTCTTTCTCGAAGTGATCCACATATAGGCAAGCCAGGCTTGGAGCGAAGGTGCTACCCATAGAGGTGCCCTGGATCTGTAAGAAAAAGTTCTTATCGAACTCAAAGAAGTTTCTAGTAAGGGCCAGATGAGCTAAGTCCAGGATAAATTCTGGGGGGGTAATGTAGTTCCAGATACCCCTATTTAGTAGGTCACTGATCACTTCCAGAGTTGCCTCCTGTGGAATGTTGGTATATAATGATTCCACATCTAGTGTTATGAGATGTTCTTTGTCTTTATCAAATTCCAGGGTATCTAGAAGGGAGAGCACATCTGTTGTGTCTTTGAGGTATGTGGGAATTTGTTTCACAAGTGGTTGGAGGAACCAGTCGCAAAATTGGGACAATGGTTCTAATATGGAGCCAATCCCGGAGACTATTGGTCTTCCCGGGGGTGGGTGTTTATTTTTGTGAATTTTGGGCAAGATGTAGAAGTACGGAGTTTTAGGGTCAGATTGGTTAAGGAAGGCGGCCTCATGTTTAGTGATCCACCCGTTGTTCATACCCTTGTCAATCAGGAAAGTGATTTCTTTCCTGACCTCTTCTGTCGGGTCCCTCGATAGTTTCTTATAGTGATGATTGTTGTTCAGCAGGCGTAGACATTAAAAGAGCTCTAATGTACTACATAGATAGAACAAAACCATTCAGGAAAACTGAATAGCTATTCGTAGCTTTTCAAAAACCTCATACTGGTAATCCCATTTCAAAACAAGGTTTAGCAAGATGGATAGTAAAATGCTCCACACATTTTAAATTCAAGCTAAAAGACAACTCTTAGTTGTTCCTAAAGCACATTCCACAAGGAAGGAAGAAAGATGCTACAATGGCCTTGTTAGGAAATATACCAATGGCTGAAATATGTAAAGCAACTACTTGGTCAACACCACATACATTTACTAACCACTATTGTGTAGATGTTTTAGCACCACAGCAAGCTACAGTAGGTCAAGCTGTACTCAGAACATTATTTCAAACAATTTAAACTCCTACAGACTAACCACCGCTTTTATGGGAGGACTAACTGCTTTGTAGTCTATGCACAGCATGTGTATCTGCAGCTACACATGCCAGCGAACGGAAAATGTCACTTACCCCAGTGTACATCTGTTCGTGGTATGTTCAGCTGCAGATTCACATGCACCCTCCGACCTCCCCAGAAGCCTGTAGTCGTTTAAGTTAACCACATTTGTACGTATGTGTATATATATATTTATGTGTTCGATGGCATGTGTAGCTGCAGATAAACATGCTGTGCACTGTTCCTGCCATCTAGTGTTGGGCTCGGAGTGTTACAAGTTGTTTTTCTTCGAAGAAGTCTTTTCGAGTCACGGGACCGAGTGACTCCTTCCTTTCGGCTCCATTGCGCAAGGGCATCAACTCCATCTTAGATTGTTTTCTTTCCGCCATCGGGTTCGGACGTGTTCCTCTTCGCCCCGTGATTCGAATCGGGAAAGTATTGAAATCATCGAAAATCCTTTGGTATTGTTGCGTTCAGGACCGGTTTCCTATAGATACATCGGCACCGACGAGACAACCGCTTCGGCGGCCCTTCAGGGCTTTCGCACCCAGCTGAGGCCTGGTCGGCCCGACCACACCCGTCATCGAAGCCTCATGGACCGGACCCCCTTCCGTTTCTGTCTGACGTGCCACGCCAAGTATCCTTATACAGTCTAGCATCGGGTCTGTAATCTGTTTCTGTCAACGGAGCACAGGGAGGATACCTGCGAGGCCTGCAAGGCTTTTCAGTCGAAAAAGATCTTGAGAGATCGGAGGGCGAGGCGCTTACAGATGGCGTCGAAATCAGCACAACACCTTGACGTCGAAGAGGAGGGGATGGCTATCTCCATCCAGGGATCAGAATCGGACGACTCCGACGGAGACCGACTGCCGACAGCGGGCCAAAAAGTGAGTACACCTGCCCCGACCCATCCCCAAAGTCAGACAAAAAAGCAAAAGGCCTCGGGGACGCCACTGCCTGAAGGCCATGGCTCGACCCACAAAAAGAGCGGTGACCAAGCAACATCTTCGGCACCGAAAAAGGCCAAAATCGTGCCAAGGTCTTCTGACGTGAGTCGAGAAACCGGCCTCGAAAAAAGTCGACATAGACTGGTCGAGACCACTAAGCCTCGAAAGAGCCTTTCAGAGCCGAGGCTAACCATCCCAATGGGAAATTCAGTGCAGAGAAAGCCGGCTTCAGAGCCCAAAAAGACTTCTTACACAGAAGAACATGGGCTCTCCAAGCAACTTAAAGAGAGGCATAGGTTTGAACAGGAGTTGGATGTGGAGGAGTTTGATGAAAGTCAACCAAGATTACAGTTCCAGAAGGATACTGGAAAAATTCAAACTACCCCTCCTCTCAAATTTAAAAGGAAATTGGCTTTTCACACACAGGCAGAGACTGAAACTGATCAGCCAAGAGCAAAAGTGGCTAGAGAAAAGTCACCAACTCCAAGTTTCTCACCAGAAATATCGCCACCACATTCGCCACAAAGGACAAGGTCACCATTTGGCACGCCAACTGCACAGTCAGCCACACATACTGTGCAAACACAGGAAGATGTAGATCCCTGGGACCTCTACGACCCACCAGTTTCAGACAACAGCCCTGAGTGCTACCCCTCAAAGCCATCTCCTCCAGAGGATAGCACCTCCTATACACAAGTATTAGCCAGGGCTGCGACATTCCATAATGTCACTATGCACTCGGAACCATTGGAGGTTGACGTTCTTTTCAATACCCTGGCATCCACGCATGCGCCGTATCAAAGCCTGCCTATGCTACCAGGCATGCTTAAACATGCACAACAAGTTTTCCAAGAGCCGGTCAAGGGAAGGTCCATCACACCGCGGGTGGAGAAAAAATATAAACCACCCCCGTCGGACCCTGTGTTCATTACATAGCAGCTCCCTCCAGACTCTGTTGTAGTGGGAGCCGCAAGGAAGCAGACAAACTCGCAATCATCAGGGGATGCACCACCTCCTGATAAGGAAAGCTGCAAATTTGACGCAGCGGGGAAGAGAGTGGCGTCGCAAGCTGCCACTCAATGGCATATTGCGAATTCAGAGGCCCTCCTCGCCCGTTCCGACCGAGCCCACTGGGATGAAATGAATTAAATCATTCAGCATCTACCGAAAGAATATCAGAAACGGGCTCAACAGGTGGTTGAGGAAGGACAAGCCATCTCCAACAACCAAATCCGTTCGGCACTAGACTCTGCCGATACTGCAGCAAGAACTGTAAACACTGCAGTTACCATCAGGAGACATGCCTGGCTATGAAGTTCAGGTTTCAAACCCGAAATACAGCAGGCGGTGTTAAACATGCAGTTTAACCAGCAGCAATTATTTGGGCCGGAAGTGGACACCACCATCGAAAAAATGAAAAAGGACACTGACACGGCCAAAGCCATGGGCGCGCTCTACTCTTCCCAGTATAGGGGGACATTTAGAAAGCTACAATTTAGGGGAGTGTTTAGACAGCAACCCTCAGAGGCATCCACCTCTCAAACAAAACCCACCTACCAGTCACAATACCAGAGAGGGGGGTTTTGTGGTTCATTCATGGGACAATTCCCAAGAGCAAGGGGAAAATTTCAACCTACCAAGCAGACCCCCGGTAACAAACAGTGACTTCAATGTCACACTTCCCCAACACACATCACCGCTAGGGGGAAGATTAACAAAATATCACAAACATTGGTCAGACATAACCACGGACACATGGGTTCTATCAATTATCCAACATGTTACTGCATAGAGTTCACACATTTCCCTCCAGATGTTCCCCCAAGAGCTCACAAACTGTCGGCACAGCATCTAGACCTTCTACAAATAGAGGTACAAGCACTATTAACAAAACAAGCCATAGAACTAGTACCTCACCACCAAAAAGGAACAGAGGTTTACTCCCTATATTGCCTTATCCCCAAAAAAGACAAAACACTAAGACCAATCTTAGATCTCAGGACATTAAACCTCTTCATCAAATCAGAACATTTCCATATGGTCACACTACAAGATGTAGTTCCCTTACTAAAACAGGGAGAATACATGGCAACACTGGATTTAAAAGATGCGTATTTCCATATATCCATCCATCCATCTTACAGGAAATACCTCAGATTTGTCATACAGGGCAAACATTACCAATTCAAGGTATTGCCTTTCGGGATAACAACAGCGCCCAAAGTATTTACAAAATGCATTGCTGTAGTAGCAGCGCATATAAGGAGACATCACATGCACGTATTCCCATATCTCGACGATTGGCTAATAAAAGCCAACACTCAACACCGGTGTCAAAGTCACACGCAATATGTAATAGATACCCTACACAAACTAGGGTTTTCTGTAAATTACCAAAAATCTCACTTGCCACCATCCCAAATACAACAATACTTGGGAGCCACACTCAACACACAAAGAGCAATTGCCACTCCAAGCCCACAGAGAGTTAAATCGTTTCAAACTATGGTGTCAAACATACAACCAAATCACCAGTACATAGTCAGATTTGTCATGAAACTACTAGGCATGATGTCCTCATGCATCGCCATTGTCTCAAACGCACGGCTACACATGCGGCCCTTATAACAGTGCTTAGCAAAACAATGGACGCAGGCACAGGGTCAACTTCAGGATCTCGTGTTGATAGACCGCCAAACACACTCTTCGCTTTAATGGTGGAACCCTGTAAATTTAATCAAAGGGCGGCCATTTCAAGACCCTGTGTCTCACACCATTATCACAAAAGATGCTTCCATGATTGGGTGGGGAGCACACCTCAACAATCATAATATACAAGGACAATGGGACAAACAACATAAACAACTACACATAAATCACTTAGAACTACTAGTGGTCTCCCTAGCACTAAAAGCTTTTCAACCCCGTCTAGTCCACAAACACATTCTTGTCAAAAAAGACAATATGACAACAATGTACTATCTAAACAAACAGGGGGGACACACTTGTCACAACTATGCCTCCTAGCACAAAAGATTTGGCATTGGGCAACTCACAACAACATTCGCCTGATAGCGCAATATAACCCAGGCATTCACAATCAGTTAGCCGAAAATCTCAGTCGAGATCACCAGCAAAATCACGAGTGGGAAGTACATCCCCAGATTCTACAGGATTACTTCTACCGCTGGGGGACACCAGACATAGATCTGTTTGCAACAAAACAAAATGCAAAATGCCAAAACTTCGCATCCAGGTACCCACAGCCTCAGTCCAAGGGCAATGCTCTATGGATCAGTTGGTCAGGGATATTTGCTTACGCTATTCCCCCTCTCCCACTCATTCCTTTCCTAGTCAACAAACTGAGTCCAAACAAACTCAAACTAATACTCATAGCACCAACGTGGGCTCGCCAACCGTGGTACACCACACTGTTGGACTTCTCAGTAGTACCTCACATCAAACTCCCAAACAGACCAGATCTGTTAACACAACACAAACAACAGATCAGACACCCTAATCCAGCATCCCTCAACCTAGTAATCTGGCTCCTGAAGTCTTAGAATTTGGCTACCTAAACCTTTCAAATGAGTGTATGGAAGTCATTAAACAAGCAAGAAAACCGACAACAAGGCATTGTTATGCTAACAAATGGAAAAGGTTTGTTTTCTACTGCCAAGCAAACCAAATCACACCATTAGATGCTTCCATGCAAAACATTGTGAGTTACTTACTACACCTACAAAAAGCAAATCTCGCTTTTTCTTCTATCAAAATTCATCCCACTGCAATCTCTGCTTACCTGCAGATTAAACATACAAGGTCACTTTTTAGAATCCCAGTTATTGAAGCCTTCATGGAAGGACTGAAAAGGATTTCACCTCCAAGAACCCCACCAGTACCCTCGTGGAAACTTAATATTGTACTTACACGACTCATGGGCCCACCTTTTGAACCCATGCATTCTTGCCAAATCCAATTCTTGACTTGCAAGGTAGCATTTCTAATAGCCATCACTTCACTACGAAGAGTTAGCGAAATACAGGCGTTCACTATCAAAGAACCATTTATACAAGTACACAAACATAAAGTGGTTCTCCGCACAAATCCGAAGTTTCTGCCAAAAGTCATTTCACTGTTTCATCTTAACCAAACTGTAGAGCTTCCAGTCTTCTTTCCACAGCCAGACTCAGTAGCAGAAAGAGCCCTGCATACATTAGACATAAAGAGAGCACTAATGTATTACATAGACAGGACAAAATAATTTTGAAAAACTAAGCAATTATTTGTTGCTTTCCAAAAGCCCCATGCTGGTAACCCTATATCCAAACAGGGCATTGCCAGATGGATAGTCAAATGCATACAGACGTGTTACCTTAAAGCTAAAAGAAAGTTACCCGTTACACCAAAGGCTCACTCCACTAGAAAGAAAGAAGCAACAATGGCTTTTCTAGGTAACATACCAATGACAGAGATTTGTAAGGCAGCCACTTTGTCTACACCTCATACGTTTACCAAACATTACTGTGTAGATGTGTTAGCAACACAACAAGCCACAGTAGGACAGGCTGTACTAAGAACATTATTTCAAACAAATTCAACTTCTACAGGCTGACCACCGCTTTGGGGAGGATTACTGCTTTGTAGTCTATGCACAGCATGTGTATCTGCAGCTACACGTGCCATCGAACGGAAAATGTCACTTACCCAGTGTACATCTGTTTGTGGCATGTTGCGCTGCAGATTCACATGCGCCCTCCCGCCTCCCCGGGAACCTGTAGCCGTTTAAGTTCATTAAAATTGTATATATGTAAATATACATTCCTTTAACACAAACTATGTACATACATATCTATTTTATTGCATGGACATCTTTAGTATCCTTGTTCTACCACTCCTACCTCACCCTATGCGGGGAAAACAATCTAAGATGGAGTCGATACCCATGCGCAATGGAGCCGAAAAGGAGGAGTCACTCGGTCCCGTGATTCGAAAAGACTTCTTTGAAGAAAACCAACTTGTAACACTCCGAGCCCAACACTAGATGGCAGGAACAGTGCACAGCATGTGAATCTGCAGTGCAACATGCCACGAACAGATGTACACTGGGTAAGTGACATTTTCCTTACCATTCCATTAGCATGGACATCTCTTTTCTTTATACTCTATCACTCCTACCTTACCCTCTGCGGGGAAAACAATCTAACATGGAGTCCCTGCCAATGCGCAATGGAGCCGAAGAGGAGGAGTCACTTGCTCCCGTGACTCGAAAACACTTCTTTGAAGAAAAACAACTTGTAACACTCCGAGCCCAACTCTAGATGGCAGACGTATGCGCACAGCATTGTGAATCTGCAGCGGAACATGCCACTAACAGATGTAACTGGGTAAGTGACATTTTATATATATATATATATATATATATATATCAAAAACGAAGTTGTCCTCATGTGAAAGCGCACTCCCAACAGGTTATATAAACGGGAAGAAAAAGCAAAGCCAGCAACTCACAGTGAATTCTTTAAGCAGTTTCATTATTCCAGGCCTTAAGTTATAAAATCATCTCTGGACACGTGTTTCAAGGTCAATCCTTTCTTCAGCAGAGAAAAATATAAAAGTGTTTCACCCTCGTAGGTGCAGCCAGTGCTGGAGGTGTTCCAGGCATCTCTTTCATACTGAAAAGACCGGCATGGCTTCAGCTTGTCTAATTACAGGCACCTGATTAGTCTCTTTAAATACTAGTCCGCCCCAGTGGGCCTCTCAAGTGAGCAGTGCATGCTGGTTGTGGTGGTCCTGCAATTTTTTCATTTTGCCCCAAGTGGGTTGCTGGAGCCAAACGAAATAATGACCCAAAGTGCAAAACCTTTGTAGGCGAATCCAAAGTAAAATTGTCAGATTTGCTGTGAATAACCCAACCTGATTGTTCTTATGTGACAATCCATTTTTAGCTCCAGCAACCCACTTGGGGCAAAATGAAAAAATTGCAGGACCACCACAACCAGCATGCACTGCTCACTTGAGAGGCCCACTGGGGCGGACTAATATTTAAAGAGACTAATCAGGTGCCTGTAATTAGACAAGCTGAAGCCATGCCGGTCTTTTCAGTAAGAAAGAGATGCCTGGAACACCTCCAGCACTGGCTGCACCTACGAGGGTGAAACACTTTTATATTTTTCTCTGCTGAAGAAAGGATTGACCTTGAAACACGTGTCCAGAGATGATTTTATAACTTAAAGCCTGGAATAATGAAACTGCTTAAAGAATTCACTGTGAGTTGCTGGCTTTGCTTTTTCTTCCCGTTTATATTAACCTGTTGGGAGTGCGCTTTCACATGAGGACAACTTCGTTTTTATATATATATATATATATATATATATATATATATATATATATATATATATATATATATATATATTCACACACACTGCAGGCAATACTGATTTCTCCTTAGAGTCCTTACTTGGCTGATTCTGGGAATAAATCTAATGAATCCCACTTGCATTTATCCAGAGAATCAACATCTACACTGGAGACACCCACTTTTTTTGGTCTCACATGAGACTCTCACCACCAAGACAAACTTCAAACAATGCAGGACCATTGTGGTCAGGTGAATGAAAGCTGACTTGCGCTCAAAACAAAGCTGAAGTGCTCAACTTTGGAAACACGAGTTCACCTTGGCCCTCCACATGATGGCCTGCTGAATTCAGACCCACTCCAGCCGACCACACTAGAAACCTAGTCCTCATCTGGATACCAACTTCACCATGAAGTCCCATGTCAACGCCTTCACCTCTGCACGCCAGTACAATTTTTAAGTGGCTCCTTCTGGATACCAGATACATCACAGATCCTTATCCAAGCAATAGACTACAGCATTGACCTACACTGGCATCCGAACCCATATTGTTCATACACAGTCCAAAACTTGACCAAACTCATCCTTGACCTGTGCCGATCCCACACCACCACTCCCCAGTACACTTCACTGGCTCCCCATCCAAAAGTTCTGCTAGTTCCTATTTCTCACATAAATTCAAGTTACTACACCAACACGGGACCTGCACATCTCAATCACTGGTTTCTCTTCCACTAGACAACTTCACTCAGCATCACTGGCAAACATCCTCTATCCACAGGAGCAGAGCGGGCAGTCAATGATCCTCCTACCAAGCTGCCAAATCATGGCATGACCTCCTCTAACAAGGGCCTTCTCACTTCTTGATATCCGCAAGAAGCCAAAGCCTGACTTTTCAGTTAGTCTTCTTGTAGGACCATTGAGACTGCATGTACTCTGGCCCAGCCTCACCTTACACCTACTCAGTATCTGGATGCCATTACGTGTAATAAGCAGCATTCTACGATTGCACCTTACATTACACTATGAAAAGGAATAGTATTTGAACTCCGGTGTATTTAAATTCCAGTCTGTAGCCCTCAGGAAGGACCACACCTTTGTTACCACTGTTGTTGCCCAGGTTCCCCATTGTACTAAATCGAGCAAATCGCTGTCCGGTTTACTGCCCATTGATACCAGTTTCAGTGATTATTTGTGTTCAGACTTATCCATGGCCAATAATCCAATGTCGATAACCTTCATGTTTATATAAAAAAAAAGCAACAAAAAAAAAAGCAGACATCTTAGACAAAACTTAGAAGGGCTATAGAGAACCACTCTGAGAAATGAAGTCTTTCCATGGAGAAAATACAATTTTCCTTGATAGTCCTTTTCTCATTCATCACTTTGACAACTTAGTAGGCTCCTCAGATTCTGTTGGATCTGATGATAGCCGGATGAGTTCTGTATGTTAAAGTGTGGGAGTGAGTAGTGATCCCTGTGGGACTCTGCAGATGAGGTCCTTGGGTTCTGATGTGACTGACTTGAGCTTGGCTTCTTCTGGAGAGTAAGAAAGCTATCGGAATGCTATTTCTTGTTGTAAGGAAATGCCTCCTTGGCATGGTTACCCCCTAACTTTTTGCCTTTGCTGATGCTAAGTTATGATTTGAAAGTGTGCTGGGACCCTGCTAACCTGGCCCCAGCACCAGTGTTCTTTCCCTAAACTGTACCTTTGTTCCCACAATTGGCACAACCCTGGCACTCAGGTAAGTCCCTTGTAACTGGTACCCCTGGTACCAAGGGCCCTGTTGCCAGGCAAGGTCTCTAAGGGATGACATGGGAGAGGTTAGTCAACCATTTCTATTGGCCCAATATGTCCCAGAAAGTAAAGGAGTTTTGTGCCTCCTGTGCCACCTGTCAAGCCAGTGGTAAGACAGGTGGCCATCCAAAGGCCCCCCTCATTCCACTTCCAGTGGTGGGGGTTCCCTTTGAAAGAGTGGGAGTGGATGTAGTGGGTCAACTTGAACCTCCCACAGCACCAGAGAATCAGTATATCCTAGTAGTAGTGGATCATGCTACTAGGTACCCTGAAGCAATTCCCCTTAGGTCCACTACTGCCCCTGCAGTAGCCAAGGCACTCATTGGTATTTTTACCAGAGTGGGATTTCCTAAGGAGGTGGTTTCTGACAGAGGTACAAGCTTCATGTCAGCTTACCTAAAACACATGTGGAATGAGTGTGGGGTGACGTACAAATTCACCACACCATCCACAAACCAATGGTCTTGTTGAGAGATTTAACAAGACATTGAAGGGCATGACCATGGGGCTCCCTGAAAGATTCAAAAGGAGATGGGATATCCTCTTGCCATGCCTGCTTTTCGCCTACAGAGAGGTGCCTCAGAAGGGAGTAGGGTTTTCCCCCTTTGAACTTCTGTTTGGCCATCCTGTTAGGGGACCACTAGCTCTTGTAAAAGAAGGCTGGGCAAGACCTCTCCATGAGCCTAAGCAAGATATAGTGGACTATGTACTGGGCCTACGTTCAAGGATGGCAGAGTACATGGAAAAGGCAAGTAAAAACCTTGAGGCCAGCCAACAACTCCAGAAGATGTGGTATGTCCAAAAAACTGCTATGGTTGAGTTTCAGCCAGGGCAGAAAGTCTGGGTTCTGGAGCCTGTGGCTCCCAGGGCACTTCAGGACAAATGCAGTGGCCCTTACCCAGTGCTAGAGAAAAACAGTGATGTCACCTACCTGGTGGACCTAGGCACTAGCAGGACCCCCAAAAGGGTGATCCATGTTAACCGCCTAAAACTCTTCCATGACAGGGCAGAAGTAAACATGTTGATGGTTACAGATGAGGACCAGGAAGCAGAGAATGAACCTCTCCCTGATATCCTCTCCACTGACCCTAAAGATGGCACAGTAGATGGAGTGATCTACTCAGACACCCTCTCTGGCCAACAGCAAGCTGACTGCAGGCAAGTCCTCCAGCAGTTTGCTGAGCTCTTTTCCCTAACCCCTGATCAGACACACCTGTGTACCCATGATGTAGACACAGGAGACAGCATGCTTGTCAAAACAAAATATTCAGACAGTCTGACCAAGTTAAGGAAAGCATCAAAGTGGAAGTCCACAAGATGCTGGAGTTGAGAGTGATTGAGCACTCTGACAGTCCCTGGGCTAGCCCAGTGGTTTTGGTCCCCAAACCTCAAACAAAAGATGGCAAGAGAGAGATGAGGTTCTGTGTGGACTACAGAGGGCTTAATTCTGTCACCAAGACAGATGCTCACCCCATTCCAAGGGCAGATGAGCTGATTGATAAATTGGGTGCTGCCAAATACCTGAGTACCTTTGACTCGAGAGCAGGGTACTGGCAAATAAGAATGGCACCAGGAGCAAAAGAGAAAACGGCATTCTCTACCTACACCTGATGGGCACTACCAGTTTACTGAGATGCCCTTTGGCTTAAAGAATGCCCCTGCCACCTTCCAAATGTTGGTGAATCAAGTCCTTGCTGGCTTGGAGTCCTTTAGTGCAGCTTATCTTGATGATATTGCTGTCTTTAGCTCCAGCTGGCAGGATCACCTGGTCCACCTAAATAAGGTTTTGCAGGCCCTGCAAGCAGCAAGTCTCTCTATCAAGACATCTAAGTGTCAGATGGGGCAGGGTACTGTGATTCACTTGGGACACCTTGTAGGTGGAGGCTAAGTTCAGCCACTCCCACCCAAGATCCAGTCTATTCTGGACTGTGTAGCTCCAAAAACCCAGACTCGAGTCAGGGCATTCCTTGGCTTGACTGGTTATTATGGGAGGTTTTTGAAGGGTTATGGATCAATAGTGACCCACCCTCACAGAACTTACCTCCAAGAAAATGCCCAAGAAAGTTAACTGGACCTTGGACTGTCAAAAGGCCTTTGACACCCTGAAGCAAGCAATGTGCACAGCACCAGTTTTTGAAAGCTCCAGATTACTCTAAGCAGTTCATAGTGCAGACAGATGCCTCTAAACATGGGATAGGAGCAGTCCTGTCCCAAACAAATGATGATGGCCTTGACCAACCTGTTGCTTTTATAAGCAGGAGGTCACTCCCCAGAGAGCAGCGTTGGAGTGCCATTGAGAGGGAGGCCTTTGCTGTGGTCTGGTCCCTGAAGAAGTTGAGACCATACCTTTTTGGTACTCACTTCATAGTTCAAACTGACCACAGACCTCTCAGGTGGCTCATGCAAATGAAAGGTGAAAATCCAAAACTGTTGAGGTGGTCCATATCCCTACAGGGAATGGACTTTATAGTGGAACACAGACCTGGGACTGCACATACCAATGCAGATGGACTTTCCAGGTTCTTCCACTTAGAAAATGAAGACTCTCTTGGGAAAGGTTAGTCCCATCCTCTTTCGTTTGGGGGGAGGGGTGTGTAAGGAAATGCCTCCTTGGCATGGTTACCCCCTAATGTTTGGCCTTTGCTGATGCTAAGTTATGATTTGAAAGTGTGCTGCGACCCTGCTAACCAGGTCCCAGCACCAGTGTTCTTCCCCTAAACTGTACCTTTGTCTCCACAATTGGCACAACCCTGGCACTCAGGTAAGTCCCTTGTAACTGGTACCTCTGGTACCAAGGGCCCTGATGCCAGGGAAGGTCTGTAAGGGCTGCAGCATGTCTTATGCCACCCTAGGGACCCCTCACTCAGCACATGCACACTGCCTCACAGATTGTGGTGCTGGTGGGGAGAAAATGACTACGTCGACATGGCACTCCCCTCAGAGTACCATGCCAACCTCACACTGCCTGTGGCATAGTAAGTCACCCCTCTAGCAGGCCTTGCAGCCCTAAGGCAGGGTGCACTATACCACAGGTGAGGGCATATGTGCATGAGCACTATGCCCCTACCGTGTCTAAGCAAAACCTAAGACATTGTAAGTGCAGGGTAGCCATAAGAGTATATGGTCTGGGAGTTTGTCAAACACAAACTCCACAGTTCCATATTGGCTACACTGAAAACTGGGATGTTTGGTATAACAATTCTCAGCACAATAAATGCACATTGATGCCAGTGTGCAATTTATTGTAAAATACACCCAGAGGGCATCTTAGAGATGCCCCTTGAATACCTACCCGACTTCTAGTGTAGGCTGACCGGTTCCTGCCAGCCTGCCACACACCAGACATGTTGCTGGCCACATGGGGAGAGTGCCTTTATCACTCTGTGGCCATAAACAAAGCCTGTCCTGGGTGGAGGTGCTTCTCACCCCCCCCCCCTGCAGGAGCTGTAACACCTGGCAGTGAGCCTCAAAGGCTCACCCCTTTTGTTACAGCAACCCAGCTAGTGGAGATGCCCGCCCCTCCGGCCACTGCCCCCACTTTTAGCTGCAAGGCTGGAGGAGATAATGAGAAAAACAAGGAGGAGTCACTCACCAGTCAGGATAGCCCCTAAGGTGTCCTGAGCTGAGGTGACTTCTGCCTTGAGAAATCCTCCATCTTGAGTTTGGAGGATTCCCCCAATAGGATTAGGGATGTGTCCCCCTCCCCACAGGGAGGAGGCACAAAGAGGGTGTAGCCACCCTCAAGGACAGTAGCCATTGGCCTCTGCCGTCCCAGACCTAAACACACCCCTAAATTCAGTATTTAGGGGCTCCCCAGATCCCAGGAAATCAGATTCCTGCAACCTGGAGAAAGAAGGAAGGCTGCTGACCTACAAGCCTGCAGAGAAGGAGGAAGACAACTGATTTGGCCCCAGCCCTACCGGCCTATCTCCAACTTCGAAAACCTGCTCCAGAGACATATCCAACAGGGACCAGCGACCTCTGAAGCCTCAGAGGACCACCCTGGACTACAGGTCCAAGAAACTCCCATGAACGGCGGCCCTGTTCAAAACCTGCAACTTCTTTGCAACAAAGAAGCAACTTGCAAGGACTTCATGTTTCCTGCCGGAAGCGTGAGACTGTACACTCTGCACCCGACACGCCCAGCTCGACCGGCAGAAAACCAACACTTCAGGGAGGACTCCCCGGCGACTGCGAGCCCGTGAGTAACCAGAGACGACCCCCCTGAGCCCCCACAGCGACGCCAGCAGAGAGAATCCAGAGGCTCCCCCTGACCGCGACTGCATGTAACAAGGGACCCGACGCGTGGAACCAACACTGCACCTGCAGCCCCCAGGACCTGAAGAATCCGAACTTCAACGCATGAGTGACCCCCAGGCTACCCTCTGCCTGGCCAGGTGGTGGCTGTCCGAGAAGCCCCCGTGCCTGCCTGCACCGTTAGAGTGACCCCCAGGTCCCTCCATTGAAACCTATACAAAACCCGACGCCTGCTTTGCACACTGCACCCGCCCGCCCCTGTGCCACTGAGGGTGTGTTTTGTGTGCCTACTTGTCCCCCCTGAAGTGCTCTACAAAACCCCCTGGTCTGCCCCCGAGGACACAGGTACTTACCTGCTGGCAGACTGGAACCGGAGCACCCCTGTTCTCTATAGGCGCCTATGTGTTTTGGGCACCTCTTTGACCTCTGCACCTGACCGGCCCTGAGCTGCTGGTGTGGTAACTTTGGGGTTGCCTTGAACCCCCAACGGTGGGCTGCCTATGCCCCAGGACTGAGACTTGTAAGTGTTTTACTTACCTCCTAATCTAACCTTTACTTACCTCCCCCAGAAACTAGATTTTTTGCAGTGTCCACTTTGAAAATAGCTTATTGCCATTTTTACAAAGACTGTACATGATATTGTTTTCATTCAAAGTTCCTAAAGTGTGTAAGTGAAGTACCTTGCATTTAAAGTGATTACTGCAAATCTTGAACCTGTGGTTCCTAAAATAAACTAAGAAAAAATATTTTTCTATATAAAAACCTATTGGCCTGGAGTAAGTCTTTGAGTGTGTGTTCCTCATTTATTGCCTGTGTGTGTACAACAAATGCTTAACACTACCCTCTAATAAGCCTACTGCTCGACCACACTACCACAAAATAGAGCATTAGAATTATCTACTTTTGCCACTATCTTACCTCTAAGGGGAACCCTTGGATTCTGTGCCCACTATTTCTTACTTTGAAATAGTATATACAGAGCCAACTTCCTACAGTGACTAAGAATGATGTAGACCCTGTTCCTTGCATATGCGCTTGACCCCATGCGCATATGCAAGAGCCCTGCTCTGTTCTTTGTCCAGTAGATCCCTGACTAGTTCAGAATTCCAGCAGGTTCTAAGGGAGTCTAGTGGTATCTCCACCATACACTTTGGAGCCTAATACAGCCATGTAGCCAGGTGGGTGCCCCCTCCTACTGTCGGCATGGTTTGAAGAACTGCATACCTGAGGCGTTCCACATCAGTGTCATCCCACAGTTCTCTCAAGGCTCAAATAAGTGCTTCATGCATGAGAAATGGACCGCTGGGGAACCCTGTCTGTTCCACCAGTTCATCGAAGGAGATCAGCCTACCCTGTCGGAAACAGTCCCCCAGCGATGTTATCCCGGCATTTGACAGATGTTCCATCTGGCCATTGTAAAGCAGGAATAGGGTTCGCCGGAGTAGGCCTACCCATGGAGTCTCAGGTGCATAGGGAGACCCTGTTCCTTTTTGCCCAAGTGCTCGTCACCAAGCAGCCAAAGCGGTGGACAATATTATACCTGGTTTATGAACTTAGTCTGCCGTAGCAACTTGGCTAGCAATAGCTCTGGTCTGTATCCAGTGCCCTCCCAGTCCAGTTCATTTAGCCTGCTCCGTTGAGACATCTTGCGAGCCATTGGAGTTGTACTGCCAAGAAGTCCAATTCAAAATCTGTCCCCCCTTGTTCCCCCTCTAACCGGGGGGTGGCAGAGGGGACCAGCAGGAGGGAGGGCAGCGGGGGTAAAGGGTAGGGAGTGCAACCCTCTGCTGTCCACATCCCATATCCGTTCTTGGAGGAATGGATCCATGGCGCTGAATCATGTCATCTGGATCGCACTGGTAGGATGGTAAAGGAGCCTCGATTATTTCAAGAAAGATGCATGCCATGATGGGTAGTTAAGGGTGCACCAAAAGGAGACCGACTATAGCGGAGTGGCACGCATTCCCCAAGTTTCGCTCCTGTAGATCTCTCACCTCATGGAAGATCTGGATGCCAAGGTATCTAAACGTACATGGGGGCCCTGGTCACATCTGTTGGGCAGGTAGTGGGTCGAACGGTGCCTTCAACTACTGGGAACACACAAGTCTTCCTCCGGTTTAGTCTGAGACCAGAACAGCAACCAAATTCCTCTAGTGATTGTAGAGTTTAGCGAATAGCCCTTTCACCATCTTGCAGATCAGGTCGTCTGCTTGCAATGATATATGGGTTGTTCCACCTCGCTTTATCCCCTAGTCTTGACCCTCTGCGCAAAATCTCTCTGCTAGAGGCTTAATGACCATGGCAAACAGGAGAGGCATCAGTGGGCACCCCTGTCTGGTACCTGTAGGAAGTTGGCTCTGCATGTACTATTTCCAAGTAAGAAATAGCATGCACAGAGTCCAAGGGTTCCCCTTAGAGGTAAGATAGTGGCAAAAAGAGATAATTCTAATGCTCTATTTTGTGGTAGTGTGGTCGGGCAGTAGGCTTATCAGAGGGTAGTGTTAAGCATTTGTTGTACACACACAGGCAATAAATGAGGAACACACACTCAAAGACAATTTCAGGCCAATAGGTTTTTATATAGAAAAATATATTTTCTTAGTTTATTTTAAGAACCATAGGTTCAAGATTTACAAACAATACCTTAAATGAAAGGTATTTCACTCAGGTATCTTAGGAACTTTGAATCATCACAATAGCATGTACAGTTTTGGCAAAAATGGCAATAAGCTATTTTAAAAATGGACACAGTGCAAAAATCAACAGTTCCTGGCGGAGGTAAGTATTTGTTAGGTTCACAGATAAGTAAAGCATTTACAGGGTTCAAAGTTGGGTCCAAGGTAGCCCACCGTTGGGGGTTCAGAGCAACCCCAAAGTTACCACACCAGTAGCTCAGGGCCGGTCAGGTGCAGAGGTCAAAGTGGTGCCCAAAACACATAGGCTTCAATGGAAACAGGGGTGCCCCGATTCCAGTCTGCCAGCAGGTAAGTACCCCCGACTTCGGAGGGCAGACCAGGGGGGTTTTGTAGGGCACTGGGGGGGACACAAGTAGGCACAGAAAGTACACCCTCAGAGGCACAGGGGCGGCCGTGTGCAGAGTGCAAACAGGCGTTGGGTATGCAATAGAGATCAATGGGAGACCCAGGGGTCTCTTCAGCGATGCAGACAGGCAAGGGGGGGGCTCCTCGGGGTAGCCACCAACTGGGCTAGGAAGAGGGCCACCTGGGGGTCGCTCCTGCACTGGAGTTCGGATCCTTCAGGTCTTGGGGGCTGCGGGTGCAGTGTGTTTCCCAGGCGTCGGGTTCTTTGAAGCAGGCAGTCGTGGTCAGGGGGAGCCTCTGGATTCCCTCTACAGGCGTCGCTATGGGGGCTCAGGGGGGTCAACTCCGGCTACTCACGGTCTCACAGTCGCCGGGGAGTTCTCCCTGTAGAATTAGTTTTCCGCAGGTCGAGCCGGGGTCATCAGGTGCAGAGTGGAAAGTCTCACGCTTCCGGCGGGAAACGTGTGGTCTTTAAAAGTTGCTTCTTTGTTGCAAAGTTGCAGTTTCTGTGGAACAGGGCTGCTGTCCTCAGGAGTTTCTTGGTCCTTTTAGATGCAGGGTAGTCCTCTGAGGCTTCAGAGGTCGCTGGACCCTGGGGGACGAGTAGCTGTTGCAGTTTTTCTTGAAGTGTGGAGACAGGCCAGTAGGGCTGGGGCTGAAGCAGTTGGTGTCTCCGTCATCTCTGCAGGGCTTCAGGTCAGTAGTCCTTCTTCGTCTTCAGGTTGCAGGAATCTATCTTCCTAGGGTCTGGGGTCCCCTAAATACTCAATTTAGGGGGGTGTTTAGGTCTGGGAGGTTAGTAGCCAATGGCTACTAGCCCTGAGGGTGGCTACACCCTCTTTGTGCCTCCTCCCGGTGGGGAGGGGGTCACATCCCTAATCCTATTGGGGGAATCCTCCATCTACAAGATGGAGGATTTCTAACAGTCAGAGTCACCTCAGCTCAGGACACTTTAGGGGTTGTCCGGACTGGCCAGTGACCTCTCCTTGTTTTTCGCATTATCTCCTCCAGCCTTGCCGCCAAAAATGGGGGCAGTGGCCGGAGGGGCGGGCATCTCCACTAGATGGGATGCCCTGTGGCACTGTAACAAAGGGGGTGAGCCTTTGAGGCTCACCGCCAGGTGTTACAGTTCCTGCAGGGGGAGGTGTGAAGCATCTCCACCCAGTACAGGCTTTGTTACTGGCCACAGAGTGACAAAGGCACTCTACCCATGTGGCCAGCAACATGTCTGGTGTGTGGCAGGCTGGCAAAAACTAGTCAACCCACACTGGAAGTCGGGTATGTTTTTAGGGGGCATCTCTAAGATGCCCTCTGGATGTATTTTTAAAATAAAGTACACACTGGCATCATTGTGTGTTTATTGTGCTGAGAAGTTTGATACCAAACTTCCCAGTTTGCAGTGTAGCCATTATGGTGCTGTGGAGTTCGTGTATGACAGACTCCCAGACCATATACTCTTATGGCTACCCTGCACTTACAATGTCTAAGGTTTTGCTTAGACACTGTAGGGGCATAGTGCTCATGCACCTATGCCCTCACCTGTGGTATAGTGCACCCTGCCTTAGGGCTGTAAGGCCTGCTAGAGGGGTGATGTATCTTTGCCATAGGCAGTGTGAGGTTGGCATGGCACTCTGAGGGGAGTGCCATGTCGACTTAGTCATTTTCTCCCCACCAGCACACACAAGCTGGCAAGCAGTGTGCATGTGCTGAGTGAGGGGTCCCCAGGGTGGCATAAGACATGCTGCAGCCCTTAGAGACCTTCCCTGGCATCAGGGCCTTTGGTACCAGGGGTACCAGTTACAAGGGACTTACGTGGATGCCAGGGTGTGCCAATTGTGGAGACAAAGCTACAGTTTAGGGAAAGAACACTGGTGCTGGGGCCTGGTTAGCAGGCCTCAGCACACTTTCAAATGATAGCTTGGCATCAGCAAAGGCAAAAAGTCAGGGGGTAACCATGCAAAGGAGGCATTTCCTTACACAATCCCCCCCCCCAAACGAAAGAGGATGAGACTAACCTTTCCCAAGAGAGTCTTCATTTTCTAAGCGGAAGAACCTGGAAAGGCCATATGCATTGGCATTGGCAGTACCAGGCCTGTGTTCCACTATAAAGTCCATACCCTGTAGGCAGATGGACCACCTCAACAGTTTTGGATTTTTACCTTTCATTTGCATTAGCCATCTGAGAGGTCTGTGGTCAGTTTGAACTACAAAGTGAGTACCAAAGAGGTATGGTCTCAGCTTCTTCAGGAACCAAACCACAGCAAAGGCCTCCCTCTCAATGGCACTCCAACGCTGCTCCCTGGGGAGTAACCTCCTACTAATGAAATCAACAGGCTGGTCAAGGCCATCATCATTTGTTTGGTACAAAACTGCCCCTATCCCATGTTCAGAGGAATCAGTCTGCACAATGAACTGCTTGGAGTAATCTGGAGCTTTTAGAACTGGCCTGTTGGCCTTCTATAGTCCAGTTTACCTTCTTAGGCATTTTCTTGGAGGTAAGTTCTGTGAGGGGTGTCACTATGGATCCATATCCCTTCACAAACCTCCTGTAGTAGCCAGTTAAGCCAAGGAATGCCCTGACATGAGTCTGGGTTTTTGGAGCTACCCAGTCCAGAATAGTCTGGATCTTGGGTTGGAGTGGCTGAACTGGGCCTCCACCTACAAGGTGTCCCAAGTAAACCACAGTTCCCTGCCCTATCTGACATTTGGATGCCTTGATAGAGAGGCCTGCTGCTTGCAGGGCCTGCAAAACCTTCTTCAGGTGGAACAGGTGATCCTGCCAGCTGGAGCTAAAGACAGAAATATCATAAAGATAAGCTGCACTAAAAGACTCCAAGCCAGCAAGGACATGATTCACAAACCTTTGGCAAGTGGCAGGGGCATTCTTTAAGCCAAAGGGCATTACAGTAAACTGATAATGCCCATCAAGTGTGGAGAATGCTGTATTTTCGGTTGCTCCTGGTGCCATTTTGATTTGCCAGTACCCTGCTGTCAAGTCAAAGGTACTTAAATATCTGGCAGCACCTAGTTTGTCAATTAACTCATCTGCCCTTGGAATGGGATGGGCATCTGTCTTGGAGACAGAATTAAGTCCTCTGTAGTCCACATAAAACCTAATCTCTCTCTTGCCATCCTTGGTGTGAGGTTTGGGGACTAAGACCACTGGGCTAGCCCAGGGGCTGTCAGAGTGCTCAATGACTCCCAATTCCAGCATCTTGTGGACTTCCACTTTGATGCTTTCCTTGACTTGGTCAGACTGTCTGAAAATGTTGTTTTTGACAGACATGCTGTCTCCTGTGTCCACATCATGGGTACACAGGTGGGTCTGACCAGGGGTTAGGGAAAAGAGATCAGCAAACTGTTGTAAGACTTTCCTACAGTCAGCTTGCTGTTGGCCTGAGAGGGTGTCTGAATAGATCACTCCATCTACTGAGCCATCTTTAGGGTCAGTGGAGAGGAGATCAGGGAGAGGTTCACTCTCAGCTTCCTGGTCCTCATCTGTAACCATCAACAGGTTCACATCTGCCCTGTCATGAAAGAGTTTGAGGTGGTTCACATGGATCACCCTTTTGGGGGTCCTGCTAGTGCCTAGGTCTACCAGGTAGGTGACCTGGCGGCTCTTTCTCTCTAGCACTGGGTAAGGGCCACTCCATCTGTCCTGAAGTGCCCTGGGAGCCACAGGCTCCAGAACCCATACGTTCTGCCCTGGCTGAAACTCAACCATAGCAGCCTTTTGGTCATACCACATTGTCTGGAGTTGTTGGCTGGCCTCAAGGTTTTTACTTGCCTTTTCCATGTACTCTGCCATCCTGGAACGTAGGCCTAGTACATAGCCCACTATATCTTGTTTAGGTTCATGAAGAGGTCTCTCCCAGACTTCTTTTACAAGAGCTAGTGGTCCACTTACAGGATGGCTAAACAGAAGTTCAAAGGGTGAAAACCCTACTCCCTTCGAAGGCACCTCTCTGTAGGCAAAAAGCAGACATGGCAAGAGGACATCCCATCTCCTTTTGAGGTTTTCAGGGAGCCCCATGATCATGCCCTTGAATGTCTTGTTAAATCTTTCTACAAGACCATTGGTTTGTGGATGGTATGGTGTGGTGAATTTGTAAGTCACCCCACACTCATTCCACATATGCTTCAGGTATGCTGACATGAAGTTGGTACCCCTGTCAGACACCACCTCCTTAGGAAATCCCACTCTGGTAAAGATACCAATGAGTGCTTTAGCTACTGCAGGGGCAGAGGTAGACCTAAGGGGAATTGCTTCAGGGTACCTAGTGGCATGATCCACTACCACTAGGATATACTGGTTCCCTGAGGCTGTGGGAGGTTCAAGTGGACCCACTATGTCTACACCCACCCTTTCAAAGGGGACCCCCACCACTGGAAGTGGAATGAGGGGGGCCTTTGAATGGCCACCTGTCTTACCAATGGCTTGAAAGGTGGCACAGGAGACACAAAACTCCTTTACTTTCTGGGACATGTTTGGCCAATAGAAATGGTTGACTAACCTCTCCCAAGTCTTGGTTTGTCCCAAATGCCCAGCAAGTGGAATATCATGGGCTAAGGTCAGAATGAACTGCCTAAACTCCTGAGGCACTACCATTCTCCTGGTGGCACCAGGTTTGGTATATCTTGCCTCAGTGTAGAGGAGTCCATCTTCCCAATTGACCCTATGTGTTCCAGTGATTTTTCCTGTGGTCTCTTCAGCAGCTTGCTGCCTAATGCCTTCAAGAGAGGGACAGGTTTCTTGCCCCTTACACAACTGTTCCCTTGTGGGTCCCCCTGGGCCTAAGAGTTCAACCTGATAAGGTTCCAACTCCATGTGCTCAGTTCCCTCAGAGGGCAGTACTTCTTCCTGGGAAGAGAGGTTCTTTTTCTTTTGTTGTGTTGAAGCTGGTTCCCCAGTCTTCGTTCCTTTCCTCTTGGAGGGTTGGGCCATTATTCCAGGCTCCAACACCACTTTTTCACCCTGAGCCTTGCACTGTGCCCTTGTCTTGACACACACCAGTTCAGGGATACCCAGCATGGCTGCATGGGTTTTGAGTTCTACCTCAGCCCATGCTGAGGACTCCGGGTCGTTTCCAAGCAAACAGTCTACATGGATATTTGAGGAGACTACCACCTATTTCAGGCCAGTGACCCCTCCCCATTCTAAAGTTACCATAGCCATGGGATGTACTTTAGTCTGATTGTCAGCGTTGGTGACTGGATAATTTTGTCCAGTCAGGTATTGTCCTGGGGAAACCAGTTTGTCTGTCACCATTGTGACACTGGCACCTGTATCCTTCAGGCCTTCTACACTAGTCCCATTAATCAAGAGTTGCTGCCTGTATTTTTGCATACTAGGGGGCCAGGCAGCCAGTGTGGCTAAGTCCACCCCACCCTCAGAGACTAATGTAGCTTCAGTGTGAACCCTGATTTGCTCTGGGCACACTGTTGATCCCACCTGGAGACTGGCTATTCCAGTGCTGACTGGAGTAGAGTTTGAAGTGGAACCTTTCTTGGGACAGGACTTGTCTCCAGTTTGGTGTCCCTGCTGATTACAGCTACGACACCAGGCCTTTTTGGGATCAATGTTTTTACCCTTGTACCCAAAATTTGATTGTGAAGAGGCTTTGGACCCTCCCTCCTGAGCAGGCTTTTGGGGCCCTGTAGAAGAGACTCTTTACTTTTTCCCTTGGATGTCTCAACACTCTTCCCCTAGGGAGTCTTTGTGACCCCTTTCTTTTGGTCACCCCCTGTGGAAGTCTTGGTTACCCTAGTCTTGACCAAATGGTCCGCCTTCTTTCCCAATTCTTGGGTAGAAATTGGGCCTAGGTCTACCAGATGCTGATGCAGTTTATCATTGAAACAATTACTTAAAAGGTGTTCTTTCATAAACAGATTTTACAGCCCATCATAATCATTTACACCACTGCCATTAATCCAACCATCCAGTGTTTTGACTGAGAAGTCAACAATATCAACCCAGGTCTGGTTCGAGGATTTTTGAGCCCCCCTGAACCTAATCCTGTACTCCTCAGTTGAGAATCCAAAGCCCTCAATCAGGGTAGCCTTCATGAGGTCATAGGATTCTGCATCTTTTCCAGAGAGAGTGAGGAGTCTATCCCTACACTTTCCGGTGAACATTTCCCAAAGGAGAGCACCCCAGTGAGATCTGTTTACTTTTCTGGTTGCACAAGCCCTCTCAAACGCTGTGAACCATTTAGTTGATGTCATCACCATCTTCATATTTAGTTACAATCCCTTTGGGGATTTTTAGCATGTCAGGAGTATCTCTGACCCTATTTAAATTGCTGCCACCATTGATGGTAGCTAAGCCCATCTCTTGTCTTTCCCTTTCTATGGCTAGGAGCTGTCTCTCCAAAGCCAATCTTTTGGCCATCCTGGCTAGCAGGAGGTCATCTTCATTGAGACTGCTCTCAATGCTTCCAGAGCTGTTGAACTCTCCTGTGAGAGAAGCAACATCTCTGACTATCACTTGTGGAGTCAGGGTTGGAGAAACCCTGGGCTCTCTATCTAGGACTGGAGGTGGGAAGTCCTCCAAATCACTAGTGTCCCCCTCTGTGAGGACATCATCAGAGGGGTTGTTTTTAGTAAACTCTGCCAAACGCTCCTGGAGCAGTACTTTGGTAGGGTTTGAACCAGTTTTTATCTTTTTGATTTTGCAGAGAGACCTTAACTGTGACATCCTAAGATGCAGGTAAGGGGTGAGGTTGAGCTCCACCACCATCTCTTCTGCAGCAGACATTATTTCTCTAAACGTTGGAATACTTTTTAAGAATCTAAAACTATCTCTAGAACTTAATCCAAACTTTTAAAAAACTTTTAAACTCTATAAGAAATGCTAACAGGGACTAACACAAGGCCCTAGCAGGACTTTTAAAAATTTAGAAAAATAGCTCAAACTTCAAAAATCAGTTTCAAATGAGAATTTTTGGAATTTAGTCATGTGATCAGATATTGGCTGAGTAGCCCAGCAAATGCAAAGTCTTGTACCCCACCGCTGATCCACCAATATAGGAAGTTGGCTCTGTGTGTACTACTTCAAAGTAAAAAATAGCACGCCCAGAGTCCAAGGGTTCCCCTTAGAGGTAAGATAGTGGCAAAAAGAGATAATTCTAATGCTCTATTTTGTGGTAGTGTAGTTGAGCAATAGGCTTATCAGAGGGTAGTGTTAAGCATTTGTTGTACACACACAGGCAATAAATGAGGAACACACACTCAAAGACAATTCCAGGCCAATAGGCTTTTATATAGAAAAATATCTTTTCTTAGTTTATTTTAAGAACCATAGGTTCAAGATTTACAAACAATACTTTGAATGAAAGGTATTTCACTCAGGTATCTTAGGAACTTTGAATCATCACAATAGCATGTACAGTTGTGTCAAAAATGGCAAATAAGCTATTTTAAAAATGGACCCAGTGCAAAAATCTACAGTTCCTGGGGGAGGTAAGTATTTGTTAGGTTCACAGGTAAGTAAAGCACTTACAGGGTTCAAAATTGGGTGTCTGGTAGCCCACCATTGGAGGTTCAAAGCAACCCCAAAGTTACCACACCAGTAGCTCAGGGCCGGTCAGGTACAGAGGTCAAAGTGGTGCCCAAAACACATAGGCTTCAATGGAAATAGGGGTGCCCCGATTCCAGTCTCCCAGCAGGTAAGTACCCGCGACTTCGGAGGGCAGACCAGGGGGGTTTTGTAGGGCACTGGGGGGGACACAAGTAGGCACAGAAAGTACACCCTCAGCGGCACAGGGGCAGCCGGTGCAGAGTGCAAACAGGTGTCGGGTTTGCAATAGAGATCAATGGGAGACCCGGGGGTCTCTTCAGCGATGCAGGCAGGCAAGGGGGGGCTCCTCGGGGTAGCCACCACCTGGGCTAGGAAGAGAGCCACTTGGGGGTCACTCCTGCACTGGAGTTCGGATTCTTCAGGTCCTGGGGGCTGCGGGTGCAGTGTGTTTCCCAGGCATCGGGTTCTTTGAAGCAGGCAGTCGCGGTCAGGGGGAGCCTCTGGATTCCCTCTGCAGGCGTCGCTGTGGGGGCTCAGGGGGGGTCAACTCTGGCTACTCACGGGCTTGCAGTCACTGGGGAGTCCTCCCTGTAGAGTTAGTTTTCTGCAGGTCGAGCCGGGGGAGTCGGGTGCAGAGTGTAAAGTCTCACGCTTCCAGCGGGAAACGTGTGGTCTTTAAAAGTTTCTTTTTTGTTGCAAAGTTGCAGTTTCTGTGGAACAGGGCCGCTGTCCTCACGAGTTTCTTGGTCCTTTTAGAAGCAGGGTAGTCCTCTGAGGGTTCAGAGGTCGCTGGACCCTGGGGGACGCGTCGCTGTTGCAGTTTTTCTTGAAGTGGGGAGACAGGCCGGTAGTGCTGGGGCCAAAGCAGTTGGTGTCTCCGTCTTCTCTGCATGGCTTCAGGTCAGCAGTCCTTCTTCATCTTCAGGTTGCAGGAATCTATCTTCCTAGGTTCTGGGGGCCCCTAAATACTCAATTTAGGGTTGTGTTTAGGTCTGGGAGGTTAGTAGCCAATGGCTACTAGCCCTGAGGGTGGCCACACCCTCTTTGTGCCTCCTCCCGGTGGGGAGGGGGTCACATCCCTAATCCTATTGGGGGAATCCTCCATCTGGAAGATGGAGGATTTCTAAAAGTCAGAGTCACCTCAGCTCAGGACACCTTAGGGGTTGTCCTGACTGGCCAGTGACTCCTCCTTGTTTTTCTCATTATCTCCTCCAGCCTTGCCGCCAAAAGTGGGGGCAGTGGCCGGAGGGGCAGGCATCTCCACTAGCTGGGATACCCTGTGGTGCTGTAACAAAGGGGGTGAGCCTTTGAGGCTCATCGCCAGGTGTTACAGTTCCTGCAGGGGGAGGTGTGAAGCATCTCCACCCAGTACAGGTTTTGTTACTTGCCACAGAGTGACAAAGGCACTCTCCCCATGTGGCTAGCAACATGTCTGGTGTGTGGCAGGCTGGCAAAAACTAGTCAGCCCACACTGGAAGTCGGGTATGTTTTCAGGGGGCATCTCTAAGATGCCCTCTGGGTGTATTTTTACAATAAAGTACACACTGGCATCAGTGTGCATTTATTGTGCTGAGAAGTTTGATACCAAACTTCACAGTTTTCAGTGTAGCCATTATGGTGCTGTGGAGTTCATTTATGACAGACTCTCAGACCATATACTCTTATGGCTACCCTGCACTTACAATGTCTAAGGTTTTGCTTAGAGACTGTAGGGGCATAGTGCTCATGCACCTATGCCCTCACCTGTGGTATAGTGCACCCTGCCTTAGGGCTGTAAGGCCTGCTAGAGGGGTGACTTATCTATGCCATAGGCAGTGTGAGGTTGGCATGGCACCTGTCGACTTAGTCATTTTCTCCCCACCAGCACACACAAGCTGGCAAGCAGTGTGCATGTGCTGAGTGAGGGGTCCCCAGGGTGGCATAAGACATGCTGCAGCCCTTAGAGACCTTCCCTGGCATCAGGGCCCTTGGTACCAGGGGCACCAGTTACAAGGGACTTACCTGGATGCCAGGGTGTGCCAATTGTGGAGACAAAGGTACAGTTTAGGGAAAGAACACTGGTGCTCGGGCCTGGTTAGCAGGCCTCAGCACACTTTCAAATCATAACTTGGCATCAGCAAAGGCAAAAAGTCAGGGGGTAACCATGCCAAGGAGCCATTTCCTTACAGTACCCCTATGGATACTATAAGTTTCAGAGATTGTACTCTTGCCGTAGGGTAGGTATAAAGCAATTTGACCAGGTAATTTTTAATCCTATGCTATGTAGCGGTCCGATAATTCCGTCTCCCTTTTTTTGTTTGTTTATGTCCACCAACACTATCACAGCAGCAGGATCTGGTGGGTGAATCCGGTCAAATATCAATGGGTAGAGTCTGCAAGGGGCTTTTTTTTTTCCACCTCAGGAAGAACCCATCGCAGCAGATCCGCCAAGAAGTGTTTCCGGGAGGTCCTCCTGAGTGTGTGTTGGGGGGGGGTGGGGGTGAGAACGTAGAGTGACATAGTACCTCCTAAATGCAGTGTTGATGTGCAGGGGCAATGATGGCACTATCCCCTCTGATGACAGTAGCTGTGTGACTGGGGTACCCCTTGATTCTGGGTGAATCAGCCACACCAGGAGCCTTCCCCTCTGCCTCGTGGGCCTTTTTCACATAGGTCTTGTAGTCATGGCAACAGAGGCGTTCAAGTGCCACATTCTAAAGTTCTTGCATTTCCAGCAACTTTGGAAGTGCACCTGGGCTCCTTCCTTGTTATCCCGCTCATGCAATATGTTCTCAAGCTATCTGAAGTCATGCTCTGCCCGATTGCCACTGTCTGTCCCAAGCAGTGTCCTTGCACCACCACTTTGAGGGCCTCCCATTCAACACCCGTGTGTAATGCAGCTCCCGGGTTAAATGTGTGAAAGTCTATCTTGGAGGTCACTACATCCTTAAAGACCGCGTCTTCTAATGCCGCTAGGTATAGATGCCATGTTGATATGGGTGGATGTATGGCTGATGCTTGCAAAGCTATCAGTAGTGGGCTATGATTTGACACAATGTGGCCAAGGTATTCTATATGTTTAACTTTACTGCTAAGGAACCTAGTGTAGACTTATTGATCTATTCTATTATGGACATGGTAAAGGTGTGAGTAATACCAGGAGCTGAGTGCACCAGACATCCTCCATACCCCTGTGGGAAACCCAGGTTGCTAAATCAGGAGCCCCCTGCGGGTTGAGGCCCCTTGCAGCGGTGGAAGGGAATGGTCCAAGTTGGACACTTAAAATCACCTATTAGGAATGAGTCACACAGTGTATTTGGCCATCTGTGCGGATAGTGCATGTCAGAAGGAAGTCTGGTCCTGATTAGGTGCATACATACTTCCCCTCACCTAAAACGTATTGACCTGCCTTATCTACGTCAACCAATGTGGCATTAAAGGGGATCCCAGCCCTCACATATATGAGTGCCCCTTGTGCGAATGCCAGATAGGAAGTCGCAAATAACTGTCCCCTACACCTGTGAAGGTGTTCTGTCTCTGTCAGGGTGAGATGTGACTCCTGTAACATAACTATGTGCACTCCACGTAAGTTAGGATTTTGTCGCTTGGACATTGAGCCTATGCATTAAACATTCCAGGTCATCATTGTAAATGTATTGGATGTGTTAGTCATGGTGTCTTTAAATTGTCTTCCCACCAAGCATTTGGCTGCCCCTTTCCCAGTTCCTTCCCCTCCGGGATATATTCAGCGGGTAACTCCACCCTGAGTACTGCAAAGAACATCAAAAACAAATATCCCAACTCCCCCATCCTAAAGCAGCTCAGCAATGGCTGGCCACCCAAACCACTTGTACCAATTGAGTATTAATTAACATCACGGCTCTGGGGTGTTAATAAAGGTGAGTGGGGGAGTAATCTATAAAGTTTCATCAAGAATTGCTCCTTGAGACCTCCTCGGCATGTTCAATTGGGGTAGTAGTCACCTCGATCATTGTGACCTCTGCAATATCTCAGGTATCGGATAGGCAATTTTCCCAGAAGTCAGGGGTGTTGCATGGATGAGTTCCTCTAGCTCACTGGTGTCAGTTAATTTGTCTTCAACATGATGATCAGGCTGCTGCCATTTTCTTTTTCTGAGGATTCTGCAAGATAATCTCCTTCTACGCAGTTGAGGCATTTTGGACACTTTGCCAGGTCTGTCTATTCCGGTTTTGTAGCTCTCCAACCAGACCATGCTTCATCCGCATCCTGGCAGAAATACAAAAGTCGATCAACCATTATTTTTAATCTGGAGGGGAAGAGTAGGGAGTACTTTATTTCCTCTTTAGGTAGTGTCCGTTTCACTGCCTAAAGAGGAAATAAAGTACTCCCTACTCTTCCCCTCCAGAGAAGGGGAAGCACTGCTGCTGTAAAGTCTGGGAACAGTGTGACCTGTACTCCTCCAACTTTGACTGGGCCAGCGTCCTCACCCATTGCAGCAGCATATTTCAGTAGTGCAGCAGTTTAGCCACCACTGTTCTAGGCGGTTACCCTGGTGGTGGCAGCTGGGCTGGCACTCCTTGTGCCTGTTCCAGGGTGAAGAAAGGCGTGAGATGTGCTATGTCAATTATTGAGTGCAAACATGGTTCCTAGAATTCTACCATGTCTGTTCCTTTTGGGAGGCCTACTATCTGGACTTTATTGCGCCTACTTCACCCATCAGTGTCTTCTGCTTTGTTCTCTAGCTGTTATACTCTGTCCGTAAGATGTGCAATTTGGACCTTCACAACTTGGTGTGAGGTCTGCAGGTCAGCCAGGGTGGCTCAGCGTCTTTTACTCTGCTGGATAATTTCTGCTGGGCGTCTAACAGGCCCAATTCTACTGAGACTTTCCCTATCGCTCATTGTGTAGTTTTTGTCTCTTTGACTGCCCCCAGTATCTTATTGAGGGTGTCTTGCATCACTGCCAGTGGTGCCTCTGCTTGCGCCATTTAGTCTGGCATGTCTTGGTAATGGTCTTGGATTGCCAGGCGAGCCTTTGTGATTTTGTCCTTGGTGATTTTGGCCTTGGTTTACCCATGCTACCCGCCTGGGCCATGTACCAGCCCTTATTTGTTTTGTTCTCAAGGTCAGTAATAAACCTGGTCAGTTGCTCTGGTGCCACAGGGTATCCCAGTTACTTCCCTTTATAAACACTGTTTTGAGGTAGTAGCTGAAAGGTCTAGTCTATTCCTCATTTGCAGAGCTGTCTCTGGGGTGGGGAGGCACTTCCTTCCTCTGTTCTCCCTCTTGACTTCCCAGTTGTGTTTGGGTTTCCTTATCACAGTTGCTTAGGCTCCATTTCCTCTCTGATCTCATTGCCACAGGAACCTCCCCTCCCCCTGCCCGCCAGCTCTGTCTGCCACCCCAGTGTGGAAGTCCAGTGGCAGATTTCAGCCACTGATGCTGCTCACCCCAGTTGTGCACGCTCCCCCATTCAACAGGCTTTTCTATCAGGGTCTCTAGTGGTGGCAGCATGCTACAAGGGTTGTGTATGGTTGGCTGTGAAGGATGTGATGTAATTGTGATTGTTCTCCTTTAGTGTCCTGTAACTAACAAGGATTAGGGGTAGTCTCTCACCTCTTCCAGCAGTTAACTGGACACTGCCGTCCCTCTCGCTGACTACTCTGATGTCCAAGCACTATGGTGACCCCTAGGGGCTTTTCAGTCCTTGTGTTGGTTGATTTAGGGTATTGGGCAACCAGCACAGCACTGTACCCCCCTGATGCCAGTAATGTGCTCCAGTGTATTTGTGGTGTGTCCCGGTGTTGGGCCCTGATGATGTTTTTAACTTCATCAGGGTGCCCAGCCCAATACTTTCACTGCAGACCCCCCAGGTATCAAGTCAGGCTTGTCTCCCAGCTGCTCAGCACAGTCATACTTCTGCTGTCAGTATAGGCATTTTCCAGTTGTACGCCCTTGGGATGGAGCTTCTCAGCCCGGATGCAATTTTCAGCTGGAAAGGGGGCACCCAGTCCCCCTCCTGATGAAACAGTTTAAGGGGCATTCCAGAGAAGACTTCTGCAGTCCTGTAAGGCCTCAGCACCCCGAATGCTCATCTCTGCCTTTCTGACTGACGTTGCACTGCCTCCCGAGCTCTCTGTAACTGCTCTGGCCTCTGTCTCCCCGTTCTGGGCCTGCTACGATTCGCTTTGATCAGTGATGTACTGCTGTGTGCCTGGCCTTCACTCAGTCCTCTTAGTATCTGTGTCCAGCTGCCACTTCCTCAACCGAGTCCTGGTCTCTCCGCTTTGGGCCTCCCTCCATAGGGTGTGTAAATTTGTTCTGCCACTGCAGTGTCTTCCGCATCTGACTTGGCACTCCCCCCAGCACTGCCTATGGGATAGATCTGGCCCAGTGTGCAACGATTAACGAAGGATGTGACTGTGCAGAACCCTGCAGATGTGTGGATCAAGGTCAAAATCTACTAGGACCAGGTCTTACAGATCTTGTTGGTCCTGTCATTACTGGTTGAAAACTCAATCAACACAACAATTCAATATTGTTATACCAAGGCACACCATAGTAGTCATAAAAGTCCATTCCTTGTTCTTTTGTAACAATCACAGTTCCAACTCTACATAAGTGTATGGTAGAGATTTTTATTCATCCAAACAATTCAGAGACGTAACAGCCATCATGAGTCCAGAGATACAACAGCCAACACGTATTTTGTCAACAAGACTTTTTCAAGGCCCAAGCATAGGTATAGTCTGATATCCCCAAAGTTTTTTTGCGAGGTACAAAAGTTCCAGGATGAACAAAGATCTTGAAATGAGATTGTCAAGTCCACAAAAATGATGTGATATAGCCAGTAGACATGGCCATGATAAGCTGTTTAGCAGTCTTAACCTGATGAGTAAGGTATTGCGGCTATGGATTAATGTCCAATCAGATCATCAGCGCAAATTTCTGGACAAGTAGACAGCTATCACAAAAGACGAGCAGGTCTTCAATATTATTCAAAATGGCTATTTGCTATGTTTCAGATCGCCTCCTTATGCTATTCCATCTGAAAAATCATCAGGCCATCAACAAGACCTTCGACAAAAAGAAAGTAATTCTACTTCAAAAGGAGGCATTAGAGGAGATCCCCTGTTCCTAAAAAGGACTAGGAACTTACATTTGCTATTTCCTAGTGTGGAAGAAAGCACCCAAAAAAGAATTACAACCTATTCCGGACCTGAGGGTCCTGAACAGCTTCATACAAAATGAAAAGTTCAGAATGCTCACCCTTCACCAGATCTATCCCCAGCTTCATCAGGGGAGCTGGATGTGTTTGATCGATCTCAAGGGTGCTTACTTCCACATCCTGATTGCCACAAAACAACACAAGTTCCTACACTTCAAAGTGGCATCCAAACACTAGCAATACAAGGTGCTACTGTTTGGCATAAAATCGGCACGTTGCGCATTCTCAGAGTGCACAGGTGTGGTCGCAGCATTGCAGAGGAGGAAGGGACTGTTCATCTAATCTTACTTAGATGACTGACTGATAAAAGATTACCCAGTCACGGATGGAAAAGCGATGCCAGATCTCTGTGGAAACTGATCAGAAGCTAGGTTGTCAGAGCAACTTCAATAAGTCAGTCAAACCGTTGAAAAGGCAAACTTACTTTCACAAGATGTGATCCAATTGCTACCACAGTGGTCTCAATGCCACAACCTAATGGTGAGAGATCCTTTTCATCAACACCCTCTTACTCAGACACTGCTCACGAATGCCTCCCTCTGAGGATGCAGCGTGCACATAGGCTATCTGCAAACTGAGTATGGTCGAACAGGGAACAGCAATTTCGTATCAGTATGCTGGAGCTAAGAGTGGTCCATCTAGCCCACAAGTCTCTTTGGCCCACATTAACAACCACCTCTCTCCTGATCCAAACCGACAACAATACCACAATGCATTACTTAAACAAGCAAGGTGGGGGGGGTTGTGTGCTCATTCTCACCCCCGTCTCTGGATGCACAAGCCATTTGGAGGTGGTTACTAGCCAGGAACTTGACTGTCCCACCCACTCACTTGCCAAGAGTCCAAAACACTCAAGTGGCCTCTGTCGCAACTTCATTGAAAATCACAACTGTATTCTATATCATGACATTGTGCGAGACATCTTTTGAGAATAGAGGCATCCACAAGTCAACTTATTTGCAGATAAAAACAACAAAATGAACCTCATAGTCCTGGAATGGTCTTGCCAGTGGTGGCTCCTGGACTTGCTTAATCTATCAGAAAAAACACGCAAGCGGTTGCCATGCAGACAGGATCCCCCTGTACAAGCTAGGAGGGCAAATTTTTCCATCCCAACCAACCCTCGCTGAGCTTGACAGCATGGCTCTTGAGTTCCTCCAGGAGGTCTCACAGGATTGCATGTATATCCTCAGAGTTAAAAAAAAAAACACAAAAAACCTTCTACTAGAAAATCCTATGCATTCAGTGGAAGCAGTTTTATTTGTGGGGTACCCAAACTCATCCAATTTTGGGTCAAGAAAATGTTATCTTACATTATGTCCTCCACTTAGCTAAGTTTGGCCTGAAATTTTCATCTGTAAATGTACATCTAGCAGCTATAACTGCTTACGTAGTCTACTACACAAATGTCTTTCTTTGAAATGCCTGTGGTAAGATTTTTAGAGAGTCCGAATTAAGTATTTCCTCCTGTAAGAGCTCCTTCTCACACAGTGGGAACTTAATATTGTTCTCTCAAAACTCCTGGGCTCTATTTTCGAGCCGTACACAAAGCCCCTCTACAGCATCTCACATGGAAAATGGCTTTCAAGTAGCTATTACTTCAGCATTAGAGTCAGTAAGATCCAGTCTCTATGTGCTAAAGCGCCCTATACTGTTTTTCATACTAATTGGGTAGTCATGAGAATGCATCCTAGTTTCCTTCCCAAGGTAGTTTCTGAGATTCACATAAACCAAACTATTTCTTCACCAACATTCTTTCCTAACCCTGCCACCTCAGCGGAGAGGACTTTTTATTCCTTAGACATCAAGAGAATTCTTAATTTTACCTAGATAAAACAAAATATATCTGGTAGTCCTGCCATCTATTTGTCAACTATGGTCCGAAGGGAACAACATAGCTTCCTCCAAGCAGACCATCTCTAGGTGGATAGTACCCTGTATAGTGTTCTCCTCCCAGTTAGCCAACACATACTTACAGGCCGGGCCCATTCTACTAGGAAAAAGGCAGCAACAGCTGCTCTACTGAGAAATGTACCCATTTCGATATATATATGTAAATCTGCAAAATGGAAATTGGTACCCACTTTTACCATGCATTACTGTCTAGACTCACAGGGCAGTTTTCTTTAAGGAATCTGTTTGGAATGGTGACAGATCTTTTTTCAATAGTGTGGGTGCATCTGCAGGTGTGTGGGATGTGCTTGCTATTCTATTCAGTGCTTATGACTATTGATCAGATTCCCTGAAAGTAAAGGATAAATTGCTTACCTGTAATCAAATACTCCTGGCCCTTTGATACAACTCTGCAAAAAAACTGTTGCACATAGATTTTCATTTTTGATGTTTTTGTATTGTTAGAGAAGTAATTTAGCTTGGGTAGATATTGCTAATCTGCACCGTTTTTTTTTCTTCCTGTATGACATTATTAAAAATGGTGGATGTGTTACAGTGATGTAATATTTCAGGAACCATGAGACCTATATACTTCATTTCGGTGTCAAAATGTAGGTTTTGGAGGTCAAGTAGTCTTATAGAGACAGAAATTAACTCCTCAGAGCAACCCTTCCGCCATTTTCTGAAATGGCAGCTCTATAATGATGTGATTTACCCGTCATATTGATATTTTTGATATTGTTTTTGATTCAGGGTTTCTGTTGATTCCAATTCATAAACATTTGCAAAGCAGTTGGTAGCAGAATATCTTTATCTCCTGACAAACTGTTGCTAACGTCAAAATCTGAGGACTCCAACAAAGAAAAATGTGTTGTATGCCAAACTAATCTGAAAAATAAAATAAGCTAACTGGGGCTGGACGTAAGAGACTTTGGGATGCTGCAGAAATACGGCAAGACTAAATTCACAAAAGGTTGAAACAGATTGGTGAAGAGTATCAAATATTTTATCACTGTAACCAGTGCTAAGTCATATACAATGGAAAACAAATCTGTCAAAAAGTAGCATGAACCAGCAAGTCACAAGAATCAGAGTCTTCTGAGAAAGCAATGATAACCAAACCCAATGCCCATCCACTTAGATTGATGGTTACCTCTCGTCCACCTCCAACAACTGATCAGAAATCAGTGAATCTTCAATGTGTTATCTGTGGTTTAGTCGGAACAAGGGCCAAAGGGACAGAGTATGAAAGTCTCAAAGGTCAAACTTGTTTTTACCTGCAGCTAGTTTCTTCCAATATTACGTTTTCAGCCGAGTAGCTGATTTAGACAGCGAGGTGAATGTATTTGCAGCTGATTTGTATGCCCACCTGAACTGCATGCGTGCATACTTTAGAAAATATGAATGTACTATGAGCTCCCAGCAGCAATATAACTGCCAGCCTTCAGTTAAGTTTACCCTCCTTGAAAAAGCAAATTAAGTTTTAAAGCCACTCTTGAGGGCCGGCTTACGGGTTCACACTCCGTGAGAGCAGAGAAATAGTGGCCAATATTAATGAAATTGAATTGATCCCTCCTGGGTGAGCGGGCATGGGGCAAAGGCTGAGGGGCTGCTGGGAGGGCGGTGCTGGTAGGGGGGTTGCGGCTGTACCTGTAGATGCGGGGGGGCACAGATGTTGCCGCCACCACAAGGGAGCTCCCATCAGAGGACAAGTCCGTGTCACTGGTGTCAGCTCCTGTCCCTGCCGTGGAGCTCCCCTCGCCCTCTGTCCCACTGGTGAACTACGAGTCCGTAGTGTCGCCCTCCAGGGCCATGTGGGATGCAGCTCCCTCGTGCTCAGGTGCCACTGCTCCTCCGCCTGATGATGCTAACACACACAAGAACAGGGAGACCACAAAAAGGGGGGAGACAGAAGAAAGACCTGTTCAGTGCATGCATTACCGCTACCGTTGGTGGACACGACAGACACAGAAGCCCCCTGCACTACGCCGCGCTCTTGGGCTCCACTGTTCATTCCCTGGGAAATGGCCTACTAGGCTATGGATGACATCTGCACACATGGATGACACAGGGGCATGACTAGGTGTACTTGGCACTCTACAGAGGTGGGGTTGGGTGCCACATGGCCTGCCTTACGGAGGGACCTTGCCTAATAAACTCGCCCTGGCCTAGGGAAACCCACAGCCCACCTCCCCCACCCAGATACTTCCACTACGCGCAAAATCAGCAGGATGAGAGTGTACTCACCCCTTGTGGCTGCTGTGATGTCCTCAAGCGCCCATCCAACTCGGGGTACGCCACCGCCAGGATCCTGAACATCAGGGGGGTCATGGTGTGACGGGCACCTCTCCCACGTTGGGAGGCCATCCCCAGCTGAGCCTCCGCCGTCTTCTTGCTCCAGCGGCAAATGTCCTCCCATCTTTTCCGGCACTGGGTGCCCCGTCTGTGGTAGACCCCCAGGGTCCGGAGGTCCTTGGCGATGGCACGCCAAATATCTTTTTTCTGGTGGGCGCTGGCCTACATGAATTGTACAGGGGAAAGAGAAACTTATTACCAACTGCACCATCACAGTCATTGGCCCCCATCCCTACCTTTGCCATGTGACACATGCACTCACCGTCATTTCATGCACGCCGCAATCTCCCCCCCCTTCTTTCATCCACCCCACTCCACACAGGCATAGCCCATACAGCATGCTCCCAGTGTACTTACCTGTTTGTCTGGAGGACCATAGAGTTGCGCGTACTGGGGGAGGACCCCGTCCACGAGTTTCTCCAACTCCTCTGATGTGAAGGCAGGGGCCCTTTCCCCAGACACTCGAGCCATTGTCTCTTCCAGACCGAGGTCACAGCAGCACTTGCAGTGTAGGTCCTCTCCTGTCGAAGATCAGGTATCGAGTGATTGAACAGATAGAAAATGGCAGTCACGTCCGCAGCGGTGCGTACCGTCACCGCTGGCGTACATCGTCATTGGCTCCTGGGACCCATAGGGTCCAATGTTAACCAGTTCAGCATTGCGCGACGGTGTACAACTCCAGCGCAGTTATCTCACATCCCATTGTCCCACTTTAGAGGTCAGGCATCCGCCATTTCAGGGACCCACATGGCTTCATTTTTAACTGCGTCACACATACCTAGGCCTAGACTCAACACACATACAGGCCACTTTTCGGATTATGATTCGTGTTCTGTGTCAGCTATGGGGTACGTACCTCTGAGTTGTTTGACTCTGTGCTCGCTGTTGTCCTTCATAGGCACCGTCCGCTGGGACATGTGAGGGGATGGCGGCATCCTCCGGTGTACAGACCGCTGGTGGACAATGGAGGAAAGACATGTGATCATCACACACAGGCTTGACCCTGCCACAATCCAGGAACTGTGTACCCATCTGGAGCCAGACCTGATGTCAGCTATCCGCCATCCCACAGGAATCCCCCCTCAAGTGCAAGTGCTGTCAGTGCTCCATTTCCTTGCAAGTGGGTCATTTCAAACAACAGTGGCCATAGCATCAGGGATGTCCCAGCCTATGTTTTCAAGCGTGTTGTCCAGAGTGTTGTTTGCCCTGCTGAAACACATGCGGAGCTACATCGTTTTCCCTCAGGATGAGGATTTGCCTACAGTGAAAAGTGATTTCTATGCCCTGGGACATATCCCCAACATCATAGGTGCCATTGATGGGATACATGTGGCTTTGCCCCCCCCGCAGGAGTGAACAGGTGTACAGAAACCGGAAGAGTTATCATTCAATGAATGTGCAGATGGTATGTTTGGCAGACCAGTACAATCTCCCATGTGAATGCCAAGTTCCCTGGCTCAGTGCATGACGTCTACATCCTGCGGAATAGCAGCATCCCTTATGTGATGGGTCAACTCCAGAAGCACCGTGTGTGGCTATTAGGTGAGCACCTGGAAGCAAGACAGTAGGAATGGTTGTCTGGGTCTGGGGTTATCCCTACAAGTTAGTGTGTGTCTAACAGTTGTCCCTCGCCATTTGCAGGTGACTCTGGTTACCCCAACCTGTTATGGCTACTGACCCCAGTGAGGAATCCCAGGACAAGGGCAGAGGAACGCTACAATGAGGCCCATGGGCGAACACAGCGGATAATCGAGCGGACCTTCGGCCTCCTGAAGGCCAGGTTCAGGTGCCTCCATATGACCGGTGGATCCCTATTCTACTCACCAAAGAAGGTGTGCCAGATCCTCGTGGCCTGCTGTATGCTTCACAACTTAGCTTTGCGACGACAGGTGCCTTTTCTGCAGGAGGATGGTCCAGATGGCGGTGTTGTTGCAGCTGTGGAGCCTGTGGACAATGAAGACGAGGAAGCAGAAGAAGAGGACATGGACAACAGGGGCTCGGTGATCCTGCAATATTTCCAGTGAGACACAGGTAAGAATACAAACCTGCCTACTACATGTACTTTAACACTACTACCTCTCTACTGTCTGTCGTTTTCACCCAGTGTATGGTCACTGAGTTGTAACTTTCCCTTACAATTTCACAGATGTGGGTCCCACTGTGTGACATCTGCTTTGATTCCTCATGGACTAGAGCTGTGTGACATAGGTATGTTGACATTACAATTGAAAGAGCTTTTTGCCACAGTAATTGCTAATACACTATTCCGAAATCACAGACTGACTCCAGATTGTTTTGTGCTTCAAGGGTGTTTATTTAAGTGCAAAATATTGGAGGGGGTTGCAAAATGGTGAGGGGTGATGGTGGAGGAATGTCCATGGCAGAGTCCAGTCTATTAGTCCCACAGGTGCATTGCCCAAATGGGCATAGGAAGTGGAGCTGGGGCAGTTTAAGGATGAACAGGGTGACAAAGTGGGACAGAAGGATGACATTCAGGGTGGTCTCATTTCTTGGCATGGGTCTTGGCATCGTTCTCTTTCTTTGTCCTGGATATCAGGGACCGTTTGTGGGGTGGTTCTCCCTCTGCAGGGGGTAGGGTGCTGGTGTGGCGGTCCTGTGGTGGTGCTTCCTGCCCATTAGCGCCGGCGGAGGTGGTGGGCAGTTCATCGTCCATGCTAGTGTCAGGGGCCCCTTGTTGTGCCTCAGTGTCCCTCCTGGTGTTGAGTACTTCCTTCAGAACCCCTACGATGGTGCACAGGGTGGAATTGATGGCTCTGAGTTCCTCCCTGAAGCCCAAATACTGTTCCTCCTGCAGGCGCTGGGTCTCCTGAAACTTGGCCAGTACCGTTGCCATTGTCTCCTGGGAGTGGTGGTAGTCACCCATGATGGAGAAGAGGGCCTCGTGGAGAGTGGGTTCCCTTGGCCTGTCCTGCCCCTGTCGCACAGCAACCCTCCCAGTTCCCCTGTGTTCCTGAGCCTCCGTCCTCTGGACCGTGTGCCCACTGCCACTGCCCCCAGGTCCCTGTTGTTGTTGGGGTGGTGGGGGGTAGCCTGGGTGCCCTGTAGTGGTGGACACACTGCTGATTGACGTGTCCTGGGGACAGAGGTATGGGCCCGCTGGGTGGGTGCTGTGCTAGTGTTTTTCCCTGAGGGGGAAGCTCTGTAGTGGCCTGTGACTGTGTGATGGGAACCGACTGTCCCAAGTTCCCCGATGGGCCGGGCTGGTCGTCTAGATCCAGTTGGACAGAGCTGCTGTCATCACTGTGGGCCTCTTCTGTTGGTGGTGTGGACATGTGGGGATCCTCCTGTCCGGTGACGTTGGGTAGGGGTCCTGCAGGAGTATAAAAGGATGTTTATTACATCTGTGTGTGCCATGGTGTGCAATGGGTGGGTGACCGTGTACCCCAGTGCTTGCATTCCTGTGTGGGACCTTGTGTGATGATGGTTTAGGTGGGTGTATGGGTTTGTGCAGTGGGCATGCTTTGGTGATGGGTGTCCATGCGTTGGTGTTGCATGCAGGGCTTGGTGTTGGGATGTGTGGTTTGTGATATTGGGACATTTGTGAGCAGTTGGAGTGATGGGGTGAGGGTGGGGTATGTGATGGCATGCAGGTAGGGTGGGGGGATGTAATAGTTAAGATTTGACTTACCAGAGTCCATTCTGCCATCTACTCCTCCGAGGCCCTCAGGATGCAGAATCGCCAAGACCTGCTCCTCCCATGTTGTTAGTTGTGGGGGGGAGGTGGGGGTCCGCCGCCAGTCCGCTGAACCGCAAGGTGGTGTCTTGAGACCACGGAACGCACCTTCCCCGTAGGTCGTTCCACCTCTTCCTAATGCCATCCCTATTTCTTGGGTGCTGTCCCACTTCGTTGACCCTGTCCACTATTCTTCGCCATAGCTCCATCTTCCTTGCAATGGAGGTGTGCTGTACCTGTGATCCGAATAGCTGTGGCTCTACCTGGACGATTTCCTCCACCATGACCCTGAGCTCCTCCTCCGAGAACCTGGGGTGTCTTTGCCGTGCCATGGGGTGGTGTGGGTGATGTGTGGGGTGGTGCGTGTGCTGATAAGTGTGCTGATATGTAGTGGGGTGTTGTGTGAGGTGCGTGAAAGTTATGTGGGTGATGGTCTGGTGTGCCTGTGGATGCTAGTATTGTTGATGGTGGTGTCTCTCTCTGTGCTTCTTTCTCAAGTGTGTTCGTAGGGGTTTGTGGGTGATGTGTGTGTGTGTTTTATATTGTATTGGGTGTGTGGGAGTGGTGTATGTATGTGTATCAGGTGTGTGTATTTTGAATTGTCCATTGTGGCTGTGTTTTTTATGTGTGTGTGTATTTTGAGCGCGGCGGTGTGTACCGCCAATGGAATACCGCGGTTGAAAGACCGCCACGTGGATTCGTGTGTTGTGATAGTGTGGGCGTATTTCTGTTGGCGTGACGGTGGAGGTTTTCTTTTCGCCATTTTATCACTGACCTTTGGTATGGCGGACTTGTATGGGTGTCGGAATTTTGGCGGATTCCGTGCTGTGGGTCATAATAGCTGTGGCAGATTGCCGCGGCGGTGTGTTGGTGGTCTTCTGCACAGCGGTAAGCGGCTTTTACCGCCAATGTTGTAATGAGGACCTCAGTGTATTAAAGGAACTTTGTGCCAACTATGTGTCCTTAGTTGCACTCTTAACAGCCCTGACATCTAAGAAGCAGCTAAACAAAGTGATTTGAACTGCACTGTCAGCAGGCCTTTGAGGTCCTCAAGGCAGGTCTATATAGTGCCCCTAGGTGGAATGCACCTGACTAGGTTCAGCCCTTCATTTTGTAGACTGATAACCTCAGTTGTGTGTGGAATAGTACTGACAAACTCAACATCAAGGTTAGAGAGTGTCTGTTGGAATTCATCAGTCACAGACCACTTCCTAGGGAACAGAACTGGAATGCCATTGAGAAAGTATGGCTTTGCTAAGGTATGTGCCCTGAGGAGGTTCTTGTCTTACTTGTTCGGTACCAAGTTTTGGTCCAGACAGATCACAAACTACTCAGGTGGTTGAAGGCAATGAAGGTTGAGAATATTAAGTTGTTGAGGTGGTCTATCTCCTTACAAGGCCTAGAGTTCACTGTAGAACACAAAACCAGAATACAGATGTACTTTGCTTTCCATTTTGCCAATCCGACAACCAGTCTTAAAATGTTAGAGTAATGTTCCAAATAGGCTGATCTGAGAGTGGTTGGGACAGTAATGCCTCCTGAATGGTAGACGCATGTGTACTCTTGTCCTGAGTGATCCCACTACCTGGGAAACTAATGTTATGTTTTGTAGGCTCAGCTGACACAATCTTAAATAGTCACAGAGGCCTAGGCCTGTCCATGGTAATTCCTGTTCGGAGATGTGGTGGGCCGTGCCTTGCATAATCAAGTTTATTGTCATGAGTCTACAATCCATGTCCAGGATTGTTCACATGAAGGAGTGGTGCAGCATTTTTACGTAGGTTTAAAAATAATGATTAGCTCTTTTTTCTGGTTTAGGAGTGTGGTACCACCAATGTAAAGTTCCACTTAGAAGTGACATCCAGACGCTAGTACTGACTTCCAGGTGTGTCAACTGCATGTGTGGAAGGTATTGTTATTGTCAAGACTCTGTGCAGTGATGAGACTATGGTTGCATAGAATATCTCGATCCATTTTGTACTGCTTCTGACATATCACAATATAAATGATGGGATATAGCTTCCTCAGACAGTGGAAATGTATTGGCAGTATTCCTGAAGCTAGGAGCCCCAGACCCATATGTGTGGTCAAAAGGAGACTGGTCTCCCACTAGAAATTTCATGGACACACTTTAGCAGGGAGATTGCTGATTGTTTTTTCCTGCCCATTGCTATTTAGTTGATGGTAGTGTAATGGGAGTGAGTCAGTAGGTTCTGGTGTTGGGAGTAGGGCTTGCCCTTTTGTCTTTCACTGATTGCTACTTTACGGAAGCCAGTCACATCCGGGTACGGAATTTTTTAACTTAATTTTACCCATGTTTTGTGGACTGTTCGAAGTCACCATCATCACTACCAGCTGTGAGTGCCGTCACCATACACAAAGTCTGTGTTTGTGCTGGAGCCAGAATATTAAATATAGAAATAAACTACCTAAAACAAGTTTCTGGTTTTAAACAGTTGATCAACTTTGTCTGAAAAATAAGTATAAAGTTGGGACCCAAGTGATCCAACTATATTCAAGTTCCAAGTTATTCTTGACTAAGGAAATGGAGTGCTTCGAGATGTTACCAATAACCCAGCAATTTGCATTGTGTGTAACTTGTTTAACTATGTATGTAGTAAACATGAGCTGTGATGTTTTATATCAACTAGTTGTTTACCCCATCCAGCAGCATATATCCCACCTCTATTCATCTCTTGACACTAACCGCTCATGTCAATATGTAGTGACATGAGCAGACAACCCAGTATTGTGTTCCTGGCCCTCATGCTACCTCCCAGGGCACTATACTAGCCCGTATCAGTTTGTGTTACTGCATATGATCAGTGGATGTGTGGTTGCCATCTACAATTTACCAGTGGATGTTTTATCGTTTGACTAACTTATTTTCGTGGGGACATCTCCTCAGATTTATTTAGGAATGCTAATAGTATTGTGAACCAATCGATAAGAGGTTCCCTGACTTGTCGGCCTGTATGTGTGCATTAGAATGGTTATCTCCACACTGTTCTCTCTAATCGGGTCCCAAAGCGAATGCGATATTGGTGGAGGTGGGGATGCATTCCAGTGCACCATTAGTGCCCCTTTCCAAAAAGCAAAGCCAAATCTATGAATCTGAATGAATATTACGCCTTCTTTGGTGTACATTACACTAACTGCTCCATTAGGCACACGCCACAGTGTTGGGTAATTCAATTCAGTCAAACAGTCTTCAATTCAGTCAGCAGTCCAAGTATGGTTTTTATGTGGGGACAATCCTATACATGTGAAAAAAGTCCCCTATCTCAATCTGACATCTGAGCCGTTCCGAGGGAAACCCTGGATATATTTTTCTGAGTGGTGATGGAACCAGGTAGCTACCATGCACATAGTTTAGTTGTTTATTCAAAGCAAAGTTTCCTATTCACTGTTTTGGGATATTCCACAATATGCCCCCATTTCTTTATCAGATTTGTCTGCTATTTTGTCTTCCAGTTTGGTCTTCAGGGCGCCTATGATCACATACAATGTGAGGGCCAGGGCTCGATGCATGCAGGTCACTGCTTGCGTTCTATCCCATGTGTCAATAGTGTAGTCAGTGTCTCTGATTTTGGCGGCTCCATTGCTCTCCCTCCTGCCTGTGCTGGAGCACCCTTTGTACTGCGTCATATTTCAGCAAAAGGCCCCTAGTTAAGCCATAGTCTTTTGCTAGATTGTCCAATGTGAGAAGATTACAATCAGTGTATGTCACCCATGATGGCAATCCCACCCTGGCACCACGCATTATCAGCCGCTGTCACCAGATTTGTCGTTAGCCACTGCTATTGCAGCTTGTGTGTGCTGGCGAGTAGAAAAAGGTAAAGTCGACATGGTATCCTTCTGTGGGTGCCATGCCTACCAACCACTGCCTTTGGCATAGGTAAGTCACACCTATAGTAGGCCTTACAGACCTAAGGCAGGGTGCAGCATACCACAGGTGAGGGCATAGCTGAGTGAGCAATATGCCCCTGCAGTGTCCAAGTGCTTAGACATTGTAAGTGCAGTGTGCCTATATTAAGTACATGGGCTGGGAGTCTGTCATTAAGAATTCCACAGCTCCATGATGGCTTCATTGAATACTGAGAAGTTTGGTATCAAACTTCTCAGCACAATAAACTCACATTGATCCCAGTGTTGGTTTTGTTGTAAAATGTACACTGAGGGCACCTTTAGTGTACGGCTGACCAGTCTGTGCCAGTCTGCCATTAACAGACAAGTATTTGACCCCATGCGGTGAGAGCCTTTGTGCTCTCTGGGTTCAGAAACAAAGCCTGCTCTGGGTGGAGCTGCTTCACACCTCCCCCCTGAAGGAACTGCAACACTTGGTAGTGAGCCTCAAAGGATGAGGCATCCTGTTACAGTGCCCCAGGGCACTCCAGCTAGTGGTGATACCTGCCACCCAGACCAAGCCCGACTTTTGTTGGCAGGTCAGGCCGTAAGATAAGGAAAAACAAGGAGGAGTGACCATTGCACCTGGGACAGAGCTGAAGTGACCTCCTCCCTGCAGAATCCTCCATCTTGCTTTGGATGAGAATAAACAGTAGGGATAGGAATGTGGGCACAGGAAAAGTGTAGCCCCTCTCAGGGACAATAGCTATTGGCTACTGGCCTCTCACCCCTGTAACACTCCTAAATCTAGTATTTAGGGGTACCCCTGAATCTTGCTTTCAAATTCCTGGTGACCTCAAGCAGAAGAAGGACTAAAGAGCCGACCCCAGCAGTGAAGACTCCAGACAACAACTGACTTCGACCGAGCCCTACCGTCCTGTCTGCAGCTTCCAGACTCCTACTACAAAACGTTGATGCATCCTGAAGGACCGGCGATCTCTATAAACCCTCAGAGGACTGCCTGCCCAGCAGAGGACCAAGAACTCCAAAGGTCAGCAGTCCTGTCCACAAGAAACCTTCCAAAAGGCCTCCAGAACCTCCCTGGATCCGCTAGCCTTTCCACTCTGCACCAGACGTTTGGGTCCAGGTGGCCCACCGGTCCAGAGACGGTCCCCAGGTAATTCTGACCTCGAGCTCATCCAGGGTTGACCCCTCCTGACCAACATGGCGACGCCTGCAGCCTAAATCAGGAGGACCCTCCCCTGAATGCGACCAGATCCGACAAAGATTCCCAGCGCCCAAAGGTACCCCTGCTCCCACCCTGGTGTTCGGGAATCCGACTAACAGTCCAGCATGGTCCAGCGGGTGCCTCTCCTACTTGTTCAGCCTTTGGTTTTCCGCAAACGACTCCCTGGACCCAGCCTGCAGCATCTTTGTGGCCACCGGAGTTCCCCCTTTGGAAAGCATTGGGCGCCCGCTGCTGTGTTTGCACCCTGCACTGGGCCGCCCCTGAGGGTGTGTGTTTGGTGCTGATCTATGCCCCCCACACCCTTGTGCTCATCGAAACCACACAGGTCTGTACCCCGAAGTTGCGGGTACTTACCTGCAAACTGTTTCTTTCAGAGTGCCCCCTGTCTTCATAGGATTCTATTGAAAACCCGACACCAACTTTGACCTCTGCACCCAGCCGGCCCTGTATTGTTGGTGTAGGAAATTAGCCTCTTTTTAGCATGGTTAACCCCACTTTTTGGCTGTTTGTCATTGTGTTTGACTGTGTTCACTGGGATCCCGCTAACCAGGATCCCAGTGACTGCTCTCTCCCTTTAAATTTGGTTGCTGTGAAAAAAGAAAAAAAACCTCTCTCTCTCTCTCGAATCCAAGGTGGACAGATGCCTCTGGGAGCATCTGGGTGGCCAGGTCAGACAGGTGATGTCAGACCCCACCTCCTGTTAGGTGACCAGTCCCCCTTTCAGGGCTATTTAGGGTCTCCCTCTTGGGTGGGTCCTCTAATTCGGATTGCAAGATTCCAGCAGGACTCCTCTGCAACCTTTACTTCGACTTCTGGCCACTAGAACTGTGAATGGACGCTGACCGGATGCGTGGATCTCCTCTCATCCTGAGCTGCGTGGATCCTGCATCATGGGTGGTGGTCTGGAGTGGTCCCCTTGGTCCTCTCTACCAGCTGTCTAACTTTGGTGGAGGTAAGCCCCTGATTTCCCTCGCAGGACAGTACCCCCGTGCACCACATCTCTTGCAGCTACTAAGGCTTGTTGGCATTTCCTCCAATCTTCAGGATCCGTGTGGCCCCTAGCGCTTTTCCCTGTGATGCACAGCCCTCTGCCTGCTTCTCATGCGGCTTGGGACCCTTCTCCAGTTGTGCTGTGTAGGCTCCTCCGTGACTCTCTGGGTTCCTCGTCCAGTAGGTCTCCTTTGTGGGCTGCCTTTTCTTCTGTGGACTCTCTGCCTTGCTGAGGGTCCCCCAAGGACTCCCCCACACCCTCCCATGGGTTGAGTCCCCCTGGAGCTTGCTGGTCCCCCGGCAGTTCCACTTTTGTTTCACCGCGACTTCTGCCTTTGCCAAGGCTTGTTGGTAGCTCTTGCACAGATAGACTGCAATCTTCCATCCAGCGTGGGATGTCAACTACATCCTCCAGGAACTCTTCTGCGGCTCCAGGGCTGCATTGATGACAGTCTTTGTCCTACTGTCGACCAACTCCTGCAACCACAGACGGGTGAGTAGTGGCTCCTTCCACCACTGGACACTCCTGCGACTCCTCGACTTGTTCCCCTTCTTCCACAGGTCTTCCCCTTCAGGAATCCACCGCTGGTTTCTTGCAGTCTTGTCTGGGTGTTGCATTCTCTTCTTTTTAGTCCTTTTGTGTGGTTTTGGGAAAATCCAGTAACTTACTCCTTTATTCCTGGTCGCTGGGTGGCACTCTGGTACTTATGTTTGGGGTTTTCTAGTCCCCCCAGCTCCCCTCTACACATTCCACTTACCTAGGTGGGGGTCCTGTATTTGCATTCCACTTTTTTAGTATATGGTTTGGGCTCCCCATAGGGGCACTACTGTCTATTGCTATTTGCACTGTTTTCTATTGCTATTTATTCCTATTTCTTATTACTAGTGTACATATCTAGTGTGTTACTTCCCTCCTATTGGAGGGTTGTCTCTCCAGTACTTTTTGGTAATTGTGTCACTAAAATAAAGTACCTTTATTTTTGTAACACTGAGTGTTTTCTTTCATGTGTGTAATTGATGTGTGACTACAGTGGTATTGCATGAGCTTTGCATGTCTTCTAGATAAGCCTTGGTTGCTCATCCACAGCTATCTCTAGAGAGCCTGGCTTCTAGACACTGCCTACACTAATAGGGGATACCTGGACCTGGTATACAATGTAAGTATCTTAGGTACCCACCACACACCAGGCCAGCTTCCTACAGCTGGTGGTGCGCTTTTGGGGTCAACTTGAACCCTGACCAGTGGACATCTTAACCCCATGAAGACTGGGATTGTAAGTCGAGTATTTACCTGTAAACTGTGTTTACACTTTTCCTCCCGTAGGACTGCATTGGTTCCCATGAGGAACTGCACTAAGGGACATATTTATACTTTTTGACGCACAACTGCGCCAACGCAGTTCTGCGTCAAAAAAGTTAACGCCGGCTAACGCCATTCCAAAGCGTCATGCAGGGGCCTTATTTATGGAATGACGTTAGCCGGCGCAGCTGACTGGTGTGCGTCAAAAAAAATGACCCACACCAGGCAGCGCCGGCGTAGGGGAAAATGGAGCTTGGGCGTAAAAAAATGGGGCAAGTCAGGGCTGAGGCAAAATATTGGCCTCAACCCGATTTGCGCCATTTTTTTTTACTCCCAACCCCCATTGAAATGACTCCTGTCTTAGCACAGACAGGAGTCATGCCCCCTTGCCCAATGGCCATGCCCAGGGGACTTATGTCCCCTGGGCATGGTCATTGGGCATAGTGGCATGTAGGGGGGCACAAATCAGGCCCCCCTATGCCACAAAAAAAAAAAATATATATACTTACCTGAACTTACCGTAAGTTCCCGGGGATGGGTCCCTCCATCCTTGGTCGTCCTCCTGGGGTGGGCAAGGGTGGCAGGGGGTGTCCCTGGGGGCATGGGAGGGCACCTCTGGGCTCCTTCCGAGCCCACAGGTCCCTTAACGCCTGCCCTGACCAGGCGTTAAAAAATGACGCAAAAAGCGGCTGGACGTCATTTTTTTTGACCCGCCCACTCCCGTGCGTTATTTTTGCACGGGAGTTTAAATAAGGCGCACATGCCTTGGAGTCATTTTTTATAAGGGAACGCCTACCTTGCATATCATTAACGCAAGGTAGGTGTCCACGCTAAAAAATGACGCAAATTCCAAGATCTTTGGCGCTAGACGCGTCTAACGCCAAAGTATAAATATGGAGTTAGTTTTGCATCGGATTTGCGTAAAAAAAAACGACGCAAATCCGGCGCAAACAGAGTATAAATATGCCCCTAAGTGTCTATTTTTGAAATTGAAATGTGTTGCTTACTTTAAACTGTTTTATCTGCAAAACCTAAACAAAGTTCATTTGATATATAAACTTGATAGCTTAAAACTTACAACTGTACTTACCAGCAACAAAGATCCTTTTGATTCTAGAAATACAGTTTAAAAAAAAAACATATATATATATATAATAATAAAGATTGACACATGGCCTGGAGTTAGTCATTGAGTGTGTGCCCCATTTCTTGACTGTGGGAGTACAACAAATGCTTTGCACTACTCTCTGATAAGCCTAACTGCTCGACCACACTACCCCAATAAGAGCTTTAGTATTATCTACTTTAGCCCCTGGGGATCCACTGAACTCTGTGCACACTATACCTCATTTTAGTATATACAGAGCCAACTTCCTACACTTAACACATTTTAGTGCCGCACTTATACAGGTTGCCTTCCTTTAAGTCTGTGTCTGCTTGATAAATTTGGACCCCGGGTACTTAAGAGTGGTGGACTTCCATTTCTGTGTGTCTCCAAGGTATGGCAGGCAGCCTGCCGAGGGCAGTGTCTTCAGTGGGGACAAACAGGACTTTTCACAATTAACATTGAGTCCTGAAACTTGTCAAAATTTGCCCAGGACAAGTTCAAGTTGGGATAAAGCATGTTTCAGGTCTCTCAGAAAGAATAACGCACCATCTGCATACCATGCTGCTACAGGGTGTTTGTCGTTGAATGAGATTTCCTACGCTGGGCCCTTGTTTCACAATAAGCATGTCAAAGGTTCCACGCCTAAATAACTAGTAATATAAGGGGTGGGGGGCATTCCTGTCAGGTAGCCCTTTGCAGTTGTAATTTTTCTGAGAATTTCTTGACATTGCTTATCCTAGCTAGGGGTTCTGAGCTTAATAGGCATATCCACTTGAAGAAACTACAAACTACCCATGATCCCGGTGGCATTTATCAGTTAAAGGCTTTTTCTATATCTAGAGATCCCACTGATGCGGACCCTGGTCTTCTGGTCCTCAGCTCCATAATAACCATTGTTCGACTGGTATTGACGTTTTGCAGCCTGGGGCAAACCAGCATTGATCCAGGTGTGTGAACCCCAGTAAGGGAGTGATCTCATCACAGTGACCTTCCCAGGTGGTTTATATTCTGTAGTTAATGTGACAACTGACGATATGAGCGAACATCTAGCAGCTCTCTGCCTTGTTTCACTAGGACCACAATAATGGCCTCCCTAGAGGAGTCTGGAAACAGTCCTGTGCGTAATGTTTCAGTGTACATAGTTTAACATAGCTGATAGTCGGAACCAGTAAGTAATGTAAAATTTGGGAAGCGGAAGCCTGTCTATCCCTGGTGTCATTCCTTTTGCCAGTTGATTTGTGGCCACTATCACTTAATGTATCTCCATTTTGGCATACAAAGACATCACATCTGTGTCTGTTAGGACCGGGGTCTGAATCTGAGACATAAATCGGGGAATGGGGTATGTTGAGGAGTCCTGGATGATGCATATAATGTTTTATAGTGGTCAACAAATGCCCCATTTCGGTATGTGTTGTGACTATTTGACCCATGTGTAGCTGTATCACACTTATAGGTTTATGTGAAGTATTTGACCTCACCAGCCATGCCAGGAGGTGACACCCTTGGTTCCCCTCCCCATGTTGGCGTGCACGGTATTCCTTATAATGTGAACATCGAAGTCTTTCCATCAATGACTAGTATTTTTTTGTCAATTCCAGCAAATGTTGTCTATCTAGCAGGGTCGCCACAACAGATATTTTGAGATCACTGTGAGGTTTTGCCACCTCTAAAACCTCTTTCACCATTGTCTTGGCACCATAGGAGGTCTTAATTAAAGATCCTTTGTACGACTATTTTGAAAGTGTCCCATTCTAATTTGGAGCTGGAGGCAATGCCTTAGTTATCTCTGAAATAGTCATTGATCACCTTGCTGATCGTTTACCTAGAGGGGGGCTGTCTAAACGTGCATTTGATTGTAGTCTTCATGTTGGTGTGCACGCCCCAGCATCAGTGTCACTAATAGGGGTTAAGATCCGAGTCGGTGTGACACAGGTATTCAATGTTATGCAAGCATGGGATAAGAGCCACTGATCCCATAACTCTCTATCTGTGTATATAGTCTGTGTACGCCTGAGTACTAAGAATATTGAGTCAATGGGTGCACCTCTCACTGTAAGTCTGCCAGCCTCCATCAAGTGGTCCACCGTCTGAAACCTCAACTTCACAGGCTCGCTAGGTCCTGACAGGAGAGGCAGCAGTGAATGGTCTAAGGTGCAATGCAGTACCAGATAAAAGTTCCTTCCCTATAGTTGGTAAATTCCTAGGGACCTGGCGTGGTGTACGGAAAGAGAATCTAGAAACTGTAGCTGTCTGCTAACTGTGTGGTATTGGGTATATATACTAGCCGCCGATACTGACTGCACTTGTAGTGCCCCATCTGTGATTGTGAATCTTCCTTCAGGATCTGTAGTTGTCCGGTGTATTGTGAGAGATACTCTGCCTACCACCCATGTCAACATGTCCGTCGCAAAGGCAGGGAGGGAGTTGATCTTACCGTCGTATGCAATGATGCCACTATTGGGAGCGATCTTGATGGCACTCTGTGCACTCTCTCAACAGCAAAGTACTTGGACTAATTATTCATAAGCACTGTTGTAAGCATCCATTTCTCCATGAACATTTCCACTGAAAGGCCCTCTGTCCATTCTGGTAGGCCCAGCACTCGGATAATTTTGCAGTGATACCTCCCTTCTGCATATTCTGCTTTGTCCTGCAGAGTCTGTAAGTCTCTGCACATTTCATTGAACTGGAGTTGTAATGAAGCACTGCTGAGCTCATAGCAGCAAGGGTGGACTTGGTTTCCTCCACCCTGTTCGAGAGTTTTCTCTGAACTGCCTGCAACAATGGCGATTGTGACAATAGTCTGTTCCAGGGTTGCGCAGGAATCTTGAAGCGCCTGCAGTATCATTTGAAGATGGTCTGTGGGTGAAGTTTCACCATGGGATCTCATCACCAACAATTCAGTGGTGGCAGTCCCCTTAGTCCTTTGATCATTCTAGGGGCTCTCTCGAACATGCATTGCGGCCAAACTTGTGGATAAGTTTACCCTTTCTTTGTGGGTCATGGTCCTACAGTGGGAGGATGTATCTTTTATCCTTCCACTCAGCTGTAGCCACCGTCTCTCTGTGTGGTGCGCAAGGTGTGTATTGCAAAGTCCTGTTTCTCCAGGGTGAAGTCAAGTGGGCAGTCCTGTAGGCCCCAGTAGCAAGCAGACCTCGTGAGAAGGCAGCAGGTGAAACCAGGAGTCCTTGGTGTGGTTGGATTCCCCCTTAGTGTAACCTCCTCAGTCCCCTCAGAGGCGGAGGTCCTCGGGCCACTTCTGTTGCATCCCAGTAACAACTAGGGAGAAGAAGGGGTATGCTGAGGTCCCAGGAGGATTGACTCACCATGTGATGCAGCAGGCCCCTTTCCTGGGCTTCTCTAGGCCCTAATCAGGAGGCATCCGTTTCGCCCCCCGGTCTCCAGCTGCATTTTTCCCCTGAGCTTCCACGTTGTCCGGATCGATTAGCATTATTACACCCTTCACACAGCCTCAAATGGCCTTGGACAGTAAGTGGTGGTATTCTGACCTGTCGTATGGATGTCACAGTCGCTCCTGCATTCCTCCTTCTCCACTCCAGAGGCGATAGGCCAATCGCTGCACTCAGGCCTGCCTCCAGCCTTTCCATCAGAACAGCCTCCGGTGCTCCTTGCAGCGGTCTCTCGTGTCAGTCTTCTCCGGCAGACGATTTTAGCACAGATGGCCCATCTATCAATCTGGGGACAGTGTGTTCATGGACGAGTGCAGATATCGATCTGGGGCAGCGAAATCAGTGCAAGATTAATTAGGTGGATCGAGAGCACATCTCTCGCTCGTCCACCTTATTGCTTGGCCAAGCCATCCCCCGACAACTCATCTTGCAATAACGGAGCAAAGATTTATTTGTGAGCACTGAGGAACAAATGTTTCTAGTGTTTTTGCTGGACATAACAAATAATATTTAATGGTGGAGAACATTCTGTTTGCGTCACCTCGTTTTTTGTACTCTCTTCCTCATTGACTGTTGTTTCTCAATCCCCCCCAGGAAGGAGGTCATGCATATTTCATTGCACATCATGATCATACCTATGGCTGCCCTTCTACTGGACTCGGATCGAGGATATATTGTTACTGCTATATACCATTTTGATGAGCATTGTTTAGTGCAGAAAAGGGGCAGGTGGCCTGTTTCAACGACCACCAGGTTCTTTTTAGCTTTAACTCCCATGTACAGGATGACTTTTGCTTTAGACGAAATAAGAAATTAAGAAATGCAGACATTTTGAAGAAACAGCAAACTGAACTGCAATAGCTTTATGATTAGTGGCAGAATAGAAAGAGGCCCTTTCTAATGCAAAATAGAATGGCTGTTGCTTCTATCTTAGCGGCCAAAGCATGGGATCTGTGCAATTGTAGGGACTGAATACGTTTCTTGGCATTCAGGAGCAGCTAGATAACATTTAGGAGAGTGTGAAGAAATCACATAAGTCCAAACAACATCTGGACATGGCTGGTGGAAGTATTTGACCTTGGGGTATGAAAATAATTGAATTGATTATTGGAATTTCTCTGACTGTGATATATATCTCTACTAGATTAATATTGTGCATCATCCAATGTTCTTTCAAAAATAAATGTACTGCCAATATGTGAACATTTGTTTCGCCTAAGGATAATGAGAAAAGAGATAAGGGTGGAATTAATGAAGTGACAAGATTGAACTCTATAAAACTGTAAATTGAAATATTTCTTCTTAGAAAAAGTGGGGGGATGTTCAAGCATAAGTCTTGTTTGCATCATGTTCATATACTCCTATGCATTACAGGGCTACTACGCAAACATATAAAGATAAAATGTTCCACTATCATATAATCGAATATGGTTGTAGTTTTACTATGTTTTTGGGCTTCCGGGGGCTTTGAATACGCTTGATAATTTTCATTGTTGAAGTAGGTTTAGTAGCCAGGATGCTCAAGGTTGCTCATTTCCTAAATGCACAACCTCTTTTTCGAACATAGCAAATGGAAGAAGGATTTCGAGAGAATAATTAGTCTAGTATTGTATGTACAAATTATACCTTCTCCTCAAAGGTCCTCAGCGTTTCCTTGGGGAGAAGTCCTGCCACCTGTTCATTAGATAGTTTTTTTTCTGAAAGTTACATGTTTCAGTCACTTCGTTGACGTTAATCCACATTCACTTGTATTGAGAAAAAAAGTATATAAATACGCTGGTGCAAACGTATGTGTATTTTAGCAGTATGCTCCAACTGACCTTTTTCTAGTGAGTCCTGTTCAGTTTAAATTACAATTGATATTGTTTTTTTGCTGTGCTTCTTGCTGTTTTACATTAATCACTAGTTGGACTTTAGGCTTCCCGAGTTCTTGTGTTTTACTTTATATTTTTGATAAACAACTTTATTCGTTTTGTAACAAGACATGCGCAAAATAAGTCACACCACCACCCCGCAAAACAAGGCACCAAATCGTGCTGCCCAAATGACATATGTACACGATTGACATTGGTCAGAAAAATGTGTAACAGGGCACCCCATAGCAAGACACCTACGACCCAACCCCTAAATCTCCTCCCCAGGTGGCCGCCCACTTCCCCCACACACTCTCGTACTTGGCCGGGCATCCTCACGCTTCATACACAAGTTTTTCTCGATGGGCACACCAGTCCACACTGCGGCTCCACTCCGTAAGCGCTGGCGCCACCTCCGCCTTCCAGCCAGTTACAATGTCTCTTTTGGCTACCAGACAGGCCACCCCCAAAAAGGTCTGGTCAGCTCTGCTAGACCCCACTCCATCCATGGCCCCCAGTAGTACCGTCAACGGGGCCATCTTCACCTCCACCTGCAAAACCTTGGATATTTCAGTCACCACCTCCCGCCAGTAGGAAGCTATGCATGGGCAGGTCCACACCATATGGTAAAATTCAGCGTCAGGGCCGGTGCAATGGGGACAGTCTGCTTGAGGCTGAAGGCCCGCCTTATATAACCTGACAGGCGTGAGATATGCTGTGAGTAGATAGTATGCTTGCACTACGTGAAGACTGGTGGTCATAGTCAAGGTTCCAGAGGCCATCAGCGCATCCCTGCAGTCCTCCTCTTCCACGGGTCCCAACCACCCCTCCCACCGCTGTCGGAGTTTGTCCAGCGTCTGGGTTGTGTTAGTGATCAGGGAGCGGTAGATCCGCAATACCCCTCCACCAAACCAGGCCGCCCATCAGCACCTTAGCCTCCATGGGACTGAACTCAGGGAGGACCCCGCCGGTCCGGACATGCACCTGCAATGCATGCCGGAGCTGCAGGTATTTGTTAAACTAGGTCTTGTTGAGTGAATATTGCTGTTGGAACTCCTCGAAGGTCCGCATGTGCGATCCCCCAGCTGTGAGATGCCTATAAGGTCCCATTTTTGAAACCCTTCTAAGGCAGAGACCTCCCCCAGCCACCCCTCCTGCAACAGTGGAGTCTGCCGGGTGAGGCGGTGCCACCAACCCAACACCCTCTGTGCCTCCTTCCAACCCATCAGCACCACCCTGGTCACCTCTGGGACTGTGTGCGGCAGGGGGTTACCGTATAGCACCCCAAGCACACCAGGAAAACCCAAAGTCAGGAGTTCTAGTTGGTAGGCGGGGTCAGGCGAGCCCCCCCCCCCCCCCCATCCAGTCATTTATCACCAGTAGATGCATTGCTAGATAGTAAAGGTAAATATTGGACATCCCCAAACCTCCTTCATACACATCTCTGACAGATGCAGAGAGCCAACCAGGGCCGGGTGCCACTCCATAAAAACTGTCGCACTGTGGCATCAACCTCCCTAAACCACCGCTGAGGCACGGGGTAGGGGTAGTTCTGGAGCAGATAGAGGAACCGGGGAAATACCATCATTTTATAGAGAGCTATTCTGCCCAGTATATTGAGGGGCAGGGTCTGCCATCTCTGGAGGTCATCTTTGACTTTTCAAATGAGTGGCACAACATTAAGTGCCCAGGCCAGCTGGGGCAGCAGAGCCACGGGTACTCCCAGATACCGCAAGTTGTTATGTCTGACAGGGATGACCTGCTGCTAGTCGAAGCAGTCCCTAGCAGGGTGCAATGGCACCAGCAGGGACTTACCAGGATTAAGTGTCAGGTCGAAGGCCTCTGAAAACAATTGTAAGATCTGCAGCGCCTGGGGCCCACTGCGGGCCGGGTTAGCCAAGAACACAGAGCACGTCGTCCGCGTAAATCACCATGCGGTCCTCTTGTCCAGTGGGCCAAGACCAACCGTCAATCAGGGGGTCCTACCTTATAAGCTTCGCCAGAGGTTTCATCGCTAGCACGAAGAGGAGCGGGGAACAGAGGACACCCCTGACGAGTCCCCCGGTGAATGGGGAATGGGTCCAACACCACCCTGTTTACCTGCACCCATACCGTAGGGTTAGAGTAAAGAAGTTTCACGAGGCCACGAAATTTGGGATCAAACCCAGTGCCCAACAGCACTTGGTCTAGGTAAGTCCAGTCCACTGTGTCGAAGGCCTTTATGAAATCAAGTCTTACTGCCTTGGCCTCAAGCTCAGACACTCTGAGATTACGTGCGCACTCACGCATGCACAGGAGATGCTTAGTCTGCCCCGTGAGGGTGGCCCTACAGGCAGCCCAAAGCATACCAGGCAACTGCATGGACCCCAGATTGTAGTCAAAATATTGGGTGAGTAGGTCCCTCACGACCTGGGTATATTCCTTGTCCTGCAGGCACCAGGTATTCATCCGCCACACCGGGCGTCGAGTGGGGTCTGTGTCCCCCAGGCAGATTAGTAATGGCGCATGATCCGAAATCCCGTGCAGAAATATCTCTGCCCCGTGACCCTGGAGACGTCTAGTGCCGGCATAAAAAGAAGATCTATTCTGGCGTGAGTGTGGTGTGCCGCCGATGTGTAAGTGTACTGCCGGGTCCTTGCAGAGACCAAGGCTCTCAGCCCAAACCAGACGCCTGGTAGGAACAACTCATGGACAGAAGACCGGAGATATCCAGCGCTGGATTCATGACAGAGTTGAAGTCCCCATCCAGCAGGTCAGGCCCGGAGAGAGCCCTGACAACATGTCCCGGAGAGCAAGCAAAAAGCGCTCAAACGCACCAGGAGGAGCATAAGCGATCAGAATATTAATCGGCTGCCCCCAAATATGCCAGACACCAATACGTAGTGCTCTTTTGGATCCGACTGGGTAGCAGTTATTGCAATGGGCAGGGAGTGATGCAGCAGAATAGCCACCCCCCTGGAGCCCCTAGAGGAACCTGCGTGGTAGACCCTGCCGTATCCCCCCACCGAGCATGGGACAATGAGTACCAAGTAAGTGGGTCTCCTGGAGAAGGGCACTAAAAACTGCGGACTGCTTAATTTTATCTAGGGGCCCGTTAACATTTCATGAAAGTACCTGCATCAGGGGATACTGCGTGTGAAGGAAACTAGTAAGGACGTATGTAGTGTGCCAGCCATAGGGCCCGGGTGAGGCCACTTAAAGGAAGAAAAATTAAAAGAACTGCAACACAACCACAATAAAACATAGAATTGCTGTGAAATTAATAACTCCCCACCCCTCAACAACCCCCCAGCCCATACTTCCACCTCTGAAGCATCTGTCGCCCAGAAACCCAACAAAAACCTTGAACACTGAAAATCTGTCATTGGTGTGGAGTGGCGGACCCCTCCATTTAGTAGGAAATTTGCAATACAGCCACTTCTCCACCCGCGCCTAATGCCAATCAGGAAGAAGTCATCCCGGGTGTCTCCAACTGCAGGAAGCCTGAGCTAAATGCCCTTCAGGAGAGCGAAGGAGTTTGGCTGAGGAGGTCCTCATCCACGACCCGTGCAGGCCTCTTCTCCCCCGGGGAGCCTGAGGGGCCCCCATGGTGGGACGAGGGGACCCTGACCGCAAATCCCCAACCAGTGGGCTGCCCGGACCAATTTGTTTCCTACGGAGGGACCGGGTACGTCTGTGTCCTCCTCGTGCGACCGGGGGGAACCCCTCCGGAGCAGCCTGTTTTCCTCGGTCAGCCAGTCCCACGCCGCCTCGGGTGAGTCAAAGAAGAAAGATTTTCCATCCATGAGGACCTTAAGGCGGGCGGGGAAGAGGAGCATATAGGTTAACTGCATTGCCCTGAGCTTTTGCTTAACTCCTTCGTAGGAGCGGCGCTTAGTCTGCACCTCTCGGGTGTAGTCTGGGAATACTAAGATCCTGTGGTTGTCCCAGCGGAGATCCTAGCATGCTCTAGCTTCTCTAAGGATGGTGTCGCGATCCTTGAAGGTCAGGAATCGTGCAATCATTGGCCTCCTGGGCCCCCCAGGTGGAGGTCTGGGCGCGAGCACCCTGTGGGCCTGCTCAATCGCAAACCAGGGGAAGAGATGCCGCTCTGGAACCCAGGATCTAATCCAGCTCTCCAAGAACTCAATCGCCTGGCCCGCCTCCGCTCCCTCCAGGAAGCCAACGAAACGGAGGTTATTGTGCCTGGAGTGGTTCTCTGCATCTTTCGGCCCGGTGGTACAGCTCGCCCATGCGGGTCATCAGCTGGGCGACTTTAGTTTTGAGCTCTGCGGGGCCATCCTCCGCCTGAGAAACCCGACCCTCGATCTCCGTAATGCGGTCCACTGCCGTCCGCAGAGCCTGCCGCAGCAGACCCACGTCCTCGCGCACCTCGCCGATCTTCGTCTCAACTGCCAGTTGTGAGGACTGAATGCCCTGGAGGATCGTGCTGACTCCCTCTGCAGCGAAACCCCCCAATGCCGGATCGCTCACTCCTCCTCTGTGTGGTGAACTGATCGATATGCGGCTGGGACGCCAGAGGCTGTTTACCAGCCCTGTCCTTCCCCATGTCGTATCACCAGGCCAGGGTGTCACAACGCCTCCTCCGGCACAGCGCCCACTCCATCCAGGGTCTCCGCACTGACTCTCGGGCAGTGCTGTACCGCAGAGACAGGAAGTTCAGGGGAGACTTCAACACCTCAGGCTCCACCCAAACGCCCTCCGTTCACCTTGCCCTCCGGCCGAGGGTCGTCTTTGTAGAGAGGGTCCGCCAGACCTCACGGGCCCTCACGGCATCTCTTCCTCGGAGGCCCCAGCCTCTCCGCCACCTCTTCGCCTGGGCAATCGTGTGCTTGTCCACGCAGCCCGATGCAGCCGCCACTGTGCCTCACTGCACCAGAGTCACGACTCTCCAGCTGCTGGCTGCCTGCGGGTATTCACCCGGTCGCCCCAGGCGGGGACGGCCCACCGCCCCGCAGACATCACTCTCCCGTGCAGGGAAAGGGAGCCAACCGGCCTCACAGGACCACTCACCGCTCTGCTGTGGGCGCTATCGGCAGGGATGGCCATCATAACACCCCGACTTCCCGGGGTCACAGCCTGAAAACCCGCCGCTGGCCCCTGTACTCTGGGGCCCGGCCTTTCCCTCGTCCGCACCTGAGGGCAGGCCACACCCCCGGCCAGGATCCAGCCGCGGCCTATCGCCCGGATGGCGACCCCGCAGCCACAACCATAGGTTGGGGCTAGCCCGCCCGGGCCGCACTGCCTGCCCTCCTACCATGTGGTTCCTCCGCTCTGCTGCTCCTCCAACCATCCAAGGTCCCGGCCCGGACGGCCACCGCCGCACCTCCGAACTCCCGGCCCCAACATCCCCGCATCTGTTCACACGGAGGCAGGCCCCAGCATCAGGGCCAGGAGGTAGCCTTGGCTCAGTACTCAGAGGGTCGCCCCAGCCTCAACCAACGGCCGGAGCCCTCCTGGCCACACCACCGACTGCTGCTTCGCGTCTCCTCCGTTGGGCCATGGTGGATGGCTAGATGTGCCTGTACCAAGATTACTGTGGTTGAATGCAGAAAGTGTTCATTCTTCACAAAGTAAGCTACTGGTATTCCTCAAGCCATGTTTGTAGCGTTCATTGCTGTGCGTGACAACCCCTAACGTACAGTTATAGCTTGAAGGATGAAGAAATGTGAGAGAGTTGCACATTTAATGATTTCCAGCAAACTAGAGCATTGGCTGTCAGCAGCAACTACCATTAGAGCTCTGCCCTAAGCCAGTCATGGCAGGCCAGGCCCAGCCTCTCTACCTCGCCTATAATCAGCATCACGTTATATGCTTCCCTCGTCTTCCCTGCTTGATTTTGCTCTCGAGAAATTGTCACTCATAGCTGTGAAAATGTCGCTCATAATTACACTGACATTACAAAAATGTCACACAGCAATGCAAAACCTTGGCATTCCACTGCCTTCCATTTCTTTTTATACTCCTATATAGTGCTGCCCAGCCAAGCCTACGGCGTCAATCCTATTTATGCGATCCCCACCATCTCAAGTCATTGCACCGCTGGAACGGTGGCACCCTTAGTTTGCCCCCGCAGAACCAACTCCCCTGTGAGTTTCACAGCACGCCATCTCCAATATTCTTCCTCAAAGGCCCACTCAAAAGGTTTTCTGTGGCCATTGGTAGCACACCATAAGCATACTAACTTAGTGCTGCAACTTCTCCAGAAACAACAAAAAGAGTTGGGTCTCCTAGCATGCTCGTGCCCTCCCTGCAAGAATTTGGCAGCGTTACGCTATCAGGGAAGGTGAGGAAGCACTTACTCCTTGGACTCCCTGCCACTAGGTTTCCCGGTTGTTTCATCTGAAATATCCCACTGCACCCTCCTCTATATTAAAGGATCTTTTGGGAGATTTTCCTCTGAAGGTCGAATCAGTAGCAGGAGCAGAAGCTGAAGTCACAGCAATAGAAGTACTACTGGGCAAGTGAGGAAGAGAGCTCTGAGATCCTTCAGGATTCGAGGGACCGTCAACACAGCTAAAAAGGGCAGTAGCAAAGGCAGCCATGCAAACAAGCATTTGCAATGCAATGGGTCTTGCGTTTGCTCGAGTTAGAGTTATTAGTGTTGTAAATTCCTAACTGGAATTCTTGCCACATAAATTGAAAATGAAAAGTAAAAGAGTTGACATAAGCAAGCCGATTCAAAGCGCTGCCATGAGTGTGAGCACGAAGGAGAGACACAAAATGAAAAAGAAGTTCACTTGCAGTCAAACATATCGGCAAAAGTGCAATTATCCATGTAACAGGGTCGATGGCCTAGGCGGTAACAAAACTGCTCAATGAGGGATAAACGTAAAGCATATACCAACGATCATAAATTATTTTTGAAAGCCGAGCCCATGAATGAGTGGTAGTGATGGGCGTGCGCTGGGTGGTTAAAACCCACAGATAGATTACAACACGTCAGTGCGCTTGCGTGCTCGACCTAATAAAAACAAAAATTGTAACAAAGACAATATTAAAGAAGAGTTGCAGGGATGGCAATGGGGTGGGGTTATAAGTGATGCCCTGATACAGGAAGCACTGAGTACCATATCACCAGTTGTCAAGAAAGTAAGAATTACGGACTTTATGAAGCCTGCTATCAATGTCGTGTCACGCCCCTGCCACAATCCCGAGGCCTGAAGTTAACAAGTGAGCTAAGAATCCTAACCAAGCTCAGCCAGTGAGGGGTTAATCACTACGCAACCATTGTACATTCATTAGGCCTACATGTTACCCACTCAGTACATTCAAGTGCAATTGATGGGTGCAGGTGTCAGCGCAACTCACAGTACGAGATGGTGCACTCTGAGATGGGGTAATTTGCTTGAGCAACCCCAAGCATAGTCCTGCAACATCAGTGTTGGCCTCAGACGGCTGGCCAAACACACATGCGCACTTAGGTGCACTCTCCCCTCCTTCCCCCTCCAACCTCCTGTGACCCAGCACGCCCTTCCCTGCACTGCTGGCTGAGCCAGAAGCAGTAAAAAATAAAACGATAGGAAGTTATTGTTTTTTTTTCTGCTTGTGGCACAGCCAGTGGGGCGATGCTCCTTCGCTATAGCGAAGGAGCCACCCTTGGGTACTGGGCAGGCAAACAACGCTCATTGAAATATTGGGCCTTCTACACCTCAAAGGACGTTTTCAAAAAGGGAGAGAAAACGGCTGAGAAAGAATCGGGGCACTCAAACTGGCCAAGTCAGATGTCACTTGGATTTCAATCTCCCTACAAACATCAAGATGTCCCGCTTGGGCAGTAACAGCTGTATCTTCTGAAGCTCCCATAAAAGAGAATACTTCACTAGAGGGATAGCAGATTTATTTGATCTGTCATTCCAGTATTGCTCTAAAGGCAGGTCAGCAGCAAGTCGGGTGGATAAACACAAACGAGTCGTCTACTAACTTACAGGTAGATGCCACAATCATTTAACATCTCAGCTAATTTGTACCCCCCCTTCCTCCGTGAAGTATCCACCTTGACACGCCCCAGGATTTGTAATCATTTCGTCACTATTAAGGAGGAAGTATTGCACAATAGCCAGCACTCTGGCTAATATCATGATGCTCACATGAATGGAGAAGTAGCTTGATGCTGCGTGACTTAGTGACCTGGTGCCATTATCCTTACACCAGGAGCAGCATCACAAACCATTGACCGCAGATTATGCAACCTATAGGAACCGCATGAATTGTTCTGGGGAGGCAAGGCAAACAACTGGTGCAACATCAGCAGCTGAGCCAGAGGTCAACAGCCGACCCTGTCCACAGACGAAACATGTGATTCTCTCTAGTTACACGTCAAAAGGAAAACACAACATTCTTAAAAGGAGTGCAATACTAAACCTGCTTGGTACCTTAAAGGGCTCGGAACATATAATCTCTAACCATGTCGAATTTGTGGAATTTAAGCCCCAGCCAACTCTGCGCATCGGGGATATAATTGTGACATCCTGGCCCACACAGCAAAAAGCTAATCAGGTTTGGAAATTTAGGGAAAACGTTTTTTGATTGGGGCTCAGAGGTTTCATATCGCCCCCAGCCCTATCCTACCCACGTATCTCTTAGCTCTATAAATTGAGATTTTCCTCGCCTTGGTGCCTGAAAGACTAGATTTTATTAAATACGTGGAGGTGAGTATCATGCAATCTTTTCTTGCTTTAATTTTTACAGCAGCCATGAAAGAAACTACATTTCACAAGAAAAAAGTGATAAACTACAAAGTGACATCACAATGGGAACAACCAATGGGACGTCGAGTATAACTATTACTATATTGACTGCGAAGAAAAAGTCCTCTTTTCTCGATGCGAGAACTAAAGAGGAGAACGAGTAACAAACAAAACAGAATAAAAATAGTCATCATAGTGGAAAGGTCCATAAAACAGTCTCGAAACTGGCGAGAGTAGAAACGATTCCAGGAAGAAGATCCATTGAGGAAGGATTCCTGTTCTGATGGAAGAAAACCATGTGGATTAGGAGGAACCAACGCCGGGAGAGGGAGTTGGAACTGAATTAGAAGAAATGGGGAATGGTTAATAAAAGTGGTGGGATAATACTCGCCTCCGTGTCTTTAATAAAATCTAGCCTTTCAGACACCAATGCTTGGAAAATCTCATATTATGCATGTTCAAAGCATAGAAACAACAGAATCAGAAACATGTGAAATTGGTTTACAATAAAAAGTTCTAAACGGGTTTTCATTAGACCAATCTGCAGACTTGAGAATATCCTGCAATGAGGCTCCAGCCCAGAAATCCCGAGAGACCATAGCCCCTCTAGCAGGATGGGCTCCAAAGGAATCTATGTTGATCCCCACTAAGGACATGATCCATTTGACCCAACGGGCTAAGGTAGGGGTAGAAATGGGTTTATGAGGTTTTTGGAAAGAAATAAGTAATTGGGAAGCCGAGGGTGATCTCAAATCTGCAGTACGAGCCACATCATTCTTTAAACAATTTCCAACACATAATTTGGGTTGTAAGGGACAAAACGGGTAATGAACAGAAGCCAGGTTAGTTTTAGTACGTCTCCGAACCTGAAAAGAAACACCCAAAGGAGAGAAAAAAAAGGAGGTAACATCCAATGCTTTAACATCTGAAAGCACTTTAGAGATATCAAACATAAAAGCATAGTCGATTTTACAGAAAGTTGCTTAAGGGAAAGGAATGCATCCTCTGGCCAGGCAGTGAAAAATTTTAACACCAAATTAACATCCCAGATTGTTATATTTAGGAGTTGGAGGAAAAACATATCTTACTCCCTTTAAAAGTTGACTAATGAGAGGATGCTTACCAATCGGCATTTGTGCGGTAGGCTTTACCCTGCGAAGCCAAGGAAGCAAGGAAATTCACAACCAGCACTACATCAGCTGAAAAGGGATCCTAATTCCTGTCCATACACCAGCTGCACCAAGCGGCCCTTGCAGATTTACAAGCTCTGGCGGTACCAGGGGCTCTAGATTGTTGGATGAGTTTGAGAGCATCCTCCGAAATTCCTGGGGTTCTCCAGGACAACCTGAAATCATCCAAGCAATGAGAAACAGGGAGTTGTCGAGGACCATGTGGTGCTGCCGACCCCGGGTATCCAGCAGTAGGTTGGGGAAATGAGGAAGCCAGACCGGACTGCGGCTGCCAATTCCAACAGAGTTGGGTACCAAGGTTGTGCTTGCCAAAAGGGTGTTATGAGAACCAGTGTAGACTGCTGCCTGCATGCATGTGGAAGCACCCAAGGAATTAGAAGGAAAGGAGGAAAAGCATAAAGAAGAGATAACGTCCAGACCTGAAGGAAAGCATCTGTGTCCTAGAGCCTGTTCATCCGGTCTCCAACTGAAGAAGGAAGGGAGGAAGGTGGGAATTGAGACGAGAAGCAAAAAGATCTATGGACATGTTGCCAAAGATGGAGATAAGATGATTGAACACTGAAGGGTGCAGTAGCCAATCTCTGGAATCCTGAAGATGTCTGTTGTACCAGTCTGCCACTGTATTCAAATTTCCTGGTAGGTAAACTGCCTTGACTGAGATTTTTCGAGGGAGAGAATATTCCCAAAGATGCTTTGCCATGGTTGATAAAATCTTGGACCTGGTGCCTCCTGGATGGTTGATATACCTGACAGCGGTTAGGTTGTCCATCCTGAGAAGAATGGTGCAACGCACCCTTTCTTTTGTAAAGGATTGGATGGCAAAGGAACCTGCAAGCATCTCTAAACTGTTTATGTGCAAGAAGGACTCCTTCTGAGACCATGCGCCACCAGTCGAGAACCGACCACACCTTGTGCCCCAACCAGTCTGACTTGCTTCGGATTCTAATACAAGATCTGGGGCAGCAGAGAAGATAGTTCTCCCGTTCCAGGTGTCTAAGTGAGTTAGCCACCACAGTAGTTCTTCTCTGGACTTGGGGACTAGATCAATTGGATCGGAATAGGTAAGACCCTTGTAAAGATGTCGAATTTGTAAACGCTGGAGGGCGCGATAATGCAGAGGACCTGGCAAGATAGCTTGAATTGAGGAAGCAAGAAGCCCCACCAGACGAGCTAGAGTTCTGAGAGAGATGTGAGGAAGAGATAAGGATTGACAAATTTCCTTTTTGATCAGGGAGACCTTATGTTGCGGAAGTTGAAGAATAGAAAGAGTAGTGTCTTTGAGAAAACCGAGGAACTCCAGCTTTTGAGCTGGAAAAATGACAGATTTCTGAAAATTGATGAGAAATCCTAACTTGAGGAGGAGATTTTGACAAAGATGTACCTGGGAAAGAAGAAGATCTCTGTCCTGTGCCATTGTCAGGATACTTCAATTCGATTTCCTCAGAAGCAGAAGATAACTGCTCAGTCCCGACCCGAGCTACTCACAACGAATATTAATCCTTCGTGCTGAGTACCCCGGAGGGGGAAAGGGGAATGGGATGGTAGAGAGACTGCCACAGAGATGATGAACGCCAGTACTCAGTCTGCCTCTTCACATCTAAGATTGGATACAGCACCTGCAAGAGTCACAGTCGCAATTACTAGGGACATACAACATCAGTTTTTCACTTTCTACTCTCAACACTTAATTCTCTTTAATTCTATTATTTCTTCACTCACCCTGAGTTCTCTGTAGCCTTGCTTCTCTCTATAAATTTATAGCTCTTCTTAAAAAATGCTTATTACTGATTCTGGAAGAACTTCTCAACCTTTGTTAGAGATTGGTTTTATGTCGCTATATATATATATATATATATATATAGTTGGTGATAATGCGTTCTTCAAATCAGCTGATGTTATTTAATTTCTCCTGTCTTATTGTGACTTCTTTCAATACTTGTATTTGTAAATGCTTGTTTATTAAAGTTCGTTTCTCCTTTCTTACTTCAACATTTGTTGATAACTTGTATTTGTAAATGCTTGTTTATTACAGTTAGTTTCTCCTTCCTTACTTCGACATCTGTCGATAACTTGTAGTTGTAAATGCTTGTTTATTTAAGTTTGTTTCTCTTTTAGACTCTATTTTGGTTTATTACCATTGAATTTGTAAATGCTTATTTGTTAACAGTTCTTTTCTCCTTTAAACTTGGCCTTTGTTTATAACCTTGACATTTGTAGATACTTGCTCTTTTAAAGTTCGTTTTTTCTTTGACTTTAATATCTTAAACAAGAACCTTGTAAACATAAGGTTAATTCATACATTAACTCTGTAGCCTTGCAGACTTCCACGGGAACGGTCTACTATCAAACTCTTCGAATAAACCTTGACAATATTTATCTGTTTTCTGTAATATAATCTTCAAATGTAATTTTACCTCACAGGAGTTTCTGTTCTGAAGAGCGCTCTCTCTCCACACAGCTGATTCCTGTCAGACCTCAGTTGAAGTGCAAGGCTTCCAGCTGGAGAGCTCGTAACCTAGCAACCAACCGATTGCAAGACTAGAACTGTAACTAACCTTCCGGACTCACAGCGGCCATCTAGGATCTTCTCTTCTTGATTCTTCCTTTGAAATAAGCGCAAGATTACTCTGCAAACCTTCTTCCAGTTTGGGCTTTGCTGTCTCCACTGAGGATATCTCTTTGCTTTTCTCATGCACTTCTTTGATTTGACTTGGCAAGTTTGTGTGGTCATGACAGCCATAAGGAGAAAGTCGTCTAGATAGAGGATCAGACGGACACCGCGAGATCGGAGGAAAGCTGCTACTGGCTTGAGAATCTTTGTGAAACACCAAGGGGCCGAGGAGAGGCCGAAAGGAAGAAACTTGTAATGGTAAAAAGAATCTTCCCATTGAAATTGGAGATACTTCCTGTGAGAGGGATGAATTGATACGGTAAGATAAGCATCTTGAAGATCTAATCTGACAAACCAATCGTTTTGCAGTCAAATATCTCTGAGATGGAGAATTGTGTCCACCTTAGAATGGCGATAAATTACAAAGTTGTTGAGGTTTTTGAGGTTCAGGCCAGCCAAAACTTCTGTTTTTTCTTTTGAACCAAGAAAATGGTGCTGAGAAAACCAAAAAGTGTCAACCTGGACTGGCCCTATGGCCTGTTTGGAGAGAAGGGACCACATCTCTCTGTGGAGGAGCTGGTGTTGATCTTGAGAGAAAACAAGGGGAAGAGGGAAACAGGACTTAATTGGGGGTTGATAAAATTCTAAAAGGAAACCCTGAATAGACTGAATCACCCAGGGATCTGACGTGAGAAGCAACCATGAATCTATAAACAAGGCCAGTCTGCCTTGTACTGGAGGTAGACCAGAATTGAAAACACTTACCAGAAAATTGTTCTCCTTTGTTGGAATAACCTCTGCTCCGGTACCCTCTTGAGCTAGAAACGTGGTTTGTATCCTGAGTAGGAATCAGGCTGGTTGTAGGCGTCTCGGTTGGGGTATTGACCCCTGAGGGAGCGGCCGGCAAAGCAACTCCTGCCTTTTCCAGTCCTGGAGAAAACCTGTGATGAAAAAATCTTCTTTAGAGAAAGATAGGCCTTATCCAGAGTGGCACAGGTAGAGACATGTTTGCCCAACTCTTTGATGAAAGAATCTCCCGAATAATAAACCTTTAGCCTAAGGACCCTCTTCCTTGGAGGCCAGAGACACCAGCTTCGGGTCAATCTTTAGTAGGAGACTTTTCCTTCTTTCAATAGACAATAGAGTGTTCGCATTACCAAGCATACAAATAGCATGTTGTGCCCAATTAGAAAGTACTACAGGGTCTATCTGTGACTGTTCCATTTTGGCCTCTTCTGCCAAATCAAAAATCCTAGTGAGAGGACCCACCAAATCTAACAGTTTATCCTGTCAACCAGACCAAGCTCTATCCACACCCTTTTTAGGATCTTTTCAGAATTTGGTAAAAAAACATGAGCATGTTTGGGTCAATAACAGGGGTAGCAGTGACGTTGCTGGGTAATGATGGACGGGGACACAGACTTTAATTTATTTCTGGTAACCTTGTCAATTGAATGGCGTAAATAAAAGGAAACATAATCTGCGACATGGTCAGCAGGAAACCATTCCTTAGAACTAGGATGTACCATGAAGGAAGGGTCAAACATAGGTTCACCAGAATGGTCTACTAAACCCTGAGACACAAGGTGAGCAACACCACCGTCAGCAGGATACATTTTCTGCCTTTTCTCCGGAGGCCCATAATCATATGGATCCATAGATCTGTCCAAATCATCTGTATGACTAAAAGAGTCATCATCATCATCATCAGTGCCTCTCAATTGTATAATATGGAGGGGGGAGGAAGGGGGTCCCGACTTAGAAACCTCTCGGGTGGGAGGACCAAAAGAAACTGAAACACCTTTAGAGGGCCCAGGAAGGGTGACCGCACGTTTCTTGCCTTTCGCAGAAGGCGCATCATTGGCAGAAATCATTTTAGACAAGGAGGTTTGTAAGTTCTTAGACATGTCTAACATAGAAACAGATACAGCCTGTTGGACAGAGTCTTTAGTAAAAGACTTTAAAGTTTCCTTAAAAAATTGAGACTCTTCTTCCTCAGACATACTGAGAAGGAGAAAAAACAGTCAAAATATATAAAAGTGTTGAAGTAAACTGGCAAACTAACTTGAACCAGCAAAAAAGGGTTTACAAAATGAAACAGAGAGATGGGAGTGTCCTGAAGAGGTAGGCATGTAAATAAATAAAACCGAGTCCTACCGCTATCAAGGAGGAGGCGGTAATCCAGTGAGACCACTCCCAGAGGGAAGTCAGAAAAAAGGAAACGAAACTCCACCTCAAGAAACGCGACTGGAGTGAAGAGCGGCCAAAGCTGAGGAAATCCTGACAACCAGCACAATTAGACGACCGCCCAGTGTGTCTCCAACCGCCGAATGATGACCGTTACGAGACACACTGCAACAGGGAAAAGACGAGTGCGCAAGTGAAATGAGTGAAGATTCTATATTAAAAGTATGCCACACAATACAAGCAGAAACATGAATAAAAGGCAAATATTATCAACTATAAATGATGAAAAACAGTGAGAGTACTTATCTTAACTGCGAGTAGCAAGAAAAGAGGACTTGTTGTTCACAGTCAATATAGTAATAGTTATACGCGACGTCCCATTGGTTGTTCCCATTGTGCTGTCACTTTGTAGTTTATCACTTTTTTCTTGGGAAATGTAGTTTCTTTCGTGGCTGCTGTAAAATTTAAAGCAAGAAAAGACTGAATCATATGAGCCTCCAGACTTGTAATAAAATCCTGTTTTTACACACAGAGGTGTTCTTGGAGGTGCTGTTGGCTCAGAGCAGTGCAGGAGCCACTACGAATATCTTCAGGTTACCATTGTTCTCTCAAACGATCCTCACTGCTAAATTGTCAGCTTGCCTATCGCTCTTCATGATGGTCCGGGGACCCCTCCCACCTGGGAGACTGTACGCGCATGAAATTTGCTTCTGCGTTGTATGTCTCAAAAAATTACATTGATCTCAGTTCCATGCTGGGCGAAAATAGAAATAAGTGTTTAACAAACATTGATCCATCTGTTGGTCCCGTGACAGCCACTGGCCGCACCTTATCCAAAGCTTTTACACTGCTCAAACAGCACGGGCCTCCTGCTTTCAATAGGAAGAGAAGTTTAGTAACAACCTGGGGGGATGTCCAATGTGGAGTGTGTCCCCGAATTATCTGCCAACCACCGGGCTGCAGAATCTTCTGTCCTCGAACCCCTCAAATCTTGAAGTACAGTAGCCGACTGTTCTGTTTTTGGAATGTGGCGGGTCTTAGGGGTAACAGTGTGGGCTAGTTTCATGGATACATTGGCAATAGCCTGTCTGCAAGAAACCTGGGCAGTAATGTCCGTTCATTTAAATGGTTCCAAGACTTGTCACCTTGCTACAATTGAAACCTCATCCGGCAGACCACTGAGAGGGCTGTTAATCTACTTCTCAGTTATGGTAAACACCAAAATCTTTTTATATGAGGCAGTTACACTTTTTTTTTATCAGTTACTTGGTCTTGAATTTAGGGATGGCACAAGGCGGGCATCATCCATTTTCATAACATTCTGTGCATTAACAGAGACTGTGTTTTGTGTAAGTTGGACTCGGTCATAGGTTCCGTCATCCTAACAGGAGGTGAAGACTTGGGTTTGGTAGGGGGTGGGGGACTTCAATGTTTGTCTATTGCTCATCTGCACTTTGAGATGCCTTCTTTAGATATAGATGGAAACCCACAGACTCACTTTTCACATGATACCTATGGAAGTAGTCTCAATTTTATCAAGACAAACTATAATATGGGTTTTGCCTATGAATTGTGCAAACATAATGGCCCCTTTTCCAATACGTTAGTGGGTAAGGGAGAGGGTTCTCTTATAGGCTTTATTCTTTTACCAGCCAATTTAGATCCGTGTGCCGGCAATTTTACTACTCACTTGAGTACTTTTAGTGACCATTTGCAGAAACGTTTATCCGTTACCATTTCTCTTTGGCAGGCCACTTACTGTTCAAATAGGCATGTAGCATATATCTCATTCCATGGAAAGAAGGGTTCTAGGATTAAGTGAGAATCTGTGAATATCATGGCTTTCATGTCCAAATTGGAAGGAGATAACTACACCCTGTTTGTCTGGATGATGAGGTGTATCCTAGCTATATCATAGAAGCCTTCTCCTCCCTCTCCAGGCCATCAGGTTAGCTCTCAATAGGCCCTCTTAAAGCACATACAGGCTAGTTTGACAAAGAGTGCTTCAGCACCTATAAGGCGCACGTGATCACTCTCCAAAAACCTCATAGGATTCCACAAGAGGTGGTCCAGTGCAGGAAAACCTACTGTAAGGCAATGAAAGCCTGAGATGATCTTGAGGAAGCTAGTTGCAAGAAAGATCTTGAGGCATTTTGGGGCATTGTAAACCCGCCATTTATAAGTGAGGGTGAAGAGCTCTCTATTTAAATTGTTATACCAGGGCCAGTGTGGGCATAGTTTTTGGGACTGTCTATGCAGCTGGCCTCAAGTCTTGACGAAATGTTGGAGGCTATTAGATCAAGTCCTAGCTGCCCCTGGCCATGACAGGGTCCATTTAGACCTTTTTAAAAGTCAGCCAGAAGGCTGAGCCTCATTGGTAACAAATGTCTTACACATGGCATGCTGCTCTAGCAAACTACCCTCTTGCTTGCAATCAATCATTGTCTCCGTATTTAAAAAGGGGCTGAGAGGATGAGTTGTTACAGCCTGATCTCCCCCTTAGATTCAACAGTGGAAGTCCTGGACCGTGTCCTTTTCTCACATCTTGAGGCATGGGCCGAGGAGACCAGAATACTTTCAGAAATCCAGCATGGGTTCGGGAAGGGGCTTGGGACGGATGACCAGTGTCTTAACCTCTCTCTTCTGGTGGCAAGTATATCATTGTTAAAAAGGGCTTTCTATTCTTGGGGTTTATGGACCTGTCCAGCGCCTTGAACTGCATGTCTCGTAGCAAATTGAGGAGCATTATGGAAGATCAAGGCATGGACAGGTCCATAATTAACCCTGTCAGGGAGATATATTGTGACTCCAGTGCCTCAGGTTCGATCTGGGGGGAAATGTTCAGAGTCCGTTGGTATTCGCAGGGGTGTAAACCAAGACTGTGTCCTTGCACCCTTCCTCTTCACCCTTTACATCAACCAGTTGGAGAGGGAGTTAGTCTTTGCATGCTGGGACATGCCACAGGTTGGACAGCACCCTGTTCCAACTCTGCTGTCCTCATGGGTCATACTCCTCTGGCATTTCAGCAACTATTAAATTGAATCTCAGCCTTTATGGAAGGGCTGGAACTGAAAGTTAACATTAGAAAAGCTTTTGTCATGGGCTGCAGCACCAAGCACATTGATAAATCAAAATTTATTTTGCATTCTAAACCAATTCAAACTGTAAACAACTTTAGCATCTTGGTGTAATCTTTAACAACAGTGGGTCTTGGCACCGGTAGCAAGAGTCCAGTTTGCTAGGAGCATCAATACCCTCTTCTGCTTTGCTGCTAAATTGGGAAAGAGATCTGTTCGCACATGCTAGCAATTTATCAGGCAAAATGCCTGTGTGGCAACTTATGGGTCTGGCGTATCAACAAAGCAACTGGATTACAGATCACTGAAAATACAGTAGGTTCACCCACCACACGCTCTCCCTCTTCCAATGTATTCCCACTTTTCTCTGTCTTAAGAGCTGCAGTTACTCCCTTTGAAGAATAAAATACCGACCCGCCTAGTTATGCTGTGACATTGAGTCTGGGCCAATGAGGCACTGGCACTAAATAGAGTGATAATTAAAGACTGCCTTTCCCCAGATCATGACTTGGAAATTCCTTGGGTTAAGGTATTTAGGGAATGATCCTGGCTCTGCCCAGACTAGAATCTGTTTGTCAACCCCACACTTCTTTCCGCCCTCAATCAAAGGACAGTGACTGATGTGTATTATACAATGTACGGAGCTGCAGGGGGAAAGGTCAGAATCGTGCCATCGTTTATCTCCTGTGTTTCGTTTGGTGCTTTCGATGGACCCTAGCCATTCTTGTTATTTAATGCTCAGCACCACCAGAATTTCCCTCTTTTGAGGTTTAGACTTAACTTATTTTGTGTAACCTTGACCTGTGCCTCTTTGATTTGGTCTCTCCACAAAGCACTCTACATAGAATGTTTTTCTGCAGCTGCTACGCTAAACTCATATCATGTACCATCAAAGCCCTCCTGAACAAATGTTCCTTAATGCATTGAATACAGAACTGATGAAATAATAGCAAAAGTCTGTTCGTACCTCAGATTATTAACAAAGATCAGGAAGACTCATGCGCTCTCTATTAAAAGTAGTCCTTCCTGGACCTATTTACGAGCCATGGTAGTATGATGTGGGATCCCACATTAGGAGCACATTGTGCATCTCGTCACTGCTCGTCTTGATTTTTACTTTCCTAACTCGTCAATAGGTGCCCGGTGTCTAGGAGGGGTTTGACGGTTTTTGAATTTGCTCATTTGAATTTTTTTAAGCTACTTTGTAAATCTGAAGATTGGTGAAATTTGGAGCTGTCAAAGCTTTGCCCTATTCTCTTTGTCTCAGCGCTACTAGCACTTTACTCGTTTGGTGCCTCTATTTTATCTTATAGGACAGTTGCTCTTTCCTTTTGAGGCTTCTCAGGAGGGACAATTGGCTTTATGCCTCTGTAATTGCCCCATTGCGGTGTTTTTTCCGTAGGTCGATTTTCAGCAATTGTTTGGCCGTAACTCTGTTTACGCCCTAGCTATAGCTCTCCTGAATAAAATACCTTTTATGATTTTACACATAGGTGTTTCCCTTGGCATACAACGTGTAGCATCTGATGAAGTTTGTGATAGCTCTTATTTTCTTTTGTCTGTGATCATTCAAGGTAGTCTTGTGACATGTTAGAGCTTGTCTTTGACTCATGGTGCTATGCTGAGGTGTCTCTCCCGACCATTGCACCTGTGAGAGCACATAGTAGACCCTTATTTGAGGTTTTTGTTCTCCTTTTTCAGCTTTGGTTGTATGATTAATGTCTATGTCGGTGAAGGGGCCCCGAACCATAAGTTGAATATGAATTGTTTTGTCAAATGTCATCAAAATATTAATTATTTTTGGCTCCTTTCGAAATTTGGAGTCGTTAAAGCATGACAGCGTTTTTATTCGAACTGTTTTTAATTATGTGTACCGTTTTGAACTTTCATGGATATCATTGTAATGTATTTTATTGTACTTTTATGGTCTTTTTATTTATTTCCTCCTTAAGAAACTTAAATGCATCCCGGCAGCCACATTTGGAGTCCTAATGCCCTATTGATGCACTTCACTTGGGTGAACCAAGGTAGGTAATGTATGAAATCCACCCAAGCACTGCTTGTGCAACCAGAGACTTCTATGGTTTATATCTACGAGCAATACGGTGAACCCTACAGGGAATGGTACGGCCCTGGAATGTAAGAGTATACTCTTGTCCATGGGGTCAGCACAAGAGCAGGAGTGCCGTGACTCCAAGAACCCGGCGTGATCCTGTCACAAGCACTGCGTACACAGGTCAGTGCCCGCCCAGGAGTGACAAAAGCACATGCCCTGGACGCACAGTTAAGCAGTCAGGTTCCGTACTCTGTGGCATCTACCCAGCAGCGAAAGGCATAAACAAAGGACACACGCATGGAAGTCATGCAGAAAGGCAGCAGGAGTTGCCTTGGGCGAGTCATAGCCACATGTAACTGCAGTCAGAATACTGATGGGTCTGTGCGGTCTATAGAGTAGCAGTAATGGGCAGCTCGCTGGATTGATGAGTGTCAAGCTGGTAGATCAGTGAATGGAGTAGGTTTGTAGCTGGGAGAGTGGATGACTGGGCTAGGAGGGATAAGGAGCAGGGACTTGTGCCATTGGCCTTATCAGGAGCAGCAAGTGTAGAGACAATTTGCACCCTGCACCCCCAGGATAATGGGAGAGAAAGAGCAGGAGAACGGCTAGGTCAATTGTGTAACCAAGGTGCTGCTGTGATTGGTTTACAGGTTCGGGGAGACTCGACTGGTATCCTGTTGGAGGAGAAAACAATCAAATGCAAAACACAAGCAAAGTTCCAATTCACGCTACACCAATCAGCCTTTCTCTTTTAAATTCAACCACCTGAATATTCATTTCAAGAGTAATCCCTGCGCGCATGTCACTACTGCCACCGTTTTCTCTAGGCAGTGGACTGGAATGCATCGATCCACATGTCAGATTGGTAAATTGAGCATTATGAAAACACATGCTTGGCCCTGTCCACTGGTCATCTGATCTCTTATGATTGCTATAGGAAGATGGAGTAACAGCAGGACAAGGAGTTCAGTACTAATCAGTTGCACTCACATAAACACTGTACTCGGTGTTTAATTACACACGTACTTGGAGGGCTTGGAGGCACCCAGAATGCCACAAAAAAGTTGTGCACACTGTAAAGTTCATATATCTGAATGTAATTTAATGCATTCAGAAACTTGTTTCCAAAAATGAGCACAACTTATTTTCTTCAACACTGAGTATAGTCAAATTCTCAAATGCGTTTTGCTAACAGGTTTTGTGACTGATGAACACCATTTCAAAGATCACGTTCAATCTTGGGCCACAATGAACATCTTTGAGAGAGGTGAGTCCTACACTTTGGCTCACAAATCTTTGCCTTTGTGTATAGCAACATTTGTAAGTAAAATTATATTTCCAGTATAGGCATTTGTATTTTAGATGTTCATTTTAACACAAGCACATCTAAATCTAAACCTAAAAACATCCCATTGAAACGTGCCCTCAACGAGGGATGAAAACAAAAGGAAAAAAAGAAAAAGAAGAGGGCAGTTCAAAACAGCGGCACTTGATTTGTAGCGTTGCCACAGGGCACACAGTTGAATCCAGGATAATATAGTGGGTAGCTTGATATACATGTAAGCACATTGAGAACTGATCATTGGGTGATTGAAGACGTGCTAACAAAAGCTAACAAAAATCGAGGGGAAGACATTCATACTATTGGAATAGGTAGTGTATTATTGCAATCTGAGCAACACATTTTAGAGTCCCAGCCTCTGCGAGTGAAGAGAGGTAAGTGGTTAAGGGTGACCAGACGTCCCTGGGGCGAGAACCTGGCGGCATCTATTCCCAGTATGCATCAGTTCGCTCCTGACAGTGTGCCATGTCCTGCAGCCAACTGTGTAGACGAGAGGCAGGGCGTTGGCCCTAGTGGACTGCAGCCCTGTGCTTGGCTAAGAGCAACAACCAACACGGCAGTCAAGCACCTAACTCTGGCTGGAACCCTTTTAGATAACCCTAGCGGGCCACCAGCGTGGATCTCTGGAGGTGATGGTCAGTGATCATAGCAGATCCATCAAAGACACTAGACCAGAATTGAGCCACTATGGTGCAGTCCCAAGCCAGATGTGAGAAAGAAGCATCTTCAAACTCACATCTGCAATATCGTGCATAATTCAAGAAACCCATCCGATGCTTCTGAGTGGGTGTACGATACATTCTTTGGAGGAGTAGGTGGATCCTATAGTTTCGACAAGAGAGCTCTGGCCAGCATGCAGCAGTAGCATGATTGTTCTGGAGTTAGCGAGTGTCTACATCCATCACCCAGTCTAGGTAAGCCTCAGGGGTGCATATAGGTGACTTCTTCTGCAACAAGTTATTAGCTTAGTGGGGTAGACGGGTTGGTTAGTAACATAATCCAGTGCATGGAATGTAGATGTGGCCCTCAAAGATTTCATGTTGGGATCGAAGGGCAGCTTCAAGCGGAATGCGATGTGGGACTGTGAGTATATGTTGTGCTGCAAGGAATTACCGCTCTCCCTCTAGGTAGAGGTTGCTGAGTGTGTGGAGTTGCAGTCGTTTTAAATTGCGGCATGCACCCTTGTCAGACGCTGCAGGGAGCATTCTGTGTCCTGCCAGAGGAATGTTTGGTAAATACAAACAGCCAAGTCAGGCATAGCTTATCCCAAGCCCACACCCTACCAGCCACAGTATCTGTTGCATGGCAGGGTTGGCGAGGAGGCGAGTACAGCTCGGTGATTAGGGGTCCAGGGCCATACCATCAGATTTGACAGCTATATGTGACTGGAAGAGAGTTGGATGTGTCCAGAAATGTGCAAATTGTGCTTGGGCACAATGGTAGTACAGTTCCATATCTGGGCACAGAGACCACTCTGCTCAAAGGGTCGTCGGATCAATGTTTCCCAAGTGACTGTGGTCTTGCCTGCCATAATAGGCCAGTGCAATGAGGTTAGGTCTGAGTCTTCTAAGGAATTGCAATGTAAGAGGAATGGGAATATTGAAAAATAGATACAGAAATTTGATGAAGGCTCATTTTGGCGATGGCAAGCCTTCCTGCCAAATACAGTGACAGACTAGATCAGATTGGGACTCGTTCCTCTACCTGGAAAATTAATTTGTCATAATTCACTCTCCAGAATTCGCCAGCACCTCTGCTGATTCAAATGGAAAGATAGCAATGTTGCGCCGGTGCCCATTGTAAGCGACAGAGTCAAACCTGTTGTTTGCTGGAGTGAGTGGGAAAATCACAAATTTAGGCCAATTAATATGGTTACCCTATAACCTTTTATAATTTCTCGGATCACAGGGTAAATATTAACCTGACGGTCCAGAACACAGAGAGTGACATCATCCGTGTACATAAAGACCAACACTCCTCTGCCCGTGAAGGCAAGTCCTCTGTGTGAGTAGCGTGACCGCAGTTGGGCCACTATGGGCCCCTTTGCAATGGCAAACAGGATGGGCAGTAATTGTCATCCCTCTCTAGTTCCCCTAGAGTCAGAAGGGAGGAATAACCTCACCACTGATACACAGTCTGGCACTTGGAGTGTGAAGAGGAGTTTGATTCAGCCAATTAAGTGGTTATACTGAACATGGAGAGGTGAGGCCACTCTGAGGAATCAAACGCGGAAGTGGCCTCAAGTTGAATTGCAGCTGCGCTGAGTTGGAGGGGGGCTCTATGGAGGGCATAAATGTGAACACTGTGTGAAAATTATGTGCTGCGCTGCATCCAGGGATAAATTTGGTCTGGTCAGGGCAAACTGTGTCTAGTAGAAGTGGTAGTAAGTGGGACACAATCAGTTTAGCAAGAATTTTGTTGTCCACATTAATCATCGAGAGTGGACGACGGGAGTCGCATAGGTTTGCCTGCTTACCAGGCTTCAGGATGGTAATGATTACTGCTTTGCACAAGGGGGGGCTGCTACCTGCCAAGTTGGAGTGCTTCCTCATATACCACTAGTAAGTTGTGGGGAAAATCTGGATGTATTCTTTATAAAACAATGTGATCAGGCCATTGAGGCCAGGTGCTTTATCCTGGGCATTCCCCGAATCACCTGCACAATGTCCTCAGCTGAAAGGGGTCCATCGAACAATTGCTGATTGGAATTCTCCAGCCAGAGGAGTTGGATGGAGTTAAAGAACTTGTTTAGCTGCTCGGTGTCATGTACAGTTGATGAGCGGTATATATAAAATGTACAATATTGAAGATAGGCTCACGATGGGTCTGCGTAATCCACAAGTATTTATTCAAGAATCCAAAGAGATCGAAAAAAAAACAATCACCAACTCTCTCCAACTGCCTACTTCTGTCACTCGCATTCTCTCACTCACATTCTTTCCCAGAACCTCTGGGAGATTCTGGAACAAACATACCTAAACACCACACCACCTCCCTCACTTCATAAAAAGTATACTATACACATTTCTTAACTTTGAACTTTACATATCGTACAACAATATAAAAATGACATTGTAATTTCAGAACACAATATCTTCATCCAACAATATCTTCATCTAACATAATCCTTCATAAAAGCAGGACTATTTCTTACTCGTTGGGGCCTACATTTTTGTACAGAGTTATAACTTGGTATCTTCTTACATGGACTGCTTTCACCTACCAGTACAAACTTTGCGCCTCTATTAAGATTCCACACTTTGTGATCATCCAGCTTTTCTGCATTTTTAAACACCTTAATCACCTTATAAGGTTGACTGAATTTGGTAAGACCCACTTTTCTAGGTAATTTTACCTTCACCCAGTCCCCCACACTCACCACTGTGTCTTTCACCGCCTTTCTCTCATTGTATAGCACCTTCCTACACAACATTTTCTCTCTCTCTTTCTTTCCAATTTCCAGTTTTATTAATTTTGCTGTCCACCATTAATTGTTTCTCAGATACCCTCAGTGTTGGGCTTCCTTACTCTGAATAATTGAAAAGGAGAAATCCCAGTAGAACAATGTGGAGTAAAACGATATTCTCTTACTTTCTTTCTTTCTTACAGCAACCTCCCAATTACCACCTGAAAATAGAGCTAATTGCACACTTTCTTTCAAAACTTTAATACATTTTTCCACAACACCATTGCTCTACGGATGGTAAAGTGCAGCCTTCTTATGTCTCACCCCTCTCTCCTGTATAAACCGCTCACCCTCTTTTGAAGTGAATTGTACACCATTATCTGAAAGAATAGAAGTAGGAAATCCTTCCCTCTCAAATTAACCACCTTAGACTCCACAGAACCTACAATTTTTACCTCTGGCCAACGTGAATACATATCCAGACATACCAATACATACCGATCAAAATAATTGACCCTTATAGGTCCTAAAATATCAATCGCTATGTCTGCTCCCTCAACACCATTGGTTGTTTCCTACACTTCAAGCCTTTATCACACAAGGAACATTCAACACAATCTCTTACCATTCTCTCAATATTTACATCCACAGCAGGCTACTAATACCCTTCTCTCACCCTCTCCTTCGTTTTGACTATGCCCATGTGACTTGTATGAGCATGCTTTATTAGTGTTCCCCTTACACTTACCGGGGGAATTAACTTCGTACCTCTCATGAGTAACCCATCCACCACTGATAATTCACTCCTGACCTGCCAAAAACCCTTTACCTCATCCTCACACCTATTTTTCTCACACCATCCATTACTGACCAAAGAGATGATCTTCATCAAACCACATCCTTCTTCAATTCATCTCTCCTCATTTCTTCAGAAACAATCCCTTCAGAACTTTTTCATACTTTGATTTCTTCTTGTAAATCTTCATCTCCCTCATTAGCAGTATTTTCAACATCCACTATCCTTGAAAGAGAATCCGCTAATACATTGTCAATTCATGGAATATATTCCACCTCAAAATCAAATTCTTGCAGTGCCACAACCCATTTCCACATCCTATGAGAGACCAAATCAGTTGCCTTCTTGCAGAACACCTCTCTAAGTGGATTGTGATCAGTTTTAATTAGAAATTTCTTTCCCCACAAAAACGTCCTCAGTTTTCGTACTGACCAATACACTGCAAGTGCCTCTTTCTCTACCACAAATAATTACATTCTGCACCCCTCAAAGCACGGGAAACAAACAATACCCTACGCACAACACCGTTCTTTTTCTGCATAAGCTCTGCTCCTAATCCTTTGGAACTCGCATCGGTTAAGATCCGGGACTCATCTATCGTATCAAAACTACCAAGATCAGAAGCAGAGTTCAAACATTGTTTCACCAAGCGAAACTCTTCTTCACATTTTCCTGACCACTTAAACTCTTTCCCTTTCTGTAATAATTCTCTCATAGCTGAAGTTTTCTGAGCCATATTTGGTATGAACTTGCTATAAAATTCTACCATGCCTAAAAATTTAATTACCTCTTCTTTGCTTTGAGGAGTTTCCCGTCTACAAATTGTTAACAAGATCAGCTTTAGTTTGAATTCCCTTATCCCTCACAACATGACCTAAATACTCAATTGCCTCCACATCAAATTTACATTTCTCTGCTTTCAATGTTAAACCCACGTCCCGTAACCTTGACAAAACTTCTCTCAGTCGATCATCACGTTCTCTACAATCAGATCCAACAATCAATACATCGTCTTGATACACCTTAACACCTTCCTGTCCTTTAAGAATGTGTTCCATTACTCTTTGGAAGACCGCCACAGCTGAGATCAAGCCGAATGGCATCCTCACAAACTTAAATGTTCCAAAAGGTGTTACAAACACAGTTAAATCTTGACAGTCTGGATGTAAAATTACTTGATGATACACCGATGCTAGATCTAAAGAAGAAAAATGTTTAGTACCATTAAGAGAACATAATAATTCACAAATGTTAGGAAGAGGATAATGATCCACAATCACCTTTTTGTTGAGCTCTCTCAAGTCTACACACAATCTCACCCCTCCATTATCCTTACGTGCCATAACCACCAGAGACAACCATTCAGTAGCCTCCACTTCCTGTATCACTCCTTCACGAACCAATCTGTCTAATTCCATCTTCATGTCCATTCGCACTGATAATGGTACACCCCTGACTTTAGCTACCTTAGGTAGAGCATTGGATTTGAGACAACCTATTCTTTTGGCAAATACTTCCAGAAAATCTTTTGTCCAGTTGATATCACTACTCTTTACCAAACTGATAACCGACTCATCTTCTATTTGCGTTGCGGGCGCGACATCACAAACATTTTTAACTGAATCACATCTAATACACACTGGAGGATCAGCATTCGGATCTAAGTATACATTTAGATCACATTGATGTAGCCAGCTTATCAAAGAATCACCCTTCATGGAGACATATATTTTCCCTGGCACAATCATGTCCTTGAATTCAATGGTTCCCCAAAAATATCCTAAAAGCTGTATAGGTACACCCCCATAACCTCTTGGTTTGATGTCCGTTTTAAATAGTTGAACACTTCCAGCCAAACTTTGCTCATAAAATGTTTTTGGAATAAGTGTTATTTTGGCTCCAGAGTCAAATAGCATTTTGACCTAGTTTCCATTCATCTTGACTAGTTCCAAAGGACCATTAGAGGAAAAACCTTTAACTTGAAAAATATAATTCTTCTCTTCAGAATTCTCCTCATTTTCATTAAGGTCTATTTCTTGTACTTTCTTTAGATCTTTTGCCGATCTGCAGCACCTCGTGAAGTGACCCTTTCTTCCAAAAGTTCTTCCCATAGCTTTCCTTCCAGGACATCCTTTATTATTCGCAAAATGACCCTCATTGCCACACCTAAAGCACTTTCCTTGCGTATCCCTTATGTTAGTATTATAAGGATCCAACTTCTGTTAAGGGTCTTAGCTTTTTGTACAACCTGTACAAAGTCTCCTTTCTTACTTTCAGACCCACTAGCAGTTGATGATGTTTCTTTCTTTAAAACTTCAGTGCAGGCCTTAGAATGCTCAAACTTTTTTCAAGCAATTAGAGCTTCTTGCAAAGACGGATTATCTTTATGCCACATGCTCTCCCAGGCTTTCTCAGTAGCACATCCCAACATCAATTGATCTCATAACCTCTCATCAAGTGAAGCGACCAAAATTGCATGTAGAAGCTAGATTTCGTAATTCCGTAATATACTGTTCAGCAGACTCCCCTGAACGCTGTATTCTTCATCCAAAATGATACCTCTGAAGAACTGTACTAATCTTTGGGAGATAGTGTATGTCCAACTTCTTAATACATATTTCATATTAATTTAAGCCTGTTGCTTCTTGATCTGGGAGATCCGGGAGATGCTCAAATATTTCTTGCCCTCCTGAACCCAAGCAATGCATTATGAGGGAAGTATTCCTCTCCGCACTTAACGATGTGCCACAAACTCTAGCATAATGAGTAAAGACTTTCTTCCACTTTAGCCAGGGAATAGGCGAATCTCCAGGAGAAGACAAAAAAAATGCTGTTGCTGGTCTGTTCTACATTTTGAAATGAGTTGTGTCACAGTACGAGTATTAGTCAACAATCATGGTTAAATTTTATTAAAATATATTCCTAATCACTTTATTTTTCCGTTTTAATTTTTAATATATTCTTGAGTGATCGTCTCTTTAAGACAGTTTTACCCTTCCAATATGGCTGCCAGCTTGGTAGTGCAACAAGGAGCATCTGCGATGACGTCTCGAGTAGGCTGTCGTCTATTTTTACAGATGATAGGCAACGCAGGGCCCCGGTGAGCTTTGCTCTACAGCTGGCTGTAGAAAGGATCAAGTGCACTGCATACACAGTAAAGCGCAGCGCCGAGGGATTTCAATTGCTGACTCGCTGATTCTTCAACATCCGCTGTTGTCGGTGACGCCACACTTGTCACTTTCTGGCGCAAGGACTTGCGTCCTGTGCATTCCAAATGGAGGGCCTGAAAAATCGCGCCGCTGGGGAACGCACAAGCGCGGTGGGGAGTTCGTCGACTAAACACTGGTAAAACTCCCTTCTTTCTTCTATTTTAAAGGCGCTTAAAGTCTATTACTCACATGCAGCACAGCATAGTACATGTAGAGAAAGCACTAGTCATCTGAAGCGCTCATGATCGGTGTTAGGGTCTTTTCTCCTATGAAGAGGTGTTTTCTGTGAATTGAGCTGATCCTGTGTTCGTCCCTTGTCGCTCATCGCCAAATGTACAATATTGAAGACAGGCTCACAATGGGTCGCCGTAATCCACCAGTATTTATTCAAGAATCAAAAGAGCTAGAAAAAACCCCAACCACCAACTCTCTCCAACTGCCTACTTCTGTCACTCGCATTCTCTCACTCACATTCTTTCCCAGAACCTCGGGGAGATTCTGGAACAAACATACCTAAACACCACAGGTTCCTCAAAAAAATTGCTGATGGGAATTCTCCACCCAGAGGAATTGGATGCAGTTAAAGAACTCGTTTAGATGCTCTGTGTCATGTACAGTTGATGAGCGGTATAAATCCATTTAGAAAGTGGTCATAGTGTGTGTAACGCTATCAAGGTCAGTGTGAGATTTCTGTTGACAAGTTCCATACTGTAACAGCTGGCCCAAGGCTTGCGGAACAACCTGCCAAGAGTCTGGACAGCTCTATTGCCCTTCCAATAGCCTCAAACCACTGCCTCCCTTCCAAGATTGTGAGTCTACCTAACAGCCGCCTTGCTATGTTTGGTGGGTTTTTGCCTAACAGCGGCAAGGGTAGCTGCATCTCTGGAGACAAAGAAGGTTATCTCAAGCATTGGGTGAACGGCATACACAGCGTTCTCAGTACCCCTACCTATTTGGATATGCAAGCCCAGCGAATGACTGCTTTGAAAGCTTCCCATAAAGTGGAGACCGATTCTACTGACTGAGAATTACTGGAGAAAACTCTAAAGTGACAGATTTGATTTCTCCCAAAAATATATTTTCTCTGAGGGCATCAGAGGAAGTTCCCAGGAGAACTCCCGGCTAAGGGCACCATGAAGGGCAAATTCTTAAAAGACCAGGGCATGATCAGACAGTGTTCTGGGGGTGTGTTCAGTTTTAGTGCTCCAGTTGACAGCACCTTTGGTAACCAGCAAAGAGTCAATCCGAGACTATGTGCTGCACGAGGTGACTAAGCATGTGCCGTCCCTACTTTGGGGATGTTTTAGTTGCCTTATGTTCAAGAGGTCACTGCCCCCAAATGATGAGCTTGAGTTGAGTGGCAGGTCCAGAGTACGGGCATTTAGTGTCACTGACTTATCTACAAGATCATCTAGTACTATATTGAAATCCCCACCCCATTGTTTTGCCCCAAGACTCACACTAAGGATCATATGCCCCATGTCCTCAAGGAATATCAACTTTAGGCCCATACATTGAGACTAGGGTGAGCAAGTGGTCCTGAAGTATGCCATGCAATACAACAGAAACCCTGTTTAAAACATAGAGTTGTGTGTGTGCCACAGCAGACCTTTACAGATATGAATAGCTACTCAGTGGGCAAACTGGAGTACGGGGCCACATGAGTTCCTGCAAGCCAGCCAGCATGCATCCAGGGGCATCTGGCATCTATCAGGTGAAGTTGCAGCAGAGCGCAAATATCAATGTGACACTTGCGTAGATAGGCCAGGGCTATCAAGCCTTGCGCTGATATTCCAGGTCAAGCAACTTAAAATGATTACCAGTGAAGAGTGCAACACATGTTCTTGCAGCAGTCGCCGAGTTTTGTGTCTCCTCTATGCAGAAACCAATATGGTTGCAACTAGTTGTGTAAATGGACATGCCCAGTGAGAAAACAACATAGGGAGACCAACACCCTTCCCACTTACTTCACAGTACCCAACCAGTTGAACAAGCAGCTCCCACCTCAAACCTTCTAAACTTTCCTGTTATTCGAGAACATGGAGAAATACATCTCCTGGGGTGCCAAAAGGCCCAACGGTCACAGACCCTGTGACAGAGAGAGGAGAAAGAAACCTCAGAGGTTAGTGTTATCACCTGAACAGAAAGCAAATCCCTAGGCTAGGACAGAAACCGGACTATGCAAATAGGGATGTTCGTGGATTGCAAATAGTGGGCTGGGCTCAGTGTGACCAGAGCGGGGCAAAGGCACCCCAGTTCCAGAGCACGTCACTGGCCCCTGTGTACAGCATCCCCCCATCGTCTCCACTGCAGAGCCGATGCAGCCTTTTTAGGGTCGCCGTCGGCCATTGTCAATTAAATGGATCCCGAGGCAATTACAGCAAAGGGTGAATGAGCTTCCTGGGAGTTTGTGCAAGAATTTCACAGCAAGTTTATGGTCTGTGAAATGGTGTCTCTGGCATTAAGAGATATTTGTTGCTTAGCCGGGTAGATGAGGGAGTTTATGGCACCAGACTTCTGAAGGAGACACTTGGCTGGCAGGAACTCCTGGTGCACTGATTGAACAGTAAGTGTAAAATCAGTGTACAGGGATATCGAATTGCCATGGTTTTGGGTGTCGCGCCACCCCACAGCCAGCCGTAGGATGGTGTCCTCTCCTTGTAGTTGAGGTGGCTACAGCAGACGGGACATGTCCAGGGGCCTAGCGAGTGATAGGTGGATTCATTTGTGAAGAGGGCAACAGCTCTTCAGCAAACAGGAAGTGAAACATAGTTTCAATATAAATATCCATTGTATGAATAACTGTGGACTCGGGGATCACCCAATATATGGCTTTTATTATGCTTCGACCTGGCTTCCAAGTCCTCGTTTTTGTTTTTAATCACCTCAAAGATCTTCTCCACACGAAAAAGGTGTTTGCTTGTGGCCGTACTCCACCTCCATTACGCGTGTCTCTATGTTCATCAATGCATTCACCATGCTTGTCCAATTTCTTCTTCATGTGGTCCAAACTGTTAGTAAGAAGATCAGGTTTGAATCTATGGTGTTCAGGCTATTTGGAGTGGAGTAAGATCCCATGGGCTTTCCCTGTTGGGGGTAACGAGGTGCTGAGTCTGCAATGCCAGTGCTCTGCTTGGTGGTAAAGGAGATTTTTGGTTGCTGGTTATTGTGCTTGCTTATGTCAGAGTGAGGGTTTGATGTGCATCTCACAGTCAGCAAGAAAATGAGACAATGTCAAGCAGTGGGGCTGGCACATGGAGCTTGTTCAAATGTGCAATTTTAGATGACATTTTATTTGTACAAATTCATAATTTTTATGATGCACAGAGTTGAAACTGATAATTAATGGTATTGCCCTTAAAACGATATTAATATATGTTTTAGAAGAATGATTACTTTAAATATTAAATGTGTGCCACATTTTCATACAGGACAATTTATTATTAAAATGGATCCATTTTCTAGTGTCATACTCTTGCTCATTCCACCCTCTCTATCAGTGTCCCGCTGCAAGTCTCCTCTCTTCACAGTTTCTGCCTAGGCTAGGACAGAAACCGGACTATGCAAATAGGGATGTCCATGGACAGCAAATAGTGGGCTGGGCTCAGTGTGACCAGAGTGGGGCAAAGGCACCTCAGTTCCAGAGCACGTCACTGGCCCCTGTGTACAGCATCCCCCCATCGTCTCCACTGTAGAGCCGATGCAGCCTTTTTAGGGTCGCCGTCAGCCATTGTCAATTAAATGGATCCCGAGGCAATTACAGCAAAGGGTGAATGAGCTTCCTGGGAGTTTGTGCAAGAATTTCGCAGCAAGTTTATGGTCTGTGAAATGGTGTCTCTTGGCATTAAGAGATATTTGTTGCTTAGCCGGGTAGATGAGGGAGTTTATGGCACCAGACTTCTGAAGGAGACACTTGGCTGGCAGGAACTCCTGGTGCACTGATTGAACAGTAAGTGTAAAATCAGTGTACAGGGATATCGAATTGCCATGGTTTTGGGTGTCGCGCCATCCCACAGCCAGCCGTAGGATGGTGTCCTCTCCTTGTAGTTGAGGCGGCTACAGCCGACGGGACATGTCCAGGGGCCTAGCGAGTGATAGGTGGATTCATTTGTGAAGAGGGCAACAGCTCTTCAGCAAACAGGAAGTGAAACATAGTTTCAATATAAATATCCATTGTATCAATAACTGTGGACTCGGGGATCACCCAATATATGGCTTTTATTATGCTTCGACCTGGCTTCCAAGTCCTCGTTTTTGTTTTTAATCACCTCAAAGATCTTCTCCACACGCAAAAGGTGTTTGCTTGTGGCCGTACTCCACCTCCATTACGCGTGTCTCTATCTTCATCAATGCATTCACCATGCTTGTCCAATTTCTTCTTCATGTGGTCCAAACTGTTAGTAAGAAGATCAGGTTTTGAATCTATGGTGTTCAGGCTATTTGGAGTGGAGTAAGATGCCATGGGCTTTCCCTGTTGGGGGTAACGGGGTTCTGAGTCTGCAATGCCAGTGCTGTGCTTGGTGGTAAAGGAGATTTTTGGTTGCTGGTTATTGTGCTTGCTTATGTCAGAGTGAGGGTTTGATGTGCAGCTCACAGTCAGCAAGAAAATGAGACAATGTCAATCAGTGGGGCTGGCACATGGGCTTTTTCAAATGTGCAATTTTAGATGACATTTTATTTGTACAAATTCATAATTTTTATGATGCACAGAGTTGAAACTGATAATCAATGGTATTGCCCTTAAAACGATATTAATATATGTTTTAGAAGAATGATTACTTTAAATATTAAATGTGTGCCACATTTTCATGCAGGACAATTTATTATTAAAATGGATCCATTTTCTAGTGTCATACTCTTGCTCATTCCACCCTCTCTATCAGTGTCCCGCTGCAAGTCTCCTCTCTTCACAGTTTCTGCCTAGGCTAGGACAGAAACCGGACTATGCAAATAGGGATGTCCATGGACAGCAAATAGTGGGCTGGGCTCAGTGTGACCAGAGTGGGGCAAAGGCACCTCAGTTCCAGAGCACGTCACTGGCCCCTGTGTACAGCATCCCCCCATCGTCTCCACTGTAGAGCCGATGCAGCCTTTTTAGGGTCGCCGTCAGCCATTGTCAATTAAATGGATCCCGAGGCAATTACAGCAAAGGGTGAATGAGCTTCCTGGGAGTTTGTGCAAGAATTTCGCAGCAAGTTTATGGTCTGTGAAATGGTGTCTCTTGGCATTAAGAGATATTTGTTGCTTAGCCGGGTAGATGAGGGAGTTTATGGCACCAGACTTCTGAAGGAGACACTTGGCTGGCAGGAACTCCTGGTGCACTGATTGAACAGTAAGTGTAAAATCAGTGTACAGGGATATCGAATTGCCATGGTTTTGGGTGTCGCGCCATCCCACAGCCAGCCGTAGGATGGTGTCCTCTCCTTGTAGTTGAGGCGGCTACAGCCGACGGGACATGTCCAGGGGCCTAGCGAGTGATAGGTGGATTCATTTGTGAAGAGGGCAACAGCTCTTCAGCAAACAGGAAGTGAAACATAGTTTCAATATAAATATCCATTGTATCAATAACTGTGGACTCGGGGATCACCCAATATATGGCTTTTATTATGCTTCGACCTGGCTTCCAAGTCCTCGTTTTTGTTTTTAATCACCTCAAAGATCTTCTCCACACGCAAAAGGTGTTTGCTTGTGGCCGTACTCCACCTCCATTACGCGTGTCTCTATCTTCATCAATGCATTCACCATGCTTGTCCAATTTCTTCTTCATGTGGTCCAAACTGTTAGTAAGAAGATCAGGTTTTGAATCTATGGTGTTCAGGCTATTTGGAGTGGAGTAAGATGCCATGGGCTTTCCCTGTTGGGGGTAACGGGGTTCTGAGTCTGCAATGCCAGTGCTGTGCTTGGTGGTAAAGGAGATTTTTGGTTGCTGGTTATTGTGCTTGCTTATGTCAGAGTGAGGGTTTGATGTGCAGCTCACAGTCAGCAAGAAAATGAGACAATGTCAATCAGTGGGGCTGGCACATGGGCTTTTTCAAATGTGCAATTTTAGATGACATTTTATTTGTACAAATTCATAATTTTTATGATGCACAGAGTTGAAACTGATAATCAATGGTATTGCCCTTAAAACGATATTAATATATGTTTTAGAAGAATGATTACTTTAAATATTAAATGTGTGCCACATTTTCATGCAGGACAATTTATTATTAAAATGGATCCATTTTCTAGTGCCATACTCTTGCTCATTCCACCCTCTCTATCAGTGTCCCGCTGCAAGTCTCCTCTCTTCACAGTTTCTGCGGAGCACAAAGTACAATGATGTCGGAGATATTGTCTTTAGAAAGCCTGTATTTTGAATGAATAGTGCCACTGTGTTCCCTATCATGTTGAAAGACTTCAGCTGAAAGTTTTGATGTCGCTTGTAAAAAAAGAACATTCTGAACGAACCTTTATGAGAGAAATGTTTCATATTGAAGTCTACATCTCAGCAGCGCAGTTGCCGAGGAAGCATACAGGAGATTTCTCTTACCTCAAGAAATGGGCTAGTGCTAAAGTTATTAGTTATTATGAATATGCATCTTATTTGTGCAGTGTGAACTAACCATGATCATGCTGTACTGAATTTGCAGTTTTGATAGTTGTTTATGCATAAAATGTGAATAAAAGTGTTTGATTTTGAAGGCTTGGGGATGACTTTGCCTCATCAGGGATTATTCTCTTTGCTCATTTTGTACTTGGGCGGGTACGGCATTTACTGTATTTCTCTGTATCACTTATATAAAGAATTCTGCAATAAATCTTTTAAACTTTCCATGATCTAGAACTTGGTTATTGAGTGGACTCAGATTATACTTAATTAAATTATTGATGACTGTTGGAGGATTGTCTCTCTTGCTGGTAGATCAACAGAAAAATCACGAAGCCGGACCACCTGAGGTAAAATTTGGAATGTCATGATTACTGGGGTTCATTTCCCACACAGCCAGGTAGTTCACTTGTATGAGATCTGGGTCCTGCCTCTTAGGGGCACAAGCATACCGAAGGCCTTACAGGTCCTCCAGACCACTCGCGGATGTTCACCCTGAAGACCGGCACACCGGTAGTTCTTAAATTCCGCTAAACGGCCAGGAAATATCTCAAGGTTGGTGCCCTGGGCCTTTAGTATAGAGGACGTTGTGGAGAAAAAGTGGGAGCCCCTCAGAGGCTACGCACCCTGGGCCCAGTAATAGTAGTAATGGGTGACGGAAGCAGAATGTCTATAACTCACTGCTGGGGCCCAGGAATCCCCACGCCATGTTAAGGCTTAGTTTCCGACCACACCCCAGCTCTCTCTGCACAGCCCTGGTCCTGTTCATCAGTGTGGCCACTCAGAAAGATGGGTTTTCTTCATCAGCAATGGGTCCGCCCGCTACCGCTCCACTCGCTCTGTCAGAGCACCGTGGGCGAGCCCCATACCGCCTTTATACCCACAATGATGAGCACCTGGTGCCTGTAATTGTCATTGAGCATGAAGTGGGGTGCCAGCCACCCCACAGGAGCAGGGCACTCCAGGCCCTCACCAGGCACCAGCAGGCCACAAATCGATGTCTGGAGAGTCATGTGGAATTCCGAGCAAGCACCACTCTCTAGCAGAAATCGGTGGGCCATGTGACTTGAGGGTGGAGTAGTGGTCATTGGCAGCCGGTGCAATGAATGTCACAAGCCCTCCAAGGGTAGGAAAATGACAGATTACTCTCTCGGCTAGGAGGTCCACTCTAATCAGCAGCTGTCTTTCTGCTCGGCTCTCTGGTGTCCTGGATCTTCTTGCAGTTGATGGTGTTTGAGAAGATGAGCCTGTTTTCTCACACGTGTTATATGGTAGTAGGAAGTCAGTGAGGTTAGTATTGTCAAAAAACGGATTCCAGAAGATGGAAAGAGTGATCTAGTACCTGATTGGACAGTAGCCATGGTTTGTGATAGAGCAGCATCAGTGGTTGAGAGTCGCTTTTGATTTTGTATTTTTTGGGAAACACAAGCTTCCCGATGGTGTGAAGGGAGACAGGTGATGATATAGGGAGAGAAGTGATGTTTCTAAGATCCCTTGGGGTTTTAACAGGCCTTGTGGAGCCAAAGTAAGTTAGTAGGAGTTGAGCGTGTTGGGCCCAGTAGTTAATTTCCTCATTGAACCCTATTTCCTCAGGCTTATCTTGAAGGGGCACTTCATTCAAGCATATGGAAACCATTAGATTATGTTTTTTGCCACAGCTTATACTCTGCTGTTCTCACTATGACCTCTTGATTGTGCCTCATGGATCCACTCCACTATTCTTTTTGGAGCACTGACTGTTATCCTGCCCAGAAAAGGTAGGCCTTCACCTCTCAAGATGGGTTAGTCAAACAGAACCTATCCAAATTGGTTTACACCAATGCAGTGGATGAGACTCTGGCAGAGCTTCCTTTGTCTGTTTTTTCTCTTGCCATTACCCACTCAGTGTCCATCCCTCCTCCGCACCACATCCTATCCATGTGGCTGCTGTTGCATGACCGTTCTCTATGCCCCTTCCTGCCTGGCTTTCCATATATTTATTTGCCCTTTGAACTCTCGTTCTCTCTCCACACTGTTCCCCATCTCTGACTCACCTCTTTCCCACTCTGGCTTTTGATGCCATTGTAAACCATATTTTAGGTCTGGCTAGACCTCAAGTAATAAAAAAAAAGAAAGCAAATAGTATGGAGACGGGCTTTTGAATGTTGATTATAATCTTTGCCGAAGCTGACCATTTGAATTGAAGTAGTTGTACAAGACTGCTTAGAAATAGAGAGCAAAATTATTTTTAGGTCTAGAGGCTTTTTATCTGTTTAGATGAGCTCATATGTTGAACATTAAATGTTCAGAGCGGCTGAGGCCTAAAGGCATTAAACATGTAACATTGAGGCCCAAGTGAGAATAGCATTTGAGTGGTTTCTAGAAGCTATCAAGAAATATTGGCTTCTAATGGAGTGTGCTCTACTGTGCATGGCTGCTTGGGACTTATTGTGGCTACCCAAGTAGCTTTGGAATGGCTTTGGAGGGGTCTCGGAGATTACTACCTTTCCATTGTCTTTCACACTGGTAAAATGCAACTTGAGCTGCACTTCAGTGCTTGCAAGAGTTACATTTACTGAATAAAAGGAGAATTACTGACTCAAGGTGGACCTTTCTCTTCTGGGAAAAGTAAAAGTTTGACTCCTGCAAGAGCGATTGTTCACTGGATGAGAGAGAGGAAAACCATTATCTTCAGCTGCATCACTGGACCCTAGATCTACTAACAAAGAAATATATTTATGCAGTGTGAGTTATGGCACATGACTACTTGAAATGTGTACATTGGAGAAAATAGTGGAGGATATCATACAGGAAGAACAAGGGCAAACATTATGGTGTGATACTCCAAAAACTATATGTAATGTGAGAAACTGGGGAACACAATGTAATGTTATGCGTGCCTGGCACATGACTCCAGGGAAACATAAATTAAATGTATTCCAACACAGATTGTAAATTCTGAAGGCAGTGGAATATAGAAGACAACGAGTTACACATATAATGGCCATGCCCCTCTTACAGAAGCATTGGAAAGAGATATTGAGGCATATTTATACTCCGTCTGCGCTGAATGTGCGTCAAAAGTTTTGACGCACATTCAGTGCAAACGTTGCCCCGTATTTAAACTTTGACACCTGAGCCCGCGGATGACAAAATTCCGCCGTGTGCGTCACTTTTTGGATGCGGCAACCCGCCTTGCGTTAATCATATGCAAGGTAGGCGTTCCCGTCCCAAAAATGACTTAAACGGCCGTGCGTCGTATTTATGCTTTCGGGCAAAAATGATGCACGGCCGGGAGGCGGAGTCAGAAAATGACGCACAGCCCGATTTGCGTCAAAAATTAACGCCTGGGTCAGGGCGGGTGTTAAAATGGGGCAATCACACCTGTATTTAATCAGAACACACAGAAGCAACAGCAGAGCAACAGAGCAGCAACAGGGAGACATGGAGGTGATACTAATCCAGCGTGCACGCAGACGCAGAGCCCAGCGGCAACAAAAGCAGCTACAACAACACCAGCAGGGACCCCAAAGGCAGCGCAGAAGGTAGGAGAGGATTTTCCACCCCAGAACAACCCTTCGGGGCCTCAGGGAACTGTGATGCTATTAATTGTGTTTGACCAATGACTTTGAGTTTCACCACTGCGCATATTAGTTGCTCAATGTTCACCAGCAGCACATTATATGTTTTGTTCAGTTTAGCCGCCTATTGGCTTTGACATGACATTAGACATTACATTTGATATTTAGGTTAGCTGCCTATTGCCTTTAACGTGGAGTCAGACATTGCAGTTGAGAATCCAAGCTGTATTTTTCCAAGCTATGTTTTTCCACAAGATGAACCAAGCTGTTTTCTTCACACCAGACTAGACCTGATAAGAGAGAGTACATTTGGTGTTTTCCTTTCTGCTCAGGCTTGGGAAGAGGAGAAGTCTAGGAGATCTGGCCAGTCTCCAAAGGCTTGAGTAGTTTTCCCGAGTCTGAGAGGAGGGGGCACGCTTTTGTAAGGATGACTCTGGGCTTCAGAAATTTAGATTTGAATCTGCTTGACTTCAGGCTGGAACTAGGCGCCAGTTGCCAGTCTCCCGTCTGGGTAGATAATCTCTTTCTCGCAGTTGACTGGAGTCATCAACTTGCAGACCCCAGAAAGATGAAGCTGAGTATGTAGGCCCTGCCGCCTTGCTCAAACGGTGAAGAATTTGATTTTATATGCTTTGCTAATATAACCTGCTGTGTATATTGCAACTGAGAAATACTGTGATATATTTTGTTTTCATTGCTGCGACTACTTTTACTCATTTGAACGTGTGCTTGAAGTCTATTAATTCGTCTCTCAAGAACTTGTGGGTGCGGAAGAATTAACAACAATAAAGGTCTTCTTTGAACTCAGAAGTGCATTCTAGAGAGGTTCTGTTAGCTCTGATACGAGATAAGTAGGAAGGCAGAACAGGAACACAACATCATCCAGAGGTACCGGTTGAACTGGCAGGCCATTCAGCAGCTGCTGCGCAACATTGAATCGCAGTTGGCCCCCACTTTGCTGACACCCCGCACCATCCCAACAGAAACCAAGCTGCTTGCCGTACTTCATATGCTGGCAAGTGGCTCTTTTCAAACAACTGGTGCCCTGGTTGCCGGAATATCACAACCATCATTCTCCGCCTTTTTGCCCAAAGTACTGGATGCCATCATTGGACTGACACCCGCTACATCTGCTTCCCTAACACACTGCAGAAGCAGCAGGAAACAAAACAGGGGTTCTACCTCATCAGTGGCTTCCCACATGTCCTTGGTGCAATCGACTGCACACATGTACGCCTTGTGCCACCTGCTGCAACTGAACACCTCTACCGCAACAGGAAGCACACACATTCCATCAATGTGCAGGCCATAGTCGATCACCAGGGATTGATCACCAACATCGTGGCAAAATATCCTGGGAGTGCACATGACTCCTTCATCTTCCGTCACTGCACCATCAATGAACACTTCCAGGATGGACGGTATGGCAATGGACTACTTGTTGGTAAGTACAAAAACCTACTTATATACACACTGCACAGCAACCCTCTAGGACACACAACACATACGCCACAACAGCAACATGTGAACAGGAACACACTGAGGTCATGACATCGCTAGCCATGTTTCTTAGGTCACCATTGAACCTGTCACACATCTGAAATTACTGTACAGCCTAATGTTAAGATGTCAAAGATCACAACGTGTGGAGTGTGTTGCCTAAATGTCACCTTGCAAAATGTAAGTGTCCCAATGACCTTTACATTAATCCATTGCATAAGTCTAAAGGTATGGGATGTCCAGGGTACATTGATATGAACATGTTAACAACACTGTCAATTTTAACCTGTGTATGGAACTATCATCTCACCCCCAATGAAGACACACGGACACCTGTATCACAAGTCACAATGCTAGGGAGGGCACACTGTACTGCAAATCCCAAAACATATTGCTGACAACCGGTTAGCAGGCAAACACTCGTTCAGCCAAGGAAACAACACAATGCAGATGGTACATCCTGCAAGCCTAGGATGCGACATTATAACACAAAAGAGTCACAGACAACACAAGACAACTACTGCCATGAAAGGTGATTTCAATAGGGCCAGCTACATCAACATGATCCCATTCATTTTCTCTTGCAGCTGATCAGGGGTATGGCATCCAGCCATGGATTATGACACCATTTGGCAACCCGAGTACTGCTGCAGAGCGTGCCTACAACAACGCACATAGGAGGACACGCAGCATTGTTGAGAGGACCTTTGGCATCCTCAAGTCAAGGTTCTGGTGCCTCGACATCACTGGTGGTAGCCTCCTATATTCGCCGGAGATGGTCTGTGGGATCATCCTAACATGTGCAATATTGCACAACATTTGCATTAAAAGGAACATTCCCCTCCTGGAACCAGAGCCACACATGCCTGAAGAGGAGGAAGAGGAGGATGCTGGCCTGCAACATGAGGGGGAACTACAGAACACGGCCGCTGGTATACGCAGACGGCAACATATAGTCGACAATTTATTTTAAATTATAATCACCTTCATCACTTAAGTTAACTAATTTAAATAAACACCTATAATAATCACCATATCATGGTCTGGCTATTCATTTTTGCACACCTTCATGTCTACTTATCAGAATAAGAGTGTTGCCTCATGGAGCATTGCAGAGATACTGATTAGGCCACTGAACATCCCAGAGCTAATGTGATGCCTAACATACAATGGTCACATACACACACACTGTTAATGACATATATCATGTACATTTCTCCTTTGAAGGCCAATAGCAGAGGACCACACCTATTTCACACATAAATGTTGAAATCAAGGTCCAACGCAGCATATGGCACACAACTAAGACACCATTACTCAATAAGGGGAAAACAAGCCTCATACATGAGTCAGTCAATGTGCTTTTGCATCAGTAACAGGAATGTCTGACCAGACCCTTGACAGCAGTAAGTCCAACTGCATCCAATATTTGCAAGGACTATCTGTGACCAGAGTTCCCTAGAAGCAGAACATAGACAGCGCAAGTGCAACACACATGAGCAGCATTGCACACATGACATTCCATGTACATGTCAGCCCATTTCCTAACTCCTAACACACCCATACACCTGGTCACAACCCACCTGTCTGAAGCGGTCCCTGGAATACTAAGATGTGTACCCTGATATTCCCTCCTCTACACACACAGCTTGTCAATAGCAATCCAATATGCTACACCCTTTCCTATGGTATGCCATTGTCATAGAACATCTGACTGCATGGACGTCAGGTCAATTAATACACTGGCTTCTAGTTTCCTAGCCCTGTTAGCACCTGTAGATCGCTTCCCGTGTGAAAATGTCTGTTGGCCATTAGAATGCAAATCTCACCCACAGGACTTGTGAGAAACAGATGCAGCCCACACCTGTGATCACCTCCATGCACACCACCCATTTCAACAAGCACTGCCCCTGCTGATGCCTGGAACAGCATAGGAGTTGCCATTTTGTCAAATACACCGTTAAGCATTGATACTAATTAAGGCATGTAACACAGCCCTTGGGTTCATTTGTCACCTTCAAAAACACAGGACATACACAGTTTGACATGTCAACTGTCTAGTTCGTCCTCCAAACAGTCTTAGTCAGACCACATGTAACTTGTCAAATTGCTGGATTTTGATTCACCCTGCATTCTGTCAGCCAGACTGACATCTGTCTGTGCGTCACACTAAAGTATCCCTGTGTCTACATATGTATTTGGGCATGTGCATACCCAAATACATTGTATAGCATCATCTGCCTTTTAACTGTACCATATGAGTTAAATCCTCTGTGAAAACCAAAATTCATGGCCCATCCCTTGTCTGGGTCTCATTTATGCATGAATGACAAAGTGTGACAGTGGCCCACGGCTGTATGCAGGGATTGGGTACGGGGCCTCCAGCAGAACCAGCAATCTCTGATAATGTCCATGGAAAATCCACACGTCAGGACCCTGACAGTTCACACACAGAATTACATTGCTCACAACATATTGATGGGCCGTGTGTGTTGAATAGCTGTGAGAATAATCAGCACAGAGGCTATGATGTTCCCAGATGCAGTGGGAATTGCAGAGGCTAACCTGTGTACAAATGTTGTAATGACACCTGAGACATTATCTCACTCAGCACACCAAGGTTGCCCTGTTGACTGTCTCATTACACGTCTTTAGTGACAGGGTGGGACCATCCCCATGTAGGTTCTCATGTCCACATCCACTTTACTCACATTGATCAACAAAGGATACTTAGTAGATACAGGAATAGCTGCCACTGACTCATGATGAGTCCTGGACCGAACTGTGACAAATTACACCCCCAAAAATATACAGGATCAACATTGGACCACACACATGAACAAGACACCTATGTGCAATTGATCACTGGAAATATGTGGACACGTACTGCCTCGTCTGCTGGTCCACCACAGCCACTTGAGAGTTGTGGCTCAGTTATATGACCTCAACTGTGGTGTCATCATACATTGGTGATTCACCTTTGTCTGTCTGGGCAAACAACATGGTACCCACTTCCTCAATGCATGTGTATGTCTCACTGTGGGATTCACCAACTAGTGCCTAGGAAGCTGTTACCAAAACTCTAGGACATAGGATGTTGAAAATGTGTACCATTGACATGAACAAGCGTCTGCCATCTATCTGGTGCATGCTTTGTCATATGTGGTGTCTACGTTACCCTAAATCTTGGAAGTCCACATTACGGATGTTGCTACATGTATGACTAACACATGTCCTCTCTCATTTCCACAATGACTTGCATCTAAGGTTTGGACACATGGACGTAACATTCATACAAGCATATGTGCAATAATGCATCATGTGATACACACACACTTGGCCAACAAATACATTAGTTGCCACAGCACACACATTGAGCCAAAGGCATTTAAGTATTGTACATATGTGCGTCACATTGCTATCCTCTCCTGATGCCAAACATGGCCAATTTGTGCAATACGTATATGTAGGCCACACATATGGCCATCTAGTGCGTCAGTCAAAATACTGTGAAGGAAGTAGCGGATCATGGTCCGCTGCAGTATGATGTCACACATGTGAACATACACCATCAACACCATAGTGGGTGCCATCAGGCTATATCTGATGTGTCCCAAATGTAACATAACATAAAAACAGGAAAAAAAGCCCAAAACCAGTTCATGCACTGAAATTTTGACGTTGCTAGTGTTATGCGTCATTTTTTGTACACCAATACAGAATTTGCGTCATTTTGTTTTACGCACAGGAGTGAAAATTAGGCCGCATCCAGATAATTGTACAGGCTATTTACTACTATTTGGATGCGGGCTAATTTTCACTCCTGTGCGTAAAAAAAAATGACGCACAAACTGTATGCGTGAAAAAATTATGATGCATAACGCTAAAAAGGGCGGACATTTTATTCAGGAAGTGATGTAATAGGATATCCTGTTTAAAGATCATGTACAGTGGGTGTACTTTCACTTTCACTTTGCAGTCTATGATTCTTCTAGACTGTGGGGCTGTGTAGAGAGTGGTGTCCATTGATTTTGTGCTTTTGTGTCCCGTGTGCTGTCTCTATTGTCAATTTGTGAAATAAATATTTTTGGCGTATACTGTCCTACTGTGTTTTGAGTACATTTGTCCATTTATCTAGTGTTTTTGTTGTTTGTGGGAGTCTATTGTGGGTAGTGGTAGTTTGGGGATAGTTGGGCTCTTTTAGTGGTTAAGTTTACTTTTCTTCTGTATTTGTACCCCTACTTTCCCCCTTTCCCCTTTTCCCCTTTCTATTTCTTTAACCCCTATTCCCTTTCATATTGCTACAATGTCTGGTAGGCCACGTCTTGGCAGGATGGGTGAAGAGGAGTTGGGGGGCTTCATATGGCTTGTGTGCCACTTCATGCCACTGATGATTGAGGCAGGGTGATACAGGGGTATCACACTGAGGCACGCAGAATCCGGTGGGGAAAGGTGCTGCATCACCTGCAGCGTGTGTATGCCAGCCAGAGGAGTGACCACCAGCTGAAGCACCAGTGGGCTGACCTCATCACCAGGGAGCAGGATCTCTTGGTCCACCTGGGCATCGTGATTGGTGGCCCTGTTGGTGAGTACTAATCATGTAAATGTGCACGATTAAATACTCTGTAGTGACATCAGATGATTTGTACAATGTCTGCCAGCTAAGTTGCTGACTGTGTGTAATGCTGGGGAAACATACAGGGATAATTGATGCACTATGGGAAGGATCACAATTGCTAGCTGTCAGGTAGCACGTGCTCAGCAAACTTACAGGATACTTTCCCGTGAAGTCAATTGGTGCTGCCTTTGTGTCAGACAACCAAACAAAATAGGAGCCAGTCATGTCTATATAGGCCACATTTGCCAGAGAAGTAAAGATGTACCAACATATTGGCTAACTTTGTTGACGCAATAGCTAGACTGACTTTAGAATCACTACATGATGCAGAAAATGAGTGCTGGCTTCACGTCAATTGATGATAGCAAAGTGGCCCAGGCATATGTCTCATGTGAGTCTGGTGAGTGTGTAAGGAAAGCGTTCACGGAAGTTCTATGAATGTTAGGGATTATTGTGGTCCTTTATCTTTTTGGATACATGTCAGATCAGGATTTGAAAACATTGTGAAAAGGTGTAAGGTGCCCTCAGCTAACATCTTAGAATGTTTGTTGGAGTTAGTTGTGCCACATTCCAATTAGGGATGGCAGTCCAAAGGTATGCACATGGGTTCACAGCTCCAAGGTTGGTGCAAATCACCATAGCTGGGCCACATCAAATGAAGAAACTGTAACAACATGAGGGCTTACAAAAGTCCTTGTCCCTCTGTACATTGTACCTATGTGTAATAACTGTGTCATGGCCACATAGGCTGTTTGACTGGTAATGCAGTCCTCAAGTAACCAGGCTTTGGATGTCTCTCTTGGATGCACATGATGAGACGATTACACTCCATATTTTTTTCTGGTCACTAATGACGGGCATGTTTGCCACCACATGATAGTTAGGGCCACTGCATGTGTGCAGATATGTGTGTAACAGTCACAGGAGTCCCATGCTATGTACAAGTTGGCCGTGATATATCAAATGCAGTATCATCATGTCTGAATGGCTGCCATTTCCTTATTCAGCCTACACATTGTGTATGTTTATGAAATTGTTGGTCAGTGCACAGATTTTGAGCACATTTCTTCCTTCCATGCCTTACAGGTGGACCGCCACCCTACACTGTGGGAGAGGTGGCCACATTTGAGGACCCCAACCACTCCAGTAAGCGTTGATATGTCTGTTATGTGTTGTGTTTGCTGGTTATGGACTCGTGTGTGTTGAACGCATAGCAAGGTGTGATGCGTTGGGTAATCATTTGTCTTGTTCCATGAGTGGGATTTCAGGTTCTCAAATGTTTTGAGTTGGCCAATGCGTATCCTATTGTATTATCTAGGGATTGTAGGCCATTCCTGCAGGCACCACATTGAGTACTGGGGTGAGTCATGTGGATGACACTTGTATCAACAAGAGTCACACTGGAAGTCAGCTCAGATTTAGTCAGCCTGTCAGACCCACATTCTCCAAGATTGGTACAGCAAATTGCTTTCCAAAAGGCTTCTGCTTCCCTATTTACCAAGGTACTTATTAAACTGTAGGTAGAACTTCCTAGCAGCATGTACTTCCACATGTAGTGCTACATGTATGTGGAACTTGAGTGCAATGGCCTAGGTGTGCATGCTAATCATGATCATGAGTGTTGTCTGATGTAAGTCATGCCTTACTGGAAGTATTTGTTGTGTACCAAGCTCTGCGTTTCCTGACATGTGTGGCGCTATGATTGGTCAAGGGTTTGCAGACTTCTAATTGTTGATAGACCTTACCTGTGGTGTGTGTGTAGAGTCAAACACGTGTGGAGTTTTCTATATACTCCTCGGTGTCCATGTTTTTTGGAATTGATAGTTGTTTATCCACCCCCCCACCCTCAAACACAGGCATGGGATTGGTATAGGGTACCTAGGACTGATGCTACCAGTATGTAACACATACATGTGAAAAAGTGACTGTTTGGTTGGAACCTAGTATACACACTCAGGTTTGGCACATGGGTACTATACTGGCAAGTCCTGTTACAACTTGCAGACCATGCGGCTTTAGTTTTGCATTCCGTACACTGACATTTGTAGCCCAGGTATTGGCGGAGGATATGCAGCATGATTGTTAGCTGATAACTGGCAGAACTCAGATGGCAAGTCAATGCCAGTTGTTACCCATCTTGTAGGTTTTGGATGTGCTATGTGTGATGTGACATTTGTAGGCTGGCCTGCCATGTACTTCCTCAGGGACATCCAATGATCTGTATTGTGATATGAGCTGTTACAAGTACAGTAGATGTATTGTCTGATTGACTTCTTGTGCCATTTCACACAATGCAGTTCCTAATGTAGATTATTTGCATTTGTCTTCACAGCTGCAAACATGACTCCAGACCATGTCCGTGAGTTCCAGCGGCGGGCCATGAGATACCAGCACATCCTGCTGGTGGAGTCGGGGTTCAGGAGGCTGGCCCGTCGATATCACCATAACGGGCCTCGGGGGCATGGAGGGCCTTCCCACAGGGTGGCCCTACTTTGCCCACCACAGCCACCACCAGCACAACCACCACTTCAAGCCAGGTGGGCCCACCTACAGCTGGGACTGTTGTCCCTACATCTGCCGGACTTCCAGGCCCCAGCATTACTACAGGTGCAGGACAGCCCATTGGCCTTGGCTCCACACACACACAGACCTCCTCCACCAGTACCCAGACTGCCCCAGCTCCTTCTGTTGACCCTGCAGCATTCCACAACATAGAACGGAAGATGGACCGTGTGTTGCGCAAGTTAAGCCATCTGAGCCGGGATGTTCGCCACATTAACCGGCCTGTGAAGTCCATCCAGAGGACCCTCCGGAGGGCCAACCTCTAGACTTTTTTGATATGGACATGATTCCCTCCCCTCCCTCCTCTTTCCTTATTCTTATACTTAGTGGGCTTAGGGGGCTTAGTGTTAGGTTAGTACCGGCTGTTAGTTTAGTTAGTGTTAGTGGGTGGGGGGGTCCTGATTCTTTCTATTTTTACTTATTACGTGTGTCTGGGCTATGTTGGGGTTCTTGTTAAAAAAAAAAAAAACAATATATATATATTTGTTCAGTATAGGATAGTATGTGTTTAGGTTATTATGTGTTGTCCTCCATGTGTCCCGTCTCATAAGGGGGGCGGGGGCGGATGTTTAGAATGTTTCGTTACATGTGATAAGTACGTTTAGCTTAGGTTAGTTAGGGACAGTTGTGGGTAATGAGTAGTCAGGGTAGATTAGGGTAGGTAAGACTTTTCCCTCAGTTTCCTCTTCTGTGATTAGCATTTAATAAATATATAGTTAACCCTTAACAGTATGTGTTAAATGCTACTTGATCCTGGGCTTGGAATTAGTGTACATGAATGTTGTTCTATTAAATTTGTGTCCTTTGCTACAAACAAATCCCAACTAAGCTACAAGATTGGCAGCTACCCCAGAGCTACCTTGCAAAGTTTCCACGATTCGTTGCAACCACCAATCACAGTTAATATGGATCACAATGTGTTTCTGTTGATAGGTGTGTTTTCTACGTCACAACAGTGCTTCCAGACTTGGTATTGGGGGAACAGTTTTAGGTCTGACTGCAGTGTGATGATCAAGGACACCCTTATAAGATGAGTTCTCGTAGGCACTTTTGTATTCTTGTCTTCATGACTCACATACGTCATTTGTGACACTGTTCAGCATGAGTACCTATTTGTATGTAAACTCAGACAGATTCATTCATGCAGTTTTTGTAGTGTTTGCTTAGATTTGTGTGCACTGTTATATGTGTTAGTATTGCATGGTGACAACATTTTGCTGCCACTATTTGATGATTTAGATATCCCTTGAGGAAGCATTATTCTGTCCAACACAGCATGATGTTTTATGGTTTTTCACTTCATCAGATATGTCCCTCCGGATGGGCAGAGTATGATGCAATCATGGGCACTGTGCAGAATTATCTGCCTACATAATATCAGGACAGTTGTATTGACAAGCTACATAATTTGACAGTAGGCACATTTCAGTTATCTACTGCACAGTTGATATGTCACATTACCCAGAGACAGATTTGTTGTGTAAGTGCTGTTTATTGAAAGGTGCTGTAGTGCTATATGTACATTGTCCATGATTGTGAGTCCATTAGAGTGACATCTTACATTGTGATCCTACACAAGGGGTTATGGAAATGCTTTTGACATGCTGGGGTGATGTTTCAGAAAGTGCAGAGGGACAGGATTTGCCAATGAGTAAGAGAGAGACAATCACTGGGCGGTCTGACAATATATACAGTGGTAAGCAGAACAGTAATTAAGTAGAGTTGTTGTAAGACTGGCATGTTACAAAGCGCAGGACCTTGGTAATTGTTGGCCAATTGGCAGGGACTAGTGCTTCCGGGTACTTTTCACTGTGAAGGTGAACTGTTACATGTCTTCTTCTTCTGATGTGTGTGTTGCCTTCTTTGTTCTTGGTGGTGGTGGTTGTGAAGGGGCAACACACACCTCAGTGTTAGAAGATGTGGAGTCAGACATCCCGGTCGCTGCTACCTGTGAAGGTCTTAAGGGCAGTACTGCAGCAAGGAGGATCTGCTGATTCTTAAGAATAGCAGCCACATCACAATGGTAGGCAGCCAGGTCGGCCCTGAGGGGTTCAATGTTGCATTCGTGCACGTGTTGACAGGATTGCTGTTGTAGGTGTTGGGTCAACTTTATTACAGCTGTGCTGATTTCCTTCAGGCTTTTCTGCAGTTCCTGCAAGATAGATGTTAGCCCTTGAATAGCTGCTGCCTGATCTGCAGATGAAATCATGCACAAATGCACCCCCTCTAGGCTGGCTGCCATAGTTTGCATCCCCAACCGCACCTCCTTGGCCAGCTCCCGTTGTACCCCAACTACAGTTCTCTCAAAGCTGGTCCTCAGCTGTATTGGAGCTGGCAGGTCTTACAATTGGGGTGGTGGGTGGATCCTCTGCAATGGCTGCTTGTTCTGTGCTCCTCCTTGTGACTGAAGGTGGGGTCTGCAGGGTTTCAAGGACCTTTTGGATGGTCTCCTGGGGAATGTTTATCAGCTCGTCATCCATGTCATCACGGTAATCTGGGACAGGCAAATCCGCAGGAGATCCATTGTCCTCTGCAATGAAACGGGGTACAATTAGTGTGTCTGTATTGTGGCATTAGTGATGTGACATGCCTGCCTTGTGATGAATTCACATTGTGATCTTGTTTCGTGTTTATTGCTCCAGTCTTTCAGATGGGCATTATCCCAGGCCTATGGCCCACCTGCATGTCACATGTATGTTATTAAGTTATTAGACTTGTTGGCATCATCTCTTCTAGGTGTTGGTTTTGGCCAAATAGTGAATTGCCACCTTTTTGTCCTATTCAACCCTCCATCTACATCCATTCTCATGGTGAGAACTTTCACTGGCTGTGGGTGCTCTGATGGCACTAGCAGAACACTTAACAATCTGGACCTGCCCCATGCTCTGATCTTTCACATCCACTTGTATGTAGTTGAAATGTAGCGTTTACTATGAATGGCATTGTTATGGCACGTTATGGATGTCAGCATTGGTAATGTGTACAGCTGATGTAGGGGAATGTGTGGTACATTGGATTGCCCTGATGGTCATATCAGTGTCCTATTTCCTCCTCTGACTGTGCATGTGTATGTCAGTGACCAGTTACATGTGTCCTCACCCTCAATGCTGTGCTGTCTGAGCAGTATGACATTTGGGATGTTAAATTGCGACCCAGGCACAAGATGGACCCTGACATATTGTGAGAAAGTAGCCTCTTTGTAGCCTTGTTACCCCCACTTTTGGCCTGTTTGTGAGTATATGTCAGGGTGTTTTCACTGTCTCACTGGGATCCTGGTAGCCAGGGCCCAGTGCTCATAGTGAAAACCCTATGTTGTCAGTATGTTTGTTATGTGTCACTGGGACCCTGCTAGCCAGGACCCCACTGCTCATAAGTTTGTGGCCTATATGTATGTGTTCCCTGTGTGATGCCTAACTCTCTCACTGAGGCTCTGCTAACCAGAACCTCAGTGGTTATGCTCTCTCTGCTTTCCAAATTTGTCACTAACAGGCTAGTGACTACAATTTACCAATTCACATTGGCATACTGGTACACCCATATAATTCCCTAGTATATGGTACTGAGGTACCCAGGGTATTGGGGTTCCAGGAGATCCCTATGGGCTGCAGCATTTCTTTTGCCACCCACAGGGAGCTCTGACAATTCTTCCACAGGCCTGCCAGTGCAGCCTGAGTGAAATAACGTCCACGTTATTTCACAGCCATTTACCACTGCACTTAAGTAACTTATAAGTAACCTATATGTCTAACCTTTATCTAGTGAAGGTTGGGTGCAAAGTTACTTAGTGTGTGGGCACCCTGGCACTAGCCAAGGTGCCCCCACATCGTTCAGGGCAAATTCCCCGGAATTTGTGAGTGTGGAGACACCATTACACGCGTGAACTGTACATAGGTCACTACCTATGTACAGCGTCACAATGGTAACTCCGAACATGGCCATGTAACATGTCTAAGATCATGGAATTGGGGGGACAATTCCATGATCCCCCGGGTCTCTAGCACAGAACCCGGGTACTGCCAAACTGCCTTTCCGGGGTCTCCACTGCAGCTGCTGCTGCTGCCAACCCCTCAGACAGGTTTCTGCCCTCCTGGGGTCCAGGCAGCCCTGGCCCAGGAAGGCAGAACAAAGGATTTCCTCTGAGAGAGGGTGTAACACCCTCTCCCTTTGGAAATAGTTGTTAAGGCTGGGGAGGAGTAGCCTCCCCCAGCCTCTGGAAATGCTTTGATGGGCACAGATGGTGCCCATCTCTGCATAAGCCAGTCTACACCGGTTCAGGGATCCCCCAGCCCTGCTCTGGCGCGAAACTGGACAAAGGAAAGGGGAGTGACCACTCCCCTGACCTGCACCTCCCAGGGGAGGTGCCCAGAGCTCCTCCAGTGTGTCCCAGACCTCTGCCATCTTGGAAACAGAGGTGTTTGTGGCACACTGGACTGTTCTGAGTGGCCAGTGCCAGCAGGTGACGTCAGAGGCTCCTTCTGATGGGCTCTTACCTCTCTTGGTAGCCAATCCTCCTTCCTACGTAGCCAAACCTCCTTTTCTGGCTATTTAGGGTCTCTGTTTTGGGGATCTCACCAGATAACGAATGCAAGAGCTCACCAGAGTTCCTCTGCATCTCCCTCTTCATCTTCTGCCAAAGGATCAACTGCTGACTGCTCAGGACGCCTGCAAAACCGCAACAAAGTAGCAAGACGACTGCTAGCAACCTTGTATCGCTTCATCCTGCCGGCTTTCTCAACTGTTTCCAGGTGGTGCATGCTCTGGGGGTAGCCTGCCTCCTTTCTGCACCAGGAGCTCTGAAGAAATCTCCTGTGGGTCGACGGAATCTTTCCCCTGCAACCGCAGGCAACAAAAGACTGCATCACCGGTCCTCTGGGTCCCCTCTCAGCACGACGAGCGTGGTCCCTGGAACTCAGCAACTCTGTCCAAGTGACTCCCACAGTCCAGTGACTCTTCAGTCCAAGTTTGGTGGAGGTAAGTCCTTGCCTCCCACGCTAGACTGCATTGCTGGGTACCACGTGATTTGCAGCTGCTTCAGCTCCTGTGCACTCTTCCAGGATTTCCTTCGTGCACAGCCAAGCCTGGGTCCCCAACACTCTAACCTGCAGTGCAAAACCTTCTGAGTTGTCCTCCAGCGTTGTGGGACTCCCTTTTGTGACTTTGGGGGGACTCCGGTTCACTTTTCTTCTAAGTGCCTGTTCAGGTACTTCTGCGGGTGCTGCCTGCTTCTATGAGGGCTCCCTGACTTGCTGGGCGCCCCCTCTGTCTCTCATCCAAGTGGCGACATCCTGGTCCCTCCTGGGCCACAGCAGCATCCCAAAAACCTAACCGCAACCCTTGCAGCTAGCAAGGCTTGTTTGCCGTCTTTCTGCGTGGGAACACCTCTGCAAGCTTCTTCACGATGTGGGACATCCATCCTCCAAAGGGGAAGTTCCTAGTCCTCTTCGTTCTTGCAGAACACCAAGCTTCTTCCAACAGGTGGCAGCTTCCTTGCACCCTCAGCTGGCATTTCTTGGGCTCCTGCCCACTCTCGACACTGTCGCGACTCTTGGACTTGGTCCCCTTGTCTTACAGGTACTCAGGTCCAGAAATCCACTGTTGTTGCATTGCTGGTGTTTGTTCTTCCTGCAGAATCCCCCTATCACGACTTCTGAGCTCTCTGGGGGTAGTAGGTGCACTTTACACCTACCTTTCAGGGTCTTGGGGTGGGCTATTTTTCTAACCCTCACTGTTTTCTTACAGTCCCGGCGACCCTCTACAAGCTCACATAGGTTTGGGGTCCATTCATGGTTCGCATTCCACTATTGGAGTATATGGTTTGTGTTGCCCCCATACCTATGTGCTCCTATTGCAATCTACTGTAACGTTACATTGCTTGCATTACTTCCTTTTGCTATTATCTGCATAATTTTGGTTTGTGTACATATATCTTGTGTATATTTCCCATCCTCATACTGAGGGTACTCACTGAGATACTTTTGGCATATTGTCATAAAAATAAAGTACCTTTATTTATAGTATATCTGTGTATTGTGTTTTCTTATGATATTGTGCATATGACACCAGTGGTATAGTAGGAGCTTTACATGTCTCCTAGTTCAGCCTAAGCTGCTTTGCCATAGCTACCTTCTATCAGCCTAAGCTGCTAGAAACACCTCTTCTACACTAATAAGGGATAACTGGACGTGGCACAAGGTGTAAGTACCTCTGATACCCACTACAAGGCAGGCCAGCCTCCTACATTGGTTGTGCAGCGGTGGGATAAGTACTTGTAACTACTTACCACTTTGTCATTGTGTACTTTTCATAAGAGAATAATATACAAAACAAGTTCAGTGTATGTACACCTAACCAAAAAGTTTTGCTTTTCTTCTCTCAAACTTTTTACTAAGTTCTGAAAAGTACTCTAAAAACTTCTAAAAGTTTCCAAAAAGTTAGAAAAAGTTTTTTCTCTGTTCTTTAAAAAGTTCTGAAACTTTTTCTTTCTTCTCACTGTCTCTAAACCTTCCTTTATCATGTCTGATGTAGAGTCTGCTCTTAAAATGGTCAATACTACATATGACAATTTAAATTACAAGAGCCTAAGGAGTCTTTGCTTAGATAGAGGTTTAGTGATAGGAAAGAACCCCACAAAAGAGTTTCTATATAACATGCTTATTGTGAATGATGAGTCCCAAGAAGGCACTTCAAATGAGAAGTTAATAGATGGCTCCCATTCTGACTCAGGGGATCACCTTGAGGGAGGTGGGGAGGGTTCTGTTCCAAATCTTCCCCTTAGCAGACCACCTAGCAATGCTGGTAGTAATAGGAGCTCCCATCATAGTAGGGATGTTTTTATTCCTGGAGGTCAGGTTGTTAGAGTCCAGTCAGTTAGGGACAGATCTCCCTCTGTTGTTTCCAATTTATCCTCTGTGTCCAAGCATTCCCAACCCACCCACCCTGAAGACAACATGTTAGAAAGGGAACTCAAAAAGTTGAGAGTGGAAGAGACCAGACTGAAGCTTAAACAGCAACAGCTGGCCCTAGATAGGGAATCTCTAGACCTGGAGAAGGAGAGACAGAGATTGGGGTTAAGACCCCATGGTGACAGCAACAGCAGTATTCCTGATAGTAATCCTGTTAGAGAGCATGATTCCAGGAATCTGCACAAGATAATCCCCCCTTACAAGGAGGGGGATGACATCAACAAGTGGTTTGCTGCTCTTGAGAGGGCCTGTATGGTACAGGGGGTCCCTCAAAGGCAGTGGGCTGTGGGCTGCTATATTGTGGCTATCTTTCAATGGAAAGGGTAGAGATAGGCTCCTTACTGTTAGAGAAAGTGATGCTGACAATTTTGCAGTTTTGAAGGATGCACTCTTGGATGGATTTGGCTTAACCACTGAACAATACAGGATTATGTTCAGAGACACCAGAAAAGAGTCCTCACAAGACTGGATAGACTTTATTGACTGTTCAGTGAAGGCCTTGGAGGGGTGGTTACATGGCAGTAAAGTTTCTGACTATGAAAGCCTGTATAATCTTATTCTGAGAGAGCATATTCTGAATAACTGTGTGTCTGACTTGTTACACCAATATCTAGTGGACTCAGATCTGACCTCTCCCCAAGAATTGGGAAAGAAGGCAGACAAATGGGTCAGAACAAGAGTGAACAGAAAAGTTCATACAGGGGGTGACAAGGATGGTAAGAAGAAAGATGGTGAGAAATCTCAGGATAAGCATGGGGATAAGGGTAAAACCAAAGATCCTTCTTCAAATCCTAAACACTCTTCAGGGGGTGGGGATAAATCAAATTATTCCTCTTCTTCACAACATACACACATTAAAAAGCCTTGGTGCTATGTGTGTAAAAATAAAGACCATTGGCAAGGGGAAAAGTCCTGTCCAGGTAAACCCCCTGAGCCAACCACCACTAATACATCAAACTCTAGTGCCCCTAGCAGTAGTGGTAATAGTGGTGGGACGGCTGGCAACAGTCAAAGTAAGGGTGTAGTTGGGTTCACTTATGGGTCCATCATAGAAACTGGGGTAGTCAGTCCCAAGACAGTTTCTGTCACACCTAGTGGCATTGGCCTTGCCACACTGGCTGCTTGTCCCCTTACAATGGATAAGTACAGGCAGACAGTTTCAATAAATGGTGTTGAGGTCCAGGCCTACAGGGACACAGGTGCCAATATCACTTTAGTGACTGAAAACCTAGTGCCTCCTGAACAACACATCATTGGACAACAGCACAAGATTATTGATGTCCATAACTCCACTAAGTTTCTTCCCTTAGCTATAGTTCATCTTAGTTGGGGTGGAGTTACTGGCCCTAAGCAGGTGGAAGTGTCACCTAGCTTACCTGTAGACTGTCTATTAGGTAATGACCTAGAGACCTCAGATTGGGCTGAGGTAGAGTTTTCTACCCATGCAGCCATGCTGGGTATCCCTGAGGAATTGCTTCCTCTCATTTCAGCTGAAATGAAAAAGCAAAGGAGAGAAAAAGGCCTTAAAACTCAGGATCCTTCTCCAACAACAGGTACAAAGGGTATCACAGTATCCCCTAAACACCCTGCCATTCAGGATACCATTCCTGTGGTGGGAGAAACCTCTCCTGGGGTGGCACCTGTACCAAGGGAATCATCAGCTGGCACAGCTGTACTCCCTGAGGTGGAAGTACCTCTCTGTGGGATAACTAATATTGGTGAGAAAAGGGGCACCATTTTAGTTAACATGGAACATCCCTCCAACCCTCCCAGAGAAACTTTAGTGCAGAAACCCTGCACTGCCTCACAACACTTAGGACAGCAGCCCTGCCCTAGTGTGGAGCTCATAGGACAGCATCCCTGCCCTGCTCCAACTAAAGAGAAACAGCATCCCTGTTCTCTCTTACAGCCATATGGAGAAAGTGTTTGCCCAGCTATGGCTTTACTGAGACAGCATCCCTGCCTGGCATTCTCATCACTAGAAATAGGTCCAGTGGACAATTCCCACTGTTCTAAACTAAAACTTACTGATAGGAACTCTGAAAATATATCTTCACATTGTTGGTTAGCTAAAAAACTCCAAACAGGGTGGTTTACATCTCCACAGGGAAGTAACCATATAGTGGATGATAAAGGGAGTAACCAGTCTATTGCAGAGCTACTCTCCACTTATCACCACTTAGACAATAAAGACTCAACTGGCCAAGGTTAGCCTTATTGTCCTTTGTTTGGGGGGGGGGGGGTTGTGTGAGAAAGTAGCCTCTTTCTAGCCTTGTTACCCCCACTTTTGGCCTGTTTGTGAGTATATGTCAGGGTGTTTTCACTGTCTCACTGGGATCCTGCTAGCCAGGGCCCAGTGCTCATAGTGAAAACCCTATGTTGTCAGTATGTTTATGTGTCACTGGGACCCTGCTAGCCGGGACCCCAGTGCTCATAAGTTTGTGGCCTATATGTATGTGTTCCCTGTGTGATGCCTAACTGTCTCACTGAGGCTCTGCTAACCAGAACCTCAGTGGTTATGCTCTCTCTGCTTTCCAAATGTGTCACTAACAGGCTAGTGACTACAATTTACCAATTCACATTGGCATACTGGTACACCCATATAATTCCCTCTTATATGGTACTGAGGTACCCAGGGTATTGGGGTTCCAGGAGATCCCTATGGGCTGCAGCATTTCTTTTGCCACCCATAGGGAGCTCTGACAATTCTTACACAGGCCTGCCAGTGCAGCCTGAGTGAAATAACGTCCACGTTATTTCACAGCCATTTACCACTGCACTTAAGTAACTTATAAGTCACCTATATGTCTAACTTTCAACTAGTGAAGGTTGGGTGCAAAGTTACTTAGGGGGTTATTACAACTTTGGAGGAGGTGTGAATAGGATATAATGGACTCGTAATACGGCTGGTGGTATATCCCTCACTTTACCGTCACTTTTGGGACGGATTAACACCTCCTCCAAAGTTGTAATAACCCCCTTAGTGTGTGGACACCCCGGCACTAGCCAAGGTGCCCCCACATCGTTCAGGGCAAATTCCCCGGACTTTGTGAGTGCGGGTACACCATTACACGCGTACACTGTACATAGGTGACTACCTATGTACAGCGTCACAATGGTAACTCCGAACATGGCCATGTAACATGTCTAAGATCATGGAATTGTCCCCCTAATGCCATTCTGGCATTGGGGGGACAATTCCATGATCCCCCGGGTCTCTAGCACAGAACCCGGGTTCTGCCAAACTGCCTTTCCGGGGTCTCCACTGCAGCTGCTGCTGCTGCCAACCCCTCAGACAGGTTTCTGCCCTAAAGTACCTTTATTTATAGTATATCTGTGTATTGTGTTTTCTTATGATATTGTGCATATGACACCAGTGGTATAGTAGGAGCTTTACATGTCTCCTAGTTTAGCCTAAGCTGCTTTGCCATAGCTACCTTCTATCAGCCTAAGCTGCTAGAAACACCTCTTCTACACTAATAAGGGATAACTGGACGTGGCACAAGCTGTAAGTACCTCTGATACCCACTACAAGGCAGGCCAGCCTCCTACATTGGTTGTGCAGCGGTGGGACAAGTACTTGTAACTACTTACCACTTTGTCATTGTGTACTTTTCATAAGAGAATAATATACAAAACAAGTTCAGTGTATGTACACCTAACCAAAAAGTTTTGCTTTTCTTCTCTCAAACTTTTTACTAAGTTCTGAAAAGTACTCTAAAAACTTCTAAAAGTTTCCAAAAAGTTAGAAAAAGGTTTTTTCTCTGTTCTTTAAAAAGTTCTGAAACTTTTTCTTTCTTCTCACTGTCTCTAAACCTTCCTTTATCATGTCTGATGTAGCGTCTGCTCTTAAAATGGTCAATACTACATATGACAATTTAAATTACAAGAGCCTAAGGAGTCTTTTCTTAGATAGAGGTTTAGTGATAGGAAAGAACCCCACAAAAGAGTTTCTATATAACATGCTTATTGTGAATGATGAGTCCCAAGAAGGCACTTCAAATGAGAAGTTAATAGATGGCTCCCATTCTGACTCAGGGGATCAGCTTGAGGGAGGTGGGGAGGGTTCTGTTCCAAATCTGCCCCTTAGCAGACCACCTAGCAATGCTGGTAGTAATAGGAGCTCCCATCATAGTAGGGATGTTTTTATTCCTGGAGGTCAGGTTGTTAGAGTCCAGTCAGTTAGGGACAGATCTCCCTCTGTTGTTTCCAGTTTATCCTCTGTGTCCAAGCATTCCCAACCCACCCACCCTGAAGACAACATGTTAGAAAGGGAACTCAAAAAGTTGAGAGTGGAAGAGACCAGACTGAAGCTTAAACAGCAACAGCTGGCCCTAGATAGGGAATCTCTAGACCTGGAGAAGTAGAGACAGAGATTGGGGTTAGGACCCCATGGTGGCAGCAACAGCAGTATTCCTGATAGTAATCCTGTTAGAGAGCATGATTCCAGGAATCTGAACAAGATAATCCCCCCTTACAAGGAGGGGGATGACATCGACAAGTGGTTTGCTGCACTTGAGAGGGCCTTTATGGTACAGGGGGTCCCCCAAAGGCAGTGGGCTGCTATATTGTGGCTATCTTTCAATGGAAAGGGTAGGGATAGGCTCCTTACTGTTAGAGAAAGTGATGCTGACAATTTTGCAGTTTTGAAGGATGCACTCTTGGATGGATTTGGCTTAACCACTGAACAATACAGGATTACGTTCAGAGACACCAGAAAAGAGTCCTCACAAGACTGGATAGACTTTGTTGACTGTTCAGTGAAGGCCTTGGAGGGGTGGTTACATGGCAGTAAAGTTTCTGACTATGAAAGCCTGTATAATCCTATTCTGAGAGAGCATATTCTGAATAACTGTGTGTCTGACTTGTTACACCAATATCTAGTGGACTCAGATCTGACCTCTCCCCAAGAATTGGGAAAGAAGGCAGACAAATGGGTCAGAACAAGAGTGAACAGAAAAGTTCATACAGGGGGTGACAAGGATGGCAAGAAGAAAGATGGTGAGAAATCTCAGGATAAGCATGGGGATAAGGGTAAAACCAAAGATCCTTCTTCAAATCCTAAACACTCTTCAGGGGGTGGGGATAAATCAAATTATTCCTCTTCTTCACAACATACACACATTAAAAAGCCTTAGTGCTCTGTGTGTAAAAATTGGCAAGGGGATAAGTCCTGTCCAGGTAAACCCCCTGAGCCAACCACCACTAATACATCAAACTCTAGTCCCCTAGCAGTAGTGGTAATAGTGGTGGGACGGCTGGCAACAGTCAAAGTAAGGGTGTAGTTGGGTTCACTTATGGGTCCATCATAGAAACTGGGGTAGTCAGTCCCAAGACAGTTTCTGTCACACCTAGTGGCACTGGCCTTGCCACACTGGCTGCTTGTCCCTTTACAATGGATAAGTACAGGCAGACAGTTTCAATAAATGGTGTTGAGGCCCAGGCCTACAGGGACACAGGTGCCAGTATCACTTTAGTGACTGAAAACCTAGTGCCTCCTGAACAACACATCATTGGACAACAGCACAAGATTATTGATGTCCATAACTCCACTACGTTTCTTCCCTTAGCTATAGTTCAGCTTAGTTGGGGTGGAGTTAGTGGCCCTAAGCAGGTGGTAGTGTCACCTAGCTTACCTGTAGACTGTCTATTAGGTAATGACCTAGAGACCTCAGGTTGGGCTGAGGTAGAGTTTTCTACCCATGCAGCTATGCTGGGTATCCCGGAGGAATTGCTTCCTCTCATTTCAGCTGAAATGAAAAAGCAAAGGAGAGAAAAAGACCTGAAAACTCAGGATCCTTCTCCAACAACAGGTAAAAAGGGTATCACAGTATCCCCTAACCACCCTGCCATTCAGGATACCATTCCTGTGGTGGGAGAAACCTCTCCTGGGGTGGCACCTGTACCAAGGGAATCATCAGCTGGCACAGCTGTACTCCCTGAGGTGGAAGTACCTCTCTGTGGGATAACTAATATTGGTGAGAAAAAGGGCACCATTTTAGTTAACATGGAACATCCCTCCAACCCTCCCAGAGAAACTTTAGTGCAGAAACCCTGCACTGCCTCACAACACTTAGGACAGCAGCCCTGCCCTAGTGTGGAGCTCATATGACAGCATCCCTGCCCTGCTCCAACTAAAGAGAAACAGCATCCCTGTTCTCTCTTACAGCCATATGGAGAAAGTGTTTGCCCAGCTATGGCTTTACTGAGACAGCATCCCTGTCTGGCATTCTCATCACTAGAAATAGGTCCAGTGGACAATTCCCACTGTTCTAAACTAAAACTTACTGATAGGAACTCTGAAAATATATCTTCACATTGTTGGTTAGCTAAAAAACTCCAAACAGGGTGGTTTACATCTCCACAGGGAAGTAACCATATAGTGGATGATACCAGTCTATTGCAGAGCTACTCTCCACTTATCACCACTTAGACAATAAAGACTCAACTGGCCAAGGTTAGCCTTATTGTCCTTTGTTTGGGGGGGGGGGGGTTGTGTGAGAAAGTAGCCTCTTTCTAGCCTTGTTACCCCCACTTTTGGCCTGTTTGTGAGTATATGTCAGGGTGTTTTCACTGTCTCACTGGGATCCTGCTAGCCAGGGCCCAGTGCTCATAGTGAAAACCCTATGTTGTCAGTATGTTTATGTGTCACTGGGACCCTGCTAGCCAGGACCCCAGTGCTCATACGTTTGTGGCCTATATGTATGTGTTCCCTGTGTGATGCCTAACTGTCTCACTGAGGCTCTGGTAACCAGAACCTCAGTGGTTATGCTCTCTGTGCTTTCCAAATTTGTCACTAACAGGCTAGTGACTACAATTTACCAATTCACATTGGCATACTGGTACACCCATATAATTCCCTAGTATGTGGTACTGAGGTACCCAGGGTATTGGGGTTCCAGGAGATCCCTATGGGCTGCAGCATTTCTTTTGCCACCCATAGGGAGCTCTGACAATTCTTACACAGGCCTGCCAGTGCAGCCTGAGTGAAATAACGTTCACGTTATTTCACAGCCATTTACCACTGCACTTAAGTAACTTATAAGTCACCTATATGTCTAACTTTCATCTAGTGAAGGTTGGGTGCAAAGTTATTTAGTGTGTGGGCACCCTGGCACTAGCCAAGGTGCCCCCACATCGTTCAGGGCAAATTTCCCGGACTTTGTGAGTGCGGGGACACCATTACACGCGTACACTGTACATAGGTCACTACCTATGTACAGCGTCACAATGGTAACTCCGAACATGGCCATGTAACATGTCTAAGATCATGGAATTGCCCCCCCAATGCCATCCTGGTTTTGGGGGGACAATTCCATGATCCCCCGGGTCTCTAGCACAGAACCCGGGTACTGCCAAACTGCCTTTCCGGGGTCTCCACTGCAGCTGCTGCTGCTGCCAACCCCTCAGACAGGATTCTGCCCTCCTGGGGTCCAGGCAGCCCTGGCCCAGGAAGGCAGAACCAAGGATTTCCTCTGAGAGAGGGTGTAACACCCTCTCCCTTTGTAAATAGTTGTTAAGGCTGGGGAGGAGTAGCCTCCCCCAGCCTCTGGAAATGCTTTGATGGGCACAGATGGTGCCCATCTCTGCATAAGCCAGTCTACACCGGTTCAGGGATCCCCCAGCCCTGCTCTGGCGCGAAACTGGACAAAGGAAAGGGGAGTGACCACTCCCCTGACCTGCACCTCCCAGGGGAGGTGCCCAGAGCTCCTCCAGTGTGTCCCAGACCTCTGCCATCTTGGAAACAGAGGTGTTTGTGGCACACTGGACTGCTCTGAGTGGCCAGTGCCAGCAGGTGACATCAGAGGCTCCTTCTGACAGGCTCTTACCTCTCTTGGTAGCCAATCCTCCTTCCTAGGTAGCCAAACCTTCTTTTCTGGCTATTTAGGGTCTCTGCTTTGGGGATCTCACCAGATAACGAATGCAAGAGCTCACCAGAGTTCCTCTGCATCTTCCTCTTCACCTTCTGCCAAAGGATCTACCGCTGACTGCTCAGGACGCCTGCAAAACCGCAACAAAGTAGCAAGACGACTACTAGCAACCTTGTATCGCTTCATCTGTTGGCTTTCTCAACTGATTCCAGGTGGTGCATGCTCTGGGGGTAGCCTGCCTCCTTTCTGCACCAGGAGCTCTGAAGAAATCTCCTGTGGGTCGACGGAATCTTTCCCCTGCAACCGCAGGCAACAAAAGACTGCATCACTGGTTCTCTGGGTCCCTTCTCAGCACGACGAGTGTGGTCCCTGGAACTCAGCAACTCTGCCCAAGTGACTACCACAGTCCAGTGACTCTTCAGTCCACGTTTGGTGGAGGTAAGTCCTTGCCTCCCCACGCTAGACTGCATTGCTGGGTTCCACGTGATTTGCAGCTGCTTCGGATCCTGTGCACTCTTCCAGGATTTCCTTTGTGCACAGCCAAGCCTGGGTCCCCGACACTCTAACCTGCAGTGCACAACCTTCTGAGTTGTCCTCCACCATCGTGGGACTCCCTTTTGTGACTTCGGTGGACTCCGGTTCACTTTTCTTCTAAGTGCCTGTTCAGGTACTTCTGTGGGTGCTGCCTGCTTCTGTGAGGGCTCCCTGACTTGCTGGGCGCCCCCTCTGTCTCCTCATCCAAGTGGCGACATCCTGGTCCCTCCTGGGCCACAGCAGCATCCAAAAACCCTAACCGTGACCCTTGCAGCTAGCAAGGCTTGTTTGCGGTCTTTCTGCGTGGGAACACCTCTACAAGCTTCTTCACGACGTGGGACACCCATCCTCCAAAGGGGAAGTTCCTAGTCCTCTTTGTTCCTGCAGAACACCAAGCTTCTTCCAACAGGTGTCAGCTTCCTTGCACCCTCAGCTGGCATTTCTTGGGCTCCTGCCCACTCTCGACACTGTCGCGACTCTTGGACTTGGTCCCCTTGTCTTACAGGTACTCAGGTCCAGAAATCCACTGTTGTTGCATTGCTGGTGTTTGTTCTTCCTGCAGAATCCCCCTATCACGACTTCTGAGCTCTCTGGGGGTAGTAGGTACACTTTACACCTACCTTTCAGGGTCTTGGGGTGGGCTATTTTTCTAACCCTCGCTGTTTTCTTACAGTCCCGGCGACCCTCTACAAGCTCACATAGGTTTGGGGTCCATTCGTGGTTCGCATTCCACTTTTGGAGTATATGGTTTGTGTTGCCCCTATACCTATGTGCTCCTATTGCAATCTACTGTAACTTTACATTGCTTGCATTACTTCCTTTTGCTATTATCTGCATAATTTTGGTTTGTGTACATATATCTTGTGTATATTTCTCATCCTCATACTGAGGGTACTCACTGAGATACTTTTGGCATATTGTCATAAAAATAAAGTACCTTTATTTTTAGTATATCTGTGTATTGTGTTTTCTTATGATATTGTGCATATGACACCAGTGGTATAGTAGGAGCTTTACATGTCTCCTAGTTCAGCCTAAGCTGCTTTGCCATAGCTACCTTCTATCAGCCTAAGCTGCTAGAAACACCTCTTCTACACTAATAGGGGATAACTGGACCTGGCACAAGGTATAAGTACCTCTCGTACCCACTACAAGCCAGGCCAGCCTCCTACACATATGCAGCATGGGTATGTCCTTAGTGCTGTGTAGCTCCTATTGTTGTTGACATTGGCTGATGTTTGCAACAACTATGGGCATTGACATTTGACAGTACTGGGGCCTTTGTCTTTTTTCAGGGGATTGTTGAAGTTGTCATCCTCAACCCTCTAATTTAGGTGTGTATGATCCATGGGGAGGTTACTGCCATTGGCTACTTGAGCTGCACACAGAGCAGAGGTGGTAGTGGCAACTGTTGTTGCAGTTACATTCCAGTTGTCGGTATGGCTAGAGGTTGTTAATAGGGCCCTAGTTAATGTGGGGGGTATGGTGGCTGACGTGTGCCGGGATGTCAGTTTGACGTTGTGCCCTTCCCTCCTGGTGTGGCTTTCCCTTTGCTCCATCGTTGACATGGCAGCATGCCCCCATGGGACTGTTGTTGGTGTAGTGTAATTTTGTGCCACAGCTTCTGTCTGTCCAGGCCATGCCCCCATGCCGTGGCCCTTTACCCATGCCACTCCATGTATATGATGACTTACATGCAATGTGTAGTAGGTATCCCCCCCCCGGTTGCAGTTCACATTAGTGCATTTTAATTCCCCAAGTGACTTACCCTGCATGTGCGTTGTCTCCTGGTAGTCTGCGCTGTCCTGTCCTTGAATCCCTGTGACGATCTCCTTAGGGATGATGGCTGCGACCATCTCCTCCATGTGGTCCAGGGCCTCCTGGTGTGCTGGACTCCCACCTCCAGTCTGTAGTGCTGCCTTCCTGTTCCTGGCCATCTTTTCCTTGGTCCTGTGCTTGCAGTCATGCCAGCGTTTCTTGCACTCGATGACTGTTCTGCGTACTTCTGCCACACTGTTGATCTTGTCAACAATTTGTTGCCATATAGCCTCTCTCCTACTAATTGGCAATTTTGAGTTGACAAACAGTTGGTGCTGATGTTCCGTCACCTCTTTAACCAGAATTTCCTGCTCCTCTGCACTGAAGCGACACTTTCTTTTCTTCTTATAAGTGTCCTGGTTCTTGTGTGGGTCCTCCTGGCTGGTTCCTGGTCTGTTGTCATCTTCCTGGGGTCTGTAGTGGCATCAGGGATCCATTTTGGCTCTCCTCTGGTGAAATGGCAGTGTTCGCGTTTTTTTTTTACGCTATTGCATCAAAAACCGGCGCATATCCGGTTTGCGGGGTAGTATATCGACCCACAGTCATTTCCGCCACGTTATTGCCATTTTGCTTTACGACTTGACGCTGCGGTGTGCGTCAAAATAAATGACTCCCACCTGTGGTTTGCGCCGCCGTGCGTCAAAGTATAAATTTGACGCCCGCACGGCGCACCAAAATGGCGTTAGCCGGCGGTATTATTTTTGACGCAAAACTGCGCCAGCGCAGTTTTGCGTCAAAAAGTATAATATGGCCCTCTGTCCGTTCAGGATCAGACCTCCCGTCCTTGCAGTTCTTTGTTTGCAGTATCGGGTTTACTGATGATTAGTCAGGCTTAGCAATCTTGGTTGGTGTGGGCATTGGTGCATTACGGGTAAGCTCCATCCATTTGGGTCATTACCTCCTTATTAGAAGTTGAATGTTGTGGAGGAGCAGCTCAGTGGCTGATGCGCCTCTCTCACCGCTGGCTTCCTGCTGCCTTCTGTCTTGAGAAGGAGGGCCTGCACCATGGGCTGAAAGGAAATCCCCTTCCCAGTGGAGCTTACTAGGAACTCATTTCAATATGGCACATGACTCGATCCCCATTCACACACACCCTTTGTTTTATGTGCTGCAGCTGACTCTGGCCTCCACCCTCGTCCTGCAACGCAAGGGGCCACATGACTATATCATCGATGTCGGACCAAATAGACTATCCACTGTAGTGACGGACCCTATAGGAGGCATTGGCCAAGAGAAGAACTCCAGGCACAGACTAATTGCACATTCAATTCTATTCAATGTATGTCGAAAACCTTGCCCCTATACTATCAAAATTATTTAACAAGCCAGATCCTCTAGTTGTCTTCCTTCATCGTAACAGGAGGTTTTGCTTGTCTCACTCCTAAAGAAGGATAACGCTGATTACAATGTCTCCTTCCATAGACCCTTCTTCCCTCTTTAATGTAGATTATAAGATATTGAGCAAAGTACTGTTGAAAGATTACTCCCCCATGTAGCTGGCCTTTCCCATGAGGACCTGCAGCACGCTTCCCAATACCTGACAACTGGTACATGTAGTACATGCATCAATAGCTGATCACCCAAAGGCCTTTGTATTCTCTGTGGATATCGAGAAAGCCTTGGTTTACTTATGTTGAGATTACCTTCAGTGACATTTTAAGGCATGGGCAAAGAGGGCACTTTCGTGGGCAATGGATTGACGACCCACACCTCTGTATCTCATTGTATGCAGGCGATCTCCTCTGCTACATGCTGTGCGAGCCCCCAGACATGAAGAGTGCTATCAGAGCACTAGAGGGCTTTGGTACCCACTCGATACCAAATAGGTTGGCCCTGATCACTTACCGGGAGACCTATTCAAATCGGAACCTCAAGTGTAGGTTAGTTATATAATTTCCTTGTCAAATGGGGTTGTGGCAGGGGGTGGAGTCCCTGCTACATGGAAGGGGGTTGAAATTATTCCTGTATTTAAGAAGGGTGATACCGGTAGTCCTTGAAATTATACGCCTATTAGTTTAATTGAAAACTTACAAACAATATTTGCAAGGCAATTACTTGATAAGCTGCAAAGCTGGATTGATCACAAGATGATTTTATCCCCTTTGCAATCTGGTATGTGCTAAAAAAAAACGAGCACTTCTGACCAGGTCTTCAGATTTGCTCTTTTATACTTGAAGTACGCTCTGATAAATAGGCAAAAACTATGGGGGTCAGCTGTTGTGACGGAAGCACTGCCAACAGGCTGGGGTGCTTCCCATGGCATTACGACAGCGGTGGAAGCGCCGCGGTCGCACAGCCGGTGGTTTCCCGCCACAATGGCCCCGGCGGTTTTAAACCGCCAGGGCAGCGCTGCTTGCAGCGCTGCCCAGGGGATTACGAGTCCCCCTACCGCCAGCCTTTTACTGCCAGGAAAAGGCTGGCGGTACGGGGAGTCGCGGGCCCAATTTCTTGGGGTCTATGGCAGGGGTGAGTGCTTGCCCCATACTGTACATAAATGGAGTGGTACAGGAGCTCATGGCCTGCAATAATGACTCCCCTGTCTTGAACGGCAAAAACTTTCCCATATTGTCATTTACTGATGATTCATAGCTTATTTCGAAGACACCTATGAGCCTCCAAAAGGTCTTAAAAAAATGTGTGGATTTTTGTGAACGCCAGGGCCTTGACCTGAAGGCTAACAAAACTAAGGTCTATATTTATAAGCGACCTGTGATGCTGGTGTGTCACTTTTTGTGATACACTGGGGTGTAGGCTGCTGACCCATATCTACAAGGCCTCGCAAAGCCACTTTGCATGGCTTTTCATGCCCTTGTAGATATGGATTAAGGCAATGCAGCACGTCGCTGCATTGCCTTACTTTGGGCCACGGAGGTGTTCCCATGGGTGTTGTACGGTGTTCCCACGCAACATCCATGGATTTTGACGCATTCCCAGATTTACAAGGTTTTGTAAACCTGGGAATGCGTCAGCCTATGCCACTCCAGGGGTGGTGTAAAAGTGATACAATGGGGAGAAATATTGTTATTTCTTGACATTTTCCCCCTCTTCTATGTGCGCTGCATTCTGCACCACACATAGAAGGGGGAAGTTCTCTCCAGTGATTGTTTTTGTGCAGGAAGGTGTCCCTTCCTGCACAAAACCAATCATCCCCACAACACAGGCACTCTTGCACCATGGTGTAAGGGTTCCTGCATTGGCGCATGGCAGAAATTTGTTCACCAGCACAGGGGTAGAGGACAGAAATGTGTCATGTCTTGTAGATACAGTGCATTCCTGCCTTTTCCCGGTGGTGCAGAGTGGAGCAGCAAGGCACTCGCTGTGCCGCCCTGCTCCAAGGGCCTTGTAAATAAGGCGCTAAATGTATGTTACCTTGAAATCCTCTTACTGTGACCATGACCTGCAGATCTTAAATGGGACCCTTGGTCACCTATCTATGCAGTTTTTAGAGTGTAAGTTAAATCCACAGTTTGAGGATTTTTTGGATACCATTACCCCTCCCCTAGTGAAACGCCAATATGTGTGATTTCACTTTGGTTGTTTACCTCTTATGGCCTTTAGCTCGAAGTGAAAGAAAGATCTATGTTCTGATATGTGCCCAGCTTGTGCCTTGGCTTCTGAGACAGAGTAACACATCCTGTTCTTCTACCCCGAGTATTGTGGATCTTGCTGTAAATGGTTACGGCAGACTTGTCTGAATATGGGAACATCTCAACATGTACTAGCCATGAGAAGTCTGAAAGCTGATACTTCAGGTCTTATTGTGTTTGCAGTTAGACGTTTTTTGCTTTGTGTATGGTAAAAGTGTGCAAAATGTTTGACTTCACCATGATACTGGGAAGGTAGTTTATGCACTCTGACAGTGAAATTGATGTTACTGCTGCAATCTCAAGGTTTGTTGCCTGAAAATGGTCTCTGCAACTTTTCACCTCCCCTTTGGTGTGGCTACAAGGGGAATTGTGGCATTCTATTGCACGTAGCAATTTAGACATTTGTAGTTTTTATGTGGCTGGTATTTTTAATTAGCTTAATTTGTTGTTACCTTGTATGACAAATCGCATTTGTTTGCCGAATCCCTATGTAAAAAAAAAGTAGGGAAATTCACCCTATTGGGGTTTCGAATTGGTAAACGCTACCGCGCTCTTAATAAGTAATACAGCGAGGTAATATTTTAATTCTAAGTAAGTGATAATCTGTTTCAGAAGAGTTTTGCAATTCTTCTTGATTGTACCACCTTATAAACTTGGGGGCTGATTTAAGAGCCCATAGGGACTCCTTGTGCCACATTAGCTTCATTTTTTATTTTTACCCTAATGTGGCCCAAGAGGCTAAAATCGCCGTGCCAGATTTATAAAGTGGCCCAATGCATGCATTGTGCCACTTTGTAACCCTTTGCCCTACATTATGCCTGCGCCAGGCATAATGTATGCAAAGGGGGCATTCCCCCAATAGTGGGGGCTGAAAAAATGGTGCAAAGACATCTTGGAGGTTTCTTCGCATCACTTTTTTCGGCACTTTTAACGCGTGCTCAGAGCAGCGTTAAAAGCAGGCACACCATGGAAACTGGTGATTATGTAATTGTTTGGCCTTATATTTATTACCCAATATTGGAGGATTTGAGAAACCATAAAAATGTGTGTGTCTTGAACTAAAGTTTTTATCTTGTAATTCATATTTTTGTATGGTTGTGAATTATAATTTATAAATATTTTTTATTCTGTACTTTGATGGTGATGGCAACCAAATTAAGGGCCTGATTTATGAAATGTTAGCATTTGCGTCAGTTTTTGATGCAAAAGTGGCACAAACTTACAAAGTATAACTATATTTTGTAAGTTTGCGCCACTTTTGCGTCAAAAAATGATGCAAAGGCAGCGCTAACATTTCATAAACCAGGCCCTAAGTGTTATGAAATGAGGTTGGACTCTCAGCTGGGAGCTGATCACGTTCCAGTCTATGGAATCAACGTCTATCACACCGAAACTGAACTGATCTGATCTGAGTGATGCTTCCCTCCCTACATCAATCTGTACGTTTCTAGCTGTCCCTCCCGCTGTCTGTGATGGGTGGGGTTTCATTAAAGATATTTCTCCCTTGTCTCCTTTTTTATTTTGCTGCCCTCCCGATTCATCTCCCTAAATCTCTCTTTAACGAGGTGAATGCCCTGCCGACCCAACTCATCTGGGGAGCGTAATATCATCGGATAGGCCAGAGCAAACCATGGGGGCAGATTTAAGGAAAGTGGCGCTGCACCCAGTGAAGTGCCCCTTTCCCTGCACCCTTTAGCGCCCCCCTACCGTCACCATGTGTGGGCCATATCGAAGATATAAGACCATGGCGCGGGGTAAGGGGCATTAGCATCAAAATATTTGATGCTATTGATGTACTGTTCAGGGTTAGCCCGAACAGTACATAGGGGCCAATTGTAAACAATGGTGTGCTCCCTTTTAACACCTGCTCTGAGCAGGTGTTAAAAGTGCTGAAATAAATGACGCAATTATTTATTTGCGCCATTTTTCAGCCCCCTTTGTAAATATTGCACAGGGAAAAGGTCACCTTAGCGCTGCCTTAACGTAAAAAAAATGACTCTAAGGTGGTGCTAGAGTGGCACTAGGCCCTCTTAAATCAGGGCCCGTTTCATTCCAAGGATGAGGAGGGATTAGCGGCACCAGACCTGAAGCTTTATTATCAATTAAAATGGGCAGCCCAGAGATTGACCTTGGGGCGAAACGGCTGAGGTTTTGAGATTTATTCCTACCCTTACCACCCTATTGGCCTTCATGCTCGTGTCGTGACCTCTGCAACACAAAGTAGCAAAGGGTCTCCTACTCTTTACCCTTTGGTTCCATGGAGACAACTTCTCTACACAAACAAGCTTCTCCCCTTGATAACACTACCACATCTTTCACACAAAGGTGATTGATCTAGCCTACCTGACTGGGAACAGAGGGGCATGACTATGGGAGAACGGTATGTGAAAGGGCAACTGCGGAGTTTCCAAGATCTGATGGCCCTCACCCCGCAGAACTCCTTGCTCTACGGTGCGGTAATGGTCGCTCTTAGATGAGCATGGGGCACTGGACTGGAACAACATTAACATAACTGCCTGAAAAATCTGCACCACGGCTGGATGGATGCATGTGATTACCCTCCTTTACAGGTCTCTTCTTCCTCAAACCAAATGCAAACTTTACCACCTCTGAACGTTGGGCCTTGGACATGGGTCTAGAACTGCTGGACAATGACTGGGCTGATGACCTGACCAACACCTCTTGCACTGCCATTTCAATCTAATTCAATATTACTATCTTCACAGGGTGTACCTGACCCTGAAGCGCATCAATAGAATGTTTCCCAGGGGCACAAACATCCTGCTCAAGATGTCAGTTAGATGGGTCAACTTTTACCATATGGTATGGACCTGTCTTATCCTCACATCTTACTGGGACTTGGTATTACACATTAACGCTGCCACAGGCCGAATCCTGACTATGACTTCGGCTCTCTGTTTCCAGTCGTTGTTGGCCAACCCAAATCCAAGTTAATCGTCACTAAATTTATTGATTTAGCTCGTCCTAGCGTGCCAACATTTGCCCATGTTTCGTAGTCCCTCACTGGTCCTACCATACAGGGGTAGAGACGTGAGTTATCCAAAATGTCTGAATGTGAAGGCCCTCTGCTGAAATTGGAGATGCAGAGAAGCAGACGCAGTCCCAATTACATGCAGGTATGGGATCCAATATTGCAGGACTGCCCACTCATTGCAGATGATGCTCTCCCCCTCAGATGAGGTGGTGGGGCCAAAAGGATGAGCCGTGACTGATATAACTGCCCAACCGAACCCCATTTGACTAAACTGGAGACACGCCGTACATATTTGCAAGTCCAACCATGCCCCCCACACCATATGGATGCACCTTCCTAGTCTAAAATGACACCTCACTGGCTGTTTGTTTATTTGAGTTTCTTATCAGTTTCTTGTTTACCTGTTTATTTCTTCCCCCTTCTCCCCCTGGCTACTCCTGCTGCCTTTACAGACTTAGCACATGCGGTTTGTTTGCACAACTTAACACTGTAAACTTGTACTCCTGATTTCAGAGTGATCTTTCTGGTTTGACGAACAGGTACTCCCTTCTGTGAACTACTAATGTTGGCTCTTCTAACGTGGGTTTATATACTACTTTTATATGAGAGTGTCCCTTTTGTACAATTGAGTAACATGCCTAAAACATTAATAAAATGTGTTGCAGCAAAAAATGTTGCATGTGGCTGCAAGGCTTTTTCAAGCTGACTTTGTACAGTTCTGTGCTAACAAAACTCAGAAGTCACAAATGACTATTGCCTTTATGTTTTAGTGAATCAAATGCCTTTAATTTGGTGTTGCAAAGACTAGTTCTAAGCAAGTTAAGTCCCCACCTGCTTCGTACATTTATTAAGAGGAAAAAGGTATAAAATCTCTTTATAGTTGCAACAGGGAAAAGAGAAACTAAATGCTGAGGGGTATGCAGTCACTTGGGACACCAGACACCAAAGTAAACACCTTATGGTTCACAGATATGCAGGGAGTATTACATGACTCAGCAGTAAACAGAATAATGATGTGATGCCACATCACAAACAGAGGCTTTTACACTGATAGGTTAGGGATGTGGGATGACTAGTGTTTGGTTTGTATTTCATATTCACTAACAATGTTCAGAACTGCTGAGGAACAATCAGTATAATTCTAAATTTGGATAGGAATACTGAATACAAGCAATTACCGAAGTTTGTGCATAGACTAACAATGGTCCTGAACGGGACTGACAATGCAGCGTATTGCATTCTCTAGGGCCACCATTGTGAATCCTCCAATTGAAAGCTCTGTCTCCTAAGGATTAGGTCCAAGTTTTAATGATATGGAGTGTTAGACCTGAAAGCTTTAGGATGGTCTTCCCCCAAACCTTTTGCCGTCTCTCCTCCGTTTTGTCAGAAATAATGTTGTCATCTTTAGGACTCACTCCCTTAAACATGCTACCATTGGCTTACACCCAACAGACACATTTAGGCCCATATTTATACTTTTCTAGCGCCGCATTTGCGTCGTGTTTTGACGCAAGATTGGCGCAAACGTACAAAATACAATTGTATTTTGTAAGTTTGCGCTGTTTTTGCTTCAAAAAAGGACGCAAATGTGGCGCTAAAAAAGTATAAATATGGGCCTTAGTTTACTTAGAAGTCCCTATTAAAGTGGTACTCTGAAGAAAAAGGAAAAATCCATAATTTTTAGGCTCTTTGTGACTGCTAACGGGCCTGTTTGCACCAAGATTGTACCGACTGTAGCCACTGCCAAAGTGAAGCTTTGGTGAACCAGACTCTCTGCACTACAGCAACCACTGCCAACAAGAGATAGCCAGTTAAATCTTTTTGTTTATGGGCAAATGGCTGTGCTCTTTTCAGGGAAATTGCAAACTCTTTGTTCACACTTTCCGCTAGCTTTTAGCTGGTACTAACTTCAAGCATAAACCCAGGAAAAAAATGTACAATGGACGTCAATCCTAGTTGCAGGCGTTGTTCCACTTCTTTTAAGCTGGCAGAAAATGAGTGCCTAAGGTAATTCATGCTATCGAGTTTTTACACTGGGCTTCAACTCGGTTGCAAGGGACAGTAATTAAAGAGTGATCTGCGAGTATTTAGTCGGAACTTCCTCTGGGTTTCACAAACGACCCTAAAGTTTGTGTAGGAATTTTTTCTTGTATCATCACCTTGGTCTAGAGAAATGGTTTCCAACCCACTTTTTAAAAGGTCAAACTTTCAAGACCCACCTAAATTTAATGGACATGAGGAGGGGTGATTTTTTTAATGTAACTAAAGCATTGTGCGGTAGAGGACTGTCATTTACAGACAGCACATTTTTTACTGAAGTGGCCACTAACTTTGCACAGATGGATGGTTTTCCTGATAAAACCAAATAGCTCACTAAATGATGTGTGGAAATTGGGTTTTTGTTCATAGTATCACCAGGTAAAACCGATTTGTTTTGCTCCTATCAAAAGCTCTGTTTCCAGGGCACTTCCGAATTACAAAAAAAGTGCATCATTTTAGCTTTTCCTGAATAAATACAGTTCAATTACAGGTATCTATGGGTATCTACATTATGTTATAAACGACATCACACTTTCCTATACTCCACTACGATTGTCACATAATTCACTTTAAAAACTCTCATTTGGCAGTTGGATAAGGACATGTAAAACCAACCCCATTAGCAGCAATTTGTCAGAAGACATATAGCCTTCCATTTGACCTCTGCCTTTGAACCACCAAATGTGAATGATAAACTTGAATTAAACACATTTTTATTTATTGTTTGGACTTTGGTGAAAAGACAAAAATCAGCTGGTGACCCATCACTGGGTCGTTCCCCACAGTTTGAGAAATACTGGCCTAGGGACAGTATTAAAGGCTCCAATGCAGGTGAGAAAGCATGAATATCAATACTGACTTTCTTGAAAACAAGCGTCCAAATTTGGTGATCTAGCCATGTACTTATTTTCTCAGAGGATCTGTCAGTACCAAATGTTGTTTCAAGACTGAAGCAAAACTTAAGACTACATCATCAGTAGAAATGAAGCAAGTCTTTTGTCAACACAGCCTAAAAGAATATGTGATCTACAATTAACTGGGTCTTTATTTCTGCTGCTCTGAACAAGGGTTACCACGACTATTCCAAGCTAAGATTGTCTACTGTCATGTTCTCTTCAAATAGGTTGAACCTTTCTGAGTTAGAAACAGTCTTGTGGAATCACGTCATATCATAACTGAGATCATTGGTACATGATGGTAGGTTTTAAGCAGCCAACTCGCCGTGGGGTAGTACTGAGAATTCCATGGACATGTAACACTATAGGGTAAATTGTAGTTACAATATTATTTGGTAAACATGCAGGCTTTCAGATTTGTTCTCAATAATTATTAGTTTCAAGTCTGGACGCAGTGTCTTGTAAGGGAGCTTCAGAAGGCAATCCCTGTTACACAGAGGAAACGGCATCCTCTGAGGCTTTTCTTAAGTGTATGCAGCCACTTGGAAAGGGTTTGTGTCGGAAGGGCTTAAGGGAATTATTAGAAATTGGGTTTCTAGTTGGCAGAGGAATGCACACTGTCCAAGCAGAAACCACAATCCTAGTAAGGGTAAGTCAGATACACACTAGAAATTAACCTCTGCTCACCCCTCTGGCAGCTTGGTACAGAGCAGGCAGGTTTAATATAAAAGGCGATGTGTAAAGTATTTGTCCAACACCTCAAACAGTTACACAGTGAAAACACCACAAAGAGACGCCACATCATGTTATAAAAAATGAATTCGATTTTTATGAGCAAAACAAGACCAAAACAACAAAAGTCCAACAAGTAGAAGTCGAGATTTGAAATTTTAAAGAATAAACTGAGATGTAGTGCTTAAAAGCATAAAGCGCCAACTGGGGGTATCTGGTCGCAATAGGCAGGTATACATCCAAAGGAATAGGCCAATTGTGATGGAGCATGGGTCGGATACAGTCCCTGACAAGTTCAGATGAAGTTTTACCTTCTCAGGAATTGAGCCAAGTCTCCCGTTTGTGGGGAAAAAGTTCGCCAGGAGAGTGTCACTGGCTCTGATTTGCAGGCGTGAAGAGTCGGCTGGGCATTCTGGACAAGCGGACTGAAGCCTCAGGGTTGCCAGCGGCAATGCTTGCTGTGCAAAGAGACAAACATTTTGCACATCGAGCTGATTCTTTGCGTGAGCAGCACATTTCCAGAGTGAACAGGCCCATTCATGGTCATGAAAAGCCTGAAAGCTTGATTTCAGGGTCACAAAAACTACTTCCAAAGGCGCAGGACCTGAGTGGCACCTCTTGGAGGTCAGGAGCAGTGGGTGATGAGTTGGAAGTCTTTTGTGTCCCTGAGACTTCAGAAGAAGAGACAGCCAGCAGACTAGCCCCTGGAGTCACCATGGGGAACTGTGTTCAAGTTGAAGTTGCAGGTCCAGTTCTTCTAGCCCTTGTTGGGGGGGGGGCAGGAGGCAGCAGGTCAGCACAGTAGAAAAGCAGTTATTTCAGAGCAGCAGTGTAGCAGACCTTGTAAGAGCACAACAGTCCTTCGTCCTGGCAGAATAGCCACAGGTCCAGAAGAATACTGAGTTGGTGATGGCAGAGGTCCAGTACTAATGTACTAATACTCAGGCATGCCTTTGAAGCAGGGGAGACTACAAAGAAGGGTATTTTAAGTGCACTGAGGTCCTTCCTTCCTACCCTTGCTCCAGACTCACTACAGGAGGGTATGCAGCCCTTTGTGTGGGCCATGACACTGCCCATTCAGATGTAAATGTCCACCCCTCCCTACCATCCTTCCCAGGATTATTCATCAGGATGTGTATGGCCCATTTGTCACACCTAATGTCCCTTTGTGTGTGGCTGTCAAGAGGGAATGCACAAGCCCAGCTGTCACCCCACCCCAGACATGTATTGGAGGCAGGCAGAAGGGACCAAATGGTTAAAGTAAGAAAATGCCAACTTTCTAAAGGTGGCTTTTCCAGAATTACATTCTAAAATATGACTTCACCATAGCCATGATTTTAAACTGTGATTCCAGAGACACCAAATCTGGGGGTCCTGCCTTTCCCCAAAGGAAATTACAGTTATAAAATGTAATTCCAATGTTAAGCTATGGGAGAGATAGGCCTAGCAGTAGTGAAAAACTAATTTGGGAGTTTTTCAATACAAGGACATGTAAAACGTAAAAATGCATGTCATACTTTTTAAATACACTGCACCCTGCCCATGGGCTGTCCAGGGCCTACCTTAGGGGTGACTAATATACAGGGCTACTGAAATAATGTGATTGTGGGGCCACAGTGATTTTTGCATTGTTATAGATTTGCCCCAGCTGCCACCTAATTCATCATCTGCTGCATAATCTGCAGATTTTACCCCCAAAAATGTTGTTTCTACCTCAAACGGTTCAAAAGTTACTAAAAATGCAGCAACGCGTCTTGCCACACCATGTAAGGCCCTTTGCATAGCTGGACTGCTCACCCTCCTGTTGCCTATTGTTAATATTTTGGTGTTAAACTGGTACTAATGAGGTGGAACCAATGCCCAGGCAGTGTTACTAAGCTTAAAAATGATGAAATAATGAAGTAATACTAATACAAACTGTGCTGCATTATGCCACATTAGTTGCCTTTTCATGCCACATAATTTAGTGAACCATGCTGCATAATTAGCCCTCTCCTGCTGCATAATTCTAGTGTCCCTGCTTATATGCATTAAAAATGAAGGGTTAGGCCTGGAAAGAGGTTTCACTTGCAAAGTCGACATGGCTGTTTAAAACTGAACGCACATGCTCTGTAATGGCAGGCCTGAGACATGGTTAAGGGGCTACCTACGTAGATGGCACAATCAGTGCTACAGGCACTAGTAGCATTTAATTTACAGGCCATGGGGTCATGCAGTGTACTTTACTAGGGACTTATATGTAAATTAAATATGTCAATTTGGTATGATCCAATGTTAGCATGTTTAGAGGAGAGAGCACATGCCCCATTAGCTTTGGTTAGCAGAGGTAAAGTGCTCAGAGTCGTAAAGCCAACAAAAATGAGGTAAGAAAAAGAGGAGGAGGAAGGCAAAAGGTTTGGGGTGACCCTTCAGAGAGGGCTAGGTCCAACAGGAATCTACGACTGACCTCTGTAGTGGAGGAAGGCTTCATAGGTATTGGAAACAGTCTTGAATACTTTATTTGTTTGAGTGTAGGAAGTCGGTGTCAATATATAAATCTCTGAGGTGGGTGGGGAGCGGGAACAGTTGTGCTGAAAACAGATGGAGTTTTAATCTTTAGGACTAGGTAGCCCTCCAACATTTCTGTTTTAGTACATTATATATAACATAGTTTCTCACTGGCTAAAAGGGGTTTGGAGAGATTAGCCGATTCCAAAGAGAACATGGGGTCTAAATGTTGCATAAAATGTTTCCCCAAACTCTGGCTAGTAGGCCATAACTACTTGAGCAATTCACTTCCTCTAAAGACCATGTTCCAAAAAGTTCTGTCATTATTTGAGACATTGTCTAGATTGCGTGCTTTCAGAGCATGTTCTGATAATTATTTTCTGCTTTGTTTCTCCAAACATAACAATATGACCTAAACTTAATTTCCAATCCGATTAACAACCCAATCAAGTGATGATTGAAATCAGTCATTGCTCTGTGTCCCGGTGGCATCCAGTGCAGCACTTGGCTCTCTCATTGAGGCTGGAGAGAGCCCTTGAAGGAAGGGGTAACGTGGGTGCAAAGGAAAAAAAAAGACAAAACACTCGTAAGTACAAAATTATTTTAATTTAAATTATCAGTGTTTTTGTTTCCTCAACTAGCAGTGTTACAATTATTTTCTTTTGTTCTTGTTCAAAACTATAAGGACTACATACATGATCCCATCTTCTGCCATAGGACCAGTGGTGTCCGCTGCCCTGGACACCAGGAGACAAAGGCTTGTCTCTGCAGGGCATCATAGCAAAAGGGGGATGGACATCCAGCTTTCAGAACAAGTGGCGCAGCAGCCCCTTCCCACGTCAGCTGAACCCAAGCACTAGATCTTTGTCCTGAGAATTAGGGCCTTGTCTACATTGTTACCCCCAAACACTTATAGATTTTCAACACTTTGCTTTGGGTGTCAACTGATGAGCGTGATGACTTGAAGGAAGATCCCTAACAATTTTTGAACCATTAGCTCGTTTTTGACAGAGCTATAATTCATAATTTCTGCATGTGATATTCTGTCAGTGTTTTGGAAGTTTAGATGATTTAGGAAGTTAACGGCACATAAAAATGCTGCATAAATAAACAAGTCTTCTTTTGAGAGGACATAGGGTGCGAGATAGTCTTATTAACCCATTGATGATAATCACCTTTGTGATCAAATATTTATGTAAACTCAATTCTCAAAAACCCAAATGACTAGTGTAATGGAAATGTCTACAAGAGTAAGCATGCAAAGTTCCTTCATTTTTTTTGTCAGAAATTCTCAAAGTCATAAAGAAATATAATCTCGACCCAAATACCACCTTTAAAAATGAAACAGAATTTCTTGAGAAGTGCTGACTATGTTGAAGGACACAAAGTCCATGAATGGATACTTGTGGGGCATATTTACAAGATAGTTGTGCATCGCAGATGATGCACCACTTTTCTTGTGCCCCCCTAATGACACCATGTGTGCGCTGAATTTACAACATGGTGCACGTTAGGCCAGTAGCGTCAAAAATGTTGACTCTATTGTGGTGTTTTGGTGGTTTAACACCAACAATGATGGAGCTAATCCACCAAAGGCAAGGGAGGCCCATTGAATACAATGGGAGCGTCACTTTAACGCCTGCAATAAGGCACGCACTAAAAATGTGGCTACAATGGCGTTGAGATGCTATAGTGCCACAAGGGGCTAGTAAATCAGCCCCTAAGTGTCTGTTTGGGCATGCTCCTCAGTTGGGTTTGTCATACAGCTTGTGACACTTCTGAACTCTTGTTCCGGCTGAGAGGAGATGCAGCCATCAGGGTCTGAGTCTTACTGAGTAACAAAGATACTATCAGACATAAAGCATCTTCCTTCAAACCAAGTCTCACAAACATATGGTGCATTTTAATCAAGCCCCACCAACTGTTGGCATGACTGCTTTATGTTCTTAGGTTCAAGGTCGCCCCTCATACCAGGACAAAGATTTAGCGTCAGGGATAGCAGGAGCCCTTAGCTGAAGCCATCATCTCATACAGACCACTAGAGGGTGTGTACATAAGTCAATCTCCTTGTCTTTTGATGTTTCACATAGTACATAGCACCTGTGATTGAACTGAAAATCCCTCAGAGGTCTCGAGGTGATGGGGCTCTCGCACATCGTCTTTTAAGGTTCTACCATCTTCCGTCACTAAGGCTCCACCGGTCTGTATATTGCTGGATCCCTTTTCACATTCACTCACGAATCCCCTCCCCTACAGTGGCAGTCATAGCAAACCCTGTAGAAAGGAGGAAAGAAGACTGGGCCACTTTGCTGTGAATGGGCTGAATGTTCAACGTTTAAAGGCTAAATTGGAGGCACTGCTGTGATCACAATTGCAGCCCCTTATCCATGGGAGAGCACCTAGTTAGAAATGCATGCATCGGGTGAGTTCCCCCTTCCGGGGCACCAGATGGATGGCATAAACCTACATACAAAATGCATGCTGCAGCAGTGCTGCCCATTCCAACCCCCTTGTGGAAGAATAGTTAGCAGGGGCCCATGCATCTCGGAAGGAACATGGCTCAGTGTGTAGTTGGGCTGGAAAACTGTACAAGGAGCCCTTGCAGGAGGTGAGGTGGCTGGAAGAACACAACATGCAGTTCTTCAATGGCTCCACGAATTAACTCTAAAAGGATCACAAGTGCTCAGTACTAGCGGAAGACACAGTGTGCGTGGTGGAAAACAAAGGCCGCAGCTAGTGGCAGGAGGTGGTGGTGTAGTATGAGCAAATGATGGGGGGTTTGTTTCAACAAGTCGCAAATGCTACTCCTCGTAGACATCATGGGTGAAAAGGGCCATCATTTTGACCAGAGAATACTGTGTGGACTTGCAAAGGAAGACCCAGTGGCAGCTGTCGGCCAGGTCTGAGTTGAAACTACCATGCTTTAAGTGCTTTGCTAGACAGCCAGATCTGAAAGGGTTGTTGTGCACTAAAGAAAAAGAGTATCTCTCGCTGTCTCACCAGTGAGTGAGGCCACGACTACATTTCATGACCCCCTGGGTTCATCTCCGCTTTGAGGCAGGGATATATTTTCTAACTAGTGGAATGGAACATCTCAGCTAATGGCACCCAGTCGATGCAGAGAGTGCGTGCAGGATGGGTATGTGAGGTCGGGCTCTGGCGATCTTTATTCTACAGCCTTTCATCCGACGTAAGAAGGAGGGCGCATGCCGTCCTTAAGACCCCAGAAACGTACTTTGAGAGAACTGACTCCCATTGAGAAAAACAAGCGGCTTTGGCAAATGGTGTGCATGCCAGCCGGACGGGTTCATGGATGTAAAATCCATCTCCTGTGTATTGCACTTTTGGGGATGTACGGTGTGACCTGCAGATGTACAAATCAACACACACTGCTGGGAGTATTCAGAACACAAGTGGTCACGCATTACCTCTCAAGACGTGGTACTTAAACAGCAGAACATGCCACACTGTATCAACACCATGACTTTTTGAGCGACAAAAGCATTCACTGAAGTCAGTGTTTGTTACTTCATGAGTTGTAGAACAATTCATGACATTTCTATTTGTTATGATTGTACAGGAAGGAATTAAAAGGACCCACCATATATTTCGATCCGTTATGGTACACTGAATCGCTCATGAATTTAGGGCCTGCTCAGGCATTTCTTTGCCTCCTCTTACACTGGGCCATTGTATGAACCTTACACCATCTTTGGCTATTTCTGTTCGAGCTCACTGGGCCACTGTAGAATACAGCCCATCCTCAGCAATTCATCTTTTGCATCATACTGTTGCTTAAGCATATATACTTAACACACATCGCAGTGTAGGCCATGAGGTGTTAGGTGAACCAATGAGCGCCTTGATCTCTGCAGAAAAGCTTGTTTCTTCCAAACTACTGAACAAATGCACAGGTTATATGAAACAGGACGTAGGTCCCTTATGGCTGGGAATCCATGCTTCAGTTTAAACTTACAATTTTTCATGTCATTAAACAGTACTTTTCCAACCGTTATGAAGGGGCTGCCCCATGCTTTGGAATTCTACTGCACCTATGACGAGTGAAAGGACTTCGAGGTGGAGTACATGACGTGTTTGCGATGGCAGCTGCTGAGCATGAATTCCAGGTGAAAGCGAGTCTGGCACACGCCATGTGCTCAAGCAATCCTACTGCACACATGCAGACCTCAAAAGCCTTTGTACACATACTGAGCCTTAGTAGTATACACTGAACATTAGTAACTTTGTACACATCCTGACCTGTGGTGCGTGAAGAATAGAAATGAGTATCTCTTCTGTACTTTGCGTACCTTTGCACACTTCTGTTGCACTTTAGTACCTTATGTACACTCCTTGACCTCTTATCCAACCACCCTGAGTATATGAACATCCTGAGTCTTTGAGCAGATGCATCCTTTGCACACACCCTGAGCACCTCGTGTGTGCACTGTGAAACTGGAGATGATGTGCACCATTGTACAGTTCCAGCAGGAGCCACCACACCACCCGTGCATAGTCTGTCTATGATAAGAAGCACCAGTGCAGGCAAAACCAGATTAAAATATTAAAGCAAAGAGGGGCCAGGGCTGCTTTTTTCCTTCCTGAAAGCAACGGGTGGTCAGATGGAGCGCCTGCCACCTTGTCCAACCTCGTGGGATTGCCAGATGGAGAAACAGATGAAGAACTACAATAGTGGTCTAAGATCTCCGACCACAAGCCCTATGCAAGCATCGGACCAGATGAATGGGAGCATGCAGCGTCATGATGGAGGTAGCACCTGTCCCACATCATACAGATTACCTCTCCCGCCCATCAGCTCCTGCACTGGTGCCCAAGCCATGGCCTCCACCCAGTCCCAGTGCGGAGAGATCGTCCCCGCCGCCTCCCGGCTGAATGATGGCTGAAGTCACTGCTTGAGCTGGAGGCATGGCAAAGGTCTGTAGACATACCATCTTATTTATATATATATTTATATAAATATTTAATTTATGTACAGTGTCCGGTATCCCTGTCGATTACATCACAAATCGGGCACAGCTGGTGATCTGTAGAGGTCTCCACAGGTAGAGTGGTCCAGTTCTGTGCTGTCACAGTCAGAATCCTCATACGCTTGAACGATCTGTAGTGAAAGGCAGAATAAAACAATTACATTGCTGGTTACAGACACAGACAGATCGAAACACATGTAAAGTTATGGCGAGACATACCACTAACATAGATGTACACCGCTGGACAGAGCAAAAAACACAAAGATTAATTAGCGTCGACTCTAATTTTGCAAGTTGATATCGGTTACTTATGTATACTTTTCTCACTGTGTTTGGATAGGGAATAGTAATTAAACATTTCTACAACACTCTGTAGATATCAGCTGAGGAAAATAATTTTCTATGATCACATCTTGATATTCTAGACCAGTACCCTGGCATCATTTTTGCTGCCAGTTATTCCACGGAGCAGCTCTTTTTCTTCGTCTTTGCCTTGTGAGGACTTCGGTCAATCGAGTGTGTTTCTAAAACCGATACCATCCTGCAATAATTGTGCTAAGGAGAAAGTAACTTCTTTTTCAGCATAGATCTGTTATACATTGACATGCCCTGGAATGAAGTCTATAGTAAATGCGTTAGAACAGGGGAAAAGTAAACCATATTGATATGCTCCTTACTCTCCTTTGGGTCTTGATGAGCATCTGTTATCAAGCAATACTCTACACCAACAGTGTGCACATAGATACAGATAGATGCATTACATGTTTAAGTCAATAGGACAATGTACAAGGGGGCAATGTCTGAAGTATTCTGTAATCCACATATGCTTCATAAGGCTTCAGTGCATACAGCCAGCCAAAGCCCTATAAAAACTGGTGCTCTCTTCACATCTGTTTGGTCTCTACAATATTGTCTAATTTTCCTTTTTGAATCAAGTGTCTGCAGGAACCTTTTTGCTGCTAACTATGGGTGACGCAAGTCGATTGGCAAAACAATAGATCTGCTTAAAGTAGAATTCAAAAGACCTTAAGCAATATAGATTAATGTGATCTCAGAAATGCTACATTTCTGGGAAACAGTGGGCAGGGTTCAGTCAAACACGACGAACAAGAGTGATCTCTGCAAAAAAAAAAAAAAAGTAATTTCCCATAAAATGGTACAGCAAATCTTTGCGCTGGCTGAAAAATTAGGCAGTGAAGCGTAACCCTAACTTTAGCTCCCATTAAAACAAAATTTTTGCTACCTGAAAGTATAACATTTTTGGAATGAATGCCTTTTCAGCCTCTAATAACTTCCAAAGAATCTCTGGGCGATCGAAATGTGCACATTTAAAGACTTTGAGCTGTGCCATTAAGCTAAGATCCTTAAACCTGAAAGAGAAATATTGCCTTCCATCCTTATTAGCAGATGTGGTATGGTCTTCAACATCACAAATGGGTACGTCAACATTTTCATTCGGCCAAGAATAGAATTTGGAGACCTAGGAAGGACCCATGAAGATATTTTTTCTTCCTTCAACCTTTTTTCTTAAGAAACTCTCTACGACTCAGTGTCAGGCGGGGCCTTTGCCCAGTTAATCAAAGAAAACAAGGAAACTCTCCACACAGCTGTATTTTCTGGAAACATGGAGGTGTAGTCCGATCACTTTAGGGTTATCTTGTTAAATACAGAATGGCAGATGAAGCACCCTACTGCTCTGAAAAATCTCCAAGTAAATAGTGATTTCATTCTGATCCTTTGCTGCCGCCTCAGTGTGACCAGTGTCTATGTGATCTTGTTGACTTTCGTGGGGGTTATAGTGCACTGTAGTGCCAATCAGCGAGACTCAGCCTCCTAGGCGGGGGGGATTGCGAAGTGAAGCAAGTGTGACTCTATTTCATAATGTAATACGTTGTGATTTTGAAATCATACAATTTCATTCAGAGCAATATGGTACATAAACATGAATTTCATGGGACTACCAGGAGCTCTAATTGACGTACAAATATGCTAGTTCCCCTATACTTCCACTTGCCCTACATATGCATGGTCATTAAATGCTACCCATACCAAGGGAACTGTGTCCGCCATTATGGTCATAGCTGGATACTGACTTTGAATGTCCAATCCTTGAACATGTTCTTTAATACAAGGGATGCACTGAACTGTGCAAAAGCAGACCTACTCTTCCCGCTGTTTTACCATTTGTGTACATTGGATATGTGGGAGTTCTCGAAATGTAACAACGCAATGGGAAATAATTAGGAAGCAATCACTCAAAAAACAGCCTTCAGGTGTCCTTACCATGGGAAGACAAACTTGTTAGACTTTGTGAAAGATGTTGCTCATGATGGTACTAAGGAATTTGATATCTGAAAGTAGGATTACATTATTTTCCCTACATTCATCATGAAACTAGATAATACAATAGTCCAAAAGTCCTCTTGGTTGTGTAGTTTACGGTCTATCGTGAGGACCAAACAAAGGAGTTTCCAGGTAAGAACGTGTACCATCCTTAAAAATGCTCTGTGGCTCCTACGTTTCTTTCCATCAGTGCCTACGTTTTCTGCTACACGCCACTCTTGTAAGTAGCCATTAGCTAGACGAAGAGGCAGCTGTTGGCGCGCTAGTGGCTGGTGCCCTGGTGCACACCTTTTTGCCTTAAGCGTGAAGTCACTTTACGTTTCCTACAGAATGAAAGTAACAGGCTGAGTTTAAGACCTCTTTGCCTTGCAAGGGTAACTATTACAGAATCTGGGGTCATATGCATACCATGGACACCAAGATTTTTGTGTTCTGGATATTTATTTGTGTATTTAAAACGTCTGTTCTGCAAAACATTGACGTCTTTACATCAGTTGCCATTGCTCTTTCCGATGGGATTTGTTCTTGAAAGTCCAGTTTGTTTACAATACAATTCCCTATCGTGACCCACGTGTCTTACACTTCTTTTGTAATTAATTTTTTTGTTTAGCAACACTGTTCTTATTGTTGTGCTTGTGGTACTGACTCTCTTGCTTCTTTGCCCCGTGTGGATGGTCTGGTATGTTAAGTTACATTTTGTGTTTTTCCTGTCAAATCATATTTTTATTTGGGAATGAGTCAAACACTGATCAAAAGTATTGATGATGCCCTTGATCATTATTTTGCCTGGCGATGTTTATTGCGGTGAAGGTTTAACCAGGCATTCCCCACACTAGCAGCGGGGCAGGCTACAAGCTTGGCTACCTCGGTAAGGATTACTTCTCAGTGGTACTGATATAAGCGACCATGCTCTGTCTGGTTCCCGATGTTTAATGCAAAACAACTGTGGTCCACAGCCGCTGCTGCTGGAATGCACTGGTGCGTTAATGCTCATCGCTGTGGATTAAACCCCCACACAAGATAATGTAGGGCGCTTCTGAAAGCGTGAGATGGGCCATAATCCACCCTGCCTAAAGATACAGGGATCCCATTTCTCTCCCCCCCCCCCTTTAAGTTTCCTACTTATGAACTCCGAAACTGACATTGTGGTGAAGGCGACACGGATTTTGAAAGTCTTGACGTAAGAGGTTTTGTGCGCCGATGTTGAATAAGAAGTCATCATTAAGAGGACCTCGAGTACGCTGGTCTTAAAACTATCTGGGCATGAGTAGCTATCAACACCTACTGAGCTCAAGGGAGTGTGGTCTCCACTACCAGTACTATCTTACAGAAAGCATCATCATACTCAAGGGCAGCCGGATGCCGCCGCTGACCAGTCCTCTCACATTTGAGGATCCTGATGGTGCCTTACTTTAAGAGGACGGTATCTGACCTGGCGAAAGTCTCTGACAGAACACCAAAGTACTCATCGGAGGAAACTCGTGGGACCTTTTTCTTTTATCTATCTCTTGCTGTCATACCGGATTGTACCCTGGAATTCGTGGATGGAGCTGGGACTGCTATACAAGCCTTGTAGTTAAGTGACCAATGTTTGTATGGCAGGCACTGCACACTTGCTTTCTACCTTCTTCGAGGTTATTTCACTGCACTTACGTACGCTTAGATTAGAGTGCTTTCTCTGAGCAACGTTACCCAACCACACAGTCTCAATACAACCCACAAGAAATTGTGATTGCCGGCTAACCCGTCTGCTGAAAGTTACATACATAACCATAAAGAAAAATATGTGACCACTAATTAGATACAGCATTTGCAAAAACATTGCTGTCAGGCACAGGCTGTGACAACAAAGTGAGCATTTTGTGCCAAAATTGCAAAAAAAAAAAAAAAACAGAAAACGTGTGCAGACTAAACATGGGGGCAGAAAAAGAAATCGAAGGCGTTGAATAAGATATTATTTTAGGGTTCTGGTCGATGCTGTGAGTCTGCTTGAGGTCAAAGACAACTATTTACAAAGGCATAAATGGCTGAAAATATAGCATTTGCATCTGCCATGAATACACAAAAAGATTATTGGCAGACATAAATGGATTTGTGAACTGCAGATTTCTGTGCCACAAGTGCACGGCGCGATGTGAGCGTTCCAATGCGCGGTTAGACTTGTGAGTTTATGAACACAAACGCACCTATGTCTGTGAGCGTTCAAAAACTGACATCTGACAGATTCCAACCCTGGGAATGGTTAGAAAGTTACTTCCCCTTTCAGGACCTAAAAGGGAACAGGTCACCCTCACACTTACCGCGGGAGAAAGGAAATGAAAATGTCACTTACCCAGTGTACATCTGTTCGTGGCATTAGTCGCTGCAGATTCACATGTGTGGCACAGTCCGCTGCCTGGTGTTGGGCTCGGAGTATTACAAGTTGTTTTTCTTCGAAGAAGTCTTTTTGGTCACGGGACCGAAGGACTCCTCCCTCTTCGGCTCCATTGCGCATGGGCGTCGACTCCATCTTAGATTGTTTTCCCCGCAGAGGGTGAGGATGGAGTTGTTTGGTATAAATAGTGCCCATGCAATGGAGTGAATATGTATGTACGTTAAGAGTTTCTAATAATTATTTACAAATGTTCAGATGTTTAAGATTTATGATCTACTTCTAAACGGCTACAGGCTTCCCGGGGAGGTGGGAGGGTACATGTGAATCTGCAGCGACTAATGCCACGAACAGATGTACACTGGGTAAGTGACATTTTCAGTTCGATGGCATATGTTGCTGCAGATACACATGTGTGGCATAGATTATAAAGCAGTTACCTCCCCTAAAAGCGGTGGTTTAGCCTGTAGGAGTTGAAGTAGTTTGGAATAATGTTCTTAGTACAGCTTGGCCCACTGTAGCTTGTTGTGCATTTAGTACGTCTACACAGTAGTGTTTAGTAAACGTGTGAGGCGTAGACCAGGTTGCAGCCTTACATATTTCGCTCATAGGAATGTTTCCTAGAAAGGCCATTGTAGCACCTTTCTTTCTGGTTGAGTGTGCCTTTGGTGTAATAGGCAATTCTCTTTTGGCTTTAAGATAGCATGTTTGAATGCATCTGACTATCCATCTAGCAATGCCTTGTTTAGAGATTGGATTTCCTATGTGTGGTTTTTGAAAAGCTATGAACAGTTGTTTTGTTTTTCTGATTAGCTTTGTTCTGTCAATGTAATACATTAGTGCTCTTTTGATGTCTAATGTATGTAGTGCCCTTTCAGCCACAGAATTTGGTTGTGGGAAGAACACTGGCAATTCTATTGTTTGATTTAAATGGAATGGTGAGATTACTTTTGGCAGAAATTTTGGATTTGTTCTTAGAACTATTTTATTGTTGTGTATTTGAATAAATGGTTCTTGTATGGTAAATGCCTGTATTTCACTTACTCTTCTGAGGGATGTGATTGCAATGAGAAATGCGACCTTCCAGGTTAGATATTGCATTTCACAGGAATGCATGGGTTCGAAAGGTGGACCCATGAGTCTTGTTAAGACGATGTTAAGATTCCATGAAGGAACTGGTGGTGTTCTTGGTGGTATAATTCTTTTTAGCCCTTCCATGAATGCTTTAATAACTGGTATTCTAAATAGAGACGATGAATGAGTAGTTTGTAGGTAAGCAGATATTGCTGCGAGGTGTATTTTTATAGATGAAAAAGCGAGATTTGCTTTTTGCAAATGTAGTAAGTAGCCTACTATGTCTTTAGTAGAGGCATGTAATGGTTGTATTTGATTGGAATGGCAGTAGTAAACAAATCTTTTCCACTTAGATGCATAGCAGTGTCTAGTGGAAGGTTTTCTAGCTTGTTTTATGACCTCCATGCATTCTTGTGTGAGGTCTAAGTGTCCGAATTCTAGGACTTCAGGAGCCAAATTGCCAGATTCAATGATGCTGGGTTTGGATGCCTGATCTGTTGTTTGTGTTGTGTTAACAGATCTGGCCTGTTGGGTAGTTTGACATGCGGTACTAGTGAAAGGTCTAGTAGAGTTGTATACCAAGGTTGTCTTGCCCATGTGGGTGCTATCAGTATGAGTTTGAGTTGGTTTTGACTCAACTTGTTTACTAGATATGGAAGGAGAGGGAGAGGGGGAAAAGCGTACGCAAATATCCCTGACCAACTCATCCATAGAGCATTGCCTTGTGATTCGCGGTGTGGGTACCTGGATGCGAAGTTTTGGCATTTTGAGTTTTCTTTTGTTGCGAACAAATCTATCTGGGGTGTTCCCCAAATTTGAAAGTACTTGTTCAGAACTTGGGGGTGAATTTCCCATTCGTGGACTTGTTGGTGGTCTCGCGAAAGGTTGTCTGCTAGTTGGTTTTGTATTCCTGGAATAAATTGTGCTATTAGGCGAATGTTGTTGTGAATCGCCCACTGCCAAATTCTTTGTGTTAGGAGGCACAATTGTGTTGAGTGTGTTCCTCCTTGTTTGTTTAAATAATACATTGTTGTCATGTTGTCTGTTTTGACAAGAATGTATTTGTGTGTTATTATGCGTTGGAAGGCTTTTAACGCTAGAAATACTGCTAACAGTTCTAGGTAATTGATATGAAATTTTGTTTCGTGTATATCCCATTGTCCTTGAATGCTGTGGTGATTGAGGTGTGCTCCCCACCCTGTCATGGAAGCGTCTGTTGTTATAACGTATTGAGGCACTGGGTCCTGAAATGTCCGCCCTTTGTTTAAATTTTTGCTGTTCCACCATAGAAGCGAGAGGTATGTTTGGCGGTTTACCAACACCAGATTTTGAAGTTGACCCTGTGCCTGTGACCATTGTGATGCTAGACACTGTTGTAAGGGTCGCATGTGTAGTCTTGCGTTTGGGACAATGGCTATGCATGATGACATCATGCCTAGAAGTTTTAGCACATGTTTTGCTTGTATCTTTTGGTTTGGAAACATAGCACTTATTACCTTGTGGAATGCCTGCACTCTTTGTGGACTTGGAGTGGCAATTCCTTTTGATGTGTTGATGGTTGCTCCTAGATATTGTTGTGTTTGACACGGTTCTAGGTGTGATTTTGTATAGTTGATGGAAAACCCCAGTTTGTGAAGGGTTTGTATGACAAATGTGGTGTCGTTTGCGCATTTTTTTACTGTGTTGGTCTTGATTAGCCAATCGTCTAGGTAAGGGAACACATGTATCTGTTGTCTTCTGATGTGTGCTGCTACTACTGCTAGACATTTTGTGAACACTCTTGGTGCAGTTGTTATTCCGAATGGCAACACCTTGAATTGGTAATGTATTCCTTTGAATACGAACCGTAGGTACTTTCTGTGAGAAGGGTGTATTGGTATATGAAAGTACGCATCCTTTAGGTCTAATGTGGTCATGTAATCTTGCTGTTTGAGCAGTGGAATGATGTCTTGTAGTGTGACCATGTGAAAATGGTCCGATATGATGTAGGTATTTAGTGTCCTGAGATCTAATATTGGTCTTAATGTTTCGTCTTTTTTTGGAATTAGAAAGTACAGGGAGTAAACTCCTGTGTTTTTTTGTTGTACTGGTACTAACTCTATTGCATCCTTTTGCAGTAGTGCTTGAACTTCTAGTCCTAAAAGTTCTAAATGTTGTGGTGACATTTTGCGTGTTTTGGGGGGGATGTTTGGTGGGAAGTTGTGGAATTCTATGCAATAGCCATGTTGGATTATTGCTAATACCCAATTGTCTGTTGTAATCTGTTGCCAAGATTGGTAGAATTGGCTTAGTCTTCCCCCCACTGGTGTTGAGTGAAGGGGTTGCGTGACTTGAAAGTCACTGTTTAGGTGGAGGTGTTTTTGGAGTCTGGAATCTTCCCCTACTCCTTGGGAATTGACTCCCCCGATATCCCCTGAAACCTCCCCTTTGGAAGGAACCCTGATATGGTGTGGTTCTTGTTTGTTGGCTGGTGGTGTCTGTGGGTTGGCCACGAAACCCCCCTCTAAATGGAGTTTTTCTGAAAGAGCCTCTGCTCTGCGGGGAGTAGAGTGCGCCCATGGCCTTGGCCGTGTCTGTGTCCTTTTTAAGTTTTTCAATGGCTGTGTCCACTTCAGAGCCAAAAAGTTGTTTCTCGTTGAAGGGCATATTAAGGACAGCCTGCTGGATTTCAGGTTTGAAGCCTGAAGTGCGTAGCCAAGCGTGTCTCCTTATGGTGACAGCAGTGTTGACTGTTCTCGCTGCAGTATCGGCTGCGTCTAGTGAAGAGCGGATTTGATTGTTTGAGATCGTTTGTCCCTCTTCCACTATTTGCTGCGCCCTTTTTTGGTATTCCTGGGGAAGATGGTCTACGAGAAGTTGCATCTCGTCCCAGTGTGCTCGGTCATATCTGGCCAGCAGCGCTTGTGAATTTGCGATGCGCCACTGGTTGGCTGCCTGTGATGCTACTCTTTTCCCTGCCGCATCAAATTTTCGGCTTTCTTTGTCCGGAGGTGGGGCGTCGCCAGATGTATGTGAATTTGCTCTCTTGCGAGCTGCCCCTACTACCACGGAGTCAGGTGGTAACTGCGAAGTAATAAACGCTGGGTCTGTGGGTGGTGGTTTGTATTTCTTATCCACCCTTGGGGTGATGGCTCTTGATTTTACGGGCTCTTCAAAAATTTGTTTTGCGTGCCGTAACATCCCTGGTAGCATTGGGAGACATTGATATTGGCTGTGTGTAGCCGAGAGGGTGTTAAATAAAAAATCATCCTCTATAGGATCGGAATGCAGTTGGACATTGTGGAATTCTGCTGCCCTAGCCACCAGTTGCGAGTATGAGGTACTGTCCTCTGGCGGTGACGGCTTTGTGGGGTATGACTCGGGATCATTGTCCGGCACTGGGGTGTCATACAGGTCCCAAGCGTTTTGATCCTGATCGTCATGACTTATGGTAGTTTGCGCTGGTGAGTGCATTTGTGGCGGTGTTTGTGCCGGCGATGCCTGTGGTGGAGAGGGCGGAGGCGTGACTTTTTTAACCACTTTGGCTTGTGGTTGTGCGTCATCCTTTGGAAGTTCGATCCTTCTTTTCCTCATGATTGGGGGAAGGGTTGATATTTTCCCTGTGTCGTGCTGGATGTACAGTCTCTTTTGTGTGTAGTCCGATTCTACACTTTGGAGCTCTTGTCCAAATCTGTGCATTTGGCCACTTATTCCTTGTTCCTCTGAGTAGGATGAAGGTGTGGTATTTTTCGGCGCCGAGAGAGAATCTTTTTTCGGTTTCGGCACCGACAGAATTTTTGTTCCTTTCGGCATGGATTCTCGGTGCCGATGTTTTTCGGTGCCGGTATCTTGTTTTTGTCTCTCGGAGCCGCTTTCTCGGCTCCGAGGTTGCTCCATGGCGGTCCCTCGACCGGAGTCGGGTGTCTTCGCTATGGGCGTGCCCTTTTTCGGCGCCTTCGACGGGTCGCCTGTTTTATGGGTCGAGCCATGGCCTGTTGGCAGTGGCGTCCCCTGGGCTTTCGGTTTGTCGATGGATTTACTTTTCGACGTCTTACTCACGGTTTGTTGCTGTTGTTCGACGTCGGAGTCTCCGGATTCTGATTCCGGAACCGAGAATGTTTCCTCTTCCTCGTCGAAACGTTGTTTTGTCGACGTGGATGCCATTTGTTGACGCCTGGCTCTTCGGTCCCGGAGTGTTTTTCTGGACCGGAAGGCTCGACAGGCTTCACAGGTATCCTCCTTGTGCTCGGGGGACAAGCACAAGTTACAGACCAAGTGCTGATCTGTATAAGGATACTTACTGTGACATTTTGGGCAGAAACTAAACGGGGTCCGTTCCATCGGCTTCGATGTCGCACGCGGTCGGGCCGACCAGGCCCCGATGGGGGATCGAAACTACCCCAAAGTCTTCCGATGATCGGTGTCGATGTACCTAACTATCCCGATACCGAACGGAACAATACCGATGCTTTCTTCCGAGATTCTGACTAACTTTCCGAACCGAAACACGGAGCGAAAAGGAATACGTCCGAACCCGACAGCGGAAAAAAACAATCTAAGATGGAGTCGACGCCCATGCGCAATGGAGCCGAAGAGGGAGGAGTCCTTCGGTCCCGTGACCAAAAAGACTTCTTCGAAGAAAAACAACTTGTAATACTCCGAGCCCAACACCAGGCAGCGGACTGTGCCACACATGTGTATCTGCAGCAACATATGCCATCGAACATTACTTTTTTCACGATGGAGAAATTGGAAACAAAAAAAGAAGAAGAAAACATGTAAAAGTTTAGTCCAGCATATGTATGGGCTTTGACTTTAGTTTTTATCCCCTGAATCGGGCAGTGTTTTTTTTAAATAGTGTATTACACTATCCCAATTTAGCCACTAGGTGGTAGTAGAATGCAACACGAGGGAATTTGTAGGCGTTAACAGCCAAGCACAAAGACAGTGACATTCCTGCCCTGAGCCATGATACATAGAAACAATTTCACTGCGTGACAGTCAGACAGTTAAGCCACTGCTTTGAGAGCAGAAACATAAACAAATACCACTGCTGCGCACACACGGTCAAAAGACAGATTTACATCACTGTTCAGAAAAAGAAAAACACAGATGGAAATAAGCAAACTGCTGGGCAACGACTGTCAAACCCAGAAGTGGCAGAATGCGGTACACTGCTGGGAGAGTGGTGCGCCCGTCCTGAAAAAGACAACACTAAAGGGCTGATTTATAGATAGCCTGCTTTGCCGCTGTGTAGAGAAGACGATGCTTCTGCAACACCAGTCGAGACAAGGCTTACTAAATTAAATATGCCCATCCTCGCGTACTGTTTCCGCCACAAAAACGGCCCCTGCGCGCACATGGTTGGAGGTAGGTGGAGGAAAAACAACCGGTCAGTCGGTCAGTCAGTCGGTCAGTTACTTTGGTGTCTGCGTTTGAATGATAAGGGATTGTGTGCAAATGAACAAAACTCCCACGGGCGCTCAACCAGATACTATTCAACATTTGTAAGACGACTTCCTTATCAGCACCCCAGAAACCCACGCCAAAAAGTGTTGTCACCAGTCTCCCATCAGCCCCACTTAACGTGGGAAATTCTTCCCCTGGGACCCACCGCTTTGTGTTCAGTGATGAGCTGGGTCTTGACCTGCTGGACAACGGCTTCCTTCTCCGAGAGCCCATCAGACTGTGTCAGGATGTCCAGCGGGATCTCAGAGCCCTGGGACAGCAGGTCATCGGAGCGGTCATCCAGGCGCTCGTCTGTGTTGGTGCTGACCACATCAGGGGTGCCGCAGTGCGAGTGGTCACTTGTGTTCCCCTCCTCCCCATCTGAGAAGTTTTCAGAGCTGAAGGTGGAGCGGGACTGGTGTTGGCTCATCCCCTGAGACCAGCTGCAAAAGAAGTGGAAGTTGTTGTAATTTACCCTCCTAAAAAAGCCCTCACATACTTAAGTATACTAAACTAATCCAGATTTACTAAGCACTTTTTATTCAGAAAGAGTCCTGTTTGTTATACACCTCCCAAAGAACAAGAAGTTACTTACCTTTGGTAACCCTTTATCTAGTGGATACAGAGTCTACCTGGAGTTTGCTCACATTCTGAACATCCCAAGAGCCCATCTGCAGCCACAAACCTTTCCCCAAAAGCCACCCCACGCTGATAGAGGGCGCCAGCACCAATTTAAATCTGAATGCTCCACTGTGTGAAGTCACTGGAAAACAAAGCCCCATCGGCATGCTTGTGTCAGTTACTATCCATTTTTTAACACGCCTTTAAAGCTAACAGATGAAACCGACTCAGGTGCATTTCTCATAACTGTTAACAAATTCAGAACACTGGAATTATGCTGATGTGAATTATGACATAAACCTTGACTATAACTTGACTCGGAGTAGAAACCATGTGACGATTGAGGAATCTGCATGTAGACTTTGTATCCACTAGAAAAAGCCGAAGCTAACTACTTGGTCTTCTGATAGATACTTCTACCTGCAAATTCCTCACCTTTTAAACAGATTCCCCAAGCAATACCACTCCCAGAGATGGGAGCACAGCTTACTAGACCCAGAAGTCTTGAAGACCTGGGCGGTCAAAGTGTCCATCCCTTCTCACTTCCGAATCTAAACAGCAGATGTCTACAAGCAGAACCCCTCTAGCTAGGGCAGAAGCACAGGATTTGGCTCTGGTAGAATAAGAACAAATACCTTCAGGCGGGTCACTGTGTGCCATGGGGGAACATATCTTGATACACAAGATGATCCATCTGGACACAAAAGATGATTCATCTGGACAGCATCCTTTTGTGAGCTGCTTTTCTTTTCATTTTTACAATGTATCCAACGAAGAGTTGGTCGAATCTGAACTCATAGGTTCTGTCTATGTAAAAGCTTATTGGTCTTTTAGGGTCAAGGCGGTGAAGTCTTTCTTCCTCCTCGGTGGGGTGAAGAGGCGGGTAGAATGTAGAAAGAGTAATAGACTGACCTAAATGGGACTGAGTAACCACTTCAGGCAGGAAGGCAGCCCTAGTTTGTAATACCAGTTTTCAGGAAAGAAGGTTGTGAATGGCGGTTGTACACTTAAAGCTGGTATTTTGCTGACACATGGTGCTGATGTGACTGCAACCAAGAAAATTGCTTTGAAAGAAAGGAATCTCAAGCGGCAACTATGCATAGGTTCAAAAAGAGCATACATCAAATATGTATCGACCAAATTAAGGTCCCATTCTGGGTATCTGTTTGTGAGACCCTTCAGGAAATATAAGAAAATGGGGGACTCAAATAAAGAGGGTTAATCAAGTAACACAGGAATGCTGTTAGGGCTAACAAGTAAGCTTTAACTACTGCAACTGAATAGCCCTGCTGGACTAAATGTAAATCAAAACAGAGTGTATCAGATAAATGATCCCCATTAAAAAAATATAACCAATCTGCTATAATAAATCATCTTGGTGGAAAGACCAGTGGCATAACAAAACTTGAGGGGGAACTCCCTGCAAAGTACATGGCGTTCCTCCCTCCCCCCACCGGCACCTACCACTTTGCCCCGCTACCAAGAAATCAGGTATATTTCGAATTGAAACCCCCAACATTTGATTAAATGCTCCTATATTGTCTTGCTCAAAATTCTAATAAAGGGAGAAACACTCTTTATATGTAAACTACGCCATCTGTAAAGTTATTGTCAAGAGCAGATTAAATAACTGAGACAGTGATCAGAACAATGCGAAGGAGCAGTTCTATTGTCTCAGGAACTGCCTATTGCTGAAGAACAACTATTTAGGGTCTGAATTAGCATTGACATTGATGAAAAATAACTTGAAACCTTGAAAGACACACCCAAACCTGCAAATTCACAGACCTGAGTGACAATATACACGAGGGAAGCGATGATGGCAGTAGCAAACCTCAATTTTTTGCAGTTTTATATATTGCAAACTCGAACCAAAGGTATGGAGCGCTTTACATAAGCACCATTGCATGACAGATGGACACATTCATTTTTAGGCACGGGGAGATTAAGTGAATTGCCCAGAATCACAGGATGTTGAGCATCCGCCGAGACTTGACCCTGGTTCCCCAGCTTCAAAGGTGGCTGCTCTAGCCTGCAGTCATGCCACCTCCCCACCCCCTTCATTTCACAACTGTAGGAGGCTGGCCCGGCTTATAGTGGGTACCTTGTGGTACTTACACCTTGTGCCAGGTCCAGTTATCCCTTATTAGTAGATTAGTAGTGTTCTAGAAGCTTAGGCTGATAGGGGTAGCTATAGCAGAGCAGCTTAGGCTGAACTAAGAGACATACAAAGCTCCTACTATACCACTTATATCATATAGCACTATATCATAAGAAACACAATACTCAGAGTTACTAAAACTAAAGATACTTTATTTTAGTGACAATATGCCAAAAGTATCTCAGAGGATATACTACCTTAGGAGGTAAGTAAAAATACACAAAATATACATACAAACCAAAATCAGCTAAGTAAACAGTTAGAAAAGTAGTGAAAACACTGTAGAACACAATAGAATGCGACAGGAGACAAAAGGCCTAGGGACAACACAAACCATATACTCCAAAAGTAGAATGTGAACCACGAATGGACCCCAGGCCTAGTGTAGTGTGTAGAGGGTCGCTGGGAGTGTAAGAAAACACTAAGGGTGTCCAAGATACCCCACCCCAAGACCCTGAAAAGTAAGAGTAAAGTTACCCTACTACCCCAGAAAGACAGTAAAGTCAAGATAGGGGATTTTGCAAAGGCAACAACTGACTGCAAAGCACTGAAGACGGATTCCTGGACCTGAGGACCTGTAAAGGAAGGGGTCCAAGTCCAAGAGCCAAGCAAGTGTCCGGGGGGGGGGGGGGGGCAGGAGCCCACTATACCCCGGATGAAGGTGCAAAAGGGCTGCCTCCGGGTGGAAGAAGCTGAAGATTCTGCAACAACGGAAGGTGCCAGGAACTTCTCCTTTGGTCAGAAGATGTCTGATGGCGTGCTGGAGGATGCAGAGTTGTTTCCACGCAGGAAGACCGCAAACAAGCCTTGCTAGCTACAAGAGTCGCGGTTATAGTTAATGGATGCTGCCCGGGCCCAGGAAGGACCAGGAGGTCACCAATTGGGAAAAGGAGACAGAGGGGGTGCTCGGCAACAGAGAGAGCCCACGCAGAAGCAGGCAGCACCTGCAGAAGCACTTGAGCAGGCGTTCAAGAAATCTGAGCACAGTGGTCGTCTCAACACAACAAAAGAGGGTCCCACGAAGCTGGTGGTCAACTCAGCGAGTTGAGCAATGCAGGACGGAGTGCTGGGGACCTGGGCTGTGCTGTGCACGAAGGAATCCTTGCGCAGCTGCAGATCATGCAGTTTACAGAACTACTGACTGGCGTGGGGAAGGAAGGACTTACTGCCACCAAATATGAACAGAGGGACCACTGGACTGTCGGGGGTCACTTGGATCCAGCTCCTGTCTTCCAGGGACCACGCTTGTCAAGATGAGAGGGGACCCAGAGGACCAGTGATGCAGAAGTTTGGTGCCTGCCCTAGCAGGGGGAAGATTCCGTCGACCCATGGGAGATTTCTTCTTGGCTTCCAGTGCAGGGTGAAGGCAGACAGCCCTCAGAGTATGCACCACCAGGAAACAGTTGAGAAAGCCAGCAGGATTAGGTGCTACAATGTTGCTGGTAGTCGTCTTGCTACTTTGTTGCGGTTTTGCAGGCATCCTGGAGCAGTCAGCAGTCGATCCTTGGCAGAAGACGAAGAGGGAGGTGCAGAGGAACTCTGGTGAGCTCTTGCATTCGTTATCTGAGGAGAAACCCACAGGAGAGACCCTAAATAGCCCTCAGAGGAGGATTGGCTACCTAACCAGGTAAGAGCCTATCAGGAGGGGTCTCCTCTGACGTCACCTGCAGGCACTGGCCACTCAGAGGTCTCCATTGTGCCCTCACACCTCTGCATTCAAGATGGCAGAGGTCTGGGACACACTGGAGGAGCTCTGGGCACCACCCCTGGGGTGGTGATGGACAGGGGAGTGGTCACTCCCCTTTCCTTTGTCCAGTTTCGCTCCAGAGCAGGGGCTGGGGGATCCCTGAACCGGTGTAGACTGGTTTATGCAAGGAGGGCACCGTCTGTGCCCTTCAAAGCATTTCCAGAGGCTGCTCCCCAGCCCTTAACACCTATTTCCAAAGGGAGAGGGTGTAACACCCTTCCTCAGAGGAAATCCTTTGTTCTGCTTTCCTGGGACTGGGCTGCCCAGACCCATGAGGGCAGAAACCTGCCTGAGGGTTGGCAGCAGCGGTAGCTGCAGAGAAAACCCCAGAGAGCTAGTTTGGCAGTACCCGGGGTCCATGCTGGAGCCCCGGGGATGCATGGGATTGGCACCCCAATACCAGATTTGGCTTGGGGGAGAATTCCACGATCTTAGACATGTTACATGGCCATGTTCGGAGTTACCATTCTGAAGCTACATATAGGTATTGACCTATATGTAGTTCACACGTGTAATGGTGTCCCCAAACTTACAAAGTCCGGGGAAATTGCCCTGAACAATGTGGGGGCACCTTGGCTAGTGCCAGGGTGTCCTCACACTTAGTAACTTTGCACCTAACCTTCACAAAGTGAGGGCTAGACATATGGGTGACTTATAAGTTACTTACATGCAGTGTAAAATGGCTGTGAAATAACGTGGACGTTATTTCACTCAGGCTGCAGTGGCAGTCCTGTGTAAGAATTGTCTGAGCTCCCTATGGGTGGCAAAATAAATGCTGCAGCCCATAGGGATCACCTGGAACCCCAATACCCTGGGTACCTAGGTACCATATACTGTGGAATTATAAGGGTGTTCCAGTGTGACAATCAGAATTGGTGAAAATAGTCACTAGCCTGCAGTGACAGTTTTAAAAGCAGAGAGAGCATAAACACTGAGGTTCTGGTTAGCAGAGCCTCAGTGATACAGTTAGGCACCACATAGGGAACACATATAGGCCACAAACTATGAGCACTGGGGTCCTGGCTAGCAGGATCCCACTGACCCAGGCAAAAACAAACTGACACACAAGAACAAATTGGGGGTAACATGCCAGGCAAGATGGTACTTTCCTACAACAACCACCTCCTGTCTTTTTTCTCTTACTACTGTTTATAAAGAGGGAGAATAGCTCAGTAGGTTAAGGCACCTCTTCCAGATATATTCTATGCCTTGAAAGCAGCAGGCTGAGTCTCAGGGAAACCTGTATATCCTGTCCGTGGCATCACCAGGGTTGGTGTCACCACACATGGACATCCTCCCATATCCCATTTTCCGTTTGCGCAGTAGGATTGTTTGCTTGAGTTGGGCTGTGCGCTTCCATAACATAGGGTGGGCCAGACAGGAGAGGCTGCTGTATGCACACAGGGAGAGGTTCCCTCCAGAACAGCAGGACTCTCTAGAAGGGCCCAACTTTCTTTAGAAGCACATACAGCCTTATATACAGACATTTGGGTGTCACCCCTTCTGAAGAAGTGAAGTCCAGATGAATTATGCGGAGGGACAGCCACGCCGGTAAACGATTTAGCCCATAGCCTCTCACTACAATTCAATATTGAAATGGTACCCAGGGATTTAAAATGTGACTTTGACGTCCTTCTCCAGATGTGAATCATGTTTATACATGTTATTTTTCTCCAGAAATTATAATATACCGTTGTATATGTGCTGTAGAGTACAGCAGATGTTCAAAGTTAGAAAAGTTTGGAGAAAAAAAACCTTTCTCTAACTTTCCACCTGCCTTGAGGAGGTTATATTTCTGGTGCAAATCCCTATCCACAAATGTGTAGGTAAATAGGGATTTTGCACACAAAACATGGCTGGTTGCTTGCAATGCTTAAAATGGAAATCGAAAAGTGTAAGTGCCATATGATCTAGAGTACGTTTGCTCCTGAGAAGTGCTGGTACTCTCCCATTAAAAGTGGTGCAACAGTGCTGTGAAGTGCAGGTGCTCTCCCTTTCAGATTTCAGAAGTGAAGTCATCAGTACCAGGAAGCCCATTTAAACACTGGTTGCTTGGGAACGGCCACCCACAGCACTCCTCCTTGACGCAAAGTAGAACAAAGCGCAAGCTGTTCCTAACACTGCCTCCAAAAGACATTTCTGGATCACAAACTGTAGAAAACAAATGAAGAGGACTCGGGCTTTCCAACAGAAAATAATAATTTCTTCGATTCTCTCCCTCTTAACTGCTTTGCAAGCAGCAGACACTTCGAAGGAATTAGAAACTCTTAAACGTCTCATTACATTTTAACATAATGGTGAGTGGAGGGGAGAAGCACTCAGTGGGATTCATGCTGGCCCTCTCAATCTCGTGACGTGCTAGTAAGTAGGAGGTTACAATGACAGAGGCAGCTCTGAAAACCCCAAATTAATGGCAGCACCCAACAGCTCTACGGGACGGATTGTCATCATCATTAATGCCAACTGCTGATAAAAATGCCTGGAGTGTATTTCAAATTTAAGGAGGCCAAGGGCATTGTGCTCCATCATTACCATCCGCTTAACTTCAGGATTCCAGGACCCTCTGCGGCCTAACATTATTTACATTGGGTTACCCCCCTGCATGAGTGTCCAAGTTTATACAGGGCATTTTCATCAGTTTTCTGGTAAAAAATAAGGGGGGACAGACAGAAATGAACTCCTATGTGAATGAGAAATATATTTTTTTTAAATGCATGCAGTTGATCATAATTTAACCTGTTATAGACTAGTACATATTGTGCAGATTGACATGGAAGATAGACCACGTGGGAGGCTTTCATTCCCTCATCAAATGTCTCATTTTTACAGTACCCGACTACCGAATCAAGCATTAATACAAAGCATATCCTGGTCAGCTTAAATTTGTGGATTTATTTTTCTCATTGAGCGTTTGGCTCTGTCCATATATAGGAATATGCTGTGCAACCGTTTTCAGCAAGGCGCAGGATAAAAGCATCTTCTCGCCTCAAAGTTTTGTTACTTTATAATTATTGTGGCATGGTCACACTACAGCCCCCGTGCCTCATTGTGGTGCAGTGTGAACAGAAGGCGCTTCTTTCCTCCCCTGTAGGCCTCCAGAAGATGCCTGCATTAGGGGGTCCAATAGATGGTTAGAGTGTCAGGGACGCAGACAGGGTGCTCACTCTCAGGTGACACTGTCCCTTTGTTCCGGTGCTCAAGCCGAGCCCGCAGTCGGGGGATACGGAGTGAGGTTCTGCTCTGCCAGAGAGGACGGCACCCGGCCCGACGGAGGTAAGGATCCTGAGAGATCGACAGGGTGTACTGGGGCCCCTCCGATTGTATCAGCATAAACCTGGAGCTGTGCATTTCCAGATTGAACTGTGTGGTGTTAGATGGGCACGTGGTTTCCCAGACTGAACCTTGTGTTGATAAACTTGGAGTTGTGCTTCCCCAGACCTGAGGAGTTTAAATGGTACAGAGAATTTGACCAGAGCTGCTCGCCAGAGCTCAGTGCTTTAAATGGGCCGGTACTCTCCGGTACTGAGTACCGGCACTTTTTTATTTTGAGAGGGAGAGTACCGGCACATCTCAAGAAAAACGTAATACTTTTAATTGGAGAGTACCGGCCCTTCTCAGAAACAAGCAGGTACTCTGGCACAGAGTACCTACACTTCTATTTTTCCATTTAAAACACTGCTGATTACTAATACTTTTCATATCGCCTCTCAACTGTCCCCCAATCCTGGCCATTCTGGCCCTCCTCACCACTCACTTCCCAGAGTTTGCCAGACACAGCACGGCTGTGAATAGCTAAGAGCGAAGAGCGAGGAAGGCGGTAGTGCGCGCGCCATGAGCTGCTCGTCACAGGCCAGACTCTAGCTTACTCTTGCACACTGCACTCTCCTTCTGTCGGTCTCAGGTCCCCTCCCGCACACTAGGAGCCCTTCTTGTGTTCACCAGGAACGCCCCTCCTGTCTTGTCTAATGCCACCTTCTGAGCCCTCCTCGCTGTTATTTCAGGTTTCCTCCTGAACATCACAATCTCTCTTCGTGGTTGTCTCAGGCCAGTCTCTTGCACATCATAAACTATTCTCCTGTTTTACGACTCCCCCTGCACCACATGAGCTCCCCTCTGGCACCAGACGCACACCTCAAGGCTCAGTTTGTGGTTGCAGTGAGTAACCCCAACAATGAAGCACTACCACCACAACCCCTTCCCCCTCTCCCACCCTTGCAGCAACCCCCTCCAATAAAGCATCCCTGCCCCCCCCCCTTGCAAATATTGTAATGCCTTGCAACGGCAACCCGGTCCCTGGGTCCCTAAATACAGCAGCCCTCACGACAGACAACAAGACATGTGGATGTGATAGAGTCTACTAGAAGTACTGTACTCACACCTTGCAGCTTTGATTGCAGACCGCTGGCGTCCTGTAAATTATGGTTCCACTGTGAATGCACATGCAGTTTGCACTGTGCATGACCACAACACAGTCACACCCACCCAGCCCCACCCAAGACCACGCAGCAGCATCTGTCATGCAAACATATGACGCACAGTGACAAACTGCCATTGCTCAGGAGTGACAGCATATAAAATAAACTGGTCCAAGGCCCAGACCAAGTCAGTGTACTGTGCTGAGGGGGCCCCCTGGACTTCGAGGGCCCCGCCCCTTGAGCGTTGCAGGTGCTAATATTACACCACTGGAAAAGATGTCCAGAGGGAAGAATTATGTCCACCACTTCAGGGGATAAACAGAATTTATTCTGGTTGCCCTACTCAATCTTCAGGTCAATAGATGGAGGCTCTGGGGGTTGGGATATAGAGCCTTCCCCTATGACTGAGAAAGGACATTCACCCCATGAGTGAGATGGAGAGGAGGGTATAGGTAAAGGTGAACACGATCTCCATACCACACCCTTCTTGGTCAGTCCAGGGTAATTATGATTACTTGGGCCTGGTCTCGGTGAATCTTCCTCAATAGTTGAAGAATTAAGGGCAGGGGAGGAAACACATATAGAAGGGGGGAACACTCCACTTGTGTTTAAATGAATATCCTAATGCTCCCTGTACGGGATACTGGAGGATACAGAATTTAAGACAGTGAGCATTTTTGTTTGTGGTAAATAGATCTACATGAAGAGACCTCCATAACTGGAGGATGTCCTGGACCACCCTCTGGGTGAAGACGCCACTTGTGGTCCACTAGATGACATCAACTGAGACGTCTCCTCACGCTTTGAGCACTACAGCCAGGTGATTGGCCACCACACAAATCTGATGGCCCTATGCCCAGTATCAGGGTCGTAGAGTTCCTTACAGAGAAGAGGCAATCACACCCCTCCCTGTTTGATGATATATCAAATTGCAGTGCTGTTGTTTGAACAGACAGACCATGAAGAGGAGAGAGGAAGGCCTTGAGGACCAGATGTATTGCCTGCAATTCTAACAGACTGATGTATAACATCTATCCCTCTCGATATTAGAGGCCCCTGACCTCCAGTTTCTCCAGATAAGCTCCTCACTCTAAGGTGGAAGCATCTGTGATCACCGAGGCCACCACTGGCAGAGGTACAAATGGTCTTCCTTGAGTCAGGTTGTAGTCCACACTCCACCATTGTAGATCAGCTACAGTGTCCCTTGAGATCTTTATGCATGATTGAAGATCTCCATTGTATTTGAACCACTGTCTGTGGAGACACCATTGAAGGGGCCTTATGTGCCAGTGTGCATGTCTGAGCAACAGAATGCAGGAGGCTCGCATGTGTAGGACTGGAATGATCACTCCTTTCAGAAACATCGGAATCATAATCTAACTGTCCTCAACCTTCTGAGTTGGAGGGAAGGCTCAATTTGATGGGGTGTCCAATACTGCCCATATGAACAGTATGTGCTGAAAGGGCACCAGGGCTTGTGCCCTTGTCTTCCATCAACAAGACTTGGGCTTGAGATAATACAGCAGTTGAGATGTCTCCTGTAAGTGGTAGGACACCATTTCTAGAGTCTTGGCCTTAAGCAGCCAACCTTCGAGGTAGTGGAATGCAGAAGTTCCCTTTCTGCTGAGGTGAGCTACTACTACTGTCATCATCTTTGTGAAAAATTGTGCTGTGGAAATTAGGCCAAATGGTAGGCCCGTAAACTGAAAGTGCATGGATCCTACCATAAGGTGGAGATACTTCTTGTGTGGTCACAGGTTAGGGATGTGGCAATCAGCACCCTTCAGATCAACAGGCACAATTCAGCCTTCTGCATTTAGAGCAAGCAGAAGTTGAGAACTTGAGCTAGGGTCAACATTTTGAACATCTGCTTCTTGAGAAACCAGTTCAAAATCTTCAAGTCTAGAAAGACGAAGACCACTGTCCTTTTTGAGGATCAGGAAGTAGCATACTTTTCCCGTTTCCTGCAGAGGAACCAGTTCCACTGCACTCCTGAGTAGAAAGGATTGAAGTTCTTGTTGGAGAATTTTTTTATTGTCCAGTGGGAAGATCTCCAAGAGGGTATATGTAGAAGGGGGTGATTCTTGGGAGGCTAGGGTGTATCCATTTTCTACAATTTGTAAGACCCAAAGGTCTGTGGTGATAGAATGCCAATTTTGTTGAAAAGAGGACGCCCATTCTCCAATTGGTAGAGAGTGCTCCAGTAGAGTCAAATTAGGGCTGCTTTACTGTTGTGGGAAAGAGGATGATATGGGGAAGGAAGGGATAGGTAGCGCTCTTAAGTTTTTCACAAACTTAGCCTTTAGATCTCGATCTCAGGCGTGAATTCTAAAGACTGTGTTTCCTATATTGGGGTCTGCTCATAAAATATTGGCTTTCCATTCTTTAAGAACCCTAGGGTTCATATTTTGATAGGATTCACACTAGTCAACATTTTGATCCAATCTGTGGCACCTTAAGTAGATGTTGTGAGGGTCTGTGATGGACATTTGGCCCTCACAATCTTTACACACTTAGAAACCTGATCTTTTCAGCTGTGACATCTCAACAAAAACTGCACCAAGAAAGAAAGAATCAAAGAATTATTGAATGACGTTTGGCTGAGGAGAGTAGTTCTGGAATGTGTTGATGTTGTGGAAAAAAAGCACAGACAGGGCGCTTTATGGCTCCAGTGACGTCAACCTGTATCGTGTGAAGATTCAAAGCGGTGCCAGCATTTCATATCGGCATGGGAGACATACTGGAAAAAAGCTTCTGGTTCCACACTGGTGCCTAGGATATTCAAAATGTATAAAATTTGAAAGTAGATGTATCGATCAGAAATTGTGTACTACTATTTCTTTTCACGGCAAACGTGGTTGTAGCAAGAAACCAACTTCATCTTCTTGAAGTTATGAGATACACACTTTTAGAGAGTCCAAAGTGGTCCAAATATTAACCAAGCAAGATGTTTCATACATAGAAATGGAAAAGTAACAAGACCCGACTGTTTCCTGTGATAAGCCAAAATCCAGATCCTGGCAAACTTGGCAGCCATTTTTAAATTGAATTATATGGAAAACTGTGCAACGGAAGACATGCATACTAACAAGAGGCTTTAAAATGTTACATTTCCCATTCAGAAACGGTTCACTTTTCTTAAAATAATTCTACAACAGTCGAGAGACATTACTACCAACAAGTTGTTTTTATAAACACTATCTTTTCAATAATAAATTAATTCAACTTGATCTATTGATAGGCCGATTAAAAAATATATATACTTTTTACCTGACTGTGGAACCATTACTTATAGGGACAACTCCTCTTTTTCCAATAAATAAGCCAAATTTTCATGCAGACAAGAAATCTATTTGCAGTGCTTTTCTTCTTTCTACGATATATTTCTGCCCTTCAACTGCAAATATAGTGAGAAGTCATAGGACAAACCCCCTTAGTGCCTTGAGACCCTTACGGGTGAGGAGTTGCGCTTTATAAACCCTGATTTGATTTGATATTGGATATCACATATCTATAAATGCAGAGTTTGTATACACTGCATTTTGAAATAATGAAACTATAGCTCCTTTAACAGACTGGAACTGCCTAAATGGATGTGTTAAACTGGCTCCCTCTAACGGGAAGAAGTGGTTTGCCGGGTTTTACAAACAAAAAATATATAGCTTCATCTTTTGAGATTCGGGGAGGGAAGGTGGAACTTAAATAACAATCCAAGTTTGCTTTAATATTCATTAGGAATTTTTTATACAACTCTAGATTATTTTTAAAGTGATTACGACTGGTATTTGCTAAATTTCTATTTCAACGTAAAAACTGTTTTTCTGAATGTTTCAAATATTTTTTTTTACTCGCCTTGGCATAATAATATGGGATATGTTGGTAAAAAACTGGTCCCTTGGTCGGTGGCAAACCACGTTTGTAGTGATTAAACCTGCCCCCCCTAATAGTACAGCACAATAGATAGCTCAGTGGACTAATGCATCAACTACGGGGATGTGTGTAGAATGTGAAATTTACAGTTGGAATCAAGCCTCTCATCCCTCAAAAATAATAAGACCATTAAATTGTGTAATAGCAACACGTTATTTACAGTCTGATAGTCTGTACCAGAAAGGTTATTTTAAACACTCACGGTCTCCCGTGTGGGTACATAACTCCATTTTTCCACAGCTATGACGTGTTTACGCTGTGATAAGTGCTGGTTTGGGAATTCACTGATTGGGCAGGATGCGGCGGAGATTGCTTCTCTCTCCCTTTTCCCTGTTGTCCAGGTCAGTCTAGGTCAAGACCGTAAAACTGAAAAGCCTTTTGGGTCTTTCAGTGGCACAGATGTTGCACTAGCCGCACGGATGGAGACTCATTTTGTTCCCTGGGTGGCACCAAGAAGTACACAACATTGTGTGCCAAGAAGATGACCTACTCTAGGTGAACCAGGGTCACTGAATGGCAGGCCCAGGGACCGATGCATATAGTGTGGATTCTGTTGAACCATCCCACCTTAAATCTCTCAACACTGGCACTGCCTGATGTTGAGTTATAATGCCTTCTGGGCTTTCACTTGAATAACTTTTGTGGGCTGATGCACCATGGCAGTTGGTGGCATTCAGTATGCACTATGCGAGTCACAAAAAAAATGCAGCAATCAGGAAGCGGTGATTCTTGTCGGGTGGCAAACTCTCACAACCCCCTTCGCCCCTACACACGATTGGGCATATACTGTACCAGTCAGGCAAGAATAGAGATAATCAAGCAGAAAATAAATGACTGGAGAGCCAAGGGAATACAATGGTGCCAGACCCAGTATCTTTACTCCTTGTTTCTGCTTTGAACATCACCCTAGTCAACAATATCCATTGTTAGTAAGAATGTGGGGTTCAACATGCGGGGAGGTGAAGCTGCCTCTATCGGGAGCAGATTGTTGTTTCTCAATTGATTCCCTTGCTGGAAATCCTGCGAGTGGTGTTATTACAGGTGCAGGATCCAAATGGTGCACGATCTCACCCAAAATGGTCTGTGCCCCCATCACCAGAAAAATGGTGATCTGTCGAAGGAAATGTGTGACAGACACACATGGAGCAGTGAATGAAACTGCCAGTGTGTCCCCATGTGCAGGTAACCTCACCACCCCTTGAGGGGGGCCGAAGTATCCCACCCAATTGGGTGTAGTCATGAACTGCATCCATCACGAGGAATTCAGGCCAGAGTCCTAGCCACCTCCACATAAATATCTGCAGCATGACCGCTGAGCACCGTCAGTTTCTCAAACATTTTCTGCACCAGTTCCTTGAACCCTTCATGCACCCTCTCAAAAAGCAAAAAGGGAGGGACAAAGTGCTGGCAACATCCACAGTATTAGATGTTGTGATTATCCCTGGACCAAGATGGCTATGCACCTGCTTCAGTAATGCAGGCATGTAAAGTAAACAAGCACATGGGATTCTCTAGTTTGCAAAGGAACCACATCTCATTCCAAGTGAGGGTGTTCCCACATTTGAATGCACTGTCACTGCAAAAGTGGGAAGGCGTTCACTATTACAGAAGGGGCTCTGCCTTTCTTTATGGTCAATATGGTCAACCCTCGGCATAATAAACAGCCCTGACAGCCATATTGTAAGGGCACAGCTTTGATAATCTGCACTTGGAGTACTGTACTTCTACCTAGTCCTGCTCAGAGCCACCATCCTTCTTTAACTTCACTGGGGAAGCTGAAAGCACAGAGAAGAGAATACGCTCAACCCTCCAGGAGGCGGCCAGGGTAAAACAGAAGATCTAACCAGAAAATATACCATGCATTACTGAGCTACAAATCTGGGGTGCATTCTGGAATTTCAATGTCCAGTAGTGAATTTCAAATTTCCTTTGTAGGTCCATCTGGCTTTTTTGATTGCTGGATGCCAGATATGAGTCTTAACTGGTAACTTGCTTCAGTTGAAAGATCTGTTCGCAAACCTTTTAATACTGCCTAGATGAAGGGGTGACTTTTAAACCATGCCCGAGCAGCACATGGACATTTCTGAGATTATCTGAAAGTTGAGTTCAATTCACAGCCAACCGGTCTTCTGGGTACATCTGCTCGGCACTGACTGCCATTTGCTATGATTAGGATTATTATGATTATGATTTAGGATTATTTCCTGGGACACAGCAAAGAATTAGCATTTAGGGCCTGATTTAGATATTGATATCCTGAAAACCCGTCTGCCGCCGTGATGGTCCACCCCCCTATTTAGATGTTGGCAGTCCCATAGACGAAAATCCACATTGGAACCACCGTCTCCACCAAGAAACACTGCCCGCGTCAACCGCGAGATAGGGAAAAGTGGATGCCATCGGGACCCCAGCCTTCCTTCCCACCTTGCAGATGTGGATGTGCCTTACCGCCAAGCAAGACGTGGTGGTTTGACCTCCATGTTGGTGGATTGGGGGAGAAAAGGGATGAAACTCACCTTTTTTCCCCATTCCACCCTCACCTTTGACTGGACATGATTGGATAACACCTTGCATCACTGCTGTCCTTGAACCACGGGGAAACATGACCTCCCCATCCGTCACCAGACTCGAAGATAGGGTTGCCGCGTTGCCAGGGTATGTTGGGTGGGCACTGCAGGGGTGGTCGGGACCATTACAGGCACATACAAGTCACAGTATTTTTTTTTTTAATTACTGTGACATGAATATGTGGGGTACACAATTGTGCCACACATGACTGGGGACACACTGGCCCAACAAGCATATCGCACACATACACAACTGTCATTGTAGTGTCATCATTCAATGCAAAATTAATGCTGGCACCACAATGGCGGAACACTCACTCTGGACAATGATGTCCACACGAGCACATTGCAAGGGAACCTGTATGGGTAGGTTTGTGCTGTCTGTTGTGTATGTGAGTCAGCATGTGTATGTGTGGACTGGCTGGCTGAGGTGGAGGGAGCTGGAGTGGGTGATGTGGTTGTGGTCTTCAGATTTAGAATGTATTGCCTGACCAACTTTTCGTCTCTCTTTTCATTGATATTTTGACTTGTACGAGGCACCTCCATTAGTAATTAAACATTTCTGGAATTCTAGGACCTAATGGATCCTAGGGTTGTCTTCAGTTCCAAAAGAGCAGGATATAGTCCAGTATTTTTTTACAAAAAGTTGTGTGTGATTCTGCACAGTTCACCACTGGAAATCAGCTATCTGCTTGAAATGTTTAAGCCATACACCAAGAACACGATTCCTTCGACTTGCTCATCTGGCCTAGATGCTCTCCAAAACAGATCTCACTCTTAGATACTGAAGCGGCTAGAACAGTCTTAACAGAAAATGTATCATTAATCACGGAGTACAGTTTTTTTTGTAACTGGATGCCAACCAGTTTTCAGCTTGATTGGGAACAAAATCTCAAGGAATTCTTGATCCTGTTCAAGAAAGTGGGCCTTGTGATGCCATCTGAAGTAGAAGAACGTAACCTATCTGGGCCACATGTTGGTCACAAGCACTAAGACCAGCACATGTTAAGGTTGAGGCTGTTAAATAGGATGTCTTCCCCAGGGCACCAGCAATGGGTTTGGGCTTTTCCTGGAATCGTAGGGGTTCCATAATATTTGTGCTTATCAATGGCACTGCATGAGCCACAAGCTGGTCAAGCATTCACTAAAGTCAATTCTAAAGCTGTCCATTGATCTTGCCTCAAAAATACTTTTTGGGAACTCAGGGAATCCCTCCGACAGGTCATGTTTTTCATTATTCGAGACATTTGTAAATTGTGTATTAATCAGACACCTCCATACCAGACATTGAGTGATGTGGAAAATACTGTGATCTGAACTGGCCTCTTGTCAACTTAGGCAAGAAGTTTCTACCAGGAAACACGCTCATATGAAGATGCTGTAAGTGAGTGGGCCTCTGTAGAGATGTCAACATGAGTCTCACTGACTCCCTGTTTATTCAGTGTAACCACTAGATGGAATAATGTGCAGCATGCAAATGTAGAATACGATCTTCTGTGGAATGCAAACATGAATGTTTGCCTTTAGCCATTACACTGCAGAAATTGCAATTTTTGTTTTATGGCAATACTCCTTTTTCCAGATTGATATTTCATATTTAAGAAACTAGAAAAGTTGAAGAGAACAAGGTCATTCTTTGAACTGGGGCCTCATACTCTTGGCCTTGTTGCCCTATTTATTGTTAGTCATGCTGTCTATTAGCCTGCCAGCGAAATGCAACTCCTAGCCCTCAGAAGATCAAACCTATGGCTTTCTTAGAACAATGGCTCACTAGGTATTGTTTTAGCCCCTTTAACAATGTCAGATAATCCTGTTGAGCCTCATGTCTAGTGGCAGATTGTTACACCTCTAGCACTCCACCTGCCTCACACTCATTATAAAAAGTAATGTCTGTTTGTGTTCTTGCGTGCTTGTTTGATTGTAGTGTCTGGTTAATGCCTGCACCTCCTGTTTGGATAGAGTGTATCCTTGTTCCAAGAACACCCTGTAAATGGTGTCCAGCACCTTTGCCTTGCGTAATTTTGGGCCAGATGTATGAAAGTGTTCTAACCATTTTGTGTCTCTGGGAAAAAGCTTTAGTACATTTGGGCCAGTGTCTTTAATTAGACGTAGTTCATCAAAGTGCAAAGTTGTTCACAACTGTGACTAAAGTACAGGCCTCATACTTTGCATCGCATGAGAAGTGGTGCCTCTTCTTTTACGCCTGTGCTTTCTATAGTAAGACATTCGAAGGCAGCAAGCTCTTCTCCATACTTAGCAGGGTGTATAAAGTTGAATCTGCTTCGCTCTATGCCTTGTCCTTAACAATACCGTGTTGGAAATGGTCCCTTTTGCAGGGTTATCCACAAACATTTTCCCTTATTCTTCCTATTTTTTTCAGGCCTGTTTTTGCTGGTTTATTGTCTCTGAGCACTTTACCACTGCTGATCAGTGCTAAAGTGCAAGTGTTCCCTATATAAATTGTACTGTGATTGGGTTATCCATGATTGGTATATTTGATTTACTGGTAAGTCCCTGGTAAAGTGCACTAGAGGTGCCCATAGCCTGTAAATCAAATGTACTAGTGAGCTTGCAGCACTGATTGTGCCACCCAGATGAGTAGCCCTGTAAACATGGCTCAGACCTGCCAGTACAGTGTCTAGGTGTGCAGTTTTAAAGTGCCAATTCAACTTGGCAATTGTACCCACTTTCCAGGCCTAAGCCTTCCCTTTTACTACCCCTAAGGTAGACCCTAGGTAGTCCCATGGGCAAGGTGCAGTGTATGTTAAAGGTGGGACATGTACTGATGTGTGTTACAAGCCTTAACAGTGAAATACTGCTGAATTCAGTCTTCACTGTTGCAAGGCAAATCTTTCTCATAGGTTAACATGGGGGCTGCATTTAAGTAACTTTAAAGAACAGATTCCCTTTAAGAGCAGATGGAAATATGGAGTTTGGGGTCTCTGAACTCACAATTTGAAAATACATCTTTTAATGAAGTTGGTTTTTAGATTGTTAGTTTGAAAATGCCACTTTTAGAAAGTAGGCATTTTCTTGCTTAAGCCATCTTGTACCTCTGCCTGTTGAGGATTCCCTGTGTGGGTCTGTTTGACAGTTGGGCTGTTTACATCTCTCCTCTAGACAGTGACACAAAGGGAGCTGGGGTGTAGCCTGCATATCCTGATGAGCTATCTGAGCTAGAGCGGATGAAGGAGTGGTCACTTACACCTGAAGGACTGTGCCTGCCTTCACACAATACCGTCTCCAACCCATTGGTGTATGTCTGGAGCCTGGCCTGGACAAGGAAGGATCTTGCAAACAACTGAGACTCTCAGAAAGTGGTATAAATATTAGACCCAAAACCCCAGACTTTTAGAATCTTTTTGGAATCAAGAGGGACCTTTGCCAAGGAGAAGAGCTGGAGGAGTACTGTCCCTTTGCTGTGTTGCTTTGCTGAATTGGCCTTCAGTTGCAGCTTCTGCCTTAAAAGAGAGCAAAGGGTGAACTTTGCTGTGTAGCGTGCTTAAGAAGGTTCTCCAAGGGCTTGGAGTAGAGATTGCCCACTGTTGGAAGTCTCAGGGATTTCATAGACTTCAGTTTCCTCTTCCTGCAGCACTTGGAACTGTGTGTTTTGTGCTGTTCAAGGAGAAAAACCACTGCAATGCCATCAATGACGCCGCTGGCCTGCACCGTGACCTGCCGACGCTGCACTGCCCTACTTCACAACACGACCCTGGTCTCACCAACCCTGTCATCAGACTTCACCGAGCCGCTGCTCGCACCGCGATCTGTGGGCCCCGCACTCTGGCATCGCCTTGCTCAGACCGCACTATGGGCATCCCTGATGATGATGCTTCTGCGGACACCGTTGCTGCTGCCTTCACCGTAGCCTGTGGACGCTGTTTGTGAGGAACACGAAGCACCATCCCGTCCCGCACTGCAAACCCGGCCCACTGACGCCAGCACCATCGACTCCAGTGTCATCACCAAGCACCCCTATCTGCACCACAACCCATGGACGCCGCACGGATCCCGGCCTGCGCTGCACCGTCGACTTGGGCCAACTGATGACAGCGCTTCAGCAACACCGCCGCCGCTGCCTGGAACGTGACCTGGTGACACCGCACGTCGCACTGCCCCACTTTACACGACAGCCCTGGTCTCATCTATGCCACTGGACACCATCACCAAGCTGCTGCCTGCACCATGACCCATGGACACCACACAATGCATCGTTCCGCTTCGCACCGCAGCCCCAATGCCATCTACGCCAGTGCTCCTGACTTCATCAGCCCAGAGTTTGATCCGCAATGCTTGTGACTTCAAGTGCCTGACGATCCCCGCACCGACCCTGGAACTGACCCCCTGACGTCAGCGTTCTCTGGAGCTCACGAGGATCACGATGCCCTGCAAATCTGAAGGTACTGTTTGCGGGTCTTCCTGACACTGTAGCAGGCCCGCAACGCCGCAGCGGGCTTGAACTGTTGGTTTTGTTGATCACGACGCCATGATCGCCCCTGTGGAGCTAATGACTTCAAGGAACTGTATTTTCAAATTAAATCCTGCAAAATTCATATCTTTATTACTGTATGCTGGATTTTTATCGTTTTGGTCTTGTTTTACACAGATAAATACTAGCTATTTCTCTAAAACTGATGTGGTGTCCTTTTGTAATGTTTTCACTGTGTTACTGTGTGTTATGTGCAAATGATTTACACATTGCTTCTGAGATAAGCCTGACTGCTCATGCCAAGCTACCAAGGGAGTGAGCAGGAGTTACCTGAGAGGGTATCTCCCTTAACCCGACTAGAATGAGGGTCCCTACTTGGACAGGGTGCAAAGAGACTGCCAACTAGAGACCCCATCTCTAACATACCCATTCCAGGCATAACAGTTAATACAAATAAGGCAGAGGCAGCATGTCTCAGTCAGGATTTGATTCAGAATCTGAAGTCAACAATGGAATCTGACTCCAGCAGCTACACAGGCCAGAGAGTGGTGGGAATATAAATAATAAATGTTTTACCCCAGATATCGGTGGCAGTGCACATGTGAGTATGTCTGCATAGCCAGTAGTGGTGAATGGCTGTATTTCATATTAAATGCAGAATTTTAGGTTTTTTTTCGACACTCTTTATGGGTTTGACTTGCTGCTCTATGGCTGGAAACCAAAAGTCTTATGTGGGTGGTTGCTGTATTTTAGAGTCTGTCTTTGGTAAAACAAGCGTTGTGTTAAATACAGAATCACTTTTTATGCGCCTTCCGAGGTTGGGTGTATGGAATAACAGATTTTCACCTCACCTCTGCTCGCACCCTGGGGTATCAGTATTTACTGGTTACATAAACAACCCTTCCTAACTGTAAGGGAATGCCTCTTTTTGCATCATCACCGCCAAAGTTTTGGCCTGACTCTTTTGTTTTTTTGACTCTGAGAGTGCACTGAGGCCTGCTAACCAGACCTCAGTGCCTGTGTTCTAACACTTTAAAAATATATGCTGAATTGGCTTCCCCCAATTGGCATAAGTTAATTTACTTATAAGTCGCTAGTATATGATACCAAGGGTACCCAGGGCCTGTAATTTAAAGTGTCCACAATTCGCTTCAATACTAATAGTGCCACTCTGAGTGTACCAAAGTACAATACGGCTCCTAGCCTGCTACTGGAGACTGGAAGAGCAGTTTTAAAGCGCTAGTCTGACTGTGCCAATTAAATCAATGGCAAAGCCCCACTTCCCTTAATCATATACATAAATCTCCCCTAAAGAAGACCTATCGAGCCATAAGGTAGGAAGCTGTATATTTGTAACATATCCTACAGTAAAAGCCTCAACTTGTCATTTTACTGTGGAACGCATAGTAGCCCATTTCCATGTAATATTTACAGGCTTACACATTAGCCCTGAGACCTTCTGACTGGGACTACTAAAATGGGTGTTCCAAGGTGTCAAATTAATCATGGCATCAAACCAAACTTGATGCCCAAGTACAATTTAATGTCACTTTTACAAAAAGGCAACTTTAAGAAAGTTGCCATTCTGTTGCCCCGTAACTTTGGTGTCCATTTACAGATTCTGGCCACCAGACAGCCCTCTTCCCTCCTGGGGAGGGAGTGTGAACGACTCCCAAGCACAAGAACAACCAAGGCATGCCGGCAAGAGAGGTGTTACCTCCTTTTCACAGGAAGCCACGCCGGGTGTTGGCCCAAAAGCTAAGCTGCAAAGGAAAAGCCACCTTTGATGGGCATGTGACAGCCACACTTGAGAGGGGTGGCTACTTTGTTCAGGTAGCCAGGCTGGTGGCAGGAAAAGAGTGTGGAAATCAGTTGCCAAACCTCTAGGATGGGCTACCAAGTTCCCAACACCAAACAAAGCGTTTATACATTTTGAGAGTGTAAAGAATAGTACACTCTGGGATAGCTAAGATGTTGCACATAGCCGGAAGTCATCATAAGGAGAGCGGAACACTGGTAGCTCTCTGGCTAGTAGGGACATCATCCCCGAGGGCACTTTCTGGGCATAAATACTGCATCCCTGGCACCCCGACCTCAGCTCACATCTGGACTGGAGAGAGGACCAAAGAAGGACGGCCCTGCTGACCCCTGACTTGGCAAGAGAGGCTTCACCAACCACTGGACTGCACCTGCTGCTCCTTGGACTAGCAAAGAGAGGTCTGTACTGTGTTGCCACATTCTTCGAATCACTGCTGACTGCTGATATGCAGCTAAGAATATTACCCCTCAACACTCAACAGTTGCACCATTGTCTGCCAGATCCAGCAGAGTCATCAGAGTGCAGATTGGTTGCCAACGATGGACACTAGCCCTCAACAAAGGAAACCACTGGACTTGCTGTGATCAGAGACCAGTAGCCCAGTTGCAACTAGACTTCTATTGAACCAAGGACGACTTTGAGGGACATTGACTCATATTAAACTTGATTCTGCTTCCTTTTGTTTTCTGTAACTTTTTTATTCTGTTTTGTGTGTCTAAATGCTGTACACTAGTTCCTTTGTTTAGGCTGTGCTGCTTGAAGTCACAGCTACAGTTTAACTAAATGTTTTACAAACAAGTGTGACTGGACTGAAAACGACTTTGTGAGTGTATTACATTGAGGTCACACAATCACCCCAAATAATACACCTCAGTCCTCACTTTAATCCTCCCTGTAATGAATCAGGCTCTAATTGTCCTGCACAATAAAACTAAGCCTTGTGGCCATGAGAAAGAACTTGACAAGGGGGTGGAAAGCTCTTGGGGTCAATATTTAAAAAAAAGGTAGAAGCAGTTGTTTTATGCCTGGCTCTGGCAGATAAATAGGTTTTCAGCAACACATAAAAGACCCAGGAAAATGCCATCCACTGTCTGCCAGGTTTTAAAAGTGTTAGGACGAGGAGGAGTAAAAGAGGTGGCGGTCATTAGTGGTAAATGTACTTTGGTTAACGTCTTTAGTAAATAGGTTGCTCTGACTGGAATAATTTGGTTGGATGAAAGGATTTATTTTCTGTTAAGATGGCAAGGTTGCCAGGGGGTTAAACAGCCTCTCATGGGTCTGGGTGTCTCCTGTAGGTAATAGTTTGAATCCTGCCAGGGCTGACTCAGCCTTGCCTTTGTCACTGGTCCCAAAACCATGTTTAACTGGTTTGGGTTACAATACCATGTAATACAATATGAATGCATTATATAAGTACCAGCTGAAAATTACTAATGTGATCATCAGTTTTGAACTAGGCAATAAAATGTTGCTTTGTGTTCTTCAAAGATTTATATTCCTTCTTCTAGATACCTGATTAGCCTCTGTCAAACAGGGAAAACGTAAGAGCGCAGACTTTGCTTCTTGCTATTACTGCATGATGAAACTTATTACCCAGTTTAAAAAAGAACATCATTGTATCAACACACACCTGGGTCGGTCTGGCAGCTCCAGCTCGCTGTCTACCTCCCCCTCCTCTTCAGAGGATACGCCGCGTTTCTAAGAGATGGAAAAAAACAGATGGGCTTCAGCAAGGAGCCACATGCTCAGGAAGTAATGCATGTGGCATGGTTTGTTGCCAGACATGGTGACTTGGAAGGGTATTTACCTGACTCCTTGAGACAGCAGCTCGATAAAGGAGTTCTGCCGGTGTCAGGTACTGGCTGCCAGTCCTTCCAGCCTTGGTAACGTTACCACTTGAACATGGCTCACGCTCACTGTCCTCAGTGGGGTGCAGTCTCTGAGCAAGTGTTGGCATCCCTTGGCCCTTTCCCATGGGGCCTGCCGTTGCCCCTTCTGCCCCCCCCCTGCCTGAAGGAGAGTCTGGGCTGCTGGAGAAGGGAACGGAGACAGTGTCCTCGCTTGGAGTCTCACTACGCGGCTGTTCAGTTTCATTAGAGTTCTCATCGTTGACAGGTGAGGATTCAGGGCTGTGGCTGCTCTTCTTGGCATCGGCCTCTAGTGTGGTGGATATGAGGTCCGGGCTAGATGAGGACATTTTCCGCAAAAGGAGGTCATGGTGGAGTTCCCTTAAGGCCATTGATGGCTCAAAGTGTTTCAGTCCAGGAGTTTGAGCAGAGGGTGCCTCCTTGGCTGGCTGGCTGTTGGCCAGTGCAGTGTTTTCCTGGACCACTGTGGCCTTCATGCTCACCAGATCTCCATAGCTGCCCTTGGTGTTGGCTTTCCGGTAACGTGGCTTCCCCCGGCGTGTTCGACCAGGTGATGTGGAACCCTTCTGGCACACAGGAATGGTCACTTGGGTTATGTTGGAGTCCAATTTTGGGAGGATAACTTCTGTTTTCAGAATATCCGGCCTGTGGGCAGAAAATATCAAAATTAGCAGATTTTTTACTCAGTATGACCCTGAAATAATTCTTCTTACTGAGAGACTTTCCTAATATGGGATCAAACACAGAGCTCAGACAAATAAATATAAATACTGCTTCAGTTAGAAAATTACATGTTTCAGATTTTCTGTAAAAACTCACTTTAATTTGAAGTGTGGTCTTTAAGTTTAAGTACAGCGCCAATTCTAAAAGTCTGAACAGGTAGAGAAAGTTGCAGTGAATTGATCACAACACCTTTTCACATGTACAAGAAGAGTGGGTTTGGGAACAAATGAGTCTGTACTTGGATGCATGCATTAGGCAAATGATGTATAAAAAAAAATATTACCAAACTGAATTAGAGGACATGAGTGATACTAAGGTAGTGCACTTGTGCATGTGTATGAGACCAATGGTGTGGCAAGATAGCATCATTTAAGACTGTAATCTAGAAAATAAAAGATTCAGTACTTGAAGATATTAAAACAGTTATGTGGAAATGAGTGAGAATTAATAGACATGCCACATAGGTCAGGCCAGGCAGTTTATGTAGGTGAAAAAGTAATGTGGAAGGCCTTTCTCACAGGGCTACTGGGAGCTCATTCCTGTTTCCTGCTTCCTCCTTCTTGGGTAAGGCAACCTGCACCCACCTACCTATGCGGTTCTTCTCTCCCCTACAATGCTCCACTGCTTTACAAAATTATATTTACAGCACATACATCTTATACCTAGATATACACTATAGAGAATGAGACTGCAGTAAATGCATATGAATGACTTGGAAGTTTCATGAGGAGCTAAGGCACTTTAATCTGGACCAATGCTGCCCATTAGGTGAAGGTGCCTCAGTAACCAATGACACTTCTCTGGACCAGAGAAGCTGAGACATGCCTTCACTCACCGCTTGCTGTGTGGGGACAGCTTCTGTGGAACGTTTCTCTTCTTGATGAGCTTCTCCACTGTGTTTCCATGCAGTACGGCACCTGGGGCTGAACGCGAGGAGTGGTGCTTGAATATTCCCGGGTATTTCTTGTCCAGTGTCTGTTCACGCCTGGTGGAAGATGGTAAGGTTAGTGTTCTACCTGTGCCACCAACGTCAGTGACTGGCTGACTTAAAATGTCTTTCACTACGCAATGCCACCCTACCCCAACGCCCTTAACAATTAATTCCTTAAAACAGGCAAGCACATGTGTTACCAATGCAGACATAATATGGTTGTTCAGATCTCTTTTATGTCATATGAAGACAATGGGACAGTTGCGAAATCAGACCAATTTCTTCCTACCCTTCCTTGGGCAAGAATGCTGAAGGCGTGGGTCACCAGCACTTTTCCTATAAACAAGGTGCCACATAATTATGAATTAAAGGACAACAAATGAGGAATTGATTGGATGGACCTGTGCTTCAATAGTGAGGCAAGAAAGCACTCATATGTAAAATTATGCTGCAGAGTGACTTCTCTAAGTTTTGTACTACTTCCCTGCCAGTCATTCACGTATTAACACCGGTCTTTTGAACTTTTTGTGCAGAGCCCTCATCACGTAAAATAATCTTGGTCAGGCTTCCACAGATTGATATTATGAACTCTTGCTTAATAACTGTGACAAAATGTGCAAATACAGTTAGCTAAAACACTGATGTACGACTTGATGGCATATACTGCAAAAGCATTATATTCAGTAGTGTTCAACAGCTTATCACAATAAACTTTTGTAGTGTAAGAGATTGCAAGAGAGGCAACCATTTCAAGTGAGATCGGACGACAGGGGCGGGGTGGATTCTGACGGCAGAGAAGAAAAGGGGCGGGTACCCTGGAATAAGACTCTCAAAACCTACAATAAATCAATTGGGTGGAATTCAAAAATGTATTGAGACCAAGGCAGCTGAAATATTTAAAGTTACTTGGGGCCAACAGAAAGAGGTCAGTGAGGGTGTCCAATGGCCAAAATGTAAGCTTATTCTTAACTTTTAGATTCTCACTAACAGTCTCATCATTACAATGGTAATCAATGTTCCAATTTAAAAGCACATTTTGCCAAGTATGATGTGGTTGTGGAATCTTCTGTCCTCCTTGCCAGAGCCTTGCCTCCCTATATGCTGTCCTTTTGCCCTCATACGTCGCCCCGCAGTTTGGAGGCTTCTGTATTAGAGCCATCATAAGTAAACCAGGAGTGATTAGTGAGTAAGTGCCATACAACTACGTTACCCTGGTCAATTTGCTGAAACTTGTCATAAAGCACTGACAATATTTGTCACAGAAAAGCTTCCCAGCCTGCAACCCACTCTTGAGGATATATCAGCCATATGGGGACTGAGAAAAAACGTAGTTTGTGACCCTGTGTTGCATATTTCCAGTCTCGATATCCTCTATCTAAAAGGCTATAAAAAAAGATAAAAAAGGACCTGGTTCACATGGACTTATTTTGTGATGTAGTCAGAAATTAATCAGGTGCCAAGAAGCTTCCCTTCTGTCCCACAGGGTCGAGGAAATCTGTGTTTGAGCGAATTGCAAACCTCTGCTCCATAAACATCTCTAATAGATACAGGAAAATAGTTCCTCTGGGTAAGAGGGAAAGCCATCCATATGCCAGTTGATCACCGCCCTGTGTTTGCTAAGATTCAAGAGTGATAGTAAGATAAAATCTGGAGAAAGCTTTATAGAGAAGAGAAACAACTTTTCCCCAAAAAGGACTTTTGTGCAACATTGGGATGGGGGGCTCTGACCACTAGAGCATCGTCCTGTGCATTCCTGTCCCGCTGTGAGGGTCCACAGCTGCCACCACCCACAGCGCCCGGAGCCACTGCCACAAGAAAGGAGGAGGCGGGCCTATCTGCACCAACGTGCTTATAACGCATTATGGCCTCCCGCAGCGCAACGCGCCTGGGCAAAGGGCAGACCAGTCTTTGCCCAGAAGAGGCTGGGCTGCGCCACATCTCTTGGGCTTGCTGTCATTAAGCACCCAGTGCTCCGCCGAGGATCCTGTGTGTGTTCTAAGGTACTGTGCCATTTAATTCTCTGTGCTCACTGTCCCCGCCCCACTTGCTTCTGTTTTGCTTACTATCCTCAGTAACTCGTTGTGCGCAAATGGGTAAATGGAAAGCAATTGCTGGGGCGGGGCTGGTATGCCTGCCCAGATGCATTTCCATACCACCATTGACAGCTTCTTTTTTTTCGTACTGTGGATGTTATTTCAAAAGAGATTCAGCTAGCAGAGCCTAGGCTCTCCCTCATGGATGAGTTATGCAATCCTTCTACCCCTATGCCCCAATTTCTGGCAGAGTCTTATGGTGATGCTCGAGCTGATGGTAGTCCCAATGACAGTTTGTTGGTTGTCTTTTCTGGGGTTGAACATGCCTCTGGTAATAACGTCATGGAAGGGACACACGAGGAGGAGGACACAAATGGGGCTATCATGGCTGCTCATTCTCCTGGCATTGCCCCCACAGCTAAACGGAGGAAAGTTCTGTCTAAAGCTATAAACTTTAGCAAACGACAGCCACTCCCAGGCCACCAAAGTCCCATTCGGTTCGAGGGGATCCTTGGGAAAGTCTCTATGGGAGGTTAAGCGATCAGATAGATCTCAAACTTGGTCCTCGGCACGAGCGCCTTTCAGATGTTGAGAAACATTTGAATATTCTTACCTAAAAAATCTGAGGACTGACAACGGTCCTCTAAGGTCCAGCCTTCTGATCAGAGGGGAGTACCATTGTCTTCAACCTCAGCCAGAACTATCAATGGCCCTGATGCTGGTGGCTTACAAGAAAGGTGTCTTGTAAGTACTCCACATGGGGCTACCTCTGAGGCAGGGCCATCTGGGCAGGAGCCAAGGATCGCTAGGCCCTCAATGAAGGATGGTGGCCCATTGGCTGTAACTGGGTTACAACCTTGCTTGAATCATTTTCCAGTGATACATTTACCCTGTACCTCTTGCCCGTAATTGGATGTGTTAGCGAATGCTCTCTGCTTTTTACCGGGGGGCTACAGAGTATACCCGTAATCTAAAAAATAAGGTGACACACAGGAAGTACAAAAGCATTGGTTCAACCCGTAACTTTAATGTGGAAATTCTTTGTGTGCTCAGGTGGGGGGTTGAATCGGACCATTAGTGAACAAGGTCAAAGCTGACTGCATTATCGTAAACAGCCAGGCTCACAATTACAAGGGAAATTTTGTTCCTGGCCAGGATAGGCACACCAACATGAGGAACAACGAACATTCTTCCTATAGGCTTCTTTTATCAACACCTGGCCTTGTCTACCACCCTGTGAAATGGATATAAATTTCAGTGTCAACCACTCTGCAGAAGCCGCCCCTACCTGGGAATAAATATGCGGTTCTGGCTAATCTTGCGGATATTGACTGACAAAGAGAGTATGAGTGCGTACCCTGCAAGGCGCCGGCTACAAAGATCACCTCCCATGTGGACATCCCTCAAGCGACACCCATGTCGATAACATTATCTAACGCAAGGAGGGTCTGCTCTAGGTTTATTGTTACGTCAACCAAATTCACCCCTAGACTCAGTGGTTCTAATAAGCCCCTCGCACAGCATTTGGGGAAAATATAGGGATAGTCCTCCGTCAATCTGCACCTGGGGTAAGCCTGATTGAGTTGAGCAAATGCAATCTTCTAGAGCGAATGCAATCTTCTACAGACAAAGACACTGCTAAAGACAAAAGTGACCTTAAATTGCTTAGCTGGACCATTGCTGGCTTGTCGTCCAAACTAACTATTGATAGTGGATTGCCCTTGTTAGAGCTCACAATACTGTTTTCTTCCAGGAGACCTGGTCACAGAAGGATATTTGCTTTGATGGGTATTCCTTTTAATCTTGTTGAAACTCCTTCCAGTAAGGGACGGGCAAGGGGTGGGCTGGCTGCGTGGTTTAAAGTAGGTATTGGTGGTAAAGTATTCCACATACCAACGGAAGGTGAATATCTACAGATCTTTGAATTAAGGTGGGGTCCAAATCTTGGTGTCACAATGGTTACTTTCTATACCAATGATTTTTCAGGCAGGGGTAATCGGATCCTGCCTGGGCTGTTTCCCAGGATAGATGAGCTAGTATCAAACCAAGTTCAATCACAAGGTCCTCTAAATTTATAACTGGCAGGTGATTTTTAACACAAAGGTGGGCACCTTGCCCTCTCTCTCTTCTGCAATTTTTACCTCAGAGCGCAGCGAAACAAACTATATAGTTCAAGATGCTATGGATTCGAGAGGGCAACTACTGTATACTTTCCTGCTATCACTTGACCTGGACAATGCCATTTCTGCGTTGACACCTGTTAACATCCCGATGTACACCGGAAGTGGCAAGGGTGAGTAAAAGATTATGTTTTTGTGTCATTGAGTATGCCGCCCTTCCTCTCAGATGGAAAGGTTCTCCCTTTTGTGTATAGTGACCACAAACCCTTAGCCCTTTGCATTTCCATTGGAATGAGGGAATGCACCCATAAGCGGAGCATGTGTTCATTGGCCAATAAGGATACAGGCCACAGGCTAGTCCTGCGCTCTGAAGATATGAACACAGTAATGGAGCAGGAGTCTGGACAGTGTGCTGAACTGGTGGTAGGGTGCACATCGGAGTTGTCGAGCCCTCAGAAGTTTTATCTAGCTTCATTTATCTAATTCTTTACATTAGGGATATCTTGTCAAAGCCTATAAAAACTGAAGCTGGTAACACAAAGTCATGGTTTGATAAAGCTTGTAGGATAGCCAATGATAAGTTGCATTGCACTTTGAAGCAGTCTCCCAGAGATCTGGGGTTAATTAGTGCCTTTAGGAAGGTTTATAACTTGGGTCGGAAAAATAGGAAGTTGGAGATCAGAGAAGAGAGATGGGACAACTTGGTAGTCTCATGCCAGGCCAAGGACATACAGGCCTTGGAAATCAGTTTGTGTGTGTTTTTTTCCTTTGGAGGTTCCCCTGACACTGTGACAACCCACATTGGCCCTGAAAGTTGGACTGAGCACTTCAGCAAAATACATCAGTCCAGTATCCCTTGTATTGAGGATGGGCTTGGGCACGCATCTCTACCTCTGTGCATCAACTTTACTGTTGATGAAACCATAAAGGCCATCATTAACAGCACCTCAAACAAAGTCCTTGGCGTGGATGGTATAGCTATGGGCTTTTTTAAGGCAAATTCCGTTTATTTGGACACAACTTCTTGCTAATGTCTTTAATTTTGTGTGCAAGGTTGGTGTCCCTCTATCATTGGCGCAGGTCCATTATTGTACCAGTCTTTAAAAAAGGCAATACGCTTGATCCTACATTTTACCAGGCAATTTTCCTGCTTGGTTCTCCCACAAAAATAGTTGGGTGCGTTATTCTGGACTGCTTGCTCGAGTGGACCTTGGAGAGAAAGGCCTTGGCACTGTTGAAGAGTGTTTAAATCTCTGTCTACTTGTCTCTAAATACAAGTGGGCCAAGGGCAGCTCTCTTCAGCTGGCGTTAATGGATTTATCAAGCACCTTTGACAGGGTGAATCACTACAAATTGTGGAACATATCTTTATTGGGCTTGGAAGCAGATTTGGTCACTTCTTTCCAACATCTTCATTGGGATTTGAAGGCATCTGTAACAAATGGGGCAAATGGCCAGTGCACCCCTACACACTATAGGTTAATCAAGATCTCCGTCAGGGGTGCATAGTTGCCCCAAAACTTTTTTCTGCTTTACATAGATGATCTAGAGTCAAACTCTTGTCAAAGTGGGGAATGACGTGCCAGTGGTTAAAAATACGCCCTTGCTCGCACTCTTCTATGCAGACGATGCCGTGCTGCTTGCCAGATCCGCATATGGACTAAATCTGGTACTCTCTAGGTGTGTGAGCTTCATGGATAAATTTGAATTCCAGGCTAATCTCACGAAGATCCTGATAATGGTAAAACTCAATCCATATGAATTGTAGACAACTTAATTGACAGAGTGAGACAGTTTCCCTATCTAGGCATGATGTTTGATGATGCATGTACCTGAGGCTCCTGTGTGAGGAACAAAATGAGTCACTACTCATGTGTGGTTGGCTCCATTTTTTCACTAGCCACTACCATAAGAGGGAAACTAATTGCACCCACTCTTGAGATCAATAGGAAGAAATGCCTCCCCTTCTTGACCTATGGTTCAGGAGGTTGGGGTTATGGGAATACCAGTAGGATGAAAGGAGAGGAGAATAGGGTCTCAGGCGGATCCTTGGTGTTTCTCCCTCAACCCCTCATGTTGTAGTTCTTCAGGAGTTAGGCCTAGAATATGTGGAGGATCAACCAAATCTAGCTCCTTTGTCATTATGGTGCTCAATATTGTCAAATGGCGAGGCCAGAATAAATCATGATAACATATTGGCTTGTGTTTTTTGTGCGCACACAGCCTCAATATCCTTGGCTTAGGTACATTAGAGAGACAACTCTTGCCTTGGGTTGTCTACACATTTTCGAGAAGCCAGAAAACATCACAAAGAGGGATAAGGGGTGGATTAAAGATTGTTATTTATCTTATAAGCAGGCCTTAAAGAGGGGGAGGAAGTAATCAAACCAACAGGTTTGGGAATACTGCTTCTTCCAAACTACTGAAGTAGTGGCCCCTTATTTAATCACGGTTCATAATATGTGGGAGCTTTAGAGTCAGCTCAATCAGATGGCTCCCCAAGGTCAATTTTCCCCCTCGGGTATATTAATCTGCCCCTGCGATGAGTCATCCCCACAAACTCTTCTGCATTTTTTTTATTGCAAATTTTTCCTTTGATTTACAACAAGGTTTTTATTACCAGTATTACGGAAATACAAGTTCAGTAAATGCAGAGTTGCACTGATCTTTCTTCAGCAATTGGAAAGCCCTTTTTCCTGTAAGGCAGCTGGCACTTTTTTAAAGAATGCACTTTATTTGCAGAAATCAATGTTGTTCTAGATTATGATATGCTGATCACTATAAGATGCACTTTGCAGTACTTCTGTGTTGGATGTGTTGGTTGTTTAATTATACATAAGTGAGTGCTTTTATCAGTGTGCTTGTATGTATTATTGTGATGTTATTATATACGTATCTTTTATGATTTCTTTAATCAAGACCAAATAAAGAATATTTTGATTTGATTGATGATGTTTGTGAGGTCGGGCTAAAACCTTGTCAGAATACATGAAAAACGTGCTTCATAGTGTTATGGCTTGGCGATGACAGAAAACGTCAAATACATTTGTCCCAAAGAAAAGAAGGAAGGCATGGTATAGATTGCATACAGACTGCATACATCATACAGACATCAAAGTAATGACACAATAGTGGAGTGATAAGCCATGCAGGAACATCATATGATTGTGAAAGGTGCAGCAGTAGAAAACACCAAAGCAAATAGATTCAACTGGTGGCAATATGTTGTGAGAGAAGTAGGATTATGCCTTGAGTATAGACGGGGTGCTAGAAAGTAGCCTGGATAGATTTAATTCCCTTTCTTTTAGATACACCATAATGTCTTACCTTGCAGCTTATAAAGCCAAGGTAGAATCAATACTTTTGTAAGCTGAAATGACTCAGTCTGCAAGGCATGTGGTCCCTCGGTTGGTTTAATCAGTACTAATATTCGATCCATCGATGTATTAGCTGAAAATAACTTTTTGTCTCTTTAAGAATCTCTGATCAAGAAATTCTACAAGAAATTCTATAAAAAGCTATTTTATCATACTGTGAACTTTATAGCTGTCACTTAAATGTAAACAAAATGTTGTTTGTAGCATATACAGGTTGGTAGGAACATTACAAAAGGTTCTAGGTAGTACTGATAAATAATATGAAAGAATGGTCTCACTGCTGGGACAAGGTATCTCTCAGGAACAGCCTCACACGACAGTGTATAAGACTACCAGTGAATTACTAAACCATCAACTCTTGCTGAATAAGTTCTGTAATCATTTTTTTAATTTCTAAGATTTCACAAAAATAATTTAAATGGCATCCTGGCTGAAGGATCACGTTAAGGTTTACTTACAGAGAAAGGAATTTGTTGTCTATGGGGGTCTATATTAGGGAACTTTTGACCGTTATATTTCTAAATCAATGAATCACTCGTGCTCCACTAATCCATGAGTTTGGGGGTACTCTGCTCCAGCTCCGAAGTGATGCACACCACATCCCCTAAAACCAAGGGCACCTAACTAAGTGGGCAGAGAGCGCCTGAATTTACAGAAACATGGTCGTTTGAAGTGAGCCCTGGCTCCCAATAGACTCAATGATCGAATTTAGAACTCTCTGCATGTTGGTCTTTGGGGACAAAAGCTATGGCTATCGTCAAGAGTTGGCACCTTGCTGCATTCTAACACGGAGCGTGTGGTCTGCCTCCTCCAGCTTGATCCACTATGACATCTTGCGTTATTGGGGCTACCTAAACCCAACTATCTCTGTTCCAGAAGGCATTTCACATTGGTATTAACTAAGAATCTGCTATAGCAAGGATAAAAGAAATAATCGGAGGTGGCACTGCATTCCTGGCATGGAAGATCCAAGATAAGATGGAGAATGGCCACTCAGTGGGGAGTAGTGGTACAAGCATGGACCAGTTCATTCGATTATGTTCTATAATAAGAAACTCAAGAATGAATAAAAACATTGATTTTGGGAAGGAGGGGACTAGGGTAATTGTGGGGACATACAAAGATCAACATAACATGTAGAAAAGACAGACGTGTGCATGTGAGAGCCTTCCAGGACCAAGGCTTATGGTTTGAAAACTGATCAGAAGGCCTGGGGTAATAAGGAAACGCAAGCTAACTAAAAGGATGGTAAATGTGTGAATCTGACTTTCAAGGTGCTTGTTGGAGGCAAGAAAAGTAACACCGTTCAGGTAGGATTGGGGGCACGTCCATGACTATGGGTTGGTGAATGAAGGATATGCTCTGACATTGAGCAGAGACATCGATGTTGAAATGCACAGGCCAAGGTCAAACCGTGGGAGTCTAGTTTTACGATCCATCATCAAGATAGGTGCTTTAGGACTCGGGTACAGTGGAGGTTAAAGGGATGCACCTGTAGGAGCCGCACTTCGGTGGAAATGAAGCATTTATTGTATCTGGTGCAGGGGGTGTTTCACGAGGCACAGCAGGAAGAGCTAACTGACTGTCAATCTCACAACTATCCAGAATGCCTCTTCGGGCCCACATCTCCTCTAATGTTTAGGATAGGCAGCTGCGTTGTCAGGATTAGGACAGTTTGTTGCCGAGTAACCAGAAGAAGGATCTGGTGTACAAACAGCCGGACAACTGGTGGAGGGGGATCTGGTGGTATAAACTGAGCTTACCTTAACAGCTCCCTCTCCTTCAGCTCAAGCTGCAGCATCAGCGAATTCAGCTCCATGTAGAGGTTGTTTGCACGCTCAAGCTTCCTCTCATAGTGTTCCCGGATATCCAATGCATGCCTGAAATAAAGTGTGGATAAGGTGGGAGGAGGTCTTACAGAGGGAAAGCTATAAATATGGTTGGGAAAGCATAAGCAGAAAATGGGCAACAGGTGAGGAAATAACAATCCACGAAGTCACCAATGAATAAACCATGGTGTGGGAGAACACACCCCGAAGGACTGAATAAGGGTTAAAAGAATGAAATATGACATCAACGAAGAGTAGAGGACAGAGGAATTACATACCTGCAATAAGTAATATTTGAGATTCTGTTGCATTTTAAATCAACAGAAGAGTTTGAGGGTGCTGACAAAAATGTCACCAATTAGTGCAGGTACCATTAGTTACTGTAATGTGAACATTACGTGGGGAATACATGCAGCCTTAAGTGCGAAGAGGTAAAAGAAAGTCCTTGCATGTAGGCCAAACTGGAACAAAATTCATTCTTTTAACATCAGGAAACATTTCCGCGACAGGAATTACGCCTCCAATGTCATTATCATGCTTCCACTAAATACTCACCTGATTATGCCTAATGAGAGATTCTTTCCCATGTTCAATGATACATCAGGATAAAGGATGAAACGTAAACCTGTGCACATTTCCAACATTTTTCTCCCCTTGTGAAAGATGGAATCAGTCAGTTGGCCATTAAAGAACTGGTTGGTTTGTCCCCACACTTTTTGTGGATGTGGCTTACTAAACACCATAGCAGCAAATCATGAAAAAGTTCAAATTAATTGTGATGATCAGTAAAGACTTCAAAAATATTTAGGAGAGTTCTTAATTTTACCGTCCGTGATGTTAATGATGAAAAGATGAGAGAACAATTTTTAAGTTTACAGGTCATTTTATGCACTATTATGCAGTAGAAACCACCACGTTAGGCACTGTTAAGTATGAACATTAGTATGCATTTTTTTATTATCCACGACTTGCTATCAGCAGCCTCTTACTAGTGATTCCACACTGAGATTTACTTATTATTAGCTATATATATCTTTCAGCATATTACTATATTATAGTAAATATGACTCTCGTGGCTGTGACAGTTATGTGGCACCACTTTCACCTGGGATGCACAATACTGCTGTCGCTCACCAATCTGATGTGCTTTCAAAAATGTTTCTCACATTCACTATAGCTCCTTTCTAGTGAGTAACTCGTAGGAGCTTTTGTCCCCGCCCCGTTTGAACACCACCAATAATTTTGAATGGTGCTTGTTCTCGGTCTTGCAGGAAATTTGCTCTTGCTTTGCATCTATTTACTTAGTCCCGATGATGACCCTTAATGTGGTGTTCCAGTCTTCTTCAGCATGAAATGATATGATTAAATTGTACTTTCAAATCACTTCTTCCACTATGAGTCTCTGTTCTTCCTCATGTTCATATGCCGCCTTTTCCAGGTGTTTTTTGGCGCTGCCCCTGTTCTTTATAGTTATAACTTTATGTGCTAGGGCACTATAGATGCCACAAATTGTGAACTGTTGAAGTACGGTCATGTGGAAATGCAACAGCTTACTTCAAACCCCTGCTTTTTATTTGGTCAGACCTGTAGGGGCAGAGCTTAGACTAAAGGGAATACCTTTACATTTACTACTGTCAAACTACAGAAATGTCTTATGACAATGTGCTATTAAAACCTTAAAGATAGCATCTTTAATTTAGAATGTCATTTTCTCATACTTACGAAAATTATGAAAAATACCCTCAGGGTGGAGGCCTGAATATTTTGTTTTCAAATGTTTTTGGAAATTTTAGACATCTCGGTTAGATTATAGCCTGTTTATCTTTGTTTTGTGAAATCTAAAATAAAAGTGATAGAAACGAAGACTGGGAAAATCTTTTTAGTTTGCTACCCAAACGCAATCTTGATTTCCAGAGACTGCAGAACATGGTGGTGAGGATAGACTCTTTTTGGTGGTCACAGTAACTGAAGGGCATAGACCTTTTCATGATTTCTGAAACGCATTAATCTTGAAATATATTTTGAGCTCCATATAAAAAGACCAGTCCTTTACCACCATGGGCAAGCATAAGTTAATATTGAAGAATGTGCACCCTTGGAATGGCATTGAGTCTTGCTTTTAGGTGACTGGTGGTTTCTCTCCGTAACAGTTAAAAGTGAGCCAGTGTAGTCAAAGATTCCGATATAAAAGAGTTCATCGATTGCCAAGGAAGTTTAGCTGAAAAGGCTTCCAAGAAATATTTTCAGATAATTGTAGGATGGCCTTCTCTTTAAAAAAATAATAATAATACATTTTAGTCCTCTGAAGGAGCTCAAACCTTTATTGGGTTTATATGCATTCGAATCTCGCACCAAGATCTCAGTTATCAGCAAAGAGATCTGGTTCTAGAAATGTCACCTATTACAGATTCAGGCTCAAAGCTTTGGTATCTCATTACATTCACTTTTGTTCCATAGTTAAAACAGCAGTGTCTGCAAACCAAAGGATTATCCGGATTAAGTTAATACAAAGTTATCTCCAACAACGTTCTGTTTTAAGCAGTCAAAAACTCAGCAAAATACAAAATCTAATGAATATATCTGGACATATACTTACTTACTCTAGTCATTCTCAGTAGATTCAATAGGATGGAGTACGTCCTGATTATGCAGTCAATTATTTTTAACACCTTCTCAGCAAGAGCAGAAAATATACATCATATCACATGATGGGAAAGACTGAATTAGTGCTTCTAAGTACTCTAGTAAACACCTGTTTAACCTCAGAGCGCAACTCCATCATTTTGAGTCCATTAGTACTATTAAAAGAGGTGGCTGAGTGAATATAAAACAGTCTGAGTGTTGCCAATAATGGACACCGAGGCCTATCTGCTGTGCCCCACTCCATCTGCACAAGAAACAACCAACCTCAGTTATTAGTGAGATGTGCAGTTGCCATCTAAATATAGCGGGTGAGAATAGAAGCAACCCTTCTCAACAGAGAGATCACCCTATCTATGACAGTTCTCTAGCTGTGCTAGAACAGAACATTTTCTAGTATATGGTTTTTACTATAAAAAGTAATTAAAGATAGCACATTAGTGTGAGAGAGGGGCCAAAAGAAGACACCATTGCACAAGCTTTATGAAAGTTCTTTTCGGTGGCCTGAATTGGTGCCCACATTTCCAGGATAATCACAGACTCTCACTGAGATTTAGTGTAAGTACATTTCACGCACCCATCTATCTTGAAATTCTGCCCTGGATCTGCTGACAGGAACAAACACCTGACAACCCTAAAATGCAAGATCTAACCGAAGAAAATTACATCACAGTTTGGACATTGAATGTGTGGAGCTGTGAGGATATCTTGGTTTTGAGACTGGTAAAGTCTCCTCTGCCAATATTCAATGCAGAATATCTTTCAGAAATGCTGGAAAACAAAAGCCATTTGTCCATAAAGTAGTGAGAGAGAGGACACACTGCATGGTAGAAACTGTGGACAAGATGGTGATGGGAGACATGGACGAGTAGAACTCATTACGGGATAGAATGAAGCAAGACATCGAAGAAAAGAAACACTTACAAAGCAAAGTGAGGTAACAACCCGACGCCCTACATTACAAGCTAGGATGGAGAAGGAATAAATGAGAAGAAATACTCACACAAAGAAGTGGATAAGCGAAACCAGAATGTGTGCAATCTTTAAAGGATTTAGCAGAGGGGAAACACTTAGTGGATAGAAACCACATGCAGGTCTTTGTAAAGCAATACTTGCACCTAATCCTACATGTAACAGATGAGTTAGTATACTGGTATATCAGCTAGATTTGGGAGGGGTGGAGCTCATCGTCACTTTCTGATTTGTTTGAGTAGAGCTTTGGTAGTTGTTTTTTATAAACACATTTTATTTATTTGTATTAATAACATGCTAAGCACCTTGGGAGATCCGACCATCACTCATTACAACTTAAAATTGGCTGCTCTTATGATTTCAGTAATCATTGCATACATCAATGGTATAGATACACATATTGAGTATGAGGCATTAATTCTTGCACAGTATTGTAGGTGTCCTCTACATAGAAGAGCTCACATTCCCAGTCTGAATGTGCATTTCTGTCCTCCCATCATCTCTCAATGTCGGTGTTCCCACAAGGGTTGCCTAACGCCCTCCCTCCCACCCCCCGGGTGCGCCTAGCTGTTTCAGGCTGTCTCAGTGCACCCAATGTCTATTGCTGCGGTGGGTGTCCCGTAGTTGTTTTCCTTCATCCCCATTATCTTCGCCTTCCACTGTATGATTGTCAGGTGTTGGGGAGTTAGCCTTCTGTCTCTGTGGTAGTGGTTGTCCTGTGTTCCTCAAGGAGATGGTGCCTCGTCCTGGGGCGTGTCTCCCATCCGTTCCCAATCATATACCGGTGTACTCCAAGCCAGGGGCTCTTTCCATCAGCCCTTGACTTTGCATAGCCTTCTGGTACCTCTCTGTCTCCTCTGCCTTTGCGCACTTCAGTACTTCACTCCTCCATTTACCCCTCTGGGGACCACAAGTCGCCTTCCAGATCATCGCTATTTCTCTTTTAGCTAGTAAAAAGGCCAAATCCTGGAAATGGTTGGTCACCTTATGGCGAGCCATGTGCCTATACCCACTGAGCAAACAGTGTCTAGGATCGTAGGGAACCTCCCATTCTATCACGTCCCTTAAGGAGTTAATGACAGAGCCTCAGAACTCCCGCACAGATGGACAAGTCCAAAACATGTGCAAGAATTCTGCCTCTTTTTCACCGCATCTCAGGCACCGGGCCTCTACCAGTCTGAAATGTCTCCGAAGCCTGCCTGGTGTCAAGTATGCTCAGTGCAGGACATATATATTTATGAGCTTGAACCAAGCATTTTTGGAGACCTTGGGAGTCTGGGTTAGTATTTCCATTCAATCTTCGTTTGTAATTAAGGTGCCCAGGTCCTCTTCCCACTTTTGCTTAAGATTGTGAGCGGTTGGCATAGTGCTACCCATATTTTTCTATAAAGGCATGTCACTGCTTTATGGGTGCCCCTGGCACTCATCAGATACTGACATACTCCAGATAGGGGGGTTCTGCCCGTCCCTTCTGCCAATGTTCGATAAACGCCTCGGTGAGCACTCTATATAGGAGAAAGTGCCCTGGGTAGAGATTGTATTGACTGCGAAAGTCCTCAAATGGCAAGAGGGAGTCAGCTTCATACAGGTCGCTCTTGCTTCCACCCAACTCAAAATTCTGGATGCAACTGGGGGAACCCAGAAGATGGACCTCCCTGGCCAATGACTGAAGGCCTGGGGTTAAGGGGTGATCTCCCTCTCGGGCATCGTACAGCAGGCCATGCATCGGGTCAGCCAAAGTCGCTGCCCTGCCAGATAGTATGACTCGAAGTCAGGGACAGCCAGCTCTCCGTCTGCCACCGGTCTCTGTAGCACGGCAAGTGCCAGTCGCTACCTGCTAGTGCCCCACAGGAATACAACCACCAGAGAGTTCAATTCCTTGAAAAAAGCTCTTGAGATCCACAACGCAAGAGTGGCAAAGAAGTATAGTAATCGGGGTAAGGCTATCATTTTCAGTAGCGCAACCCGCCCTGCAAACAACAGTTGCAAGGACTCCCAGAAGGTCATAATACCACAAAGCCCCCATAGTGCCCATTCTACGTTCCCCTCCAGTGGGTCATGACTATTATGATAGACCTAGACTCCTAAGTAAGCCAAGCAGCGCAGTCCCACTGTAGTTCATCAAGGTCCGGGGGAACTGCTCTGCCTTCCATCACGGGGAAAAGGCTAGATTTTCGCCAGTTAACTCGGAGCCCGGATATATCGCCAAACCTCCCCAATAGGCACCTTGCCCCATGCAGGGCGTCGCCTGCTTCTCCCAAAAAGAGTTAAAGATCGTCAGCATATAGTGCAATGTAGTGGGTACGTCCCGCCACCCTCAGACCTCTATAGGTGCTTCCCTTCCTAGCTATACAGGCTAAGGCTCAATCGCAAGATCAAAAAGCAGGGAGGAGAGTGAGCAACCTTGCCTGGTCCCCCTCTCTACTCAACAGCTCTCCAAGATGGTGACACCCGTGCAAACCATGGCCCTCGCCTCGGCATAAAGCAACTGGATCTATGCGACAAACTGGTCACCCAGGCCAAACCTTACAAAACACTTCATGGAGATATTCCCATCAAAAGCTTTTTCAAAGTCTATAGCGAAGATCACCGCCTCCTGTTTATCGTAAGCATCATTATCTAGGAGAGAGAAGAGGCGACATATGTTAGTGGCTGTATGTCGCCAGGGGATAACCCCGGCTTGATCCATATGGATCAGGTGTGCCATGTGCCGCAATAGGTGCGTGGCTAAAATCTTACTCAGTATCTTATAGTCTACTGACCCCTTCAATAAGGGGAAGTAAGAGGCGACTTCAGTGGATGGTTTTCTCGGTTTCAGGAGAGGGATAATCAGTGCTTCCCGAGCCGATACGGAAAGAGTACCATATTTCTTGGCCTCTTCATACATCTCAACCGATCTCGGGCCTAGCTTCATCATGCATGTGGAATAAAATTCAACTGGAAGACCATCCAGTCCTGGGGTTTTACTTCGCGCCATACTGGCGATGGCAGCTCTCACATCGGTGAGCGTGATTACTGCTGCCTCTTGTTCCAAAAGTTTTGGAAGGGCAAGATGTGATAAGATATTTGGATGTCCGCCTCAGTTGGTTGGACTTTGCTTGTATAGAGATCAGCATAATAATTATAGAATTCTTGATTAAAGGCAGCCTGGGTGTATATAACTTGACTTGTGGGCTCTGTCAGTTCAACTACAACCGAGCCTCTGTGTGCCGGTTTTGCCAGCCACGCCAGTAGGGAGCTCACACGGCCCCCCTCCGAGTGTGTGCATGCTGTGTAGGCTTTATAATTGTAGAAGTGCAGTCCCTTGATTGCTACCGCCACTTTTTCTTGGGCAGCGAGAAGCGTTGTCTGAAGAACGGGGTCGTCTGGGTGCCCCTGTTCCAGCTCATGCAACTGCTGTTCAGCTTTGGCTACTGAGATGCATCGTCCTCTGATCAATGCTGAATTTCTTGAATGCTTGTTTGTCTCAAAATAACCAGTTATATCCGAGCCAATGGTGTCCTTAAAAGCCTGATCCTCCAACAGGGCTGGTTGGAGTTGCCACGTGGGTATCGGAGAACGGACCACCCAAGCCTCAACAATAGTGGATTATGATCTGAAATCGTCTTGGTCAGATATTCAGTCAGCTGTGTCAACTCATATGTCTGGTGAACACAAAAAGATGTCCAGAGGCACATGCAGGTCATGCATTGGTGAATAAAAGGAGTAGTCTCTGTTCTCCGGATGGTGAGTTTGCCAGGAGTCTATCAGACCCAACTCTCTTTGCCAGTCTTGGTAGAAGTTGACCGTCCGAATAATCAGAGACGATGGCAGCGGACAATGTGATCTATCTAATGTTGTATCTGCGATACAATTAAAGTCCACCCCACAAACAATACAGATCCCATGAAGAACAAGGCCAGGTATTCAGAAAGGGATGCCAGGAATCCTGATTGGTCAGTGTTAGGGCCATATACGCTCCCAAGTACTATCTCCCGCCCATCTAATTTCCCAATGGCTATGTGTAGGAAGTTGGCTCTGCATGTGCTATTTCAAAGTAAGGAATAGCATGCACAGAGTCCAAGGGTTCCCCTTAGAGGTAAAATAGTGGTAAAAATAGATAATACTAATGCTCTATTTTGTGGTAGTGTGGTCGAGCAGTAGGCTTATCCAAGGAGTAGTGTTAAGCATTTGTTGTACATACACATAGACAATAAATGAGGTACACACACTCAGAGACAAATCCAGCCAATAGGTTTTGTTATAGAAAAATATCTTTTCTTAGTTTATTTTAAGAACCACAGGTTCAAATTCTACATGTAATATCTCATTTGAAAGGTATTGCAGGTAAGTACTTTAGGAACTTTAAATCATAAAAATTGCATGTATACTTTACAAGTTATTGACAAATAGCTATTTTAAAAGTGGACACAGTGCAATTTTCACAGTTCCTGGGGGAGGTAAGTTTTTGTTAGTTTTACCAGGTAAGTAAGACACTTACAGGGTTCAGTTCTTGGTCCCAGGTAGCCCACCGTTGGGGGTTCAGAGCAACCCCAAAGTCACCACACCAGCAGCTCAGGGCCGGTCAGGTGCAGAGTTCAAAGTGGTGCCCAAAACGCATAGGCTAGAATGGAGAGAAGGGGGTGCCCCGGTTCCGGTCTGCTTGCAGGTAAGTACCCGCGTCTTCGGAGGGCAGACCAGGGGGGTTTTGTAGGGCACCGGGGGGGACACAAGCCCACACAGGAATTTCACCCTCAGCAGCGCGGGGGCGGCCGGGTGCAGTGTAGAAACAAGCGTCGGGTTTGTAGTGTTAGTCTATGGGAGATCTCGGGATCTCTTCAGCGCTGCAGGCAGGCAAGGGGGGGGTTCCTCGGGGAAACCTCCACTTGGGCAAGGGAGAGGGACTCCTGGGGGTCACTTCTCCAACGAAAGTCCGGTCCTTCAGGTCCTGGGGGCTGCGGGTGCAGGGTCTCTCCCAGGCGTCGGGACTTTAGGATTCAAAGAGTCGCGGTCAGGGGAAGCCTCGGGATTCCCTCTGCAGGCGGCGCTGTGGGGGCTCAGGGGGGACAGGTTTTTGTACTCACAGTATCAGAGTAGTCCTGGGGTCCCTCCTGAGGTGTTGGATCTCCACCAGCCGAGTCGGGGTCGCCGGGTGCAGTGTTGCAAGTCTCACGCTTCTTGCGGGGAGCTTGCAGGGTTCTTTCAAGGCTGCTGTAAACAAAGTTGCAGCCTTTCTTGGAGCAGGTCCGCTGTCCTCGGGAGTTTCTTGTCTTTTCGAAGCAGGGGCAGTCCTCAGAGGATGTCGAGGTCGCTGGTCCCTTTGGAAGGCGTCGCTGGAGCAGGATCTTTGGAAGGCAGGAGACAGGCCGGTGAGTTTCTGGAGCCAAGGCAGTAGTCGTCTTCTGGTCTTCCTCTGCAGGGGTTTTCAGCTAGGCAGTCCTTCTTCTTGTAGTTGCAGGAATCTATTTTTCTAGGGTTCAGGGTAGCCCTTAAATACTAAATTTAAGGGCGTGTTTAGGTCTGGGGGGTTAGTAGCCAGTGGCTACTAGCCCTGAGGGTGGGTACACCCTCTTTGTGTCTCCTCCCAAGGGGAGGGGGTCACAATCCTAACCCTATTGGGGGAATCCTCCATCTGCAAGATGGAGGATTTCTAAAAGTTAGAGTCACCTCAGCTCAGGACACCTTAGGGGCTGTCCTGACTGGCCAGTGACTCCTCCTTGTTATTCTCATTATTTTCTCCGGCCTTGCCGCCAAAAGTGGGGGCCGGGCCGGAGGGGGCGGGCAACTCCACTAGCTGGAGTGTCCTGCGGTGCTGTGACAAAGGGGTGAGCCTTTGAGGCTCACCGCCAGGTGTTACAGCTCCTGCCTGGGGGAGGTGTTAGCATCTCCACCCAGTGCAGGCTTTGTTACTGGCCTCAGAGTGACAAAGGCACTCTCCCCATGGGGCCAGCAACATGTCTCTAGTGTGGCAGGCTGCTGGAACTAGTCAGCCTACACAGATAGTCGGTTAAGTTTCAGGGGGCACCTCTAAGGTGCCCTCTGGGGTGTATTTTGCAATAAAATGTACACTGGCATCAGTGTGCATTTATTGTGCTGAGAAGTTTGATACCAAACTTCCCAGTTTTCAGTGTAGCCATTATGGTGCTGTGGAGTTCGTGTTTGACCGACTCCCAGACCATATACTCTTATGGCTACCCTGCACTTACAATGTCTAAGGTTTTGTTTAGACACTGTAGGGGTACCATGCTCATGCACTGGTACCCTCACCTATGGTATAGTGCACCCTGCCTTAGGGCTGTAAGGCCTGCTAGAGGGGTGTCTTACCTATACTGCATAGGCAGTGAGAGGCTGGCATGGCACCCTGAGGGGAGTGCCATGTCGACTTACTCGTTTTGTCCTCACTAGCACACACAAGCTGGCAAGCAGTGTGTCTGTGCTGAGTGAGAGGTCCCCAGGGTGGCATAAGACATGCTGCAGCCCTTAGAGACCTTCCTTGGCATCAGGGCCCTTGGTACCAGAAGTACCAGTTACAAGGGACTTATCTGGATGCCAGGGTCTGCCAATTGTGGATACAAAAGTACAGGTTAGGGAAAGAACACTGGTGCTGGGGCCTGGTTAGCAGGCCTCAGCACACTTTCAATTTTAAACATAGCATCAGCAAAGGCAAAAAGTCAGGGGGCAACCATGCCAAGGAGGCATTTCCTTACACTATGGCATAACGACCCAAAGGGTCTATGATGGATGCGGTGTGGAGATAAGGAAGCCCAGGGTTTAATCCACACTAAGGTCCCCCTGGCATATCCCGAGTAAGTAGTATAGTGTACCTGGACTCTCCACCGCCGTTGGAGGGCGTGCCCTTCTTTGGCATCTAAATGCATCTCCTGCAACAGAGCTATATGGATTCCCTGCCTAGTAAGATGTGAAAATACTTTGTCGCTTAGCCATCCAGCGCATCCCCCTAACATTCCATGTTAGGACCTTAACGTTCAGTGTGGTATCCACTGGGGGTGTAGTAAAGGACATGTTGGGAAGTGTATGGGTGCAGGGCCCTTCTCAAAGAAGACCCGTCTCACAACAATTCGAATATGCGTCAGACCTAGGCAGCACAAAACATTATTTTCATTAACTAGATAACATTTTCCCCAACTCCCAGTCCCCAGGGCAAGAGGTGCGATGCCTTCGCCCAAACCATCAAACAACCAAGAATCAAACTTGTTCATGCCGTCTATCGTTTAGGCTACAGTTTGTGAGGGTGTGACAGTTCCGGCACTGTGCAGAGGTTGACCCCAGGTACCCCCAGCTCCCATCTCCTCCCCAGCGTCTTATGTCTGCAATGTAGGATCTAGGCGATATAATGCTATATGTCAGCCATTGCAGGTAGTGTGGTGGTACAGTGTGTCTGCTATCGCAGTGTCCCATGACGTTTATCAACTGAGGAACCAACAAGGTTCACTAGATAAGTTAATCCGATGTTCCCTGGGTGACCACCAATATGACCACACTCAAGTGGGCTGAAGCAGTGGACTCACTGTCCAAGTCAGACCACTCCCTGCTTACTCCCTGGGTCGGGGACATGAGGCTCAATGATGATCCGCCTAGCGAGGTGACCGCCGAAACCACCTGCTGATGTTCCTTTTGTTCTTCCTCTGCTGTGGGTGGGTCAATCAATGCCGGCAGTCTACCCCAGCGGGATCGAGGTCGACGTTTCCTCTTCTGCTGCTGGGATGGGCTACTCGGACCCTGGTTAGGCAAGAGTTCCAGCCAGGACCATGCATCCTGCGGTGTAGGGAAGAATTCCACCCCTAATGAAGTAACCACACGGAGTCGTGCAGGAAACTGAATTGAATATAAGATCCCAAGTTCTCTGAATTTCCGTTTTACAGTAGTAAAAGCCATTCTCTGGGGCTGGACTTCTCTAGAAAAGTCAGGAAATATTGATACTCTACTGTTTTCCACTATCAGGTTCTCATGCAATTTCCCTTGTTGTAAGATGTAGTCTCGATCCTTGAAGTCAAGCAGTCGTGCTACCACTGGCCTTGGCGGAGCGCCCAGAGGTGATGATCTAGCAGGTACTCAATGGGTCTGTTTCAGCGCAAAAAAAGGGGAAGAGTCTCTCTGGGGCCACCACAGTCTTGAGACAGTCTTCCAGATATTGCAACATGTCTGAACCATCAACTTTTTCAGGAAGCCCTACCACCCCGATATTGTTACGTCGTGCTCTGTTCTCCACATCTTATTTTAATCTCCAGTGTTTTTAGGTGGGGTTAAATTGATGTCAATCGGCCACCTGCTAGTGCCAATGCAGGGGTTGCCTCTGAGAGTTCCCGTTCCGTTGTGTTGACTCTTCCTGCCACACGACGATGGTCATCACGTAAGAGGCTCAGATCTATGCTCAGAGTGTTGATTTTGACCTCCAATGCTGTTCTTGAAGCTGCTATGGCCTGGAGTACGTCTTGCAGTGTGGGAGTGGTGGGTCTCATTGCCATTGTTGCTGGCAATGCATGCTCTGACTCACCACTGGCTGCTCACAGCCGCCGGGGGCTTACCCGATCCCCATCTCTCTTTTTGAGGGCCTTGCCCATGTTGCATTGCAGTATCAGTCACCACCAGGTTTTAAGTGTTCGCTCTAGGGGGAACGGTGCTCCAATGTGTGCTGCACGTGTATCCCCCCCAATGCGGGCAACAGCCTCACTCAGTTCTTAGTTTGAAGGCGGGGCCCATTGTGTCCCCAGTAGCACATGGCACTCCTCTACTTTCACCGACAGGGGCACCCAGGGGATGAAGGAACTCACTGGCAAATGGGAGTCCACGATAATATCAGACAGAGGGGCTTTAGCCCTCGCCGCCACCCGTCCTCATCCGCTGAGCTCTAGTTCGCCCTGGTGGGTGCTCAGGAAGGTGGAGGAACAACAGCCATCCCTCCACTGGTCTCTCCTGGGCCCCCCACTACAATTCGCTGCAGGGGGCTCCCTCCAACAGGTTCCGCCGGTCAGAGCACTCTCACCTATGCTCGCCCTCCTAGGATATGGGCCCGCTCACTTGGGATGATAATTCAGGGTCCTCAGTGTCAGTGTAGCTCAATCCAGCATGTTGGCCTTCCTCTGCCGTGTAGACTTGGTTCCTCCGTGGCTCTCCCTGGTCCCCAGGGCTTTGGGTGCTCCCTCAGGTTGCCCTGCAGCTGTAGCTGCAGCCCAGCTCACAGCCCCTCTCAGTGTGCTGCTCCCAGGTACACTACTCAGCTCGCACCACCTCCGATGAAGTCATAGGGCTGCAGCGCAGGGTGACGTGCAGAGGCCGCGCAGCGTCCAAGGAAGAGCCCAGGAATCTCTGAATCACAGGACTCTCCATCACCACCAACCGCCCCTGCTCATCGGCGCTGCGGTCCAGTGTAGGGTTATGTCCGCATTGGGCCTCCTGCGCCAGCACACTACAGCTCACGTGGCGCCAGGAGTCTCCGAGCTGACGGCTGCCATTTTAGGACGGCCTGTTTTTGCTGCTCCGTTTGCGGCTCCCCAGCACTCCCCCCACGCCGAACACTTGGCGAGGGGAGTGCCCTGCTGACACAAGGGTCTAGTATGCAGCCCCCACCTTTCGCCCCTTTGGAGGATGGGCAGAAGGTGTCCAATGAGACCGCAGGTCCCTGAGCTCCGATGCCCTGCTGCCTACTCCATTTGACACCTGGAACCGTCCCCCCTCCTAGATCTTTGGTAGTTAGCTGTTTTAACATGTGAGAATAAACTGGGAGGAGAGCTGAGTTTTAATCAAACACTTGAGGGAGGTCGATTAGGATATGACCTTAAGTTATCAAGGGGACATGTCAACTATTCTTGTATCTGTGCGAAGTCAGAAATTTGTGACAGTGAGTGTCTACTGAGTTTATTTGGAAGCAAGACTCCCTTTCTTAACATTGTGGAGAGGAATGCTGATGACTTTTTGGGGGTCTTGACTTCTTTCACTGCGTACAGTAGGGATTGCCATGTGAAGATCTTTGTCCCTGGGTTCTGGTGGTGACCGTGTCTCTTGTACCCAAGCTACAAGAAAGTGGATGGCAAGTGATAGTCATGGTCCAATAAATTTGGGAGGACCTGTCATTTACTCCAAACTTTGCATTTTATAAGCAGCATTTTTCCTCATCCTCCAAAGCTAGGGTGGGGGAAGCTTGTGGATCGAGTGTAGTACATTAAAAAGAGATTGCTACTTCCTTCTATGCTGGTCTGATACAAAACAATTCTTACATTCAACTCCTCCTGTGGCATTGCTGAAGGTGTAGAGGGAGCACACATGGATAATGTCATCTGCTGGATTTCACAAGTGCTGACTACATCCTGCCACCCCTGGATGTTTGGTTCTCAAGCACAACAGACTTCTTAATTTTGGAATGCAGTCTGGGAAGGTACATATGGCACCTAATGGGTTTAAGAGACTGCTTTTTTTTATTCCTTTATGCCCAGAGAACAGTTTCTATTAATTAAGTAAAGGAACTCCTTCTGCATTCTCAAAAGGGTTCTTCATCCCCTCACCTCAGTTCCTCCCGCCGCCGGTTGATCAGCTCTTCCTCCAGGCGGTGAAGACATGTTCCCTCTGACTTGATCTTCTCAAAGTGGAGTTTCACTTCCTCTCGCCACTCGGCCTAGATAAGTAAACAACAGGTGGCTGTTAGAGGAGTTAAATACGGCAATGAGGCAAGAATGAGTAACACAGCGACTTTAGGTCGGATAGCTAGAAAGCAGCACCTCAAAAATGGTAACCAAGCTAACAGAATGACAGTCCCTCTGTGACCTCATTTCTGCCACTGAACACGAACTCAAATAACCTTGGAAAATGCACTTATCCCGGTAAGCTATCACTAGATCATAGTTTATCAACAGGTTACTGACAAGAAATCAAAGCAATACTGAAATGAATGAACAAAGTAGATAATACTGTGACGCCTGGCCTCTCATTTCCCTGGGAACCTTGCCACACAAAGAGTGTTTGGACGGAGGATACATTCACAGGCAGGAAAATGTCATGAAACTGAAAGAGTATTCTATGGCAGTGGTTCCCAACCTGTGGTCCGGGGACCCTTGGGGGTCCGCGAAGCCTTCTCAGGGGGTCTGCTAGAGCCAAGAAACTTACAAAATATTAATAAATATTGACAAATTAGGTCCCCAGCTTCCAGTAATGACTCAGGCGGGGGTCCCCGGATTCCCATGATGATTCAGTGTGGGTCCCTGGGTTCCACTAATGTTAAAGTGGGGGTCCACAGAAATCAAAAGGTTGGGAACCACTGTTCTATGGTATTACATCAGATGACTAGTCACAAGGTTATAGAGGGCCGTAAGTTATGCATCTGCTGTAGTAGGATCCTGTTTCTATCATATGTGCCAGTTGGTCACTTGGCAAGGAAGGCTTGGCATTATACTGCAGATATAGTACCTTCACTTTCTGCGTACATTTTTAAGATACCATGCATGTCCTTTTTTCACTCAATTATTAATACTCCTATCGATACTCTCTTCATTATAACCGCTGCGATTGTACATGTAGGACTCATAGTTTTGGGGCCGATAATGAGCAGTAAATGGATGAAATTGAATTGAATTGAATTCGTTACTTGTAAAGCGTGAGCTGTCGCTTCCAAGGGAGTATCCTGGTGCTATAACGGAACAGGGATGTGAGGCTGCCAGGGAACATAACTGTAGCTTTCATAGGAAAAAGGGATGAGGACATCTTACAGAATTTAAGAATCTAACAAAGTGCTCTTTTTTTTTAATCCCTTTATTTTGTGTATACTGCCATGGTTTACATAGCAACAAGTGACAACTCCCCCAAGAAAGATGCAGTAATTTAAGTTTTGCACGTAACAGAACATATGACTAATGCATATGTTATAAAGAAAGAAACCCTGGCGTGCAATTAGTCATCAGCCATAATCACAGTATGTTGTGTGATCTGTAGTGTGCGGACTGCAAGGGTCTTCAGCTGCATTGAAGAAATTAGGAAAGGGATATGTTAGACTAAATCATTATTGACAAATACCATGCACTACAACAGCGGCGTGGTATGTCTGTTAAATAGGGAGGATGTTTGCTGCATGGAAGGAGTCTGGCGACATCACAAGCAAAAGCTACAGCCCCAACAGAAGCCTTACGCGCTCACGTTGTATGGTACAATGTCACACACTCTCCAGGAGATATCCGCTGCTCGTCTTCTGTAGCTAAACGCTCAATGGCTATAGCTCTTATTGGTCAAGTTTACCTTTGACCCCATTCACAGTTTTTTAACCATCTTATATGGCTAATTGCGGTGTGTGGCAAGTCCATGGCGTGCTACCTCTTTCTCTCTCTAGAGGCTAGTCACACATTGTAGAGCTGGTAAAAACCGTATGTTCTTCTTTTGTTGGTAAAGTAAGTACTGTTCTCTAATTGGATTATGGCAATAAAAAGAATGACATCCTCAATGTCCGAGTAACGTGCATTGGTGGGAAGTCAAGGACAGGGTTAACTTTTAATGTTTTTAGCTCACCCATTGCTCCTCTTGACCCAATGTAATTAGTAGCCTCGTGGTTTGCTTATACATGCTCCAAGCATCACAGCACGGAGGTCCTAAAAGACAGAAATTTACCATATCAGCTCCATTGCAAACCACGGGCTCTGGAGATCAGTGGTTTTCAGCTTTAGGACGTAGGAATTGGAAGCGAAGGCTCTCTCCTTTGCAGCTACATTACATGCTTTACTCTTTTCTTAAAACCACCTTCTTTCTTAAGTAAGATCAGCAACGAACGATGGTTCGAATAAAGTAGGCAATGCAAAGTGCTTGCTTGCTACATGTCTTATGTCACAGCAGACTTGTTCTCAAGCGCCTAGAGGAAGGGCTGAGTGGCAGTGCTAGAAGTATTACAGTGAACATTCATTCTTATCAGGCAGAGGTCAGTTTCCGAAGTGACCCTGTCTAATAGAACAGACACTTGAGCTACCTGCGCTGATGGAGTGGGCGGAGGGGGCGGAGCAGGGTGGGATCCTCCCACTGCTTAATTTGTAAATAAAAAGGGGCCGGTGCTCAAAGCTCTCCTCTTAAACATGCGGCTGCTGCAATTAAAAGTGCGAGCACATAATACTGAGTCAGCTAATCCTGAAGCCACCTTGGGTCTCTTCCGTCCATTTATAGACACTTCCTACCCCTTCAGCTCACTCTTTCAGCTTCCTGCTTTTCCCCTTTATGACGCTTTTTCGTTTTTCTCTTCCTCCGTCTTTCCCACGTGTCTTTTGCTCGCAGTAAATGCTTGAGGCAGAAGACTAAGCGCCGGCCCTCAAAAATAAGTGCCGGTACTCAGCACCGGAAACCACAAGCACAAATTAAGCACTGGATCCTCCCCAAGATTCCTGTTTTCTCACTGAATAAGAAAATGGTACCACAGTGGCTGTGATAATGCTCTTTTCCAAGCACTCTGGACCTTCAATCAGCCACTAATTTTGACTCTCTCTGTCTCTTCTCTTTGTCATCCTCTCCCTGTCTAGCTCAGACTCTGTCTATCCTTTCTAGATGCCCCAGCACGTCTCCTGCCTCTCTGCGTCAGCACACCCAGTCCCTTCGACCTTCACTTCAGACTCGAAGAGCTGCAGCAGACCCCGATCTTGGCTAATGGAGGCTGCGGAAGAAAAACTTAATTAATCTAATGGAGCCGCTTGCGCCGGCAGAAGGCCATGGACATCACTTTCTCGTCCCTGCTGTCAATCCTTAACCTACTCCTGCCGTCCATCTCTTCCCGCGCCCCTTCCTTCCTAGCCTCCTCTCTCGCACCAGGCACTGCGCCTCCTCCAGCCTGTGCCAGTCCCCCAGTCTGAGCTCCTTCATCTGTCAGGCCTGAAACTGCTCCTGCTATCCATCTGTGCTCCACTTCCTTCTTTCCACCCTCCTCTTTTTCAGCTGGCACCTTCTCTGCCACATGCCGCTCCCTCAAACTCTTTCGGTTCTTCCTCTCATCGTCCCTCTTTCATTCTCTCGGACCCAAAGGCCCCACTTTAATCGTCTCTCTTACTCCTTTCAATTTCCTTTCTTCCTAACTTCTGGCATTATCATTATCGACGTAGTGCCTGTGCTCCTCTGTATTTCTCCTAAGACTAAGCAGTGATATGGAGCTGCATGGATGGGCCTGGGCAAGGCACCGGTCCTCCCAAAAAAAGAGGACCATTAATTAGTATACAGCATGATGTCATAGGAAGTGACTTTATGTGAAGTGATGTAACACCGCTACGATACCCCCTAATTTTGAGGAATGGTTCAATTTTCCAGTATATTACAGTCTAGAACTCACCAGGATACATTTTATCTAGTCACTTAGATATACATTTGCGTATACATATCAAAGATTGATTTATTGTTAGCGCTAGGCATTAAAACTCCACATGCATGTTTATTAATGCTCAGTGAGCTATAAACTTACTTCAGAGAACTACAGATGTGTAGGTTTACATCCTGCCATGTTCAGAGCATCCTTTCACACTTCTCTTGTACAATGAACTGTGAATTATTTCAGGGCAGTAAAGCTCTGGTATATTTAAAGGCAACGACAGGGACTAACATGAGGATAATGCCGCGATTACCTACTGGTAATCCTTAGTCCTACTCGTCCTCATCACAGTCATTATAACCCACCCACTCTACATACCAATAATCAGGGACATGGTATGTCCAGGAAATACTAAGGGTAGGCTTAGCCTTATACCGCCCCGCTTCTGTAGACAAAGTTTCACCATTTTACTTTCTGTTCTTTTTCTTGTCTGAGGTGAGTTCACCTCAAAACTAATGACCGAGTCGAGGACAAGAGACGTGGGGATAATGAACCGTACACAAGATCACCCAAGAATCTTAATTGAAACATGGTGAATATAAGATGTTTGCAAGAGTGGGAGTGGATTTACAAAGGCTGACAGGTGGAGGCACTCCTGAGAGGTGAACCCGCAATCAGTATCTATGCAAGTCCAAAAACCGGCTCCTTAAAGCAGCGGTGCTCACCCTGCAGCAATATCAAGCATCAATGCAACCTATGCTGCCTCTCAATCAATTGCTGTTCTCTAGACAGCGTTCTTTTCATGTTGTGGACAAACCTGGTGCACACTAGCCTGGCTGTTTTTTCTGGGTACACATAATTCCTCAACAATCTGAGAATATACTGAAGATAGTCTACATATTTATATTGTCAACTGGCAGTAAAGATAGGCGCTACTGGCAGTGGGTACACCCCATGCCTTCCACTAATCCTCAGTGATGGTGGCACTGCCCCCCTCTTCCCAGCATTTAATATAATTTAATATGGACAATATGTACAACAGAACCAAACCCTACATGCCCATAAGCAGAACCATGGTCCTGTGGGGCTCTTTTCTTGTTAGATATCTAGTATCACCCCCAATATGTCTAAATCGCATTTATGCATTCCGGAAATGAAGTATCAGAGACCTTCATGTGCAAATAATTATATTCTCCTCAGTTTATATAATTATAAACAAACTGAAAGTCTGCCATAACACTAGTCAACCTCAATAGTGTTTTGGTTACCCCCATCTTACAACATAGTTCAAAAACACATGGTAATCATACCAGGGCCAGAAAACATTCAAACAGTGAGTAAACTGTCGGTCGAAAGCAAGCTGGACCCATGCTCCTAAGGCCAGTGGTCAAAGAAGGATTTCCCCTTGCTCCAGGACAACATGGTAGCAGTGTATTTCTTTAGCGAAGTTTATTCCAGTGCACAAAGGGTCACCAAAAACAAAATAACGCATTTTGGCGCAGACATGCCTTGATCACGGGTTGAGATAATATGTCTCAGTCAGCCCATCCTGTTGTCCTGGAGTGCGTGGCCGGCATTGTGTGGATTATGCACTTGAACTTTGCACCGTTTTCACTATTGTTTAACATTATATCAGCTGAGGAGAATGTAATTAATTATTGCACTTTAAAGGCCTCAGAGAATTAATTTCATGAGTCTACGTATCTTTGTTCTTACCCATCACCTCTTCACTACCTTCCTCAAACCTACCTACATCTCTCTTAAATTTCAACGTCCATCTAACTTAATCTTACCTTAGTCTACCTTGCCCCTCCATCTTTCACCTTTCTCTAATTAAGTTCTCTCTTTATTGCTCTACCATGTTGTGTCTCATCTCCAGGATATCCTCTCAGATTATAGAGCGCTGTACAAATCTACATAACATAACTTCTCACTTTATCCCAACAACTAAATCTCAATCCTCCTCTTTGTCTCACTTCTGTACCTACCCCTCTCTTCCACCATGTATTCCCTTTTCTGTGCCTCACCTGATTTCTTGACTCATTTCCCTCTACTTCACCTTACTCCTCTCTATCTTTTTCTACCAATAACTATGGCGTCCTATATCTAGTCCATATCTCTCCTCTCTCTACCTCTCTTCTATCTCATTTCTCTTTGAATACGTATCTATCACACCTCTTGCTACCTGTCTCCCAAAGCCTCCCTCTCTCAACCACTCTCTATGCCTGCTTCTACCCCTCCACTCACTCTCATTCACCTCTATTTACCTGACCCCCCTCTGCGCACTTCACTGCTGTGTTCCAATCTCCCCTCTTTGCATCTCTCATCCATCTACTTCTCCTCTCTTTCAACCTCTTCATTCTTTACTGCACAACTCTAGCTCTTCACCTCTGTCTACTGCTTATGCTATTGCACCGGCTCCATTCCTCATTTCTAAATCACATCTTTTGTTCTACCTCATCTAAACACCTCCGACTACTCAACCTTTCAATTTGCCACACCATATATTAGCAACTTCGCCTCTCCACCTCCACTTATTCTGAGTGTTCTCTCCCTTGCCACCGTTACTAACTTACTCACTACTGCTTTGTCTGTGTTACACTATTTTTCTATCTATATAAAAAAATCTCCACTGTACATTTCTATCTAAACAACATTTTGTATTTCAACTCACCTTCTCTACCTCACTTCTCTATACATTTCTTTGCTTCACCTCTGTTTCTCTCTCTCTACATCACACTCTCTGCATCTCACCATCTCTCTCTCTCTAACAGTATCAATCTCACTTCTGTCGCTACCTTACCTCTGTCTCCTTACTTCCTCCCTTTTTCTGTCCAGACCTCTTTCTAACCTTCACAACACTGTCTCTTCCTTGCTGCTCTCTTTGCTTGAGCTTTGCTTTTCGTTCTGCCCCGTCTGTCTCACCACCACATCTAGCAACTTTCCATCTCTCTATTTATTTCACACTACCTCCCTAACTCACCTCTCAACCCGTCTACCTCTGCCACCACTGCAAATTCACTTCTCTTTCTACCTCACCCCTTAGGGTATCCCACTTCTCCTTCCCTTCTTCCTCCCTCTCTCCTGCATTCTAAATCTTCCTCTTATATTTATACCCCTGTCTTTACTTCACTCTTCTTTTTTTCAACTCCTCTTTGTCTTTTTTCAGGATACCTCATCTTTCTCTTGTTACCATATGTCACTCCCTACTTCACCCATCTTGAAACTCATTTCTGTCTTCATCTTCCTTCTCTTGCTATTTTACTTCTCTTACTGTACCATACTTTTTACCTCTCTGTCCTTCTTTTGTCTTCTGTCCCTTCTGATTTCTATTAATCGGCAAGGCCAGGTCACTGTCTAGCCAGAGAAGTGTACACAAATGAACAGGAGAGAAGGGTCAAAGCCGAGGAATGTAATTAAGGGAAAGGATATCAGATTTCATCTGATGGAAGGGTGAAAATCTGTACAGCAGTGTTAGGGTTTTTCCTGATGCAAACAGAATTGCAGTAGGGAGATTTATTAGTGATTAAGGCTATCTGGCAACTAAAGCTACAATTTCGAGCGCTCAGTGCATGCACCTCATTTTAATACTAAGCTATTAAATAGCCATCAAGTGAACCACACTGTGGGTAGACACTACATTGCACGTAAAATCTTATTGTTATAAGACTAAAAGTCTGGATCCAAGCACAAAAAGAAAGAGCTTTGTGAGAAATGTGGTGTTTTACACAGTGTGTTGTGCGGCCTCACCACGTAATACATTCACAATACCAACTTGGGTCCAGGCAGGCTTGTTTGTTAAACCTTAGCTCAACCGTGGGTAGATGTGGCTTCGAGCAGTCAGGCTTAAACAAAGGAACAAGTGTAAAGCATATAGAAGCACTAAATCAACAAAGGTGGGGTGACTCTAGACACAAGGATCAGTGTCCTTCCATGTTCTCTTTGGTCCAGTAAAAGTCCAGTTGCCACTGGACTACAGGTCTCCAGTCACAGCAAAACCACTGATTCCATTAGCTGAAGGGTAGTGCCTGTCTTGGGTGACTGTCTCGGCTCTCCCAGAGTCAGCAGAATAAGACTCAACTTTTGAGCATCAGGACTTGGCCTCCTAGACTACAGATTGGCATCAGTGGAGATCAGACGATGTGGCTACTGACAAGCCAGGACAGGCTCAGCGTTTGTGATCCTGGTGCTGTAACAGGAAGTCAGCCAAATGACTCTGGGAGTTCCCCTCTTCTGCCTGGGTCTCAGGTGAAACTTTTCATTGAGCTAGGTACTACAGGCACAGCCCTCTCTTTGCTAGCTTAAGGATCAACAGGTACAGCTCAGTGACTAGTGCAGTCTCTCTTGCCAGGTCCAGCGAACAGCATGGCCGTTCTTCATTGGTCCTCTCTCCAGTTCAGATGTGATCTGTGGTCTGGGTGTCAGGGATGCCACATTTATGCTCAGAAAGTGCCCTTAGGGGTGCAGCAGTTTATAGCCAATGGGTTACTAGGACCTTCACATCTAATAATGACTTCCTGCAATGTGTTGCATCTAGCTACCCCAAAGTGCCCTTGCCACCCACTTCTGAGATGACAGACCCCCTCGTTGTTTATGGAGCTTGGTAGCCCACTCTAGAAGTGTGGCTACCTGAGAGCTACACACCCAGGGAAAAAACAGTTTGGCAGCTGGTTTCCCCTGTTTGTCCCCGATGCCAACCTGTCTACCTGAGCAAAAGAGCAGCCCCTCTCATGTGGCTACTAGCTGCCCCACAAAGGTGGCTTCCCATTGTGAAGCTCGACTTTTGGCCTCACACCCTGTGTTGCTTGCTGCCAGGGAGAGGTATCACCTCCTTTAACAGTAGTCCTTTTTTATTCCCTCTACTGGGTGGTGTTCAAACCTCTCCCCAGGAGGGCAGCAGACTATCTTGCGGACAGCATCTGCGAATGGTCACTGGAAACCTTGGGCAGCACAGTGGCAGCTTTCTAAACGTTGCATTTATCAAAAGTTAGATTATATTTGACTTGGGCATCAAGTCATGTTTGATGTGATGATCATTTTGATATATTGAAGTACCAACTTTAGTGATCCCACTTAGAGGTTACCACAACTGAACTGTCAGAGTGTAAACCTGTATTTGCCAATGGGGCTACTAACTTTTACACAGTAAATATGAACACTTAGGATTACTGTTAGGACAACTAAAAATATATGACCTACTTCATAACAGTCCTAATGCAGGGTGCATGCAGGAGGTGATGTGGTCTAGAGGCATGAGCTGCCGACCCTCAGACATGGAGAACCAGTTTTGAATCCTAGTCTCACCTCATCATCCTGTGAATCACTGTAAAGCTCCCTGTGCCAAACAAAATGTGTAACAATAATTAGGTCTTTCGTAAGGCATTGTTATGTACTTGGAAAGGGGCACACAATACAAAATTGACAAAAATAAGATGTGGATTTCACCAGTCACCCAAGGCCTAAACTCTTCCAATGTTTATGAACAAAGCATTAACATTTATTGTCCGAAAGAGATACCCCATCTAGTGGTGGACCTGAACAGTATGAAACTGGAAAATCTGTGATCTGTCATGGCTGCCCCGCTGGAGCAAACTGTGTGACCTTAGTCAAATACTTTATTTCACAGAGCATTCTTTTTTATCATATACGAGAGCACCTTCAAATACATGAATGCAGGAGGTGCACTATACTAAAACCTCTCTTTATAGGTCGCAAAGGCAGTGCCAAGAGGGGAATGCAAACAGTGTTCTGACGAGCACTGTTCACTTTCTGCAGCAGCTGCTGGGGGCCGTGACAATAAATCTTCTGACACAGTTTCAGTACTGCAATTCACACTTATATGATTTAATAAAATATTAAACAAGTTTAAAAAAAAAAGTTTTTACACAAGATGTTGTTATATTTTATTATGGCTACACCAAAAAATATATATTTTAACACAAGATTCCCCTCAGTGCTTTTTCTGTTCTAGTGTGTTACAGTTGATCACAAAATAAAATGTATTAACAATAAGGTATAATTTAAGCTTGTAGTACAGATCACATTCAATTTAGGGTCCGATTCACAAAAAAACTAAAAGTACACTCTGATTTTTAAATATATGACCAAGTGTAGTTTTACTACGTTTTAGAAATCACAAATCTGATTGGATTCTGTATGGAAAGCTGTGCCTGGAGCAGGTTTCCTTGTGGATTTCTTGAGAAATCATGGAACCCAAGCCCACTGTAGACCGGGCTCCGTGGTTGAGAAGTCTACAGAGATGGAATGTATTCTGCAGCAAATACTATTTTTAAGTTATTTTTATGCAGAGAAACCCCTTCCCCTAAACCCTCATCAAATTTGGCAGTGATTAATTTCCATTTCCACTGTGTAAATGGATATATACCAGAGTTAGGCTGGAATTAAAAATATGACTCTTTCCAGGCTGGAAAGGGAAAATGACAGGAGTTGGTGAATGCTCACAAACGAACTAGTTTGTGGGTGCGAACAGACTTCCAAGGCAAACCACAACATGGAAAGACAAAGATTACTAAGGTAAATGTACTCAAATGTATTTTTACAAATGAATGTACCTATTTTGAATAGGCTCAACTGTTCATACCACGTCTTATATGTGGATCTAAGTACTATTGTTTTTTAATCTCTTTTTTGCCTCTCCCTATGGTTTATCCTTATGAGGTATGCACTAGGGGAACCAGTAAGTCACGATAGTTGGTGGAAAGAATAAATTAGGCTCCCAGCGTTATGTCGTCTGCAGTCCTGTATGATCCTCTTCAAACTAACGCATATATTTGTTTTTTATGAAAGGCAAAGATAAATGGGTATTATGCCATTGGCGTGTAATGGCAACACCTTAATTAAAATAGCGGTGGTATCAAAAATTGAGATTTATCTGTGTTTTGTTATTAGATTAATCATGCGGTTATTCTAGAACTTTAGCCATGACCACTATTGAAATGTCTGGGTTTGAGTCAAGTAGCACCATTTCCTCGAAAGACTTACTTTCGTTGAGGTCACAAGATGTGGGAAGTCACTTCCGGTACCCGTAACATTTTTGGGATTTTATGTCTACGATAACATGCTAACATGAGCTGTGTTTTATTATTTACACGCCCCCAGTATATCTTGCTTGGAGCCCCGACACTATTCAAAGCAGCACTGAAGGAGTTGACTGTAGCCTGGGTGCACTGCGCTGCCACCACTAGATGGCAGTGTGGGCAGTGATGTGGGCGAGGAGGCCTGCTTCGCTAGCCCCAGGGATCGGAATCACACCATGCCTTTTCCCGGCTGTCTTGCCACTGTCGTCACGGTGACGGAGCCTGCCCGCCTCCCACGGACGCGCTGCACGGGATTGGCTGCAGGTGCTCGGCACACACCCCGCGCCCGTCACGCGCGCCAGTGCGCGTGGTGTCCCTGGCGATGCGTCTGCTGGGAAGGGCCGCCGAGCCGCCCTACGTTTCCGGATCCCAGTGTCACGGACGGCAGATATTATATCTAAAGGCGTCTCACCGGCAGCCTGCTGAAGGGAGGACCGGGCCGGGAGATATTTCTGGTAGAGCTTCGGAGGCACGCCCACCCTTACTGGCCTGTCTTGTTGAGAACCATCTTTGAGGTCCTTCTCTCCAAGAGGACATGCTGCAGGGGCAATCCTGTGGGGTGGGATCGAGCTGTGGGCGCACCAGTCACTGAACGTCTTTTACTGCTATTTAACGCGCCGCTACTCAGGTAGACTTCAACCGCACTTTTTTGCGAAATCTCTTCGCAGTGTTATTAAAGACCTGCTCATCCGAAAGATCCCCATCGCCTGCACGCTTCTGTTAATGCCCCGCTCCTCGGATATAGGTTTCTTGCATCTCACACAGATTTAAGAACGCCAGGTCCCTCAGATAGGCGTCGATCGCCTGTCCCTCATCCCAGGCCCATTCTGCAGACCTCTAACAAGCCAACAAAAGCCAAGTTCTTAATGTAGAGGCCCACCGCCTGCCCTTCACAGTTGTATGAACGGCCGGCTCCTGAGGGAGACGCCCAACTCCTGTCTTGGTTTCCTGACTTTTCTTCCACTCTCAAAGATGGTAGCATGAGGGTAGCCGATCCGCATCTCTCCTACTACACCCGGTGTCCCCAGCTCATCTTTCTGCCTGCAGCACCTCAGGTCTTTCCAGAACCACTGCGTATGTCTTCCATTAAATCACCACGTATATCTCCTGCCACACCACCATGATTCTTCTACTACGCTCCCACCATTTTCTTCTCTGCTACACAACCACGAGTTTCAACATCCCCACCATAAACAAGTGCAGCCTCAGAGACACCCCCACTGTGCATCTCTTCTGCTCCACCACCACTGTGTCACTCAAACTTCATCACCACGGTCCTAGGAATCTCCGCTGCTTCAACACAATATGCCTCTCCAATGGCACTTGTGCCTCTACTGCTACACCATCAGCATGTCTTTCCAGCAACATCTATGTCCTCCCCACTAAATCATCTTGTGTCTCCCCCGCTACACCACCAGCTAAACCATATGCATGTCTCCCTGCTACACCACCAGCAGCTAATCCATCTGCATGCTTCTCCCCACTACACCACCAGCAGTGAAACCATCTTATCTGCATGTGTCTCCCCGTCTACACCATCAGCAGCTAAACCATCTGCATGCGTCTCCGCTGCCATACCACCGTCATATTTTTCACAGCTGCACCATTAGCACACGTCTCTCCTGTTACTACACCAGTTGTGTTGTTTGCTGCTACGAGTCCTCTACAGTACCACCTCTATGTGTCTCCGGCTACACCACCACCATGTACCTTCTACTACAATATTTTTCTCCAGGTACACTATAACCAGTGTATTAAGTGGGATAATATAGGTGGGAGTCTATTAAAGGAGCATGGATACAACAGCAGTGTATTCCTCTTTAGCACACGTTCACAAAAATGGTAATTACAATTGGAAGATATGTGACGACTGCTCAGCGAAGAACTGGGTGAGCATGTAGTCTGTACACCATAAAGACCCACTGACGGGCACTGCGAGAAACCCGCACTGCCCCAGTCTCGGGTCCAGAGCTCTCAATATTGCTTCACAGGAACACCCACCCACAACCTGAACTCACTCAGATGTCTAAATGTGACCCAGTTCACAGTATGCACCACACGAGGGTCATCATCTGCATGGAACAAACTACATACACATATAGAAAAAAGCAAATACTTTTAGTTTATGAAAGATGAAGTAAAACATGAAATATAAACAAGGACTGCATCAGTGACATTGATTAGATTAAGGGGTTTTAAAGCCATTGTTGAGAGACTGATTAGTCTTTGGTCAGACAGTCTAAGAAACTAAATACAGTTCCAGATGGAACCAATTTTAAAGTCAGTTTTAAAATAATGTCGAGACTGAGTATTAGCATAGCCCGCCCAACTTAACGTCGCGAGTATGACCATGTCTCTCGCATGCTTCACCACCACGTATCTCAACTAACTGCCCGGCTGCTACGGATTCTATGGTGCATCTTGTGAGTCCTTTGTATATAAGAGAGAGAGAGACTCTCTATGAATAGACCCATCAATGTCTCCCTTTCAGAAGCTTGTTTTTATGTGTAAGAATAACACCAGTTATTTACAGCACCACTTTAGAAATGCACAGATTATTTGTGTTTGCATTTGCATTGTGTATGTATAAGTAGATACTCGCGTATGCTATGTGTGGGTTTGTGTACATGCATGTGGGTGTTATGTTATTTATAGAATGTACATATCATCCATGAAGAGTATGCTGGCCCTGAAAACTCAAAGAAAAGCATAGCTGGAATAGCACAGAGTCAAGGAGTGGATTAAAGCAGCCAGGTTTTACATGTTTCCTTCAAGTTTCGGAGGGAACAGGTGGAGAGTATGGAACATGGATAAGGGAAGCTCGTTCCAGGCATTCGGGGCTAGGTATGAAAAGCAGCGACTTCTAGATGTGTTGTGATGGATGTGAAGCGTACACAAGCAGGAGAGAGGCGGACCGCAGGTGCCGAGTGGAGTGTAGAAATTGATTCTGTTGCCATTCAGAGAGGGCCTTGTTCATGAAGCCCCCAGTAGGTATGGCATGGGATGTTAAAACGGGCCCGCTTGTGGATTGGAAGTCAATGGAATGTACGCAGGTTGTTAGAAACTGAGTGCAGTTTTCTACGGCAGTACATTGTGTGTATTGTCATGCACAAAGTAACAGAATATTGCCATGCTCTCGGGTTGAGCCTCAAAATTTCTTCAGCATGGGTATAACTTTGACGACGAGCTGCAGCTCATGTTACACTGACTTGTGTTAATATCAATATGCAATTCTTTAAAATACTTGACATAGATCAGCAAGCCTATGTAACCTGAACGTTGCCAGACTAATTCCCAACAACATTGTGTTCTTAAAACAACACCTGTTTTGGATTACAGGAACGTGACAGTACGATCTTACTGCTAAGGGAATATTTGCATTGAGACAACCCTGACAAATTTGGGGCCATATTTACAAGAAACTGGAGCATCAATATTGATGCGCCAGTTTTCTTGCGATAATGCCTGCTCTGAGCAGGTGTTAAAAATCATGCCAAAAATGTCGCTGTGAAATCTTGCAGATTTCACTGCGCCATTTTTGCGGGCCTCCTAATGTCGGAATGCTCCTCTTGCGTACATTATGCCTGACGCAAGCAGAATGTGGCGCAAGGGTTCACAAAGTGGCGCAATGCATGCATTGCACCACTTTGTATATATTGCGCAGTGAAAACTGCCTCCTTGAGGCACATTAGTGTAAAAAATGTGACACTACGGTGGCGCAAGGAAGCACTAGGGCCTTGTAAATCTGGCCCTTGGTGCAAAAATCAGTTTTGCCATTTGAGGTGGTCCATTCCATCAGATAATGGCCCTAGTCTTCCTTGCACACCTTCATATGCTGCTTTTGGGAGGAGGGCAACTAAGTACGTGGCTCTAGAATTAATGACACTACTTTAAGTGTAGGCCTATATAAGGAGTTTAACATGAGTGGTATCCGTGCTGGTGAATGTGACAACTTCTTAACTTATGCATTTGTATTTGTGATGGATGTGCTTGGGAATCCGTTAATATGTCCAACTTGACTAGAATGATTCAGTTCCAATTTGTTTTGTTAAATATTGTGTTGAATAATGTTAGCTCTCCCAACATTAATACACTTTATAAAATATATAATGCTACAGTAATCATAAGGGAGGGATTTTTTTTAAGACACTGATTACACACAAACACACAGTGCGCATTAACCCACCAAGCTATGTTACCGACTAACATTTACTTATGTGCAAACAGATTTCGTCACCTGGGTCACCCACTTGTCCCCTAAAAACCTTCTGTACTTTGAGACAGACCTCAGTCTTCTTGATTGGAAATGCCAAATGTCAAAGGCAAGGGAAAAAAGTCACTGTATGGCGATGGGACAGTTTTATTGAGTTGAGGCACACTTCAGTCTTGACCAGAGAAATACATTACGTCACTTGGATAGGGCATGTTTTTTGTAAATCTATGTGCGGCTCCCACTACTGAGAGGAGCAGCCACAATCACATACTCGCTCAAAACGGGAAATGGATGACTGAATTCATGCACTAGTCTAAGCTTGGTCATTCTCAAAAGGAGAGTGAAAGATGGCTTCTTTGGACAGCTTGCACATAAGTCACAGCACGGCGCTGGCGCCATTGATTATACCATCACAGGTTTAGACTCCTCTGACATTAATGACAATTGTTTATGCTGTAATTCCAGACATGAGGACCATTTGACCAAACAGGAGAAGTAAGGATACTGAAGTGGCAACAACTCAGTGGAGGGAACCAGCAATTTACCGGTCCATTCTGGGGCCAAAGCGGTGATTTAGTCATATAAGAATTCATTACGGGGTGCTGGGACTAGCAGAGCCGATACAGACGTGCAGAATGTGGGCAAGATCTACTGCTGTTTGATGTATTTCAGTGAAAGTATGGAGGTCGACAGGAAGCAGACACCGATAGTTGTCTTAAGTGTCTGTGGATATAGGATGAGATTGAGGAGCTAAGCATTACACCCTTACTGAACTCCTGTTCTGGGATATTACCAACAGTTAATTGCCCTGCCTTCATTCCTTCCCTTAGTAGTCTCGGTGTTGAAAGTAGTTTGCAAATCCTAAACAAACTAACCAAACCCTGACCGACAGGCGCAGTCAGACCCCAACGGTTAAGTCACGTTCCCCTCCTCGAGACAACAACCTATTTCATGTGTGTTTCGGTCTAGCGGTTCAGACCAGGTGACTGTTTTTGGGGAAGAGATGGGACATTTTTCACAGAACCGGCCCCCAACTGTAATGGAACAGTCCAGTTACTAAGAAGATGGAAAGGCTGCAGACAGGTATCCCCAGCGGTTTCTAAGCATTGTCTCAAGCCTTTCCATCTCCGTTTTCGGCTCCCAGTGAATCTGGGACACCGCTGTTTTTAATGGCGAGTGCACAGAAGGGCCACCATCTCCCATTTGAACCATCAGCCTCAGCTCACATAATGGATACAAAAGAATAATACGAAAATTCCCCTCGGCTGCACAGTGTCTTCCGGCAGGAGATGTGATCTGGGGGCTATGTTTCTGATCTAACGGCCCACAGTCCTGGGTTCAGATCTCATTATCGACTCTTGACTGCAAAATTTATTGTGATTCTTGGCAAACTCACATTATGATCCTGTGCCCGAATTGTGTAATGTACAGAAGTAAAAAAAAAAAGAAAAAAGGCATAAAGATGCATTGGGTCGTTTTGATTACAAGTTGACATCGCCCTCCGATTACTGTGATCTGCTCTTGAGCAGATCTCAACACACCATGCTGTTCTGTACACAGCATACTCTTACTGCTTGCTATTTGTAAGGAAATGCCTCCTTGGCATGGTTACCCCCTGACTTTTTGCCTTTGCTGATGCTGTTTTGATTTGAAAGTGTGCTGAGGTCTGCTAACCAGGCCCCAGCACCAGTGTTCTTTCCCTAACCTGTACTTTTGTTTACACAATTGGCACACCCTGGCACCCAGGTAAGTCCCTTGTAACTGGTACCCCTGGTACCCAGGGCCCTGATGCCAGGGAAGGTCTCTAAGGGCTGCAGCATATCTTATGCCACCCTGGGGACCCCTCACTCAACACAGACACACTGCTTGCCAGCTTGTGTGTGCTGGTGAGGACAAAACGAGTAAGTCGACATGGCACTCCCCTCAGGGTGCCATGCCAACCTCACACTGCCTATGCAGTATAGATAAGTCACCCCTCTAGCAGGCCTTACAGCCCTAAGGCAGGGTGCACTATACCATAGGTGAGGGCACCAGTGCATGAGCACTGTGCCCCTACAGTGTCTAAGCAAAACCTTAGACATTGTAAGTGCAGGGTAGCCATTAGAGTATATGGTCTGGGAGTCTGTCAAACACGAACTCCACAGCACCATAATGGCTACACTGAAAACTGGGAAGTTTGGTATCAAACTTCTCAGCACAATAAATGCACTGATGCCAGTGTACATTTTATTGTAAAATACACCCCAGAGGGCACCTTAGAGGTGCCCCCTGAAACCTTAACCAACTACCCGTGTAGGCTGACTGATTTTAGCAACTCGAGGCATGTTGCTGGCCACATGGGGAGAGTGCCTTTGTCACTCTGTGGCTAGTAACAAAGCCTGCACTGGGTGGAGATGCTTATCACCTCCCCCTTGCAGGAGCTGTAACACCTGGCGGTGAGCCTCAAAGGCTCACCCCCTTTGTTACTGCACCACAGGGCATTCCAGCTAGTGGAGTTGCCCGCCCCCTCCGGCCACGGCCCCACTTTTGGCGGCAAGGCCGGAGGAGATAATGAGAAAAACAAGGAGGGGTCACTGACCAGTCAGGACAGCCCCTAAGGCAACCTGAGCTGAAGTGACTCTGACTTTTAGGAATCCTCCATCTTGCAGATGGAGGATCCCCCCAATAGGGATAGGAATGTGACCCCCTCCCCTTGGGAGGAGGCACAAAGAGGGTGTAGCCACCCTCAGGGCTAGTAGCCATTGGCTACTGCCCTCCCTGACCTAAACACACCCCTAAATTCTGTATTTAGGGGCTCCCCTGAACCTAGGAACTCAGATTCCTGCAACCTAAGAAGAAGAGGACTGCTGAGCAGAAAAACCCTGCAGAGAAGACGGAGACACCAACTGCTTTGGCCCCAGCTCTACCGGCCTGTCTCCCCCCCTTCTGAAGAAACTGCTCCAGCGATGCTTTCCCCAGGGACCAGCGACCTCTGAATCCTCAGAGGACCGCCCTGCTCTAGAAGGACCAAGAAACTCCCGAGAACAGCGGCCCTGTTCACCCAAGACTGCAACTTTGTTTCCAAAGGAGCAACTTTAAAACGACTGCGTTTCCAACCAGAAGCGTGAGACTTGCAACTCTGCACCCGACGCCCCCGGCTCGACTTGTGGAGAACAAACACTTCAGGGAGGACTCCCCGGCGACTCCGAGACTGTGAGTAACCAAAGTTGTCCCCCCTGAGCCCCCACAGCGACGCCTGCAGAGGGAATCCCGAGGCTCCCCCTGACCGCGACTGCCTGACTCCCAGATCCTGACGCCTGGAAAAGACCCTGCAATCGCAGCCCCCAGGACCTGAAAGATCGGAACTCCAGTGCAGGAGTGACTCCCAGGAGGCCCTCTCCCTTGCCCAGGTGGTGGCTACCCCGAGGAGCCCCCCCCCCCCTTGCCTGCCTGCATCGCTGAAGAGACCCCATGGTCTCCCGTTGATTCCAATTGAAAACCCAACGTGTGTTTGCACACTGCACCCGGCCGCCCCCGTGCTGCTGGGGGTGTACTTTCTGTGCTAACTTGTGTCCCCCCCGGTGCCCTACAAAACCCCCCTGGTCTGCCCTCCGAAGACACGGGTACTTACCTGCTGGCAGTCTGGAACCGGGGCACCCCCTTCTCCATTGAAGCCTACGCATTTTGGGCACCACTTTGAACTCTGCACCTGACCGGCCCTGAGCTGCTGGTGTGGTAACTTTGGGGTTGCTCTGAACCCCCAACGGTGGGCTACCTTGGACCCAAACTTGAACCCCGTAGGTGGTTTACTTACCTGCAAGAACTAACAATTACTTACCTCCCCTAGGAACTGTGCAAATTGCACTGTGTCTAGTTTTAAAATAGCTATATGTGTTTTATTTGAAAAGTATATATGCTATTGTGATTATTCAAAGTTCCTAAAGTACTTACCTGCAATACCTTTCATGCAAAGTATTACATGTAGAATTTGAACCTGTGGTTCTTAAAATAAACTAAGAAAATATATTTTTCTATACAAAAACCTATTGGCCTGGAATTGTCTCTGAGTGTGTGTTCCTCATTTATTGCCTGGGTGTATGTACAACAAATGCTTAACACTACTCCTTTGATAAGCCTACTGGTCGACTACACTACCACAAAATAGAGCATTAGTATTATCTCTTTTTGCCACTATCTTACCTCTAAGGGGAACCCTTGCACTCTGTGCATACTATTCCTTACTTTGAAATAGTGCATAGAGAGCCAACTTCCTACACTATTGTTCAACGGAGTTTAGTGAAGCCCTTAAATATCCCCTTCTGTCCCCTTCGAGTACACACTCTTCACTTGGCTACAGTATTAGGATGTTAGATTCAACAGAAGTCATTGTTAGGGCCCAGGATCATTCCATTACAAATGTGTAACAGGCCTGCAGGCATAGCGAAGTTTAAGAGATGGGTTAGGCTGAAGTGCATTAGATTCAACCAATAACGCTGTGTGAGCACTTATAACCATGGCTACTGGAATTAAGCAGGAGGGAAGGGCCAAATTATGTGGCAGTATTGAGTAAATTATGCGGAAAGAAGAGACAAATAACGCGACATAGTGCAGCACATTTTGTGATAGTATTACATCATTATTTTGAAATTTTTATGTCGCAGCCTACCAGACACCGCAGTTGTCTGGTTTGCTAATGACTTGTTAGGGACTTTCAGAGAGTTGACCTGGGAATGCATTTCGCTCATTGATTACCATTGGTTTTGTGGTTTGCAATTCACATTTTCCGGCTTTCTATTTACTGGCTTGATTTGCTTTAGGGCCTACAGGTTCCATTTGTTCCTCCCATTGCCTAAACCGTGTTTACTGTATTCTGCCATGAACTCCCTTTCTATAAACAGGCCTTCAAATCTTGTTCTTGTCACATTTGCTCTGCATTCAAAGGCTGTAGTCAAATGTCAGGCAGTGTCTTCAGAGGGTGCTTATTTATTTTTCTTTCTCTGACTTCAAAGTGAGAGAATGTATGTGACAATCTTACTGGATACTGTGGGTAGGAAAGAGGATATTTTAGCACACATTTAAATTAACTGTGTGCTACAACATTTAAATTAACTGTGTAATTATTTCAGAATATATCAGAATTATAAATACTAATGAAGCACACTTTGTTATTTCTGAAGTGTGTTGGAAACAAACGCTTTAATATGACCAAAACAAATCATTACACCAGATGATGCAAATTCCACACAATTTTGTTTGTACACTGTACACTTTTATTAGTAAAACTGTTTGTCTGTGCAAATGTAATAGTCATTTCATTTGAAAATGTGTGGTCTGTAATGGTAGTGTGCTACCACACTATGGATACTCCAGACTATGCCACTCCACTATTCTGCACCACTCCACACCTCTGCACCACCCCACTCTATGCCACTTCTCACTACGCCTCTCTACTCTACCCTGTACCTCTCCACTCTTCGCCAGTCTACTCTACTGCACTCTTCACCACTGTGCTCTACACCACTTTAGTCTGGGCCACATCAATCTACTCTACACAACTCCACTCTAGGCCACTGTACTCCACGCCACTCTGCAACCCTGCAGTCTATGCCACTTCCCTCTATGCCAGTACACTCTACGCCAGTGCAATTTGCTTTGTGACACTCAACACTACCCCTGCACTGTATGTGAAACCACTATATGCCACTCTAAATCTACTCTGCACCAAGGCACTCTACGCCATTATACTCTATGCCACTCTGCGCAACTGCAGTCTACCCTGCACCACTCCACGCCACTTCACTCTGAAACAATCTACTCTACTCCACTCTGCGCCACTCACCTCTATGCCATTCTCCTCTTAAACAATGCATTCTACACCAATGCACTCTACACATCTTCGCTCGGTCACTGCACTCTACTCTGCATCACTGTATTCTACGCCACTACTCTCTACGCCACTCTACTCTGCACTACTCCACTGTATGGTATTCCACTCTACACCACTGCACTCTATGGCACTATACTCTACTCTGCACCACTCTTCGCCACTGCACTCAATGCCACTCAGCACTACTCTGCACACTACTGCACCGTACTCTATACCACTCGACGCAACAACACTGCCCTTTGCATCTTCCAACTCTATGCCACACCGCTCCAAACCTCTGAACTCTACACCATTGTAATCTACACCACTGTACTGTATTATGCACCATTCTAATCCATGCCACTGCATTCTACGACGCTGCATTGTATTCCACTGAATTCAATGCCACTGCCCTGTACACCATTATACAGTGCAACATTCTACGCAAATGCAACCTACGCCAGTCAATTCTACGCCACTCCAGTGTATGCCACTCTATGCGACTCCACACTGTACCGCTCCAATACACAACACTCTCTGCCACTCCAGTATACAGCACTCTACTCCACTCTTCGCCATTCCACTGTGGGAAACTTCACGCAACTCTCCTCTATACCACTAACTTTAAGCAATGCTGAACATTAGCCACGCTGGTTTACAACATAGCTAAAACACATTGAGAAAGCCGATAGCTCCTGCATAGGTGAGCTCTATTGGCTGTGCCAGTGCTTGTTAGACTTGTTAACACTGTCTGGGCATTGGTTGCACCTCATTTTAACAACCACATATAGCAATAACCAACCAGTGAACCTTTTCAAATGGCTTCCGCTGTACGTCAAAACGTGTTGCTGCATTTTTAGTAACTTTTGAATTGTGTGAGCTTTAAACATTTTTTTTTAATATGCAGCAGATGATGGATTTTGTGGCAGATGCGGCTAATTTATAATTATGCAAAAATCGCACACAATAAAATCATACTCTGTAAAGCACTAGGTCCAGGAGCATTCATCTAAATTAAAGCGAGTTTTCACACATTGCAAGGTCACCTCCTGAAAGGAAGGCTTCTAAGCATATTACTCCCCAAAATCTGTAAAATTCTGGTAATAAAAGGTTGTTATCCGACACATTTCCAACTCTCCAGACGCACACTTCATAACTGAATCCTGGTTGGGAGATGACATGGCACCAGTGTTGCACGAAGCCCTTCCTCCGGGCTATCAAACCATCACACAAAACAGTATAGGCAAGAGAGGAGGTGGACTAGCTATTATATTCAAACAGGCAATGAACCTCAGTAAAACAGACAACATCTCCATACAAGGTTGTGAAGCCCTCCTCACCAGATGCCACCCTACTCCAACTTCCTCCTGTAACTTTCTCCTCCTTTACAGACCTCCACCTAACAACTCCACTTTCCCAGATGCTTTTCTTGACACAGTCTCAAACCTTATTACACTATACTCCAATCTATGCATTCTTGGGGATCTAAACATTTGGTTTGACAAACCCAATATGCCCCATCCAAAAGCTATCACCACTGGCTTACTCGCATTGAACCTACATCAGATTGTACACAATCCCACACACATCGCTGGTCACATCCTAGATGTCATTTTTGCTAAGCCTGAACTCGTTACTATTCATAGCATCACACCAACCACCTGGTCAGACCACCATCTGATAACTTTCCGACTGACAACTCCACAAATCAACACACCCCACAACCACTTACATACATACACCTATCGACCATGGAGCAAACTCAATTTGGATCACTTAGAAACACAACTAACAGCAAACACAGATTTAGATACAATTAATTCTGTACCAAAACTTTATGAGTGGCTACAGGAAGCTTTTGATGTCCTAATACCACTCAGAAAAACTAAACACGACAAAAGAAAACCAACACCTTGGAGAAACACAGAACGTAAAAAGATAAAGCAACAAATCAGAAAGTTGCAGCGGACCTGGCTCAAAACAAACAACAGTCAAGACAAACTGCAGCTACACAAACTTAACAGGATATACAAATCATCAATCAAAAAAGCTAAAAAAAGATACTACTCAGACAGAATTCAAAATGCTCAATCTACAACCAAGGAATTTTATAAAATTCTCAATGAATTTCGAAAACCTACATGCATGGAAGGAAGTCATCCCACCACTCAAGATTTCACAAACAAATTGGCAACTCACTACACAACCAAGGCAGACACATTGGACTCCTATTTAAAACAGAAGAAAACCATCAGCACCAACCCCTTTACTAAAATACCCTTTAAGAATAAACCATCCCAACCTCTACAGTCCTTCAAACAAATATCCCAGGATGAATTTATGGATTTGGTCAAAGCAAGCAGACCTTCTGGTTGCCCTTCTGACCCTTGCCCACCACAAATCTTCAAGAACATCCTGCTATCTACTTCTGCTGCCACACCTGTAAGAAGAATCATCAACAACTCTTTAACTTCAGGAACTTTTCCTGCAGACCTGAAAAAGGCATACATACGACCTTTATTAAAGAAAACAAACCTAGACCCGCAAGACCCCAACAACTACAGACCAATCACAAAGGGACCTTTCCTGGGCAAATTGATAGAAAGAGCAGCATTCGCCCAGATGTCACAATTCATTGAAGACAATTCTATACTTTCAGACTTCCAAACTGGATTCCGCCCAGGAAGAAGCACTGAATCAGCACTCATGGCAATCTGGGACGATCTTAAAAACACAGTCGACGGAAATGGAGTTGCTGCACTACTTCTCTTGGACCTCTCAGCTGCCTTTGATACAGTTGACCATGACACCCTAACTCAAAGACTCCACGAAGCCGGCATACAAGGGATTGTTCTCGACTGGATTACTTCCTATCTTCAAAAAAGAGCGAATATCATCCACTCGCCCCCCTTCTCGTCTGAACCCTACCTCACAAAAGCAGGGGTCCCCCAAGGGTCAATCATCTCACCTTTGCTTTTCAACATCTACATGATATCTTTACCAGAACTGATCAATGATTTCCATCTCACATGCTACAACTATGCAGATGACACACAAATACTACTTAAATTAGAAGGCCCCAAAAACATTGAAAACTCACAAATCTTCAGTTGCCTCAGAGCCGTTGATCAGTGGATGACCTGGAGCCATCTCAAACTAAATACCTCCAAAACGGAAATACTCATATGTGGTGACTGGAACAATTATGACCCTCTGTGCGTCTGGCCTGACGATCTCGGACCACCTCCTCAATTATCCAAGGAAGTTAAAAACATAGGAATCACCATGGATTCCAAGCTAACTATGAATGCCCAAGTAGACAAATTAGCGCACAAGCTTCATCGCCTTAAAGACTTTACGACGCATCTTCCCCCACCTCGGATTTCCACACAAGGTGCAAGCTACCATCACGCTTGTACTATCCAAACTGGATTATGCTAATAGCCTCTACCATGGATCATCTCTATCTGTTATGAAAAAACTACAACATATCCAGAATTCCACAGCCAGGCTACTACTACATATAAAGCCGCAAGCCCACATCTCCCCTGCCTTGAGAGCACTACACTGGTTACCCGTTGCCAGAAGATGCACTTTCAAGCTGCTTTGTATCACCCACAAAGCTATACATGGAACAGGACCGCTTTTTATCAGAAAGAAAATTACCAAATACATCCAACAAAGAACCCTCCGCTCAAGAATGGCACCCCGCCTTAGAACACCACCATACAAGAAAAAGACTGTAGGTGGTACATCCTTCTCCGTCCAAGCAGCCAAACTATGGAATTCATTACCCCCAACTATAAGAGCCACAGATAACTTTCTTGTCTTCAGAAAACTACTCAAGAGTTGGCTCTTTCCTTCATAACCACCTTTTTCAAACAACTATGAACTGCATATGCCTATGTGGATAAATATTTTTTTCAGATTATATGTATATTTCTATTTATTTATAGTTTAGTTGGAAAATATGTATTGCTACTGTCATAACAATAAAATACACACACACTCTTTAAACTTGTCTGACTAAGTATTTTTTTTTACCCATGATTATAATTATGTTTTGTATGTGCATATGTGTATGTATTCATGAGTGTGTGTGTATGTATATATATATATATATATATGTGTATGTATGTGTATATGTTGTTTCTGTGCTTGGCATGTTCGTGGATCATTGCATGGCTCCTGGTTTTTGGGTTGTTATACTAGATATCTATGAATTCCTGCTCTCATCTTATCACACTTATCTACTCATCACTCTTATGTCATGTCTCTATCAAACTATCCTCCATTCTCACTCTAACTCATCCCAAATCCCTTCTACCACTTTCATCTCCTAAATATCTCTGCTTAAGCTCTTCCCTCCACCTCCACATCTAACTCACCAAACCTCACTCTACCTCTGTGACCTCCCACACAACCCTGCTAAATTCTCCTGCATTCATCTCACCCTGCTACTATGCTCTCCCTAACCCTTCCACATACTCTTCTCCCTCCGCCCCCCCTTTATTCATCCCAAGCCTTTGGGTTGAGTAAATGAAGGATATACTCCCAATTAACACTTCTGGATTTCTTTCCTCCTCCACCCCTCCATTACTCCAGTCAATCTAACCAACAAACTCTCATATCCGCAGCTCAAATTAACTCATAATAATACAAAAAACGTACTCATTATTAAACGATACTAATCCATCACTAATTCTTGTTGGGTTCCGGAGTAGCGTGCTACTCATCGAAAAGCGCTTCGACGCCTCCTCAGGGGTAGTAAGCGCTATATAAATACGATTACAATACAATACAATACAATACACTGCTCTCGAGCATATCAAATAAACCTTAGGGAAAAACACCCCAGTGACTCACAGTTAGACCTGATGTTACAACAGCCTACAACGCTGCGGGGCAGCTAAACTAAACTTCATACAATGCACTGGGAGGCCAGAAAGAGGAAGGACTTTTAAAGCCAAGGTCCAAGACACACACCAGAAAGTTAAGATTAGTTTGATTTAGTGTGCCAACATTGTGTGTTTGTGATAGCAGTTCTCAAGAAATACAGACTGATTTAACACTGACTGGAAACAAACTATGAAGTAGATAAAACCAGAAACCCACAATCTGCCAACAGTGTGACAAAACAGAAGTAAAGACCGATGGGCCCATCTATATGCTTCCCACATACACAAAGGTGCTCTGAATGCTCTGCAATCCTATAGTCTTCTAGGAACAGGAATTATTTTTTTACGTAAGACAGAAGATACATAAAGTAGGCCGCAGAGAAGCTGTGAAAATAAGTCAATGATGGGGTAGGACAAGGAACACCATTAACTATAAAAACAGCCAGGGAAGTTCAGCGCTCACAATGCTAAAGTCTGTATTATTTTATGCACCCTACAAAGATGCTTTGGCAGCAGCTGCCTGGCCATTCTTGCAAATAAAGCACTTTGTAATGTATTAACATAAGGGGGGAGTAAGTGTGATACTCTTTCATACTATTTTGGGTATGCTTCATTACCGCAATGCATGCAACCAATACTCTAATGTGTACTTAGAATGGGACTGGGGTCTTCCACTTGCTCATGTCTGGATGTCTTTCTTGTCCATTCCAATTCCGGTGCCGGATTTCATGACTTTCAGTCATATTCTTCTGTTTTTTACCTGCTCCTAGACTATTTCTGGCTCACCACGGTTTTTTGTGGATGAATTGTAGCCTTCCACTGATGACGTAAAAAAACGATTTCACTATTTCACACCAGGAGAATGCCTGGTGTGCAGCCTACAGCCTGCAGCACAGCCAGCTGCCACACTGTCCCCTACCTGAGATTTGAAGTAGGTTTCCTGTGGCGTGGAAAGCACATCAGCTGAGGCGATGTCCAGATGCAGGAGAATCTGGCGGAAAGATGGCCGATTGCGAGGTTTGCTGTTCCTGAAAGAAAGAAAGGGTTAAAAAAAATCAGAGGGAAACAGGAAGTACTGGTCTGGGTGGAAATAATGAAGCAGTTAAACGGTGCTGCAGGTCAGGGCTGAAGTACATTGGCCAAGCTGTAGGTGGGTCTCAGTACCAGAATATTTGATGGCCATATAGGGAAGGACAAGACACGCTGGCAGCACTGTGTGGGGAACTCAGCGATGAAGCAGCAAGGGGGTCTGCAGGGTAGGAATAAGGTACATTGGTGCAGCTCTGTGTTGGTCTCGTCACTGGAATAGCCAGGGTGGGGGTCCTTCGGGTCACAATTGAGGTGCCCTGGCGAGCCGTATGCGGATCTCTGTGAAGGAATAGAAGGGGGCCCGATTACTCAGGAATAAGGTGCACTGTTGGAGTTGTGTGAGCGTTACATTGCTGAATGGCTGGGTCCTGCACCAGAAAGCAGGTGCCCTGGCGGGGCTCTATGTGTATTTCAGTACTCGAATTTTAGAGTCCTGCATGTTAGGAATGAGGTGCACTGGTGATGTGCCTTGGTATACAGATGTACCTAGGTACTGATACTGGAACAGCACGGGGGGCTTCAGCTCAATATGCAGGTGCACTGACAGAGATGGAATAGAAATGGTACTGCAGGTTAAGACTGAGGTGCAATGGCAAAGCCCCATGTGTTTAGGAACAACCCTGACCATTGTGCTTGGGATTTGAGGCGCACTGGCAGAGGTGCATGAAATTGTGTGCATTGGCCGCATAAGGTGCTGTGCTGTGAACTGAGGTGCACTGGAGGTGCTATCTTGGGTTCCAGTACTGAAATAGTAGTCAGTTGACTTTGTACTGAGATACAATTCACAAACTGTGTGCAGGGTTTCCACCGTTGGAACAGCAATCAGTCCAGTGATCGGGGACTGAGATACACTGGCAGATTGCAGTGAGATGACCAGCACTGGACAAACCCTAAGAGTTGTACGTCTCCGGTACGGCAGAGTCATTAAGGATATGAGAAAGGACAGTAAATATGAAGGCGTAAAATCAATGCAAACTCCTAACAGTCAGCAGAACTGTCACACAGCGATCGATGGCAGTAAAGCAGAGACGGGACTGAGGTAAGAGGATACAGGCGCTTGCTGAAGAGGTGGGATAACTGAGCCTGAACTGAGGAAAGAGAGAGGATGCAGGTGAGTGCTAACGAGCCGAGGCAAAAAACAAGAGACTGGGCTGAGGTGCGAGGATAAATGCGAGTGCTGGAATAGCAGACTGAAGGAGGGCTGGAATAACAGAGACTAAAATGAAGTAACAGGATGAGATAAAGAGCTGGGGTAACAGGGGTAAAAGGATGCAGGTGAATGCTGGAGAGATGGAATTACAGAGCTCGGACCGAGGTGAGAGGATACAGGCAAGTACTGGAGAACTGAAAGAGCAGACTTGTACTGAGGTAGGGGATACGGTAGAGTGCTAGAGCACTGGTATAGCAGGGCCTGCACTGAGGCAAGAGGACACAGGCAAGTGCTGGAGAACTGAAAGAGCAGACTTGTACTGAGGTAGGGGATACGGTAGAGTGCTAGAGCACTGGTATAGCAGGGCCTGCACTGAGGCAAGAGGACACAGGTAAGAGCTGGGATAACGGAGACTACTGAGGTCAGAGGGTCCAGGTGCAAGCTGGGTTAACAGACTGGACTCGGGTAAGGACATACAGATTAAAGAGCTAGTAAAACCAACAACTGAACCACGAGGATAAGAACGGAGCTGGTATAACAGACTGAACAATGAATCTTTGAGCATGAGGTTTCACAGAAAAGCCCTAGCGTGCAAATATGAGGCCTAACATTGCATTGAAACTAATGAAAATTCTGGGAGGGGGAATTAGATGCCACAAACAAGCTTGGCAGTTGGGTAAAGGACACAGATTGTGGGTGTTACTGGTTATTGGATGGTGGCATTGGAAGGAAGGGGTGGAGAAAGGGGAACAGTGGCTAACACTTAGACCCTAGCAATTAACTCCACTAGGACATACAGCTATTCTGGTATGACCTATAGCGTAAATACAAACCCAACATGTTACCTCGAGTTCACTGGGAACCCCCAGGATATACCTGGTGGATGACACCCCCCACTCACAAGGGTCAAACATGATGCCCACGCCGTCTCCCCCCCACACACGTATTTCTGGTTAACTGAGCATTAGTTTCACAAAGGTGGGAGAGCTTCAGTGGGGCATTAGTAGTGGACCTGGAACTCACCAGCACTGGCGCAGTAGGATCTTGAAGCCATCAGGGCAACTTGAAGGGACAGGCAAGTGGAGGCTATTGCTACCAACACCCCAGATGATGGCTGATGAATCCACATCTTTGTAGGGAATCTCCCCTGTCAGGAGCTCCCAGAGGACCACGCCAAAGGACCTGGGAGGGATGAAGGAGACCGTGAAAAGATAACATATACTGTGTGGCCACAACTTTGGGCCTGCTATATTTAGGTGAATACATATCATCACTTTGAGGGATTGGTACATATTTTTTGTATAATCTCAGCTACAAATGTTGGTCTGTGCTCACATTCCTTCAATAAGTGACCATAGTTACAGAAGGTTGGCGACAGAAAGTGGCAAAAAAGACAACACAATTCAAGAGTCAGTGACCTTAAACACGTTCACAATACACTATGGGAAAAATCTGACAAAGGTTTATCATTATAATGGACCAACCACCTCTCAAATTTCAGTTAGGTTAATACATATCACCAGTAAAAGCAAACAATTCTTCGATCTTTAAAGGCACATATTGTCAAAGTAGTTCCAGGCACTGATGAGACCTCTGAGTGACAGGATTTTGCCCTTTCACAAGGAGAACATTCACACACAAAGGAAAGTTAGCCCCCGGCTGAAATGGCTGACCCCCTACCTCATGCTCTGTGCTGTAGTGGCATGAAGAAAAATGTGATTGACACAACAATAGCAGACTAAAGGATACAGAGGGTTACTTAAAAGCCATTATAACTAAATACATTACTCATATAATTTTAGTATATCAAAAGATCTTAGCTAAGACCAGACCTAAACACAAGTATTGACAAACCAAATGAGCCTGGCACTGAATGCCAACCTCTTAGCTTTGTAAATGCTTATTTTGTTTTGATACTGTTTTTGTAAAACTTTATTGTTAGGTCAGCCAATATAAAACAAGCATTGACAAAGCCAACAGTTCTCACACCACAAGAGTGCTATTGGCTTTGTCACTGTCTTTAAGCCTTGTTGTACTGTAGCGCGGCTGCTGTGCAGCATAGCATGGCTGAAAAGAAAAAGGCCTATGACAGCCAGTGCTGGCAGCACCATAACACTTTTTTTGTGTTTATTGAAAGGTGGGAGACCAGAGGAAACCCACTGAGAGAGAGGGGGTGCAAAGGCAACATGGAGGGGGAGAATGGCAACACAGTGGGAGGGGTGGTGAGTCAGGGCGGGATATGGATAACAAGGACCCAAAGAGAGTGGCTGGGAGCCAGCACATAGACAATGAAGAGTGGTTGGCAAGCTCAGGGATAACAGAGTGGGAAGGCTGGCAGCAAGCAACAACAAGGACAGGGACAGAAGGAGGGAAAGTGGGTGATGGTCATGAAGCAACATACCCGAGGGAAGGAGGCATACAGGGAGAAGTACAAGAGGCAGTTAGCTGAAAGAGATGCACTCTGGTAGAGTGCTTAAACACAAAGAAAAAAGTAGCGGCTAAAAAATGAGTAGTGGAAAGACACAAGTAATGTGGATATGCTCCAGGGGAGGAACTAACACACATAGGAGGAAGTCTATGACAGCTGACCAATGAGAAGCAAGCAACTGAGAGGGACAAAGAAGTTAACCAGTGGTACGATATATGTGACATCTTAGCCCAATGTTAGAAAACAAACGGTCTTGAAGAAACACCAAATGTGCTGTTGAGGCAAGACCTAATAAACACTGGCTTAAAGCAACAAACATTGGCAAAGCCAACAGGCCCTGTTTGTGCAAGAACTATTGGCTTTGCCAATGTGTTTTTCCGATGCTATAAACTACCATGGCTGTTGCTAAGCATGGCTAAACGTTAGTGACATAGAAAAGAGTGTCATAGAGTGAAGTGGCGTAGCATATTGTGGAGTGGCATAGAACGAAACTGAGTGTCGTGGAGCGGCATATAGTGTTGTGGAGTGGCATAAAGTGCCATAGAATGAAAGGGCGTGGAGTGGAGTACAGTGTCATAGTAGAGAGGAGTGTTCTAGAACGGAGTGTCATGAAGTGGTGTAGAGTTGCATGGAGTGGCTCTGAGTGAAGTGGAATGTCACAGAGTGGAGTGGTTTGGCGTGGGTTGAGTAGACTGTCAAAGAAAAGTGTAGAGTGTCAAGAGTGTCGTGGATTGTCATAGAATGGAAGGGGGAAGAATGTCAGAGTGTAGTGGCATAGCGTGTCAGAGAGTGGAGTAGTGTAGATTGTTTTAGAGTGCCATTGAAGGAGTTGCATACAGTGTAGTAGAGTGACATAGACTGGCATAGAGTGGAGTAGAGTGTTGTGGAGGGAGTTAGGTGTTGTACAGTGGAGTGGTGGTGGGCATAGAGTACAGCAGAGAATAGTATCTTGGAGTAGAGTGTCATAGACTGGAGTGACATATAGTGGAGTACAGTGTTGTGGAGGAAGTAAAGTGTCAGATTGGAGTGAAGGGGAGTAATGTATCGTAGCGTGAAATGTTGTGGAGTAGAGTGAAGCAGAGTGTCTTAGAGTGCCATTGAAGGAGTTGGATACATTGGAGTAAAGTGAATTAGACCAGCATGGAGTGGAGCAGAGTGTTCTGGAGGGAGTTGAGTCTTGTACAGTGGAGGGGGAGTGTACATAGAGTGGAGCAGAGTAGAGTATCTTGGAGTAGAGTGCCATAGACTGGAGTGACATACAGTGGAGTACAGTGTTGTGGAGGAAATAAAGTGTCAGAGTGGAGTGTACGGGCGTAGAGGGGAGTAATGTATTGCAGAGTGGAATGTTGTGGAGTGGAGTCGAGAGTCAGTGTCATTAAAATAGTTGCATACAGTGGAGTAGAGTGACACACTGGCATAGAGTGGAGTAGAGTGTTGTAGAGAGAGCTGAGTGTTGTACAGCGGAGGGCCGACGGGAATAGAGTAGAGCAGAGAAGAGAATCTTGGAGTAGAGTGTCATATACTGAAGTGACATACAGTGGTATACAGTGTTGTGAAGGAAGTATAGTGTCAGAGTGGAGGGGCGTAGAGGGTAGTAATGTATCGTAGAGTGGAATGTTGTGGAGTAGCCTAAAGTGTTGTGGAGTGGCGTAGGGTGAAGTGGATTGTCATGGAATGGGGTAGAGTGGAATTTGGCAGAGTGTCGTGGGGAGAGTAAAATGTTGTAGAGTGGAAGGTCATAGATTGGAGTAGAGTGTCCTAGAGAGGAGTGGCACTGCGAGGAGTACAGTATCATATACTGGAGTCGCATAGAGAGTCTTAGGGTGGGGTGGCATAGAGAGTCATAAAGTCCTAGGGAGTGGCCTGACAGAGTAGAGTACAGTGTCGTGGAGGGAGTAGTAGCATAGAGTGGAATACAGTGTCAGAGTGTTGCAAACTGTTAGAGTGGAGCAGAGTAGAGAGGAGAGTTCTAGACGGGATCAGCTAAGAGTTGCACAATGTAGTGTCAGAATGGAGTAGTGTCATTGAGTATCATGAGGGGAATAGAGTGTCCTAGAGTGGAAGGGTGTAAAGGGGAGCAGAGTGTTGACAGTGGAGTGGGGTACAGTGGAGTAGAGTGTCTTACACTGGAGTGGCATAGAATGTGAGTGGAGTGGTGTATGGTGGAATCGAGTGTAAAAGAGTGGAGTACAATGTCATGAAGTGCTGTGGAGGGAGTAGAGTGTCACAGAGTGGAAGGGTGTAGAGTGTTGTAAAGTAGAGTGAAGTAGAATGGAGTGCCAAAGAGTAGACTACAGCATTGTGGAGGGAGTAAAGTGTCAGAATAGAGTGACGTGGAGGGGGTAGAGTGGAGGCGCATAGATTGGAGCAGTGTCAGAGTGGAACAGCACAAAGTGTTGTAGAGTGGGATGCCAAAGTGCCGTAGAGTGGTGTCAGAGTGGGGTAGAGTGTTGCAGATTGGAGTAGAGAGGAGCAGCATAGAGTGCAGGGGGGTAGAGTGGAGTAAAGTGTCCTAGAGTGGTACAGAGTAGAGAAGAGTGGAACAGAGTGGAGTGTTGTAGACTGGATCACCATAGAGTGTTGCACAGTGGAGTGTCAGAGTGGAATACCTTGAAGAGAGTAGAGTGTCCTAGAGTGGAAGGGCGTAGAGGAGAGTAGAGTGTCTTACACTGAAGTGGCACAGACAGTCAGTGGAGTAGACTGTAAAACAGTGGGGTACAGTGTCATGGATTGAGTAGAGTGTCACAGAGTGGAAGCACAGAGTGTTGTTAAGTGGAGTGGCATAGAGTAGAGTGTCATATACTGGAGGGGCATGGAGTGTCATAAAGTAGAGTGGAAAAGAGTAGAGGGGTGTAGAATGGAGTTCCAAAGAGTGGAGTACATTGTCACGAAGGGGTAGAGCATCAGAATGGAGTGAAGTGGAGGCACAAAGATTGGAGTAGAGTGTCAGAGTGGAGTGGCATAGATTGTTATAGAGTGGAATAGCATAGAGTGCTGTAGAGTGGTGTGTCATAGAGTGGAGTAGATTGTCGCAGACTGGAGTAGAGAGGACGAGCATAGAGTGGAGTGGCATATGGTGGAATGGCATAGTTTGGAGGGGCATCGACTGAAGGTGCCTAGAGAGGAGTAAAGTTTTGTTGAGGGGAGCACAGTGGAGTAAAGTGGATTGTCATAGACTGGAGCTGTATAGCGTTTCACAGAGTGGAATAGAGAGTCATTAAGAGCTGTAGAGAAAGTAGACTGTTGTAGAGTGGACTGATAGAGAGTGGAATAGAGTGTCATAGAGCTGAGTGGAATAGAGTGGAGGGGCATGTCGCAGAGTGGAGGAGTACTGCCATACAGTGTCGTAGAGTGGAGAACAGTAGAATGATGTAGAGTAGAATGTTATAGAGTAGAGTGGCATAGAGTGGAGTACAGAGTTATGGAGAGTTGTGGAGATTGTCAGAGTGTCAGAGTGGAGGGATGTAGTTTGGAGTAGAGTGTTGGGGAGTGGAGTTGCGTAGAGTCAAGTGTCGCAGAGTGAAGTACTGTGTCTTAGAGCGGAGTGACAAAGGAGTAGTATTGCATATTGGAGTGGTGTAAAATGGAGTAAAGTAGAGTGTTGTGGTGTACAGTGGAGTAGATTTTCAGAGTGGATGGAGCAGTGTCAGAGTGGAATGGCGTCCATAGAGGGAGTTGCATAAAGCATCTTACAGAGCAGTACAGTGTTGTAGAGTGGAGTGGCATAGAGTAGAGTTAAGTGGCATAGAGTGGAGGGGTGTAGAGTTAGGTAAAGTGGAGTAGTGAAAAGTGGAGTGGCATAGCGTGGAGCAGTGTTAAAGGGGAGTGTGTAGAGGGGAGTAGAGTCTTGTAAAATAGAATGTTGTAGAGTGGAGTAGGGTGTTGTGTTGTAGAGTGTTGTGGCGTGGATTGGAGGAGCATACAGTGGAGGGGTTGGGCATAGAGTGGAGTGACGTATCTTAGAGTGGAGATGCTTGTCATAGAGTGGAGCTGTGTGCCGCAGACTGGCACCAAGTGGAGTAATGTTGAGTCCTGTGGAGTGCAGTAGAGTGCTGTGTTGTGCTGTACCGTACAGTTGAGTGGCGTAAAGTGTCATGGAGAGAGTACAGTGTGCTACAGTGGAAGGGCTTAGGGTGTTGGTAGTGTGGAGATGTGTATAGTGGAGTAAAGTGCTTTGCCCTAGATTGACAGTGTGTCAGAGTGGTGTGGTGTTGTGTGAAGTAGAGTGGTGTAGAGTGGAGTAGAATGTGGTCAGGTAGAGTGGCACAGAGGGGAGTAGAGTGTTGTAATGTCACAGTGGAGTGGCACAGAGTGTCATTCAGTGGAGTAGTTTGTCATGCAGTGGCACAGAAAGAGCTATATAGAGTATCCTACAGTGGAGTGGAGTGTTGTAGAGTGGAGTGGCATAGAGTTGAGTGTCGTAGAGTGGAGAGGTGTGGAGTGGGGTAGACTAGAATGGCATGGAGTGAAGTGTCGTAGAGTGATGTGGTGAGTCACAGTAGAGTGAAGTGTGGTGCTGCAGAGTGACACCGAGTGGAGTGACATGGGGTAGCGTGGAGTTCATGTGGTACAGTGAAGAGTGGAGTGGCATGGAGAGTGTACAGTGTCGTAGAGAGAAAAGGCATAGAGTGTTGTAGAGTGGAGTGGAATACAGTGGTGTAGCGTAGAGTGGCATAGCCTGTCAGAGTGGAGTGGCATAGAGTGGAGTACAGTGTCATGGAGAGTTGTGGAGAGTCTTTGGGGGAGTAGAGTGTTGAGTGGAGTATAGTGGAGGACTGTAGAGTGGAGGGGCATAGATTGGAGTACAGTAGGAGTGTGGAGTGGCATAGAGTGAAGTAGAGCATCTTAGAGTTGAGTGTCAGAGTGAAGCGGCATAGAGTGTTGTAGTGTCAGAGAGTAGTAGTGTTGTACAGTGGATTGGCTAGGAGTGGCATAGAAGGAATTGCGTAGGGCATTGTAGAGCAGAATAGAGTGTTACAGAATGGAGTACAGTAGAATGGAGTAGAGTTTTGTGGAGTGTAGCAGAGTGTTACAGACTGCAGTGGCATAGGGTGGAGGAGTACAGAGTGAAGGGGTGCAGATTGAAATACATTGTTGTAGAGTGGTGCAGATTGGAGTAGAGAGGAGTGACAGAGTGGAGGAACGTAGACTGAGATGGCTCATACTGCCTGGGCACAGAGTGAAGGGGCGTAGGGTGGAGTAGCGTGCAGTGGGGTAAGGAACTGTAGAGTGCCGTACAGTGGAGTAAAGTGTTGCAGAGTGTAATAGAGTGGAGTGTCACAGAGTAGAGTGGCATAAAGTGTTTGCAGTGTGGAGTGGAGTGGAGTGAAGTGGAGATTCGTGGAGTGGCATAGAGTGTGATGGGGTGTCATAAAGTAGAGTGTCGTATATTATCGTCGATTAGAATGGACGGGCGCAGAGGGGAGTGAATGGCTAGTTATAGAGTGGAATGGCATAGAGTAGAGTGGTGTAGAATGGAGTGTTGTAGCGTGGAGAGGCGTGTCATAAAATAGAATGGAGTGGCGTATCAGAGTTGAGTTGCATGTCGTACAGTGGAGCTGTGTGCTGTGGAATTGTGCAGAGAGGAGTGGCGCAGAGTGGCTTGTAGTGGAGTGGGGTAGAGGGAGTTGTGTAGAGTGGGTTAGAGTGCAGTAGCATACAGTGGACTATCAAAGTGGAGTGGCATAAAGTGGAGCAGAGTGTCAGAGAGGTGTAACATTTAGTGGAGTAGAGTGTTGCAGAGTGGAGCAGTATATTGTAGGGTGAAGTAAGGTGGTATAGAAAGAGTTATGTAGAGCATCGCAGAGTGGCATAGAGGTGAGTAGAATGTTGTATATTGGAGTGGCACAGAGTGGAGGGATGTGGAACGTGGCGGCATACAGTGGAGCGGCGTAGAGTGGAGTGGTGTGTAGTGGAGTGCCATAGAGTAGTGTAGAGGGTCAGAGTGGAGTGTCATAGAATAGAGTGTTGTATAGTGTTGAGGCATAGAGTGGAGGGGAATACAGTGGAGGGGTGTGGAGAGGCCGGTCATATACTGGAGAAGCATAGAGTAGAGAGACGTGTCATAGAGAAGAGAGGAGGGTGTGTCACAGAGCGGAGGGGCATGTCGCAGAGTGGAGGAGTACAGAATGGAGTAGCATAGACTGGAGAAGCATGTCTTAGACTGGTGTGCCGTGGTGTGCCATGGGGCAGAGTGGAGTGGTGTGCCGTAGAGTGGCACAGAGTGGAGTGGCGTAGTGTGGAGCATGCATAGTGTGGTAGCACACTGCCATTATAGACAACACATTTTCAATTGAAATAACCATTACATTTGCACTGACATACAGTTTGACTGATAAAACTATACAGCGCACAAACAATGATGTGTGGACATGGCATCACCTAATGTATTGACTTGTCTTGATTTTATTAAAATATTTGTTTCCACCACACTTCAAAATTACAAAAAAGTGCTTCATTTATGCTTTTCTAATTCTGATAAATTCAGAAATATCTGCTAAGTGTATTTACAGACAGAAAGTTTATTGTGTGTTAGAACGAAAGATTTTCTTTTCACAACTCCAGCAACACTGTCACATAAAATCTCTCTGAAGTAAAAAAACAAGCTCCCTCGGAAGTCAGAGCCTGACATTTGACCTCTGTCTTGGAATACACTGTAAGCCTGACAAGATCAAAATGTAAAGGCCTGTTCACAGAAAGTGAGCACTTGCAAAAGATTACAAGGAGCCAGGCAAACAGGCTATGCTCCATGGGAGGGACTAACCCGAGCTGGACAGCCTAAAAAGAAATACAGCCTGCAAATAAAAGCAAGCGACTGCGAGTTAAAAAAACAGAAGGCCAATGGTAAGCAACTGAATGCACTCCCAGGGAAGCTTTCACAATGTCCCCAAGAAGTCCTCAGCTATCTAGACAGCTCAGATGTCTGGTAGGCTTCGATCTAAAAATGTTTCTTGTTTCAAAAAGCATGCACTTCCATAGAAGTCCCAGGCACTAATCAGACCTACTTTATGCGCCGAACTGCTCATTGCAAAAGAGCAGAATGCTGCCACTCACAGTGCAGGTATCCAATTGCTAAAGCGGGCTATTCCACTGACCAAGTTGTATGCTGTAGGGGGACAGAAGAAAATGCGAATGACACAAAAACTGACCAATAGACGAAGATGGCTGGCTGAAAGCCCCTATACGGAAGTATATTATATGTATATTTATACTAAAATCAAAAGGTTCTGGCTCACACCAAACCTAAAAATACAGGATCCTATGAATATCTGTTAAGATCTCTAAGTCTGTATTTTCTCCTGTCAATAAATACGAACCATGACGCAGACCTGCAGGCTAGCGCTTGTGTACAAAACAAAGATACCAGAAAAATAAAATACCCCGGAAATACTTGCGTTATGTTGTTCTTTAACTGTGAGTAGACTTCAGCTCCCATGCCCCGCCACCATTTCTTCCCCATCACAGTGTTTTCCTTGATTCTTTATCTTCCAGGATTTTTTTCCGCTCCTGCAATATTCAATGCCGTGTGCAGGTTGCGTCATTTTTCCGCCTGCCTTTTCGTAACCAGGGCGGGCCTCACGGGACCCTCAAAGGAAGTCCCCAAAGTGCGGCGCGCCAGAGACGACCGGCGCCAAGACGTGAAGGGGCAGCGAAGCGACCGTCGTTAAATTAATCACGGCCCCTGCATCCCTCCAACCCACCAGCTGGCGGGGAAATGCCCTTTCCACAAGTTCTTCGTGCTACAGCCTGACAGCTAAGGATAGGAAAACAGCCACTCGCGAGGAGAATAGTGCGGACAAAAGGCGTTCTCAGTCCAATTAGAACATTGAAATGAGGGACTGAATAAAAAAATTAGTCAATGTGGCGTAAGGGCCAGAGCTGCCCACTTTGGAACTGTGGAACCATTTGAGACTCTGAGGGGAAAAAGCACTTAATCTGCACGAGCATTAAAAAAATTAATCTGCCCTTGTGTTATGTAAAGGGTGCTCTTGTAAAGCGCTCCAATGCCCGTCGGTCGAGATCGCGCTATATAAAACTGCAAAAAATAGAGAACCCGAGTTTTATTGTGATGGGGCCTGGCAAGAGGAGACCGACTAATCATTGCAATATAGCTGGGGTTGGTGTCCGCGACCAAGACGCTTATTCAGCCACCAACCTCGCTGCGTGAGTCACGCACGGGGGTCTCCAAGACCCTGTGGTTTAAAATGTGTTCTCTGCCGTTTCAAACACTAGTCTATTGGCGGTAAAACCTCATCTCAGGCGCCCACACTCCCAACACGTTTACATCGATGACTCACTTGGATACCTCCGAGAGGCAGGGGTGTTAGAAGCAGGAAGATTGCATGTTATGTCTCTGCTGGAAGAAGCTGCCAATCGTTTTAAGATCCTGGTATGAGCCACTCAGCCGCGCCCCAAACTGCTGTTCCCTTCTCACATGAATTTAATTTGTGATTCGCTAAATGATTCCCTTTGATCACTTTTAAGTGTTTCGCGTTTCCAGTTAATTAAGTTGTGTTACATATGAGTTTCGGTTACACATATATTCGTGACAAAAATAAATCAGCTCGGTTAGAAATCACATTTCAGGAAAGACTGAAGAAACGTTGAGTGTTTCCATTTAAGAGTGAAATTAGGGAAACATTGACCCATTTCGGTTTAAGTTTTAAAAAAGAGAAGTCATTCTAGTTTTGGCCTTAAACCTTCGTGGTTACATTGAGGATTCTTTCTTAATCTATCGTTGGGAGGAACTCGACAATGGTCTCCAAAAGCATGGGCGTAGGAAGTGTGGGGGACGCGGGGGATATGTCCCCCCCAGATTTTGGAGTGGGGGGGAACACGGGGGACAAGGGTGGGGGGGACGAGGGGACAGAAGAATTTTCCCTTCTGTTCTGTAATTCGCAGGGCCATCGTGAAAGCGCTACCTATACTGGCCCTGCACTTGACCTGTGACCTGCCTCCAGGACACTTGCCCTCTGCCCTTTTGTTGTGCTGAGGCACCCAAGGGATTCCTTCTCACCTTGACACCACAGCTGCCTGCAGTCTGCACTTCTGAGAACAAAGGGAGAAGAGAGGCCCTTTGTTGATTGCTGTCTGAATCCCGTCCCTCCTGAGCCCTACCCTTCCCTTGAAAATCGAACCCTGAAGACAGCAGCAAGATTTGAGAAGGTAAAGAGGTTTGGGTAATTAAATAAAGTATTGCCAAGTAACTCCCTTTCTTTTTAAATCCAGTGCTGTGTTGCAGAGTATCTCCCTTTCTAAAAACAGTGTTTTTGAGTTACTGTGAGATATAAGCCGGGCAGGCTTTAGCGTGCTGGTGGCACCCTGTGCAGCAATGTTTGTTAGGGCACCAGTTTCTGTCACCACTCTCTTCTCTCCTCTGTCTCCAGCTTGCCTGCCCCAGAGCTAATTATTGTCCCCTAAGTTGACATCCTGCCTCCCCAACATTTCGGTCCCCTGTCTCTCCCTCAGCCTTCCTGGTATTTGTGAAAGCCCGCTCTAAAGGCCAAGGGCTGTCTGTAAATCTCATTTCCTGCCAATGGCCTGTGGATGGAAGCCAGCACTGGGGCAGCTCACAGGCTTTGCAGGACTTCACAGGCTGTGGTGGTACAGAGCCTGGCACTGCTGGATAGACGGCAGAGAGACTAGCACACAGCACGGGTCCCAGGAAGAACCAGATGGCCTGAGAGATGGACAAGGCTAGGTAAGGCAGCAGGGCCGGCTCTAGGGCGATGCAACCGGTGCCGCTGCACCGGGTGCTGACTTAGGATGGGGGTGCTGTGATTGGAAGTATATTCTGACTTTAAAAGCACCTGTTGGGTGTTCCTTGCCATCAACAGTTTTCAGGCAACTATAAAAATCTCAAGATAATTCCGGTGATTAATGATCTTCCTGAAGAGAGATTGAAGTTTTGTCTAGTCAGAGTTTTGACTCATCATAACATACACGGTTACTATGCCTGCTACAAAGAACGTCTACATGCAGATCACAAAGTCTGTATAATGTGAATACGTCAGTGGGTTACTGCTTTTGTCAGATGCAGGAAAGTACCCTCTTTTTGGCATGGTTACCCCACTTTTGACTGTGTTCACTGGGATCCTGCTAACCAGGACCCCAGTGCTCTCTCCCATTAAATTTGGTTGTTTGGACCACACACACCCCACATTTAGCGTACTGGTGCCCCTTATAAGTCCCTAGTATATGGTACCCAGGGCATTGGGGGATCAGGGGTTCCCCATGGGTTGCAGCATGTATTATGCCACCCATAGGAGCCCATGTAAACCATGTCTGGAGGCCTGCAATTGCAGCCTGCGTGAAAAGGTGCATGCACCCTTTCACTTCAGGTCACTGCACCAGGTCACTCTAAGTCACCTCTATGGCAGGCCCTCCTAGCCAGAGGGCAGGGTGCAAGTACCTGTGTGTGAGGGCACCTCTGGAGGAGCAGAGGTGCCCCCACGAACTCCAGCTACATTTTCCTGGACCTCGTGAGTGCAGAGACGCCATTTTACGAGTGTACTGGACATAGGTCACTCCCTCTGTCCAGCTACATAATGGCAACTCAGAACCTGGGCATGTTTGGTAACAAACATGTCAGAATCATACCCCAATCCTATTGTCAGTATTGTTTGTATGATTCCATGCACTTTGGGGGCTCCTTAGAGGATCCCCAGCATTGCTCCTATCAGCTTTCTAGGGTTTTCCGGGCAGCCCATGCTGCTGCCACCTCTCAGACAGATTTCTGCCCTCCTTCTGCTGCTTGAGCAGCTAATGCTCAGGAAGGCAGAACAAAGGATTTCCTTTGGAAGAGGGAGGCAACACCCTCTCCATTTGGAAATAGGTGTTACAAGGGTTGGGAGGGGTACCCTCGCCAAGCTAATGGTATGCTCTGAAGGGCCTCCTTGCATAAACCAGTCTGTACCAGTTCAGGGACCTCAGCCCCTACTCTGGCGCGAAACTGGACAATGGAAATGGGTGTAACCACTCCCCTGTCCATCACCACCCCAGGGGTGGTGCCTGGAGCTCCTCCAGGTGGCCACTTGATTCTGCCATCTTGAATCCAAGGTGGGCAGAGGCCTCTGTGAGCATACGAGTGGCCAGGTCAGGCAGGTGACGTCACAGCCCCCTCCTAGGTGGTCACCCTGCTATGTGACCAATCCCCCTTTCTGGGCTATTTAGGGTTTGCCTCTTGGGTAGGTCCTCAGATTCAATGTGCAAGATTCCAGCAGGACTCCTCTGCAACGTTTACTTTGACTTCTGGCCACTGGAACCGCAACTGGACTTCACAGGAACCTACAATCTGCAGCTCCAGCAGCGACTTCACCCTGCGGCATTGTTTCTCCAGTTCCTTCCAGCAACTGCAACAATTAGCCCGGCTGTGCTTCCTCTGAGGGCAGCAAGTCTTCAGTCTGCATGAGAAGAAAGAAGGAAAATTCCTTGGAGTGAAGGAGTCACTTACCTGCATCTGCAGGCACCAACTGCAACAACGACCGGCTGCGTGGATCTCCTCTGCTCCTGAGCTGCGTGAATCCTGCATCAGGGGGTGATAGTCTGGAGTGGTCTCCTTGGTCCTCTCTACCAGCTGTCCAACTTTGGAGTAGGTAGGTCCTTGCCTTCCCATGCAGGACAGTACCCCCATGCACCACGTCTCTTGCAGCTACCAAGGCCTGTTGTTATCTCCTCCAAGGGATCTTCAGGCTCCATGTAACCCCAGTCCCCAGCACTCTTCTCTGTGAAGCACAGCCCTCAACGTGCTTCACCTGCGACATGGGACCTCTCTTCATGTGTGCTGCGTGGGCCTCTCTGCAGCTCCTGGGCTCCTTGCCTGTAGGTCTTCTGTGGGGGCTGCCTCTCCTTCTCCAGACTCTCTGCCTTGCTGAGGGTCACCTGGGACTCCCCTCCATGGGTTAAGTCCCCCTGGACCTTGCTGGTCCCCGGCAGCTCCACTTTTGTCCTACTGTGACATTTGCCTTTGCCAAGGCTTGCTGGTTGGTTTTTCACACCACAGACTGACTGCAATTCTTCATCCCGCATGGGACGTCGACTGCATCACCTAGGAACGCTTCATCTGCTCCAGTGCTGCACTGCTGACCGTCTTCATCTCCCGGCCAAGCAACTCCTGCATCCACAGATGGGTGGGTAGTGGCTCCTGCCACGACCGGACACTCCTACGTAAACTGGACTTGGTCCCCTTCTTTTCCAAGTCTTCCTCTTCCAAGACCCACCTCTAGCTTCTTGCAGTCTTGCCTGCGTTTTGCAATATCCTTCTCTGAAGTCCTTTTGGTGGGTTGGGGAAAAACCAGTAACTTACCTCTTTTCTCCTGGTCACTGGAGGGCACTCTGGTACTTACCTTTGGGGTTTCCTAGTTCCTGCAGCTCCCCTCTACAGATTCCACTTCCTTGCGTGGGGACCCAGCTTTCGCATTCCACTTTTTTAGTATATGGTCTGGTCCCCCCTAGGCCTTCAGTATTGCCTATTGCTTTTCACTATTTTCTATTGCTTTTTATGCCAACTTCTGATTGCTGCTGTACATATGATAGTGTGCTACTTACATCCTATTGGGAGTATTGCCTATCTAGTTTTTTCGTGTTTGTGTTACTGTAATAAGGAACCTTTATTTTCATAACACGTGTTTCTTTCATGTGTGTAAGTGCTGTGTGACTACAATGGTATTGCATGAGCTTTGCATGTCTCCTAGGTAAGTCTTGGCTGCTCATCCGCAGCTACCTCTAGAGAGCCCTGGCTTCTAGACACTGCCTACACCTCACTAATAAGGGGATACCTGGACCTGGTATAAGGTGATAATACCATAGGTACTCACCACATACCAGGCCAGCTTCCTACATCAGAGAGCTCCTTTTTTGTCCCCTGCAATTTATAAATTAAAACTGAATATAGAACAGTGAGCAATGAACTTATCAAAGAGCTGCATGCAAACATCAAGGTATAGATTAGAACGTTATGATTTCCCCCCACTTTTTCATTAACTTAATGTTGCAAAACAAGTTAATTTGAGCGCAAATCAATTCTTATTATTAAAGAAAGCCCCCAACCATGGTGTTATGTTTTAAATTCTGAGTTTGCGCTTCTCCAGATAAACCACTCTTAAACTATACCTGCTACCAGTATGGATGACCTATGACACCTACACCTTGTCGTCCTGTCTTATGTAACATTTCATATACACTGATTTACACATATATGATGATTGTCTCTGCGTAATGTATGTGTGATGTAAAGTGCTTTGACACCCTAGACTGGTGTGAGGGCTGAATGATGGAACAACACATGCGTATATCATGCATGCCTTAACATCGCGGTCTCAACAACGACCGTGTCTTTACTACTCATGCCTTTACAACGAATTTAGCTGTAAAAGAATGTTTGGTAAAGAAACATGCGTGGTAAATTCTCCCCGCCCTGCCCCCTTACACCTGATACCATACTCCACCCTGCCCAATCAGTTAAAACTGCCCCTGCCCTGAGCCCTAACCCCCCCCGCCCTGAGCCCTAAAAGTAACCCTGCCCTGTCCTAAAAACTACCCGCCCCCACTCTGAACCCTAAAACCTACCCTGAACTGCGCTAAAAACTACCTCGATGCCCCTGCCCCCCATAACCCTAAAACCTACCCCACCATGTTCTAAAAACTACCCCGACCCTACCCTGTCCTAAAAATGAACCCGACCTCCCACCCTAAACTCGGCCACAGCCCTACTTACCTCTCTCTCCTCTGCTTCTTCCTGTTCCACCCGGACAGCTAGACCGCTCTCTATGCTGTAACCACGCATATGCGTGGTAAAGACATGTGTGGTAAAGACATCCATGCTAGCCCCATATTTGTGGTAATGGCAGCATGGTCAATGCATTGCATTGCATTGATTGCATTGTAAGGGATATTTCCCAGTATGAGTGGTGGTATAAAACTAATGAAATGCATCTGAGAGAGAGTTGTGATGGATTGTAGTGAGGGAATCCGTGGCAGAGGTGGTCACTGGGGGGCACCATCAAACAATGTCGCACAGGGCGCCACCAGCACTAAGGCCGGCCCTGTCAGACAGCACAGCAGTTCACAGGAACCCGGCAGCACAGAGACTGCCACTTGACAGTCAGACAAGGACCTAGCAGCAATCATAGGCCTTACTGGCCTTCACAGGCAGGCGGGGGGGGGGGCAGAGACTGACACAGCCTGACTAGAAAGAAAGCTCCCAACAGGCAGCACAGTGCATGGCAGGCAGCACGGGAATCGGCAGGAAGCACTGCGCCCAGCAGGCAGTACAGGCCTCTTAGGACTTCACACAGGCGAACTGCAGCACAGAGCTTGTTGCTGCCTAATAGGCAGCCAACGGCCCAGCAGACAGGGAATTGCCGGTCTCACAGGACTCGACTGGAAGCGACCGCCTCCCCCCCCCTCATCAACCCCCCCACGGCAACCCTTCTGGGTGCAAGCTTTGTGCAGGAGGCCCACCTCAAGGTTGTCCCTGTCCCCCCCAGAAATTTTGTGTCTCCTACACCCCTGTCCAAAAGCTAGACCTCATGCTAGTGTGACAGGGTATCTGTCTATCCATCCATCCATCTGGATTTGTAAAGTGCAGTTAATCCTCCATGTGTGTATCAGGGCTCTGCTCTACGTTGCTGCCGGGGCTCACTCGAGCAACCAGGTCTTGAGCCCTATTCTGAATTCCAGCAGGGAGGGTGAAGTGGGAGGCTGTTCCAGAATTTTGCAGTGAGGTAGGTAAAGGAGCTTCCTCCACTGTTGCTGTGGTGAATAATGTGTGTGGGGGGGGGGGGGGCAATGAAGAGGGGCGTGGAGGGTAGGTGCCTGGGCGGGTGATGGAAATTTAGTCGGTGGCTGATGTACTCGGGTCCTTGGTTGTGGAGGGTTTTGAAGGCATGTATCAACATCTTGAACTGCCATCTCTTCTGCACAGGGAGCCTGTGGAGCTTTCTGACGCAGGGGTAATGTTGGCCGCTTGGAAAGGTCGAGGATGAGTCTGGCCGGAGGGTTCTGAATAGTTTGTAGTCTCCTGAGGAATTGTGCAATGATCCCTGCCTAGAGTGCATTGCAGAAGTCCAGTCTGCCGGTGATCAGGGCTTGGGTGATGGTGCGTCTCGAGTCAATGGAGAGCCACTTGAAAATCTTGTGGAGCTTTAGCAAGCATGAGGAGGAGACTTTGTTGATCTGTTTGCTCATGGTAATTCTATCGTCCAGGATGATGCCAAGGTTGCAGGGTGGCTGGTTGGTGTAAGTGGAGTTCCTAGTTAGGAGGGCCACCAGGCCTCATTCCATGGGGAGGTGTTTCCGAAGATTAATAGCTTAGACTTGTCGGTGTTGAGTTGAAGGCAGTTGGTTCTCATCCAGTCAGTGATATTAATCATGCATTTGTAGAAGTTTGTTACCGTGATGTGAAGGTCTTTGAATAGTGAGAGGATGAGTTGGGTGTCGTCTGCATCGGAAATTATGTTCAGTCCATGGCTCGAACGATGTTGGCCAGTGGGGTCATGTAGCTGTTGAACAAGGTGGGGCTGAGAAATGAGCCTTGAGGGATGCCGTAGAGGATAGACTTCGGTTCGGAAGTGAAAGGCAGGAGGCGTATTCTCTGGTCTCTCCCTGTGTGGAAGGAGGTGATACACTTGAGGATGTCTCTCCTGATTCCAATGTGGTGCAGTCATCTGATAAGGATGTTGTGAGAAACTGTGTTGAATGCCACTGAAAGTTCGAGCAGGATCTGGGCCGCTGTTTTACCTTTGTCCAGGAGTGTTCTGATGTCATCCCTGGCTGCCAGAAGGGCTGTTTTGTTGCTGTGGTTTGTGCAAAATCCTGAGTGGGAGGTGTCTAGAAGATTGTGGTTCTGAAGTTGCTCTGCGAGTTGGTGGCTGATAGCTTCCTTGAGGACCTTGGCGGGGAAGGGTAGCAGAGAGATGGAACAGTCATTTTTGAGTTAATTGGGTCTGCTGATGTTTTTTTTAGTAGGGGCTTCACTTCTGCATGTGATGAGAGGGATATTAAATACACAGGGACACTAAACTATTGTTGACATGAACAGTGGCTATCTTGAAAATTGGATATGATCCTGCCATTCTATAGATATGTGCCAGGTGACCACATAGTAATGCCACTCTCCAGAAGGACAAATCTGATGCAATGTTGAGGTCAGAGAGTCACTTAACAAGTGGACCCTGTTCACTCACACAGTACTGAATCCAAAGGATATTTCTTTAACCTCTGTAAACTACCAAAAGTTACAAAGTGTACATTGACAAAAACATAAAGACATATTGATGGGCTGAGCGAAACATGCAAGATATGTTCTAAATCAGTGGTTCCCAAACTTTTGATTTCTGTGGACCCCCACTTTAACATTAATGGAACCCAGGGACCCCCCCACTGAATCATCATTAGAATCCAGGGATCCCCCCCTGAGTCATTACTGGAAGCTGGGGACCTAATGTGTCAATATTTGTTAATATTTTTTAATTTTCTAGGCTCTCACGGACCCCCTGAGAAGGCTTCGCGGACTCCAGGGGGCCCCGTACCACAGGTTGGGAACCACTGTTCTAAATGATCAAATGAATATTTCCATGGGAAAATAAGAACTGCATTTAGAGGTAGAGCACATGATCTCCCACACTAACATTGGAGATGTCTGTAATTACTTCATTCATGCTTCCCACTCACCACATCACGTGTGAACTTCGAGCAGTTTTGAAGGTCTTGCCCACAACCCTTTCTCTGCTGAGGCTTGATCAGTACTGTGCTACTGCCCAAGAACGCAAAGTGCTGTTGGATAAAAAGCCAGGACTGACTGAAAGGGTCACACACAACATGAGGTCACAGGACAGCTATCTGTCAGTATCCAGGAGGAGCTACCTAGAGCCCTACTGTCGCAGTTCAGCGAGAAGGTGAGAACATCAGGGGCCATCTTACGCACCGTGCGGGGCGGAAGGAACCGTGTGTGCCCCTGGGGCACTGTATAACAGAAGGGGCTCGTAGGGCCCGCGCATCTATGGTACCAGGGCACACTGTTCCTGTTTGTAACCCGGCTTTAGGCACACAGTGCGCTGGCGAGATCCCACGCTCCCTTGCACCTGCCAAGCCTGGCTGGGAAGCAGGGGTCCTAGGCTGGGAAGCAGGGGTCCTAGGCTGGGAAGCAGGGGTCCTAGGCTGGCAGCAGGGGTCCTGTCGGCCCTCGGGCTGGTCCAGCCACCATCTGCACTGGTGAGATCCCCCGAGACAACCAGCGCGACGCTCCGATCCCCGCCGCAGTAATGAAGGGGCCGCGCCGCCGCTGCCTCGCACTCCCCCTCATTACTCCGATCGCTCTCAGCCCAAACAGCAAATTAGTGAGAGGGTCTGGAACACCCACCGAGAGAGAAAACAGAAGGGGAAGCTGCACAGGACAGCGCACGGGGAAAGGGTGGAAATGACTGTGCTCCTTAATGCAGCCGCGCGACGTGGGTGGGCAGCTGGATTGAGGGATGGACGAGTGAGCGGATGAATGGGTGGATGAACCAGGAGATCGGCGGGCGCACGCTTTAATAGATGAGTGGGTGGCTGGATGAGCGGGTGGATGACTGGGTGGGCAGCTGGATGAAGAGACGGACGAATGAGCGGATGAATGTATAGGTGGATGAATGAAGAGATTGGGAGGTCTACGCGTTGAAAGATGGTCAGGTGGATGAGTGGGTGGGTGTTCAGATGGGTTAGATGAGCGGTTGAAAGAGTAGTTTGCTGCACCTGCCTCGAGCAAGGGTACAGCAGTCGTGTCTCGTGGTTATCATACAGTGTGTTTGTACAAGACCCGATTCAGCTGGGCAGGAAAATAAAGGGCTAGGGTGGGAGGGAATTGACATTGCCGCTTTCTGGCCAGTCCCGCTTTCTAGATTACGTTAATTCTGGCCGTTTCCATGTTCCTAAACACCATGTCACTGCAGGCAGCAGCGTAACGAAACTTGCGGTGCCCACCCCAATCCTCCCCGACCCATCACCTACCAGTTTTGCTGATTAGGCCCTTTGGAGCACGCCGGGGCTTTTGTTACGCCATTGACCGCAGGAACAGGAATTGACACTACACGCTTATCTCGCAGTGTGACGTTAGCAGTGAGGCCTAGTCCCCTCAAAAAAACATTTGCACCAGTTTTGCATGTGCTGTCTCCAGCATTCCACTCTCAAGACGCCGTATCCCCTACAGAGCGGGTGCCCAGCATATGTGCCCAGGAAGACTTGGTCGATACCACACATTTAGGACAACCAGTGCCTACATAAATGATCCATTCTCATTGGTGCCTATTAGACTGCAGAGTCCACGCAAAGACGGTGCAACATTACAGGAAAAAGGGCGTGAAAATGTTGTTTTTTTTTCCCAGTGAACGGGGAAGTCTCAAGCTGGCGAAATAGTACTTTGCCTGGAGTGCTCAACATACGCGGGTCGCTTCAGCTCTCTGTTTGTAAATGTATCCATATTAATTATATAATATATAACTAGTTTCACTTGTACAGTCCACTTGCACCATTGATACCCAAAGGACCGTTAGTCCCGTTTATCAGTTATGACCATTTGGTGCCCAGCGCAGGATCGTTCTGAATGTTGAAAGCTCTTGTTCTTTTAAACTCAGCATGTACAGCACAATACTATCTATGCAGTAATGGCACGCCCTTCTCCCTGCCTCCCAGCCCCCTACACCCAGCCACTGAGAGCGTGGACTGAGGCGCAGCAGACCTCTTCTTTCGCTGCCGGAAACAGAGATGAATGACTTCCGTCATGGCAGATGCTGATTTTCAGCACCACCCCACCTTCTTCACAAAAACCGGGAAATAGATGTCTCACAAGCGTCGTCTGAAAACCGGGACTGCACGCGGATATACGAGATGTCCGCAAAGGCAGGCACCCCTAATGTAGAAGGTAGGCGGGGGGCGGGGTCCACACTCTGGAGAGATCATGAGAAGTGAAAAATACCAATCATTTATTTGTGTTTTGAGATTCTTGTACTTGAATCACATTTTGGGTACATTCCTCTGCAGTCATTTGTAACATGACAATTTTTCTCCTATTTCATTTCATAGTAAATTGGAGCAGAATAGCTTAAAATACGTTTGAAGCATTTTTTTTCTGTATTTGCTGCTTATTTGTATTTCATAGGGGAGAAATAATGGCTTCTGATTGGTTTCCTAATGTTTTTCTAGCCTTGAAATGAAGATTCCAGCAATAACAATACAATACTTGTCAGGTGCCCACCCTTCTGAAGGGATGGTGGTATTCACCACTGCATGAGCAGTGCCAACGGGATGAGCACTGTGAGATAGCTACTGCTGCGATTACACCAATAGTGCCCTGCTCTTGCCTGCATGGCGAGTGTGCACTTCTCTGCCATCCCTATTCTGGGCACGGAGACAACTGAATCCTGGTGTTATGAAACAGGCCTCTGTATACCAGAGCTCTACCACACTCTTCAGGCACCAAGCTAAGCATGTATAGTCTGTCCTCAAACTCTTCCACTGATAGAATTTTTTAGTCCAGAAAATCCCTGGGGTTTGTACTCGGCAGACATTATCCCCTTCATTGGCCTCTACCGCTCTTGGTCCACACAAATGCATCTTGGGCGTCCACCTTGGAAAGGGCGCCTGGGAATCCCTTCCAACTGTAATTCAGCTTCACTTGGGTTAAAGCTGTTCAGTGCCCACACCAGAGGGATCTAGTGGAATCCAGGAGCTGGTAGAGTGGTCGACAGTGCTATGTATAAATCTGCAGCGGGTAAGAGTGCTATGGGTGGTGGGCTCCCATATCCTGCTGGCCCAGCTTCTCCTTGCTTGTCAGTGCTTGGACTGGTGCGTTATGAGAGCAAAGGAGACACATACAATGCTGGTCCTCCTCTTCACAGGAGAAGGTGTTGTAAGAACACGAGTAACTATGAAATCTGTGTTTGTGCTTTGGCGGGGAGGGGGTCGTATATAGGGAAAGTCCAACTCCTCCCAGCAGAATAATCACTGCAGGTGTGAAAACGATGGGGATCCTATATTCTGCTTGTCCCTTTCCTTACAGCATCAAGGAAGAACTTGTGTCAAAATATAAGTCGGCAGCTTGGGGGGGGGGGGGGGGCATACCATTGGATCCCAGACCTATCAACTTGAAAATAAAACTGAGAGGAAGAGGCAGTCTTGGAGGGGGGATAGAGCCTCATGCTGAGAACTGCCTGAGAGGCACCTCTGCCCCACTTCATTAACTCCTCCCACAAACCTCCAAAAAACGAAGTCTGCTGTGTATGTTCCGAGAGGTGTATTTTCATTACCCTGAATGCCATCGGCTGCTTGGAGGCTATAAAGCCGAGCTGAAATCCAGCTGATTGCAGGGGTTTTCAGGTCTCCTCCCTTTCCACCGTGTAACACGGACTCTTCGGCAGGTGTCCGTGTGAAGGGAGCTGACGTCATGTGACTCACAGTGGTACCATGAGAGCAGGAGGCGCTGCAGCAACTGGTGACCATTTAAAGCAAGCGAGGGAGGGTAGCACAGATAATAAGTGCAGCTCCCCCGAAGACAAGGCACTGGAATATAAGAACTCGGTAGGAGATCCTATACCCTGCATTTCCTCCTCTTCACAACCGAAGACACTGTACGGACTGTGGCAGATTACAGAGCTAAAGGAGTGTCAGTGTTTGCAGATCAGGTCTTTCGCAGCACTACTGACTGTAAAGGAGTAGTCCGTACGTGCTGGTAGAATGAGCAGTTCCGTATCCTGCAGTCCCAGCTTCTCACAGGAGAGGGTCCTGTATGGAGCAGTGAGCTAACTGTGGGACTGTCCCTCTCTCCAGAAGGGACACTCAAAGGTGGCAAAGGATGCTGGTGACTGTGAACTATGTGAGGTGAGACGTGGCTAGGGATGACTGTGGTCAATGGTGAAGATGATCTTGGTCACAGATGGGTTTGGTCATGCAAGAGGGAGAGACAGTCTTAGGGATGGTGCAGTAAATAGTGAAGGCGAAATGGCAGCTGGCACTGGTGGAGTACATGGTGAGGGATGCATGCAGTACACGGTAACTGTGACATAGGATACAGACAGAGCTTATTTTAAACAAGATAGGAGGCGCTATATACAAGATGGGGAAACAGCCAGAGAAAGATGATGGTATTGATGAATGCAGAATATGAAAAAAATGAGACAGGATCAAGAGCGGGTTTCTTATTTGGTAGGATGATCTTGATCCTAGGTAGTAACACAGAGGAATAGGCAAAGTAAAATAGAAAGTAAAAAGTTGTTTGGTAAAAAGAACAAAACACATTGAACTGTTAATGTTGTCCAGGATAACAAAATGTTGTCTTACCAGATATCAACCTTCTCAGACACGGGCTCGTTGCGGATAACTTCTGGAGCCATCCAGGCAACTGTACCAGCAAAGGACATCTTGGTGCTCTTATCACTCAATTCCTTCGAAGTGCCAAAGTCAGAGATTTTCACCATGTCATCGTAGGTGATCAACATGCTGGGGACAGGGAAAACAGGAAAAACCTGAGCTGGGCACTTCCTGAGGCCACAGAGGACTAATCTCAATTTTCAGTTTGAATAAAAAGGTAAAATAACTACTGCAGTAATAGAGAGAGGACCTACCTCTTGCACTAAAGTCCGTCGTCTCACCACAGAGTAAATGTAACATTGGTTCTAGATAATGGAGCATCACCAGCAATGCCCTAAGATTGTGCTTACATTCTGTTGTGAGGGGATTACATATGATAGATGTACGAGGTGCCCTTACGTATACTATTCCAATCTTGAACCTAGTTGATATATCAATTAGTTGCACAACTGAATTGTTGCCTGCATGTCATAGAGTCCTTCAAATCACCATTTCAGAAGTCAAGTCCCTATGCCAAGTCAAACCTCTCTCTTTCTATAGAGGGAACTCTTTTGGAAGGTTAAAGAGTCAAGTTACACAATCAAAAGAGGGACAGGGAGATAAATGGTCCAGTGTACAGACTCCCTATTAATGATACAATACATAAGAATACACTGTTCCGGGAAAAATGTATAATGAACTCCACTAGGGACTTCACTGTGTTTTGCTGGCAGAGTGGTTGAGCATTATCTCTGTTCCACTACCTAACATTCTTTTACCTTGACCGAGACCCTTCGTTGATCAATAAATTGTGTTTTTTTGGAGGGTTCTTGGGACAATTTTACCCTTCTCTTCTCTCTCCTACTTTTTTCTGTGTGTAGGGTTGAATTAATTCCTACTTTCTTTAAACCACGCCACGGATCTCCAATTAAGATCTCCGGCAGAGTGCCCCCTTGTGGTAGGCCCGACAGACATTGCAGCGCCAGTATGACGAGGAGCAAGCCCTATGATGAAGCATGACATCCATCGGATGTGTGAGGGCATTTGCTTCTAGCTATAGAAGTGCCTAGTGGAGTTCATTATACATTTTTTCTGGAACAGTGTACTCTTATGTATTGTATCATTAAAGAGTGAAGTTGCCAAGGCCTGTGAACCTTTTGTCTTTCTTGGATTATCCACAAGGATGATTCAAAGCTCCAGTGTCTAGTCCCACTCAATGACTGTAGTTTCTTTAATGGACCACTTAGGATGGTGAAGCCCATTCTCCATTTGCATTCAATTGTTTAATAAGAGCGTCGACTAGAGCAACAGGAGGAAGCACTGGCGCAATATTGGAGTTGGCCGGAGTAGAGACAGTCCCATAACTAATGTTAAAACTGGTTTCTGACTCTTATCAGGGGCAGGATAGTATATGCCGTTCTACAGACCCCAACATGAGAGGCAGATCATGTGCATTCAGGCCTCGGAAGAACTTTAGTTCAAAAGTTTGGCTCTTCTATCAGTGTATCTGGGGTATTCTGAGGCAATACTTACTTTGGTGACTTTAGGTCCCGATGGATGATCTTGTGCAGATGCAGGTAGTTCATTCCTCCAGCAATGCCCATGGACCAGTCCACCAACATGGAGGGCGTGACCTTCCTCCCAGCTCGGAGCACTTCATACAACTGGCCCTGGGCACAGAACTCCATGATGATGCAGAAGCACGGGGCTTGGGTGCAAACACCCCTGGAAGAGAGCAAAGAAACAGTTGAAACCAGGATCCTCGGATGCAGAAGATAACGTTTGGGGAACAGGATTACAAACCCTAAACTACAATCTTTAACAACTAGAGCAAACCCTAACCAATTCACTCCCAAAGCACCTCAAGTGCCAGAGGAAGATCTGTGTAGAAAAAGAAATCTGAAAGCGCCCTTTCCAGGTTGAAGAGTGGGTTTAGGACTGTGGGATTGGGTCTTTCATCCAAACAAACCAAGTGTGAAAATAGGTACCTGAATGTACAACAAATTAATAAAACATTGTAATTGTGTATGGCACAAAATCTCGTTAACCTCGGGCACAGAATTGAGATAGCTATGTTAACACCAATATTGTGGACTTTGAGGGTCACAGGTCAGTGCCTGAGCCTGCAGGTCACATGGGTTAGGCAGCATTTTTCTAGATGCCTATTTCTGGTGGTGTGACATACAGTGAACATTAACTTGTACATTTCTGGTAAAACCTGCATGTTTTCCCTGGAATATTCTTTTGCCATCTGACTCCCCCTGTAGGGCAGTGACTGGGAAAACACCTGTACATCTTGGAAGAGAGTTGGGTAAGTTCCTGGTCGCAAGAGTACACAGCTGGTATTTCCCTGTCGCTCTCAGTGGAGATTTTAAGAAGGCTGTGATGCCTGACTGAAAGCAACATGACCTCCAAAAGGTAAACATGGTGCTCGGAATTGGTGGCCTGGGCATTGTTTCCTATGAAAAGCTAGGGTCTGGAAGAGTTTGCTGAAAATCCGAAGGGTCTGTTATTGTTTTGCAAGAGACACAGGGGACAGCAGCCACTAAAGCGTGAACTGTGGGAGTACCACATAAAACGCTCAGTGCACACTACTACTAAATCTACGGCTCATGCTTTATCTCAATAGTCTTACTATATTACAATGCGGTAGAATGAATTTCTCACATTCTATACATCTGGCACGGACTGGATTGTGTGTACGTCAAATACTCAGATGTGAGGTTTGCTGGGTTTAGGATGATGGACAGACAGATGGATTTAGGACTGATGGATTAGTAATGTAAAACAAAAAGGTACACAAGCTGGACAGAGAGACAACATAGTCACCACTTGATGGAGGCCATTGGTCCCCTGCAATGACGATTTTCTAGGAACGAATGCTCACTTAAAGGTGATGATGTTCGGGTGCTTCAGCTTCCGGAGGTGCTTGATTTCCGTCTCTTTGATGTCTCGCACCTTCTTCACAGCCACTTCCTCTCCATGAAACCTTCCAAGGAAGACCGCGCCCTGAGCTCCGCTTCCTACCCACTGCAGGTCCAGGATCTCCTCAAAGGGGACCTCCCATGTGTCTGCGAGCCACAGAGACAGAGCTAAAATGAGAAACTCAGTCAGGGGATTCAGAGCCAAAGGCCCTGGTGGCAGGGCCCACCGAGCAAGCAGACAGAACACGGCAATCACCACTCTACAGATGGCTACACATGGACAAGACAGAAAGCAAGAAAGCAGGGGCAACAGCCACCAACTACACACCCCAGTACATTCTCTGAACCAGTTAGTAATGTGAGGAATCCCGTTACTAAAACAGAATACAGCTTTTCATATTGTGCATCTAGATGAAAAGGAAACTGTAGACATTTAGGCAAATGTTCATATAGACACAATGGTAATCCATAGGAGGAGAGCCGGAGACAGAATTTCCAGAAAATGTCTAAAGCTGGGATAATGGAGATCGGTGTGGTAACAGACGCGATATATGTGTACATCTTTATTTATTACTGCATTTTTTCAAATACCATGCGTTTGTGGCCACGTTTATTTACGCTATAATGGTATAATATGTTAATGCCATGCCACAGAAAATGTGATTGTATCTTACTGCACAACGCTAACCCCTTGTCCTCTGTATATGGTTATACACATTTTGTATAATTAATGTACATGAAAAACAGCAGTGCATAAACCATAAACACTGATCTGCTGCGTGTAATTAGTATTCTATTTATGATCATTGGTGAGGGAAGGGAGGGGGAATCATGACCCACTTGAGAAATCGCTTCTCATGAATCATGGCCCATCCCCACACTCAATAATGTTAATAAATAGCGTATCACGCGCTACACATCTACATATATGTACATTTATAGTGCAGAGGACAAATTCCATGTTATTACCACAGCACAGTTTAGCTCATTGTCTCGAAGATACCATTCTGGAATCACTTTAAAGAAAACAACCTGGGGCATGCGCATACGTAACCCTGGTTCTTTGGTTATTTTTAAATACATTTGTTTATAACTACTGCACATTTAGAATCAGCATGGAATAAACACGTAGATCCGTTGATTGTAAGATGCCGTTTAAGTCAATCACTGTTTACGGAGGGGAGAGGTATCACAATTCAAACGAGGCCTCGCCTCCTTTGACTTATGACACCTAGACACTCTAGAAAATGGTTAATAAATAGCATATTAAACTCAGCAATCTGCAAATGTACCTCAAAATATACCGGGGGACAGAGTAATATAACTCTTTTTTGTAATCGAGGGGTGCTGGTGTTAAAAAAATAAATAAAACCCAAGACTTAAAATGGGGCCATATCACCAGGCTTTTATGTTACATATTGTCATTGCTATCACCCTGCTAAAGCATGACAAAGTGTTTTCAATAGGGATATGGATATATGTGTGCATATATATATATATATCTCCAACAACCTGCTACATCGTCTATGCATCCTTTTTCGGTGAAATCCTAATGCAACGAGTAGTTAGATAGAAAGACCGTGTTACATAATGTTGATGTACACACCCTGCAACCACAGTGCTTTCTCAATGGCTTGCCACCAGAGGTAAGGCAGCAGAAGAAGCCAGACGTCTGCAAATTGTCACTGAAGAACACCCTCAGCTTCTGCCTAGGTCTGGATTCTGGGGTGATATTAGGTAAATTGTTAGAGATCTCACTGCATGTACATTACCAGTGAGACTGTATCTTTTGTACTGTGTATGCGACAGAATTCCCTACAAAACTCGGCCAAAGGCAAATTGTCTTTTCATAAATGTATCATGAAAAACAATCAACAATCAATAATACATCTCTATTACTCCACCGGCAAGCTCTGTATTGAATTCTACAAAGGTCAAATACAACCAACGTAACTGCTGTATCAACACGCATGGGTTATTGCAGTCTAACGGACATGGGTGTACACGTAGAGCCCGATCTTTACCATATTTTCAGCATAGCCATTAACACCATCAGCCGAGTTTTATTTAGATTAATTGGGAAAATGGGTCTTGTGTGACTATCCTGAAGATCAGACATGGGCCTGGTCCTCTTATCTACAATGGAAAGCCATGTTGTCTCATATGGTCTTGGGTCATTGTCCTTGTGGTTGACAAGAAGGTCAGACTCACTGATAGTGATTGTGAACCATGTGCATGGGTGTCTTCCACCGGATTATGCCATTTCTGATTCACCAGAGTTTCATTTGATGCCCCCGGCAATCATGAAGTACGAGTGCTGTTGAATAGCATTGTTTGCATTGCAATGGAGCACAGGGTTAACAGATGAGATCATTCCAGTGTGGGCACCGTGTTTCAAGAAGCGGGATGTCCATTCATGAAGCACTGTGATCTTGTGCTTCAGTCCAGCTTCTTTAGGTAAAAGTAAACCAAGACTTCAAATCCCAGGCGAGAAAAAGGTGAATAATTAAAGTGTGTACCTGTTGACATGATCATTTGGTAATTAAGGGAAAAGGATGCTCTGAAAAAGATTCTCTGACCTAAGAAAATATCTCAACTGTTGTTTAAAAATAAATTGGTGGCTCAAGACGACACTGTAGTGGTGCTACTCAATGAAAGCAGAGAGGAAATGGGTAGCTCGTCTACGTGGAAGGGGATCCCAGCGAAGACACCACTATTATAAGACAACGCTGACCTTTCTCTATGAGGGGGGATATGATGCCAGTTCACTGGCTTGTTTCTAGCTAGACTTGGATGTTTTGCTGCCTATAACTCATTCTGATAACATTAACACCAGCTATTTGCAGTGCTCTGAAGCCACCACATTACCAAAAGAAGGGCATCCGATCTTGTGGCAAAGGTGACGAGAAGCGTGTTGTGACTCTTGCATACCAACGGCCCTTGTGTTAACTCCAGGGCAAAAAAAGGTTTTCATTGCCTCGGTTCCCAGGTCTGCCAAGATATGATCTGAGCTTGTTTGCCAAACAGTACTTGCCCAGAAGGATGAAATGCTGTGCTAGCCAGGAAAGGGCACTAAGCTGTGACATGCAGGCTGAGCACAGCCCGCAGCAGTATTTACATAATTAACTGAGTGGTAACAGCTAAAGCCCGTACCACTGTTCGACAAAACACATAACGTGTAAACTCTATAGGTGCTCTTTAGTCACCATTAAGAAGACAGTGATGTATAGTCATGGGCAGATCAGCACCGACTCACCATCCTTTGAGGTCGACAAAAAGGCCATCACTTAGTTGTCTGATCCTAAGATTTATAATTAAAGCACCAAGGGACAATTTTGCTTGTGGTGTGCACCATGTGCATGATCAATAGTATCTGCACTACTAGGATGAGGCAGAAAGTACTTCGTTGAGACATGTTTACACCTCACGTGTTTTTTCAACCCTGAGAGCATGGTTTGTGACTTTCATAATGCAGGTACTCCTCTATGGTGGCATACAATTACAACAATTCAGAGCAAGAGTACCTGAAGCCGAGCTGTAAACCAATGCCAGGTGCATGAGCTGCGCATACACAAAGACCCTGATTAAAGAAGGGTCCTATGTCTCAGGCCGTACCTCCTAGGTGTACTCAGTCGCAATATGGTTGCCTAGCAGAACGATTAATCAGGAAAGCGTGCTCCTGACTGACAACATCCAGAACCCCGAGGTCTGCTCTCAAGATTGTTTCACTTTCTTCTGATACAGGTGAGAGGAGTGGAAGGGGCTTCCCAAGTGGGGGCTGTAAAGTTGGGTGCCAGAAGCCTCAAGGGTCCTGTACGAGCTGCTGTTTGCCTAGGAATTGGGGAAAGTGGAAACACACCAACTGGCCTGTTTGTGTTGCTCACCCATAGGGCTGAATGGTGCTCACATCCCTCCTGACTGCAAGGAACTGCCTCTAACTCCATGCTGAAAACTGCTGTAGCAGCCCAACAGAAACAAACACCTACTACCTGCGTTTAAACCATTCCCTGTTCACGTCTGCCAAGACTCTCAGAAATGACAGCTCAGTTACCAACCCTGATTGGGATGAACATGATAAACACAGACCTGGTATGACTAAGGAGGACGGGTGAAGGCAGCCTAGCATTTGCAAGTGTCCAGTCATCTTTACTAGCCTCAACACTTTCAGCAGCTCCAAGTGGTAGTTCGGTGTAAAATTCATCCCATTGTGACCAAAAGCATTCAAGACATCCACTCCGGGGCTGATAACCCCACGTGACAAAACACACTGTTCAAGTGCAAAGACACAGTCTGGCGTGCCAATGTACTTATTGGATCATCAACCTACACCGCTTACAAACCAAGGCCCTGATTTATACTTTTTGGTGCAAAACTGCACTATTGCAGTTTTGCACCGGCTTGCACCATTTCTGTGCACCAGCCATGCACCATATTTATGGAATGGTGCAAGCCGGTGCAAAGGGTAGGCTACCATAAAAAGAAATGACATTAGTCGGGTGGAGCCGGCGGTATGGAAGAAGGGGATTTTGCACCAAAAAATGACGTTAGGGAGGTTAGAGTAAAAAAAAAATTACTAACCTGCCTAGAATCATTTTCTGATGCAAAACCATCCATACCACATGACTCCTGTCTTAGAAAACACAGGAGTCATGCCCACCACCCCAGTGGGCAGCACAGGGGCCTAGGGTGCCCTGAGCAAGGCCATTGCACCCAGTGCCATGTAGGGGGCCCATTTCAGGGCCCCCAGTGGCACTTTAAAAAATAAAATAAAATACTTACCTGTACTTACTTATACTTACCTGGGATGGGGTCCCCCATCCTTCGCTGTCCCTCTGGTGTGGGTGGGGGTGTCCCTGGGGAGGGCACCTGTGGGCTTATTCCATGGTGTTTCACCATGGAAATAGTTCCACAGGTCCCCTAACTCCTGCCCTGACCCAGGTGTTGAAAAATGGTGCAAAGCAAGCTTTGCACAATTTTTTGACCCCTCCACCCTCCCGTGTGTGATTTTAGCACAGGGGGATAAATATGGAGCTAAGGCCATAATATCATTTTTTGCACAGGACGCCTACTTTGCATCTCATTGATGCAAAGTAGGTTTCCATGCCCAAAATATGACTATAACTCCATAAATTTGGAGCTAGACGGGTCTAGCACCAAAGTATAAATATGGATTACGTTTTGCACCGAATCTGGGTAAAACAAAATGTCACAAATTCGGCACAAAACAGGTATAAATATACCCCTCAGTGCATAAAATAATATTCTCCCCATGGTTTCATGTGGCATGTGGTCTCCAGCTGTACAGTACCTGTTTCAGGTCATAAATTGAGAGCCAGATACTACTATTATATTTTGTGTGCCTTATTTTCAGTGTACTTATTCTGTGAATGAAAAGACAGAATTATGACTCTACATTCACATCTGTTGACATCAATGATTCAAGTTTTCTACTCTATCTGGAACCAATGGTGAAATCAGGTTCTGTAGAGTTTTGGCTTTGCACTGTTTTACACCCCTACATTAAGTAAGCCAGTGACGCTCCTTAATCTGCCTGATCTCTGTACTTCCAGTACTGATAATAAGGACTGTGGGCAAAGCATGCACTCCCATTGCAGAAGGACTTCGTGCTCACTATTCATTTCAGGATATAGGAAAGAACTCACATTTGTGGCAAGTGGTGTGCCCACTATGATCTCTATAAACCATGCTTCTGCCCCTGAGATAGAGCACGTCGTAGTCAACGTGGAGCAGTGCCACACTGAAGAGAAGCAACATGGGAGAGACCTCCTGAGTGACAGAGCGCAACAACAGCACAACAGGTTAGCCTTCGAGCTAATCAACAAGAGGTTGAGGCACGTTTAAATGTCAGGCCCTTGTTGAAAATGACAGTGAGCAGAGCATCCTTATTAGAAGCAGCATACCCAAGAATGTGGAGTAAAAAGAAAAACTTGCGATCACAGCTGCAAAAATGGGAAGTTAAACGGAATAGTGTGAGTTATTTACCTTATGTGGTATAGACCCCGGAGTGAGGTATTATCCACATGCGGCCAATACCTCTTATTATGACTTTTTAACTTGGAAATCAGGCATAATAACATGTGGGATATGTATTTAACATGCCAAATTGTGCATGTTTGTCTTTTTAGGGTTTTGTTCTCCCGATAACTTTCAGCAGGTTTGACCTGCGGGAGTCTACAGAGGGTAATGGGAGAGTGCAAGGATGTGATAATTGTGAGAGAACTCGTCGTTCCGACCTGGTGTAAACAAGTGTTTGCATAGAAACCAGAATTAATCTCTGAACTTGTAATTAGGATCTAAAATGCTTGCCCAGAGGCATGTACTGGAGGATGACGTACATCCGAAAAGATCTGGAGGGATCACTGCACTAGCTTTGTTAGCAGTTTTTGAGCTGGACTGTACTGAAGGAGATGTGGACAGGGCAGCTCTTGAACTTAGTCATTTGCCCCAGAGGGAGTGTGAGGCTGGGATGGAACTTCAGAGAAAAGGTCTATTTAAAAAGTAGACCAAAAAGAATGTGAAAGGTTTGACTTTATGCCACCCCAATATCTGAGAACTCTTAGTGACACCCAGAAGAATCAAAACGTAACAGTGGAACCTTGGGTGCATCAGACTCAATGGTCTTGTGATAAGAAGGTAGAACATACTTGAGGTTGCTTAGTTTAACACGCACAACCATGCTGTTAATGACCCCCACAGAAAATTGCTTTTACAAACGCATGACTTACAGATTTCTGACCTGTTGGCCCTACCTTCAGACTTCTCGACTATGAACAGTGTGAATGAGAAAGGGCAAAAGGACTGTCAAAAACTTGCATTCCACAACAGACATAATATCAGAAAATGTAGGGGAAATCCCATGGGATTATTCCACAACCAAGGACAGAAGAAGAATGAAAGTGGAAGGTAAAGGCCTGACCTTACATCCTGGCCATCTAGATGATAGCTCCTGAGTTTCTAGTTTATTGCTTGGCACATCAAAGGCTATAGTGTTCTGTTTGCCTTGTGTGAAGTCCTGGATTACTGTTCGCCATATGCGACCCTAGGTAGATTGCTATGTCAGAATCCCAGGTTTCCCCTTGCAATGTCAGGGACTGAGGCAATTGAATGAGATATCAGAGCCCTTATTAATGTGCTTATCGGTTCGGAGGCTCTTGTTTATTGCTTGCCTTTTCAATTTCGAGATTCCAAGGCTTCTTGCTTGCCATATCCACAGAGAGAAGAGCTGGTTCAAGACTGAGCAAGTTGAGCACTACCGAATCGGTGCCATACTGCTGCCCTAGCCAAAATACCAGAAGCAGGGTAAGACTCCTTTCACCACTTTGTCTCGTTTTAACCTGGAATGTCATTCACTACTGATAATGAAAGTAGAAGCTGTTCCAGAAAGAAATTCTACAAGGTGAGGAGAATGCCTCCTAATGTAATCTAGAAAGAACAGGGGTCTCTGGATTCCAAGTGCAATACTAGCGTTGCATGAAGGGGGGAGAACAACGGAGTAACATGAGGCAGACCGATTCACTCTTGAAGTGTCATGGGAGCATCCTACCAAGAGCTTTGTCTTGTATCAGTGCATGTGCAAGGTGCCAGTATGGTGGGGTTCTGAGCCACGACGTGACTAGGGCTCACCTTGACCAGTGCTTGTCCGCCTTTCAGAGAATTTGTGAGCTTGAGAGGGTTTTGGGACATGAACCTTTAGTCACAATTATTGCTGCTTTTGGTCTAGCAGGAGTAGCTGGGATCTGAACCATTTGAAATTTAAATAGTTTCTGCTCATATTGCCAGCTTTAATTGCTCTTCCACTACCTTCCTCCTTCATGGAATTTGTTTATTCAGAAGTAGGCAGTGTCTATGATGTTAAACAATAACTAAATACAAACAAAATGGTGCATGGCTACGGCTTATGCCACCAGCTCACATTCTTGCTCTTTTCGTAGCCTTTTACTAACTCAACAGTATCTCTGCTCGGCCGTGTTGGCATACACATGCACACAGCATCCCGCTGCCCTTGTTGTTAATATGGTTAGTCTTTATTAGAATTTCTGTGCGTCTCTCTCATATACTCACACTGTTACACCACCAGGTGTTGAGTCCCATAACACGATAATCCCACCTCTGTGGACATCACACATGACACAAGAACATAAGGCTCAAAATGAAAACAACACCCTTTCAACCACACACCCTACACAGGGTAGCTTGCTTTCCATGCGGGTAAACATTCAGCACCCCACATAGTGATAGTAAGTGCTATACAAATGCTACGGTACACAACAATATCGCTCATCCTTTCAGATGTCTCAGTGTAACGCTTGCCACACCACAGGCCTGGTTTAATCTTCGTCATGTAACAAGCCGTGGCCTGCTGGCCTCATCTGAGACCCCGGTTCACTGGCCGCTATCCTCCATGGCCTAGTTCTCAGTTTGGCTTTGCAGGCAGCATCTTTTATTGCAGTCACATCAGGCAGGGAGCAAGGTTGCCTCTCTCTGGGGAGAACAGGGGACAGTTAGGCAGCTGGGTCCCCCTCATCCATTATTCACTACATTTCTTATAACAAAAGCAGTTTAGTGCCCGCACAGCCCTCCTCCAGCCCCCGACCCTCTCTGGCCTCATTGCCCTCACTGTTATGCTCTAAGCCCCACCCCACAGCCCCCCTCCTTTCACCTTGCTTGCAGTCGCTCTTTCCAGACAATATTCTTTCATCTCCGCCATGCTCCCAGCACTTCCCCTCACGAGGACACCAAACCTTTCCCCGCCTCTGCCCTTCCCCTTCCTTTTCTTTTTCTTCCTAAATGACCCGCTCTTCTCCTTTCCTTTAGACTTTGCCCTTGCCCTTCTACAGTGCCCGAAGAACAGATCATTCTGCTCTTAGAGCGACCAGAATTTTAAGGCCAAAAACCGGGACAGTGCACAAACATAGAAGAAGGACTACAATTTTACTTCAAACCAGCGCACAGAATGACAACGCTCATCAGCGCAGAATTACAGAAGAGGCACTACGAACATAAATAAAATGCAATTTTAAAAGCCAGTATAATGCCTGTTAATTAAATTGCTTTCTGGTAACACCTGCTAACGATCTCTTCTCTGGAAAAAAAAAATCACCTCCCACAGTTTTCAGGCGATCCTCTCTAAAACAGAAACATGAGCTAAATTTCCGGAAAACTGCTGGAACAGTTGGTGAAAAACCGGGACTGTCCCGGCAAATCCGGGATGCCTGGTCACACTATCTGCTCTGCCTTCCCATCTCCACTAATTCCATTATCCACTCTTCCTCTCACCCCCACTCCCACCTTCGAGGCGGGGCAGTCAGTCACCCTCCCCTTCCTTGCGCACCACCTTCTTCCCCCTCGAGACCGGCTCTGCCGTGTCTCCCCCTCCATCCTATCGTGGTTTGTTACGCCCCTTTAGAAGTCTGCGCCTGCCCTTCGTTTTCTATCCAGTAGTAAACCTTTCTACGCGCTGGTGTCTCCTGATTTACTCCAGCAGCATTTCATGATGCTGCCCAGAAGCACACATGTCCGCGTATGAATTGTTTGAATTCTGCTGAGCCTGAAAGTGTGATGTGCTGGGACTTTGAGGATGACCAGAGGGTGTGCCCAGGACTGGTTCCAAAACAGGAAGGAGGGTTGCCAGGAAGGTTGCTCTGCTTCTGACGATCCACCGGGCTGCAGTTATTCTGCAATTCAACGGCCCGCCGTTGTACCTGTCACTAAGGACTTTATCGGAAAACTTCACTTTTCAGTTCCATGCATGAGTAGTTCCTGAGGCCCGATTTTTTCTTTGTATTCTGGGATTCGGTTTCCTGTTGATCCCATTATAAAATTAGGAATCCAAATCGCAAAATGCAAAAACAAAAAAGGCAAACCTGGACTGGATCTGGGAAACTTGAAATCGCCTCTTTGCTTATAAACAGTACCCCTGCCATTACCTGTCTCCCTCCCGTACAACTTTGCTGCTCTCTCTCTCTCTCTCTCTCTCTCTCTCTCTCTCTCTCTCTCTCTCTCTTTCTCTCATGATCTGCTTCAGCCTCCTCATGAATTACCACGTTCTTTTCCTTCTCTTAAGATCTGTACCTGGTCTCCTCTCCTTACCCTCATGAATTACCCCAGCCATTCTCTGACTGCTCTCGTCCACAATGATTTGTTAATAGTTGTGGTTGCAATCTTGTCCTTTCTGATTCCCATTACCTCTCTGCATGCTCCAACTCTTGTCTCTCCCCTTTCCTTGTGGCTTCACATTCTCTCTCTCTCCTTTACTATTTCTTCAGCTCTTGTTCATTCAGTTCTCCGGATTCCTATTGCCCATGACACTTCCTTCAGTTACTATTTCCTCCTGTATTTTAGATGGCCAAGAAAGCATCAGGGCCCCTAATTCACAGACAGAGACATCCATGGGCATAGCCCTGGGCCTAGCCGAGGTTCCCCCTGGGGGTATCTATCACATAGGCTATAAGGCCCTGTGAGAAGTCTCCGGTTACAACTATAATAAGACAACAATAGTTCATCACCTTTCTTGATGTGCTCTATAGAAATAGTCAAAATGTTGCATCTTCACATATATTTATGTATATATGAACCCTTACTTGAGACAATATGGTGGAATAATGCACAACACGCAACTCTAGAATAAATTAACGGAGAAAAATCATAGATGGCCTACCACAAGTCCTGTAAAAAAGCATTTGAAAAAAATAGGAAATCTTAGCAACTTATGGAAGAGTACATGTTGAGATGCACCATGAACTGTTTTGTTAGAGAATTCCAAAGGTAAGGGAACTGCACTGCCGAAAGTCCTGCTGGAATACCAATGTTTTGGAATATCAGACCACTTCCAAGATTTGTTATGAGTTGTACTAGGTCACCTGAAATTCAAAAGCTTTGGAGCAGGGTAGATTGTCCTACCTAAGAGCCTTCAAAGAAATGCACTTTGTTAAAAGTTAATATGCAAGAGAGTATTACGTGTAATGTTCCCCTCAAGTTATTTCTTGTGGATCCATGTAACCACAATTCATTCCTTTATATATGCGAATATCCACTTACAATCACGGAGGGGTGAAAAACTTGTAACAGGTCTCATGGCTACCCACCAGCCTGCAGAGGATGGATTGAAGATTTAAACCTAGGAATAGCCAGGTCGGGTGTGTTATTTTTAAAAAGGAGAGTTTTAGTCTCCTACAATTATGGAGCATTGAAAAAGCCCTAGGTGAGCCATCTGTTCAATGGGCGAAAAATGTGTTAGCTGATCTTGTTTAACTGCAGATGTTGTAAATTATCCAATATCATCATTTGTGAGCATATACAACCCCTGGATAATTATGGCACTCAACAAATCGAGTTGGAACTTGGGGGAGCATATTTAATATGATGGTGAATCCACGGAGGGAACAATTCCAAAAGAATGAAAGGAATTTCCTGACGAAAGATGATCAATTAACATAGGGATGCTATGCCTTAAATTGCATAAATCTTGGAGTAAACCTGAATGAAAGTATATAATACACGAAGCTTTGACTTGGCAGGATGCTAATCACGAAGTTTCTGATTTTCATGAGATTGTATGTGGATATGAGGATATGTAAAGGAAAGTAAATGAATATTGTGATTACTTGGATCCTCAAGAAATGACATGGGGGGACATTACACTCGATACTCTTTGACATATTGCTTGCTCTGCGAGGTATATTTAACCCTATCCTCACAAGTGTCAGAATCCCCGCTTCCCCGCTCTTAGCAACAAACCTTTAATAGGGTACGAGGTAACAGGTGAGCGTGTCAGGTCTTCTTCTCTGATGTGATCACATTAAAAAGTAACAGGTGAAAACAAGATTGCAAAATATAATTCTTGCGAGAACCACCACCTCTAACTACATAGTACCAAAATCTTGACACACTTAAATAGCTTCCTGCACAAATTTCAGCTCACACGTAATCTCACTAACAAGCATCTGCTCTCCCCAAACAAGCTGGAAATATTAAATTAAACAGGCCGTAAAAAATGTGAGAAGTGCGTGGTGGAGTGGATTCATACATTAGATACAGGCTGGAATTTGTGCAGACAGATATTAAAATAGGGTCGAGTTGTTGGCAGTTTATGTTTATATTTACAGTCTATGTTTTTTTAACAGACGTTTTTACAGACTAACCTTTTCATGTGTAACCCAATAAAACTGGGTATGAAAACCAGACAACGAAAGTCAGTGTAAAAATAATAATAAAACAAATAAAAGAAAACAGAATCAGGGTAATAATATCAAACTTGTTTGCACCACAATCAAACGTAGCATAGTGTTAAATAAATATTTTGGAGGGGCAATTTTGAGAGGTGGCAGACCCACAAGTACCAAGTGAAGAGATCACCAGGGCTTTGGCCAAGGACTGAAAGTCATGTGAAGAAATACAGTTTAATCTGACGAGCTAATTAAACTGGGAGGGTTTGGATGCGTCAGTCTTAAAAGACTACCTGTCACCCTCCAGTGACTAATCTCCACACATGAACAGCGTGTGACTCTCCATGAACTACTCTCCAACCATGGATCAATCAGTTTTTGAGGGCTGCCTGTCACTCTCCGTAGACTACTCTCCACACATGAGCAGGGTGTGACTCTCCATGAACTACTCTCCACACATGAGCAGCGTGTGACTCTCCATTTATGGACTCACCAGCTTTTGAGGACTACCTGCTACTCTCTATTGACAATCTATGAACGTTTGTTGACAATTGTGTCTCTTTTGACAATTCTTAAGTTCGTGTTGACTATCAGCCGGTAGCTCAGGAATCCACTTCAAAAGCACCTCCAGTCAATTATTTGTCATAAACATTTGCAATCCCCTATCCCGCCAGCCGTTGAGTGGAGGCAGACCCTCTTCACACCTTTGGAGGGGTGGGGGAGAGGAGAGGGGTAGTCTGACTGTAAGGGCACGCTGCTCCCTCCTCCCAGATCTCCCGGGGATAGGCAATCAAGGAAAGCCGCCTTCACTCATCCTGCCAGGTCTTGTGACATAGAATTTATGGAGAGGACTACCCACCTTTCGTGGGTCAAACAGTGGAGACTTCTGACCACCTCTCTGCTTTGGAGTCTCTGCCGCCTATCTCTGATGGGGGCAGACGGTAAGGGAAGGTTTCCCAACTCAGTGGCGTTAGGCTGTAAGGTGAGAATGCAACATATCCTCCCAGCTCCGTGGGTTTAGGCTTAGAGGGGACACTCCCATCCTCTCAGCTCTCATGGCAGACAGAGGCTCAGGGGGGATAACGGACTCCAATCGCATTATGCAGAGGATTACAACCACAAAACGGAGGGATTGCAGGAGTTTAGACATCCCATGAAAGCAGCGTGAAATTGGGATCTGCAACGTTCCCAGACATGGGACGCAAGCCGGGGATGGGCGGGAAAGAGGAGACTCGATTCGAGAAGGAGCTACTGCTTCTATTTGAAGAGGTAGGAGCAGAGAGACAGTCGCTCACTGCTTCCTTCTCAAGGCGGAAGCACGAAGGCAGAAGAGTGTAGACATTCACTGCTTCTATCTCAAGGTGAGGACCAGAGAGTAAGCCACTGCTTTTATCTCAAGAGGGGCAGAGTTGAGACAGTCACTGCTTCTATCTCAAGATGAGGAGCAGAGAGGAAGTCACTATCTCAAGGGGAGGAGGGTGTAGATTAGCTCAGAAGGTTTCATTTCAGGAGGAAGGAAGCACAAAGCTCACATCGAACTAAAATTAAATCAAATTTGTATATAGTTAAGTGGTGTTCTATATTTACTGCATGTTAGGTGACAGCAGCGTAGAACGAGATGCACAGAAGTGATAGGAAATCTGTTGAAATAATAGAGATGGTTAAAAGGAAATATTGTGCGGCATGGGTGAGTGTATAGATACAGAGATGAGCATTAGAGATAGAAATTGATAAACAGGCAGATCGAATGGATCGATGGAGATGGCATCCAATGTAGGGGGAGTTATTAAAGGGGAAAGAAAGTGGAGTGGGATTGAAAAGAAGTTGTTGCAGGGGTAAAAATGTGAAGTTAAGAGGACAGGTGTTTAAAAATAGGGATCAGAAAACTGTAAGAATGAATGGAAGGTGATGTCTGGCAGGGTAGGTGGATGGGGCAGTGACAAGTAGATAGGATTGGGAGTGAGCAATTGTGAAGAATTGCTTTGAGGGAAGGCTAGTGCGCAGCGCCTACCTTCCTGCTGCTGCTTGTGCTCGGTGGAGTAGGCCTTCCCAATCATGGTCCACACCGGCTTGAGGCACCCAAATAGTCCATCCAGGAAGCCGCTGCCAGCCTGGCACTGGAGCCGTACATCATCAGCATGGCAGCGGCCCAGCCGGTCCTCTGGGTGGACAGCAGCCACTGCACCACTTCCACCTCCTCCACCACCCGTTTCATTCTCGTGCAGCTGCAGCACACTGTTGGCAAACTCCTCACGCGTGTCCTCACTGGGTGTAGGACTGTGGCCACCCTCCATGTTAACCATGTTGCGCAGCACACACTGTGTGGGAGTCAGGTCCTTCTCGGGTGTGCAGTCTGGAGTTTCAGGATCCAATCGGCGGATTGTGCTCTCCGACAAAATGGCGCTGAAGCTGGCAAAAGATGGGGAAGGTGTGCGAGTATCATGAAGGCAGGCCATGGTGGAACTCTGACCATCGACAGGAAGAGCAAGTTTTGGAGCCTTTTATGTGACAGGGCCAAAATTACCTGTAACGATAAACATCATCATTAATATAAATAATTTAGATTTTATGTAGTTCATGAGTTATTTATGAATCCTACAGCTGGAAGCTGGGAACAAAATCACGTCCAATACAAACGAACATGAGTCTATTCAGAACTTTGTAAGGGCACTGCAAGCACCTAAAACAACTCCAAAAAAGAAACATCATTCATCAACGTAGACTGACCATTCTTTGTTAGTTGTCAATTCCATTCTGAAACCTTACATGGGCAATGAGCACCAAAATCACCTTCATTGAAAACCAAAATAATTCTCTATCTTCTATGCCAACATTTGTGGGAATCAGCCCTGAATCCTTCAACAAGGACGTAGGTACCCAAACTATCTCCAACAAAATCCATTACCAACTGTCCATACTTTGTGTGTCCATTGGGCCAAATCTAAATCCTAAAACAGGTTAGTAACAAACCAAAGTAGCAGTCAGAAAAGCAAATATTCTGAATTCCAAACAGCCAAAATGTGTATGCTTTGTGGGTCAAATATAAAATCTTCAACAGGTTAGGGACCACTAACAAAAGGCAATATGATCATCATCAAATGACCATACTTTTTGAGTAACAGGAAGAATGCACTGGCGATGCACTGTTGACTCTTGAAATAACCTACCTATACTGTGTTTCAAACATAACATGTAGCAATATTGATATACATAAGATCAATGCCTTAGTTGAGTATATGCCTGGTCTAGAGGACAGTATATGACTCTATAAGACAACCAACACAACACATCCAAGGAGAACATGGCTCTCCGCCATGCTGGTCAAAGAGGAAACAGACTAAGATGGTATGCCCCAAAGGAAGCTTAGGTGATGATTGGTGTGATATATTAAGGGCTATTATATAGGCTAGTAGGAGTCTGTGTGTTCTGTTATTGAGCCTGTCAGGATTTCCCAAGCTGGACTTACCAATTAGGCCAAACGTAGACTCTAATGTTGCTTGAGAATGATATAGTCAGCCTCTGAATTATGCCCTACAGACAGTGATTCTTTTTAGGCCCGTCAAATGCCAATACCTTTTGTTTAAAAAAAATGTAAATGCCATCCACATGTAGTGGGCTTTGAGTCAGCCTCCTTCAGCCATATGCTTTTTCATCTCAGAACCCTTGAGCCATTGGCGTGAGACAATGGCAATCACATCATGGATCAATCCTCAGCAGAATGTCAATCTCACCATCTTTCTGTTGGTCATTTTGGTGTATCCTTCTGACACCGCTGGCATGAGAGAGGGACTATCAATCAGTACACAATGATACACTTCTCTACTGCCACTCCACAGTATGTATGTGGTACTCATATAGTGCAAACCTAGTTAAAAGGCAGCAGAGCACTGTACAGGGCCCAAAAGAGGCACTGCTTCCTTTCCGCAAGCATGTCAGCTCTGCATTAATCGTTGACTGGTGACTTCTCTCCCCAATGGAGGGACACTGCTCACACACTGAGTGCATGCAGCAGCTCACCTCCCCTTCCTCTGGGATGCTGCTCACACTTTGAACGCATCGGGCAGCTCTTCTCCGTGTCTACTGGCCTGAGCTAGAGTCGCTGTCTACCTCCACCAGGCAGGTACTAAAGGAATGCATGGCTGCTCTGTTCGCAGTGAACACACCCAGTGGTGCTTCTCCCCTACCACTTGGCTTCTGTTGCTATGAAGTACCTTTGGTGGCTTCCTCAAGATGTTTGCAAGCATTCAAAAGTGAATGGGTATGGCTTGTAAATTACAATGCCAGCTTGACCTATTGGTTTTGCCAATGCTTATTTTCTTTCCCATTTGTATTCAGCGATATTGAACTCCTGGGTCATCCCATGCTCAAGCCATTCTTTTTAATGCCTGAAGCTTTATAAAATGCTCAAATCATGCATGGATTAGGCTGTGCCTTTCACCCTGATACTGGCTGTTTTGATATCCCTACTATCGAGAAGGCAAGACCAACCCCTCTGGTAGTTGGAATGCCCATCATTATCTATTTCCCTAATACTTAAGAAGCATCCTCCCTCTCTCACTTTAGATTAACGTAATGGCCTCACTTTCGATCTTCCATTGAATTCCACACACTTTCATTCTCACACCTGTCACCTAAAGAAATGGTTAGAACTCACATCTCCAAAATATCATTCTCCAGCACCCTGAGAAATATCCTCCAAAATAGAGTTCCGCCCAACACACACACTTTCTCATTCATCACATCGCAAAACTCGGACTCCATAACACAATGCCTCACATCGGTGGCCATCACATGCAACGGAAACACTTTCCACATAGACTCACAGCAAAGACAACAGTCTTCCGCCCACATGGGGTTGCGTTCTACCTGCGTGCACAGGCGTGTCAGCACCCCACATAGGGGTGGTAAGGGCTATATGAAAGCAATTATATAATACACACTTAGAAACAATGCTCCTGCTTCTGGTTTTCCTAGGCTTGTACGGTTGCACCACTACCTATGGGGCTCAGAAGAATTAAGTTTGATAGTACACCACGGACATCTGGAGATGAAGCCAATGACTTAAATGATGGGCTGCAAGATCTAAGCGACTGTTTTTACTTGACCAACCAGTGTGATCTTCAGAAATTGCTTCAGTGCTTGGTTTGTGCCATTAGTGTACACTATAGCATTACTCATTGATACTTATTGTTTTGGGACCTCATTTAATTTTAATCTTCAGATTTTGACCCACAGCAGGAGACAATCAGGAAAAGCAGAAATAAAGCGTAAGAGAAAGATAGCAACACAGTGACAAAGAGAAGCTAACAGGGATAAAAAGGAACCTGCAAAAGTGAAATAAAGAGACAGAAGTGTTGGGTGGTGGAATAAAGGAGCTAGTAGTGGATTCAAGGCGGCCTCGGTATTCAGAAACCCTGGCATTTAGCAGCAGTTTACTAAGGAAATAAGTATTTGCAATGCAATAGGTCTTGCATGTGTTTGAGTTAGAGCTATTGGCGTTGTAAATGCATAACTGGGCTTTTCTTGCCACATAAATTGGTCAGCCCTGCCGCACAATTTGGTCCTCTCTGCCGCATAATTCCAGTGGCCCTGCATATAACTAAAGCACTTCCATTTATCTTCTTCCTCTATCTACAGCAAAAAAATGAAAATATTTCCAATATATATTATATTTTTTTAAATTATTATTTTGCCCCCCAATCCAAAGATGACCTAGACAGAAAGAACAAGTTGTGTGGTGAGTTATGGGCTAAAATTATGTGTTAAACTAATGCCCCGCAAAGCATTATGAGGCGAGTTTCAGAGTGCAGCGAATATTGTAGCATCTTGACTGTAATGCTCAGAGCAGCCCCTAAACGACACCACTATAAAAATAACATAGAAACATCGTCATATAACCATACAGTCAGCCCCTAGAGCAGTGGTTCCCAACCTTTTGACTTCTGTGGACCCCTACCTTATCATTACTGGAACCCAGGGACACCCACTGAATCATTACTGGAATCCGGGGACCAAATCTGTTAATAATATTTAATTTTCTAAGCAGTCGCGGACCCCCTTAGGACGCTTCGCGGACCCCCAGGGGTCCCCGGACCACAGGTTGGGAACCACTGCCCTAGAGCATAACGACATGAAAACAGAATGGCAGAAAGTAATGCAGTGTAACCATTTATGTAGCCCCTAGAGGACAAGTGCCTTACACATTTGTCAGGCCTAGCAGGCCTACTACAATACTTTTACAAACAAGGCCCTTAAAACCCAAACTACTCCCAGCTGTAAAACAGAAGTTCCAGCCATGAGAAAGCTTAATAAGACATTGAATGGTAGGAGAGGTTACTATTTTGGGCCCACCTCCAACATAGTGTGGGGACCCAGAAATGCTTTAGACAGAAAGTGTGCGTTGCGCTGAACATTTTGATGATGGTCCCATTGTCCCACGACCACCACACGGTGAGTTATGGGCAAAAATGTTTTGTAAAAGGAATGCCCCACAAAGCATTATGAGGCGAGTTTCCGAGTGCAGAGACTATTGTAGCATCTTGATTGTAATTCTTAGTACAGCCCCTAAAGGACACCATGGTCAAAAATAGCATTTGTAAGAAACATGCTCATGTAACCATATAGCCAGCCTTTAGAGGGCATAGCGACATGAAAACAGAATGGCAGAAAGTAATGCAGTGTAACCATATATGTAGCCCCTAGAGAGCGTAGTGCCTTACACATTTTCAGGCCTGGCAGACCTTCTGCAATACTCTTACAAACAAGGCCCTTAAAACAAACTACTTCCAGCTGTAGAACAAAAGTTCCACCCATGAGAGAGCTTAAAAAGACACTGAATGGTGGGAGAGGTTACTATTTTGGGGCCCCAACCTAGGGTGGGGAACCAGTGATGACCTAGACAGAAAGAGTGTGTCGTGCTGAGCATTTTGATGGTGGTCCCATTGTCCTAGGACCACCACACAGTGAGTTATGGGCTAAAATGCTTTGTAAAAGGAATGCCCCCCAAAGCATTATAAGGGTTTGTCCCTCCTTCCTTACAATACTTATAAAGAATGCTTATTGCAAAGATAGGGGTGACAACCATATCGAAATGGCACCCATCCATCACGAAATTTAGGTTGTCATTGAGTAGCAGAGGGCGGAATGTGGAATTGCGTTTTCCTAGGACCCATTCTAGGCCTATTGGGCCTTGTGATACCCAATGACAACTAGGCCTGTTTCTGTTAAACAACTTATAACCTTTCATGAACTGTGCTTTTGATATGTTTTGATGTAGCTTGGAACGCATTATATTGCAAGGCTTGCTATTTCTACAGCCATCAGGAAATATAATTGCACTCTAGCTGAAGCAATATTCCTTCTAGAAAGTACCATCCTGTGCACTTATTGTTCCTATTTCTGTTTATAGATGTATCACACGATATTAAACACATAGGACATATTATGCAAGTTCCTTGTCCGTGATTTATCCTCAATATATGGTGCATTATGAAGAACTAATGATAAAAAACTTTAGCAATCTTGCAGAAATGATTACACATCAATGTCCAGAACCAATGGAATGCACCACTTGTTTGTGGTTTAATGGTATAAAAGATCATGTATTTCTTCCTTATTCAGACTGTTTGAGCTTGATCTCTTAGGCTGTTCAGTCTCCGTGTGCACATAATAAACCACTTTACTTATCTAAGGAGCAGGCTGGTCTTTGGTTTCTGAGCAGATTGGGCTTAGCTGATTTTGCGTCAACAGTAGCGCCTTACACATTTTCAGGCCTAGCAGGCCTCCTGCAATACCATTACAAACAAAGCCCTTAAAACACAAACTACTACCAGTTATAAAACAAAATTTCCAGCCATGAGAGAGCTTAAAAAGACATTGAATGGTGGGAGATGTTACTATATTGGGGGCCAATAGTGCATCATGCTGAACATTTTGATGGTGGTCCCATTGTGCTAGGACCACCACAAGGCAAGTTATGGGCAAACATGTTTTAAAAAAAGAAATGCCCCGCAAAGCATTATGGGGTGAGATTCCCGAGTGTGTGAACATTGTAGTATCGGCTCTTCCTCTGTGCCGGGAGAGCCGCTTTACAGACTGTTGTGTTTATTTCTGTTTTAAATGCTCCCGTTTATATGTTTTTCAACTTCGAAACTTGTAAAGTGGTCCTCATGTAAAGCTCTCCTCTGATCGAGTTTACGCTATATGAAACTTCACGTAGTCATGTGAAGTGCTCCTCTGATCAAGTTTGCGCTATATGAACCTTGTAAAAAAATTATTGAATAAAGTAAAAAGAACCCCACTCCAGTTTTCAGACTTTGTGCACAGACACCACTAAGAAACAGTGGTAAACCCAAAACAAGAAAGAGGAAGAAACAACATACGGAAACGTAGCACGAAGCAGCGAGGCAGAAGAAAAAAATAGGGCGCCACACAAAAAGGTATCTGGCTGATTGTGCAATAATCCTTGTAGCAGGATCATTCTGCAAGGCATAAAGCAGCCTCAAGGCGGGGCAGATGTAAAGCATTTACCTATGAAATCAAGGGAATTTTGAAAGGCAGGCCCAGGAACGAAAAAGTGATGGGCGTGATTAAAGCCTACAGTATAGATTACAACATGTCGAAGAGTAGTGCTTGCACGCTGCTAAGCTTGACCTAAAAACTGCTTTCCCTTCTCCATGCATCAGATCCCTGAATTAGTACAGGAATGGCCTATCACCAGAGCATTTAGAACTGAAAATAATCGGGCTTGTAAAAAATAAAATGTAAAAACATGTTTGGCACTCTAGCCTGCACACTTTGTTAGATCCAATCATACAGAGTGTCGGTGATTTCTCACCAGAGAAGGCACAGCAAGTCCTTGATAGCACTGGTCGGTACTTAATAGAAAGGATTACTGTCTATAACAGTGGGCAGCGCACCATTCAGCTCCCTCCGTCAGCTGGAAGCTGTCTGATCATGTCTGAAGCCCAGCTTGACACTGTCCGGGGTCCTGGATGCTCAAGCTCTCCACAGGGTGGTAGACTGCACCAGCGACAAACATTTAAAACATGGGCCTCTCACGAGTAGCTAGGGAGCTACTGGCAGATCACTACCACCCTTGAAGTAGCCCTCCAAAGTGATGCTTAGCTCAGCACATAATTCGGATGGTTTATGCACATTAAAGGAGACATCATTGCGACTCTCAAGACTGTTTGAGTGGGAGAGCCTCATGCTAACACACAAACGCACAACTCAGTTTGCCTGCAGAGGCATGTTACATGACCGTCTGTATCAACTCTCACAAGTCACAAGGAATTTGGAGATGGCGATGGCCCAGCTCTATCAGCTACACCATGTGTGTGGACAATAGGACAGGAAAGAAGAATGCCGCACAGTAGTCGGGGTGCCAGAGTAGTTTCACTTAGGCGTGCTGCAGCAGAAACCAGAGAGAAAGTTTGTGAATTGGGGCCACGATCAGCCCACGAGCTGAGGAGAGCAGGGAGTAGATTGGGAGCCGAGATCCACTTTAGAGCCTCACTGTGAATTTCTCTGTGTTTTTATACACATGTGCACCATTATTTGTGTATCTGTCCGAGTGTGTTAAGCATTTACTGTCTCCCTGTTAAACATGGTTGCCCCCTAACAGTTTATGCCTGATTCAAGGACCACCAAAAGTATATGGCATCTTTGAGGTAACGGGCCATCGCTTCAGCGGGGACAGTTTGCTTTGAGTAGAGGTTTGCATAGCTCTCGTGGAAGGTAGATGTTAGGAGGCCATCTCCCACGATTTCCGTGCATCCTGCGCTAATAAGGACTCAAACTCAAAGCTAGTATTCTGAAGGCAAAAATTATTTTCTTTAAGAAAAAAATATTTGAAGAGGTTATTTTGTTTGCCCAAAATAGAAAAGAGGTTTGATGGAAAAATATGTTTTTTTTTTCCGAAACTGATATGCTGATCAAGACAAAATGGTTGCGTTTTCAAAACACATTTATAGCTCATGAGTGAGTGGTAATTGAAGCTGAGTTGGAGAGACTTGTGGCTGTAGTTATGTCATTCATGTCAGAGGGCACATACTGCTTCAGCTGTTATTTAATTTGCCATGTGGTGGTATATAAAATTGATAACACTTTTCCTGACTTCCTGACACTTCTGCTGGTTATGCCGCCTGAAATGTTTAGGTGGTCACTAGTGATTTATTGACAATTGTGATCACTACTGAACTGTAATAAAATGTGTTAATATCTTGCTATGGTTTTCCTTGAGCAGAAGTAGCCCTCAGTATACAAATACTCTTTATTTGGAGCCTGGTCTCAGATCCAAATGAGAAGGGCTGTGCAAAATCAAGGTCTGTTCCACATCTAATTCCTAATGGTACTTTCCCTCTCCCCTTATCCACCCTTGTTTTCACCCATGGAACATTCCATCCATACACGGCTATCAACTGTAAAACCAACTGTAGGAGCTTTGTATGTCTGAGTAGCCTGGTAATTGTTGATTACATCTCATCAACCCCATTCGGAGAGCCGATTTTCTTCACAAATAGCCAACAGTGGCGATGACAGCCATGTGGAAACAGCGGAACCATCACCCCTGAACAATACCTAACCAAAAACCCTGAAATGTCCACAAATTACTAGTAGGATTTCCCTATAAATTGCTGGGCACAATTTCTACGTGGGATCATATCCAGTACTGCAACAATACGATGCATTAGAAGATCTCTCCTCTTCTTCTATCACGGAATATTACCACAGATACCACCACTTACCTCTCTGAAGTGCTTCTCTATCTGCATCCTCTGTGAGGCTGCAATTCAGCCCAATGACACTGATCTCTGCTTGCCTCGCTACGGCATTGCTCCTACATGGATGCCAATTTCCGCTCCTCCATGGCCACTGCACTCTTACACTGTGGAGATCCAGGAGGAACTGTGCTGATATCAAGTTATGGGGCACATCACAGAGAAGGAAAACGAGCGCTCTGTCTGTATCCCTTGCACTTGAGGGTAGAGGAACTTCAAACAAAAACCACTGTGGGGGGTCTCACTACTGGCCAGGAATAGAAATCAGCTGGTGGCGTGGAATTTCGTCAGTGGCCCTGTTCAAGACCAGGTCTCGAATACTTCACATCCAGGAACTTCTTGATTTAGTTAAAACTGCAACCTCTTTCAGTGTCCCTGATTTGTCTTCCCCTTACCACAGGTGAAATTACACACCATATCATGTCACCTGGCATCCTCTGTGATGCTGTTGGGCACTTATTATCATATATGTATGCCATTTGGCCTGGCGTAGGGGAAATTACATTCTGACAATATAATAATATTTATGGGACCTGAAAAAGAACATGACGGCACACAGAAAGGTTCTGTGAAGACCTAGGTTAGCCAGACTAACCATTAAAAGAGAACAGTGCTGCACTGGAGTAGGGTCAGTTGAGTAACCTGGCCATACTATCTTTCGTGATGGGAAAAGACCCAAGTTGGATTTAGTTGAAGCTATTGCAAAGGCTCTTGCCCTTCAAGCAAATTATAATTTAAGTCTCGGGACTTATCAAGTTCTATTCAGGATTTGTCAACATTTGTGCTAGGTCTTTCGTACGTATTTGTCTACCCTAAAAACACTCAGACACATTTTAAGAGAATGTAAATTACCAATCTGTATTTGAACAAGTTAGGTTGGCTATTACAAAGGCCCTGCTTTTGGTAACTGTAACCCTATTAAACCAAACATGCTAACCACTGATGCAAGCAACAAAAAGGTGGGCAGTGGTCATCAACTTCATATAATTAGTAGATGGGAATGAGCAAATGATTGCTGTTCCTTCCTGTTCCTTGGAAGGCCCACCAAAAATGTACTCTGTGTTTGAGAAAGGCTCTGGGGTGTTACAAGATTTCTAACGTTTTTCCTTCAGGGATTGCCATTTCTTATTAGAACTCACCACAGACCCTAAGTGTTTGCTATAACTACAAAGGGGTCTGAGTAAACCACACCAAGAACCACTCATTGGCTTCTGTGCCTAAAATAATATAACACTGGTATGGAATACTTACCTGGCACAAAAGATGTCATAGTGAACTATCACATATGCTGATAGAAGCAGAGTCTATTGATGTGGGGGGGGAGGGGGGGGATGACTGATGAAATGGCCCTGACTGTCAAACTCACAGGTGTGAGCAAAGCTAAGTGGAAAGAATACATTAAAGATGATAACGAAATGGAATTACCAGCAACCAGCAATAATGAGGGTTGGACCAAAACATGCGGGATCTTCCATGCTATTTGTCTAAATACTGAGAAGTTAGATGTGAGTTGTGTATGATGGATAGAGTGATATGCATACGAAAAAAAGATTGTTGATCCTTGTGCTCTGAAAGAAAATATCAATGCGTTGGCACACAAGGGTAATTTGGGCCGTAGTCTAACCAAAAGTAAAGTGTGATCTGAATATTCGTGGCCAGGCACAGACAATCTGATTGTGGACAAGGTTACGTGTAGTCACAACTGTGCCGAGAGTGACAAAGCACACTAAATCAGGAAAGCTCCTCTTTCTTACATGAAGATTCCAGGTGAGCCTTGGGTCCAACTAGCACTTGACTCTATAGGATCTATGAAACAGAAAGCTCTGCCTAATCATCATGTCTTAATTAGAGCAGACTACCACGAATGATTTGTAGTTACACAGTGTTTACACTGTGCTACCAAAGAAGAACTGATTGACCTCTTAACAGTGGATCTTTCTCAATGGAGGTATTCCAGAAATACTCCTAACGGTCAGTGGAGTACAGACTACCTCCAACCTCATGCAAGAGTTACTTAATGAGATGGTAGTTCGACATCCTAAAAGGGCACTTCTTGTCTGCGTACTAATGACTTAGTGGAAAGCATAAATTATGTGGCAAAGGAGTGTTTATAAAGGGCACAGATCACAAGGTTACCAGCTAGTACATTTCTGCAGGAGACGATGTGGGCATACAGCACTCCTTTTAATAGTGTTAAAGGAGTATCACCTTTTGCATCTCTCAAAAGAGGATATCCTGGTATTCAAATAAGACCCTCTTGGGTAAAGAAATGTGTCCTGTTGAGTGAAGAGGAAAGGAGGTTATGGAGAGAATTGAATCTCTCTGGATGGGAAGTTCAAGACTGTGGCCTGTGACCAAAGGGTATTGTAACTATTGATTGGATACAACAGAGATCAGGAACCATGAGGCCCACTCCCCTGTACAGCTTTGCAGCAGGGGCATCAATACAGGTCAATATGGAGCCAATACTACTCGAAATTTTAGGATGGCTGTTAATTGTATAAATTATTCCCACTTAGCTTCATTTGCAATACATTTTTCTTGTGTAAATACTTTGCACCTGGTTTGAATCTAGCCCTTATAAACCCACAATGAGCATCCCTGCTTTACATTTTATATGCAAACTTGCTACGTCTGTTGGAAACACTTTAGTTGGCTGGGCCAATTGGAGTAGGTACTCCCCGTTGGGACCAGCTATGCCAGACCTAAAACAGAGATTTGTCAGAGCTACAGCCATGACTCGCTTCAAAAGTATTAGTTGGAATAATCTACCAGAAATCAAAGATTTGTGAAAAGGAAAGCTTAGCACAAGGATATTCGTCTACTATTGACGCTCTTAAATTGGGAACCATCACCAGTCAACTTGGGTATTGACCTAATATGACAAAAGCAGTGATTTGAGATTGTTTTCTGCTCATACAGCATTCACTGTGTGCACAGCTCCTGATGATGGAGTACACTGCACCCATTAATTAGTGGCTCAGCAAGCTCTACTTGCTCAAATTCAGGCAGCCATCAAATTCACCACCATAATTTACATCTCATCTGGATTTAGACTGCACTAACTCCGCTCCATAAAAGCCACAGAATGTGATCTGGCAGCTTGAGAAGGAGGGGAAATAGCCAACGGGGATACCCGAGAAGTCATACTTGTTTCTTCCATATTCAGATTATGCCTCTAGACGACTTACAGAAGAGACGTTACACAAAAATGAGTAGGTCGATTTGTAGAGCACTCTAATCACCGGTGAGGGTATCTGGGCACTTAGCAGGTGTGTGAGCATGAGGCACTCGCAAATTACAAACTATACAACAAGGTTACTAAGTCAACCCCGAAGCCAACTGAAAACAAAATCGCCCCTCGGGATGAATGTATATTGGAACAACGCATGCACCAACCACGTATGCCTGAACAAAGTGGTTGTAACAACGACCGTGTTGTTTCCACGAATGCCTTTACCACGCACGATTTTACAACGATTTTTCATTGTATACGCATGCCTAGTAAAGGCATGTGTGGAACGGCATTCATGGTTTTCGCATGCCATCCCCCACCTGCCCTAAAAATACAACTACTCTGATACCCCCCACCCACCCTGAGCCCTAAAACCTACCCCAACCCCCCTCCAGCCCAAAAAAATAACCAACTCCACCCCCCAAAAAAAAACTACCCGCCCCTAAAAACAAAATTACCCCGACCCCCCACCCCCAAAAACCAAAAGACCTGACCCCCCCACCCCAAAAACCAAACTACCCCGACCCCCCAACCCCCAAAGAACAAACTACCCCAATCCCCCACCGCCAAAAACAAACAAACCCCCACCCCCAAAAACCAAACTACCCCAATCCCCCACCTCCCACCCCAAACTACCCCGATTCGCCCACACCCAAAAACCAAACTACCCCGATTCCCCCACACCCAAAAACCAAACTATCCCGACCCCCACCCCCAAAAAAACAAACTACCCGCCCCCAAAAACCAATGACCCCCCAAAAACCAAACTACCCTGACACTTCCACTCCTAAACACCAAACTACCCCCACCCCCCAAAAAAAACTACCCCAACCCCCCACCCCCCAAAAAAACTACCCCGATCCCCTACCCCAGAAAAACAAAAGTACCCCGACCCCTCCAACCCCCAAAACAAAACTACACCAACCCCCTGCTCCTAAAAACAGAACTGCCCGATCCCCCTGCCCCTAAAAACCAGAACTACTACAATCCCCCCACCCCGCCCCTAAAAAAAAAAACTACCCCAACCTCCCCTCCACCCCAAGCCCTTAATCCACCCCCTCACCCCTAAAAACGACCACCAACCCTGCACCAGCCCCACTTATTTGACCGTGTCCTCTCCCGATGCTGACTCCCATTTTCTCTGCCTTAAACATGCATTTGCATTGTTCAGCACATGCGTGGTTAAGGCAGAGGAAAAGGAAGTCGTTGTTAACGCAAGCGTGCTTCCGCTTGCGTTAACAGTGACGGTGTGGTTCCGGAGTCATTGTTCCGGATGTTCCCCTCAGGACTGATGGAAATTGCAACCACTCTTGAGATCCTACTATACATGAATGAGGAGACTCACTACAAGGCATCTGCTCAATTTGAACCTAAATTATCATGATCTATGATCACTAGCAGATCCCATGTGACAAGAAACACCAGTCCACTTTGCCATGACTGAAGGTGATTACCTGATGTAGTCCATATCATGTCTGTGGTGTCAATAAAGACAACTTAAGACCATCCAACACTTGTATAGGACCACCAGAACCAGAATCTGCCCAAGAAACAAACAGAAGTTTGGGCAACCCACGTCCATATTATAAACCCAGAGGACACCCATGCCGCCTTTGGTTTACCTGAAATGGTGATCGATCACCTGTTAGGTGTGTCCAACACCTGCATTGCTTTCACATGGATAGTTCCTAAATTACTGTTCTCTAGAGTACTAGAAGGTGCTTTGGTACTGAGAGGCAGAACTAAGCACGAGGTGCAGCATCACGATGAGTTTGCTGGTGTGCCGAACTGCATGTCTCAAGTACTCCAGCAGCTGTGGTGTTCGGAGTGCTTTTGGGTGCAGTGCTATAACTTCTGAAATTCTGTGGTAATGTGTTGTGGTCCTATTAGTATTGTGAAAGAAGTTGGATACTATAGTGCAGGCAGTATACTAATAATGTGCCGAATTCTGCTAGTAATTTTGTAGACTAATAACTAATGAGCCTGTATCCTGCTAGCAACGAGAGTCAGTATTTTGCTAATCATGAGACGCTAGTCAGTTAGCAATACACTTGACTCTGTGAATAAGTATTATAAAGCCATGAAATGACCAGCAGAATATCAGCACATCACTAGAAGATCATCAGCACATTGCCAGGGAATCATCAGCACATAATCAGCTTAATTTCAGCACATTAGTAGGAGAATACTCTCCGAGCAAACATTGTGGAAACAAATTGTTCTAAGTTGTTTCCGCTTCAGTACGGATGTGCAAAGGGATGAGGGGAAAAGACTGCATCTCGTGTGAGTGCTGAAATTGATGGGAAATCGCCTTGGCTATAGCTTGTTTGATGAACTGTCACATACATAGCACAGATCGATATGTTTATTCAGTCGCATCAGTTGAGAACACCTGGTAGCACAAGTGCTCTCCTGGTCAAGATCTGTCGTGTGGCACAGCATCCTCGGTGGGTACATTTTGTGGTAGAAAAGCAGTGCACAGCACGAGCGTCTGTGTTTCCAACACAATTGTTTCTTAATCTATCCAGAAGTAAACGAGGAGAAAGTAGAACACATCCCTCGTTCCTCAGGCTGTACATGAGTGAAAAATGATCCAAAACTCTTTTCTTCTGCAACTACATAAACTTCTAAATGATCCTGTATTTAATTTACATGCTTCATTCAGCTTTCAAATGCATCCTTGTTCTGCTGCAGTTGATAGAACTAAGAATAGCAACGATTTGCGGGCTTCAACCCTACTCGCTTAGGCATCGAGTTGTCTATTCAAAAACCCATCTCGAGGGAGAGAGGTCTACCAGTCTTTAGAGAAGAGACTAAGAAGTCCCAGAGACCTAGTCATCAAGCTGGCACTAACAAGAGCTTTAAGATGCCTCAGTGAAAGTAACAAGTATTTTGTTACAGGGCTAAGTCTCAGAATCTTTCAATAAAAGGAAACAACTTGTATTGTTTTTTAACTTGCATTCTTTTTATCAATGTCTTTCAAGGTCAACCTAAATCTCGAAGACTTTAGATACTAAGACAAGTTTCAGACACTTTCAGTACTACGCCAAGTCTCGAGTCTTGCTAAGGCCTGAGGTTTTTCAATACCAGGGTAAGTTCCAAAGGCTTTTTATGCCGAATTCTTGAAGTGCTTCAATACCACACTAAGAGCAGGTCTCTTGATACCTGGGCAGTTTATTTATACCAATCTAAGGTCATTAGTTACTATACCAATAAACCTCGTACCTTTGTAATCACTTACAAATCCCAGAGCTGACAAGTTCCAGGGCCTACACATGCCAGGATGAGAAGTCCAGATGTCTATGCAAAAACAGAAAGTCAAACTATCAAGTCACACTTTCTTTCACCAGCAGGCTGAGAGGTCTCTGCATCAGTAAACACAGGCTTCAGATGTCCTCATGAGTCAACATGTCCTTGTGTAGAGTCAGCAGCTACCCCTACTACCAACATTAATTGACACAGCAGAAAGAAGTACCAGCGTGAAAATCTGCTATGTTGATCTGCCCCAGTATCTATAGCCAACAGGCTGCTAAACCCCAACACCTATAACAACTAAGATTAAAAGTATGCACACATCTAGCTAACAGAATGAGAAAGTTCTATTGGAACAGCTACAACAACCATCTGCAGAGAAAAGAGCTCAGTCTAATTCTAGAGCTTAAATCACTATCGCACACAAACTCTTCGTGCTCTTAAGAGCAATTGCTAGCACAGATGCCTAACAATAGCAAATTGTACAAGCTTATGGTAATCCTTTATTCAAGTCAACAGTAAAACCTAACCAATAACCAACTGTGACAAGACGATGATGCCCACAATTATAAGAAAGAACCCAATAGTACAAGCAGGAGTGAAAAAACTACCCAATGACATGCCCACAACTGAAACAGAAGTAGGGGTCAAAAGTGTAAAACTTCTAATTAGTGATGCCCTCCAAAGTTAAAATAAAAAGACAATAACAGCCCAAAGATGAAAACACTTAACTGGGAAGTCCAAAGGAATAAGAATCCTTGCCCATAACCAGCAGGAGTATGAACCAATAATGCATGCAAGAGTAAGAGCACCACCACTGTTGGCCACAATTATCAGACTGATAAGCAAAAGAGTAAGAGTGTTTAGCAACAACACCACAAAGAGTAGAAAGACTAACCAATGGCCCCCACAGCAGTAAAAGCATAAAACAAAGTTGAAAACAGACCCTCCAGTTTAAGCATTGAGCAGCATAAACATTACTCAGTGGTGCACATAAATGTCTGAGAACCAAACAGACGTCAGCAGGAGTCAGAGCTCATACCAATGGCACCCACAACAGTACAATCGAAACCCAATTATATCCTTAAGAGTAAAGACTCACATCAATGATACCCAGAAGAAAAACATATCTTATGGTGCGGCAAGAGTGATAACCATATACAATGACGCTGACACTAGCCCGCAGTCAATACACAAGTAAGAAAAAAAGCTATCCAACGAGGTACACAACAGGAGGAACACTTATCAGTGATATTCACAAAAGAAAAACCACTAGCACAATATTTCCTACAAGTGTAAGGAAGCCACCTAAAAGAAGTGCTCTAATCCTTAGAAGCTACTGAAGAAATAACCCATCCCACTGAGTCAACATAAGAAAGAAGGCTATCACCAATATCCACAATAGAAAAGTACAAAAGGCACCGACAAGTACATAACAGCTCCACAATAGTATCCACAAGAAAACGAAAAAATTACAGCCTAACAATAAGAGTGCAGCCCAATAATTCTCACAAAGTACAAACATGAACCAATGATGAGCAGAAAAGCACAATCGACAATCAGTAATTGGTACCCACAAGTAAAAGTAAAAAACTATAACATGCACACAAGAGGAAAGACAGAAACTAAAGAGAACAAGAAGCAGTAGATGCTTACCCATTGAATCACAAACCCAGTGACTCCCCTAAGAGTAAGTACACTAACTACAGTTGCTCTCTACGGTAGGAATAAAACTAACGTGTATACCCAGGAGTAATAATCCAAACCAAGAAGACCCACATGAGTAAAAACACAACTAAATATTCCAGTGCTCAAATGTAATAACACCATCCGAAGCTGTCCAGGTCAACAAGAACGTCAATCATGTTGCCCACAACAGGATATCATTCTGACATATAGACTGTGAACAACTTGATGCACACAAGAGTAAGACCAACCAATAATGCAAGCAGGAGCGGAGTAAGAAACGCAACTATGAAATCAAGCTTCTAATGGCCAGATGTAGGAAGCCTTTTGCATGTCGCAAACTGCGAAAAACGCAGGTTGCGACATGCAAAAGGCCTAATGCGATGCACATCCTTAATTTGCGAGTCGGTGCTGACTCGCAATTTGAGGATGCGACTCGCAAATAGGAAGGGGTGTTCCCTTCCTATTTGCGACCGCATCGCCATGCTGAGTTGCTTTGTGACCGCGAATGCGGTTGCAAACCAACTTACAGTTACCACCCACTTGAAGTGGGTGGTAACTCATTCGCAAAAGGGAAGGGGTCCCCAAGAACTACTGCCTACTCTAAAAAAACGAAACCAAATGGTTTCAGAAGTTTTTCTTTTTGCAACTCGTTTTCCTTTAAGGAAAACGGGCTGTAAAAAGAAAAAGAAAACCTGCTTTATTAAAAAAGCAGTCACAGACATGGAGGTCTGCTGTCTCCAGCAGGCCACCATCCCTGTGAGTGCAGGGACTCGCTATGGGGTCGCAATTTGTGACCCACCTCATTAATATTCATGAGGTGGGTCTTTGCGACCCCATAGCGAGTCGCAGAAGGTGTCTGAGACACCTTTCTGCATGCAATTTTGTGAGTTGCAAATTGCGAGTCGGTATGACTCGCAATTTGCAAGTCGCAAAATTTTACTTACCTACATCTGGCCCTAAGTATGTTTCCGTCTGCTTCAAGGCTGTGACTTCTGTGCACCTCTGGAGACATGAGAAGCCTTGGCAGTCAATGTTGTGTAATTAAAAACATTTACACTACAACACTGCTGTACTCAAGACGGATAGCGTCAAACCCTGGTGCTCGCTGGGGGTGAGGCTACAACTGCTGATACCGACAAGGCTGAGAGTGGCCCACCTCGTTCACACAAAGTTAGGAGTTTGCAAACAGATAAACAAGGTTAGTATGGAGTGAACGCTGTCAGATGAGGGTCCTAGCGCTTAGAAGCCCACTGGAGAATCAACATGCTAGTAAAACCCTCGGAATCGATTAAACTAACCAGGCTTCTGATACCTGTAGGCAAGAGTGCATTTAATGACCTACAAACCATGGTTGTCAGATGACTTCATGTCAACGAGTTCACCAGTTCCTCTAGTCCCGTGTTTCCTTGTACAAACCACTGTTAGTTGAACTTGAGACACATTCGTTTACTGCAGGTGATCTTGGCTCCAGCTTCCAGAATTCAGTGGAATGTTAAATGAAAACCCGGGAGTGTATAACACGGACATACCTGGTGAAATGATGCAAAGAGGAAGAAGTAATACGCTAGGAGATCATAAGACAGGTCTTGTTAAATGTTTCGGGCTGTGATTTTAGAATCAGTTTTCATCTATTTTTGTTGAGCCTGCTGGTAAACTGTTTTATGATTTCAGTAATGTCAAATGCCTGTTTTATCGTTATTTATTGGTGACCAGTATCTCATTGTCGTATGGATGATACGCTGTCAGAGGACTGGTGGTCTTGCCAAAAAGGAAGATCTTTCATCGCGTGGCCTCTAGAGGGGAACTCGCGACTCCCTTCCTTGGTGAAGCGCTAATGAAGTGCTCTGAAGCCCCATTCTCGCGCCACTCTCGCTTAGAGACAACCACTGGTCCTCCCCTTCTCCCATCCCTACCGAGCGCAGCATCACTCCAAGAGCAAGGGCAAGCGCGCCAGCAGCTGGGTCACATTCAATGCAGGCAGAGCACCGACCGCTCCTCCGAGGACAGGGCTGATGCTTGCACACTGCCGCTCCACCCCCCCCTTGTGTCGGATCTCAGGCTGGCCCAGTCCCCGCTGACAAAATGCATCGCTCGCAGTAACCACCTGCTCCCCTCTCTCCGCAGCCTCCCCGTCACCGCCGCCCATGACAATGTCCCAGTCCCCTCGCCCATCCTCGCTTCTAGCACCCGTGCCCAGGACGGTCTGCGCCTTCCCATCTCTCCGCGTTCCACACCCCGCTGCCCAAACTCCCCCACACACCCACGCACACACACAACGGCATCGTCGGCATCTCAGAGGCGGCAGTGTCCCTACCTTCCTTCCTTCAGGCCTGCTTCTATTTCTGCTCCATCTGCTGGACTGAGCTCCCAGTCACAGGCTCTCGCGGCTCCGCTGCCACAGGACCAGGAGCGCTTCTCCCACCATCTCTCCAGCCGCAGGGAACCCCACCGACACACTCACTCTCGCCTTCTGAGCACCGCTACTCCTGCTCTCGCTGGATCTTTTCCATTTTTTTATTAATCAATTCCTCCCCTCCCCTCGCCAGAGGCTGGCCAATGGGCTGCCGACTGCCGGTGAGATGGTTGGTACTGCAGGTAGCCCCGCGCATCCCCCGCGAGCCGTGCATGCTGATGTCATCAAGATGGGATTCAGCAGCGGAGGTGAATCGAGTCCACCCCCTTACTCCCGACTCCCCATGACCCCCCCACACCCCTGATCTCATCTTTGAGAGAGGCAGAGGGGCCGGGAGCGTGGACATCCTGGAATCTTGGACGTAAAAAGGGGGCACCGCGATAGTGGCTAGAGAAGGAAGTGACTGCCAGGGTGCTGCCTCTTCCACATACACTCACCATTGGCATACAGACCTTGGGAGACAGGAGCAGCGGGGCCACCGTCACTGTCACGTCAATCCAAAGTTGGTGCTATAGGCAAATATTCTTCCAGTGGAAAGTGGATACTGGTGGACAGGACACCCATACATTCAAACTCTATCGGAATGCCAAGGGTGAGATTCTGAAGGGAAGAGGAACGTGAAAGATGTAGCCAGTGCATGCTGTTGGCGGCTGTTGTTTTGGTTAAGTAATTGCTTGTATGGGAAGAGCAAGTGATGCGCCCACAATCACAGGGGCCGGCAGCAGATGCAATACTTCTCCTTGAAGCCCCAGTGCAGTCTAAAATTGAATATAAGCTCGCAGAATAGCCTGGAAGACCAACTTTTGAAAGGAGACAAATGGCATCATATTTCCAGACAGACAGCAGCCCATCAACAGTCTTAAATAACTTCAGGCTTCACCTGAGCTCTACAGCTATCAGGGCTCCAGTCTCTTCCCTCAGTTCAGGATCCCTTCTCTTTCTCCCCTGTTTACATCCAGGCATTCTGAACCTATTGTGGCAGTGCATTCTCCTTGGGGTACCTTAATGGACAAGTATGTGGACTGCAGGTAGATTGAAACAGTAATCAAGCGTCATTCATAATCCGGTGCCGGATTTGAGCAACACCATATTGCAGGACGTTTACCACCTCCTGATGACGGGCGGAGTTAAGTACACAACTCTCGACACTACTTGAGTACCTTTCAGCTAAAAAGCCTTCAAAAACCTTCCCTCCCCAGCCAGGCCGGAGCTAATAAAATAGTAAGAGTAAACCGATGACCGAAACAGATTTGCCTCAATAGGTTGAGCTTCTAGATATTTATAATATGCTGCTAAAAACCATGGCATTGTGTACAAAACAGGATGCTTCATAACCACTGGAGATTACTTTGAATCAGACAGACTACTTTGTTCTCTAGAAATAAGAAGCCTTTAGGTCTGAGACAAGACAGGTTGAACAGGGCGAACAGATCAATTATGTCCTATCCAGCCCTCTGAAACCTCTTCTCTCTCTTCCTTTGTCCTCACACCTATCATCTGTAGGACTCTCTTCACGTGAGCCAGAAAGTGTGGCATGTCTATATACCAAGCAAGCTTTTCCATCCTAGGCATGATTCCAGATCCCAATCTGAGCCCTGCACTGTAAGCTCTTCTAATAACAGACATGTCTTTGGCAAGATAGGGGCCACGACAGAACCACAGAAAGATACCATCTCAAATGTTGCCCTAATGACAATCCCACCATTTCAATATTCAGTATTATCCAAAGATGAGGTCTCTTGATGGTTTTAAGATGACAGAGAGAACCAAACAATGTATTCCCTTTTTCATGATTTGGTGAGCCCAATAACATAAATTTATAAGCTTTTCTTCGAAGCAAAGATTGGTTGCCAATACCTTGAAATGTGTCTCAGTAACTCCACCCTTAACATGAATTACCTGAGCTTGGTCAGTTACTGAACTATATTGGTGCTGTATCGGGCTTTTACGAATTATGAAAAAGGACTGCAAATAATCAGCGATAGTCTTTTATCAAGATAGAGCAAGTACCGAGTCCACTACAGTCAAGATTTCACACAAAGCATATGCTTAGTGGTTTCTAGTGAAATTATGTGATTACATATTGATCCTATTAGATGAGGATCTCCTGCTCAACCTATCCACCTTGATCCCTTCGAATCCTGCAACATATGACCTGAGATTCTTAATTTATCGGCTGTAGTAAGTGGTAGTAGGAGGTTTAATGAAGATTCTACTGTAGGTCATACATTTCTCTTGAAAAAGGATGTAATCATTTTGAATTGCCAACATTTTTTAATTAAACTTGAGTACACAGTGAAAAAATCTTGTTGTTGTGCTGCGCAGCGACTTAAGTGAGGATCCTTAGGAAGGCACCATTGTGTAGACAATGTGCTTCTGGAAGAAGCTGCTAAAAATATTCTACCACCAGTTTTTCATAAAGAATATATACCTCACCTAAAACCCATAAAAATTATCGCCTAAATTCCTACTTAAACATAGAAGTGACCACAGCAGACTATGTCCAGAGTGAATTTCTACTTTAGAAACATACTGCTTATTGTTTAAGTTCATGGTCTCCACAACAAGGGTATTGCAGCCCAGAGAAGATGCGTAACCGAAGAGTCACAATCTTGAGGAGATACAAGACTGACGGGGCACAACCTAGAAAGGGTTGAGGCTTAGGAGATGCAGCTTAATAAACATACAAGAGTGAGGTGATGCGGCCTAAAGAGGGTGCTAGATTGAGGAGACACAGCCTAGAGAGGGTACAAGAATGAGGTAATGCGGTCTAAAGTGGGTACTAGATTGGGAAGAAACAGCCTAGATAGGGTACAAGAATGAGGTAATGCGGCCTAAAGTGGGTACTAGATTGAGGAGAAACAGCCTAGAGAAAGTACAAGAATGAGGTGAGGTGGCCCAAGTGGGTAGTCGGTTGAGGGGATACGGCCTAGAGAGGGTACAAGAATGAGATGATGAAGCCAAAAGAGGGTACTTGATTGAGGATACACTGCCTACAGTGGGTACAAAAATGAGGTGATGAAGCCTAAAGAGGGTACTAGGTTGGGGAGACATGGCTTAGAGAGTGTACAAGAATGAGGTGAGGAAGCCCAAAGAGAGTATGAGAGCGAGGGGACACAGCCTTGAGAGTATTCAACACTGAGATGGTGAGGCATAGGTAGGGCTTCGGCCTGCAGGTAACAGTCTAGAGAGGATACAAGTCTAAGGTGAAGCAGTCTAGAGAGGGTACAAGACTTGGGGAACACAGTTTAGAGAGGTAGAAGACTGAAGGTACAGAGCCTTAAAATGATTAAAGTCTGAAGTGACGTAGCGTCTTGAGCGATCAGTACTGCAGTAATACCACCTAAAAAGTATTCAAGTGATGTGGTACAGCAAAGGAAGAGTACAAGACTGAGGGGGTACAGCCGAATTAAGGATCAAGAAGGAGGCGATAAGCCTCACAAGGGTTGAAGATTGCAGTAACACAGCCAAGAGAGTGTATAGGAATGTCACAGCGCAGCCTAGGGAAAATGCAGGTCTGATGGAGACAGCCTAAAGTGGGTACAATAGAGAGGGGACAGGGCCAAGACACAGAGCAACACTTGACGTGAGAAATAAAAGTACAAGAGAAGGTGATGCAGCTTAGAGAAACAGCGCAGAAAGGGTTCAAGACTTCAGTGATGAGACTTAAAGGGAAAACAAGAACGGGGTTCTAGGGCACAGACAAGGTACGTACATAACTGAAATGTCACGGCATAGAAGGGATTCGTGACTGTTTTGTCACTGCCTAGAGAAGGTACTTGATTGAGGTGATGTGGCTTACAGAGGATACAGGAGTGAGAGGACGATGGCTACAAAGAGCACAAAAATCAATAAAACCACTCAAAAGTGGGACCCAAACAGTCTCGAGGGATTTTGTTGATGTTACCTTTAGAAGCAGGGTGGATGTACCCCTGTTGCTTCTTTCTCCCCTAGGTTTGTGATATTTGGTACAAAGAGTGCAAGACTGAGGAGGCAGAGCCTAAAGAGGCCCCCAAAAACTCTTGAATGTGGCCTATGGAGAGCACAAGATAGACGCATCGCCAAATTCTTCTGGGGATACAACACGTTTGTGTTGCTACCTAGAGAGGATATAAAAGATAGGTGACATGGTTTAGAGAGTGAGTAAAAGATGCATACATGACTAAAGTGACAAGGCCTAGAAAGGGCATATGATTAAGGTGATGTGGGCTAGAAAGATTTACAAAACTGAGGTCAAGAGGACTAGAAGGGGCACAAGAATGAGATGACCTAGAAAGAGCACAAGACAGAACTGAGGCCACTTGACTTACAAAAGACACAAGACTAAGGGGAATTGCCTTAGAGAGGACACAAGAATAAGGCCACACGGCCTAGAGAGGGCCAAGACCGAGGTGACTTGACCTAAAGAGGGTCCAAGACTGAGGTAATGTGGCCTAAAAACAGCACAAGACGAAGTTGACGTGACCTAAAGACGGTACAAACTAAGGTGATGCTGCCTAAAAGGGTACAAGACTGAGGTGACACGGCCTAACAAGGTTACAATACTAAAGTGATGCAACCAAGAAATGATGATGCAGCCAGTAAAGGTCACAAGACTGAGGTGACATTGCTTACAGACGGTAAAGGCTAAGGTGACGTAGTCTAGAAAGGGCACAAGACTATGTTAGAAAGGGTACAAGACTCAGGTAACATTTATGTGGTTCTAAGCCCTACAGACGGGACAAAATGGATGTAAAGCGGCCTAAAATTGCAGAAGACTGAGGTGAGATCACTCAGAGAGAGCAGAAGACTAATCTGACATGGCATAGAGAGGGTAAATCCCTCCCCTGCCCATAGCCCTGAGACAGTGTTTTGGGCAGTGCTTGGTGTTTCTTGTACAGTACAGATATAATGTTGTCACTGCTTAAAGTGACTTCAGCTGTCATTTGGCTCTCTGCTCTGATGTCACCTCCGTGGACAAATGAGTCCATCCCGGTACCTGATTGAGGAAGACATTGCCTCTGGTGTGGATTTCAATTGTGTGGAGGGTCCCTTCACGTCCTCAGTGAATTAGTTTCTAAGCACCTGCGGAATGAAGGGGACTGAGGTGGTGCCCAACACAAAGACACTGAAGACACTGAAAGAGGAGCGAAAAGCCATTATAAATTCAGATCCCCTGATAAACCCATTGGGGAAGGGTGGGAAATGAGGAACTGGTAGAGATGGGGAGAGAGAAACTAAGAGTGAGAGGGGGTAGAGAGGCAAAGATGTGGAGGAAGACAGTGAGGGGAGAGCACGGGAGGCAGAGGAAAGCGTGAGAGGGGATGAAAAAGCTAGAAGAAGCAGAGAGATGGAGGGGGAAAAGAGAGAGTCTAAGGGAGAAAGGAGGAAGTGGCGCAGGAAAGAGAAAAGTGGAGGAAGGATAACGAGTGAGAAAGGGATGGAGAAAATGAGCGAGTGGGGGAACGAAGTTCGAGCAAAGAGGGGAGGAAAGAGATGGATGGACAAAGGAAATAGAAAGGGTGGGCGGGAGATGGAGAAGAAACAGATGAGAGGCGAATCAGAGAAAAAGTAAAAAAGTATGCCAGCATCAGAGAGTCATGGCAATGGCATGTGGCAAAACGAACAAAACTACAAAGGTATAATGATGGCAGCAACAAGAAAAACCCAGGAGAAGGTTTAGGGGAAATATCTCCAGACTGCTGCTCCCCAGCCCCAAACAACAGCCCTTTGAAGGAGAGGATAGAAGTTAAGAGAGATCCGAGGAGAAAGGATGGATTCTCAAGTGTGTGTACGCTGTAGCGCACAGCTAGACACGAGTTCATGGAGGCGCTCCACTGGCTCAGGCTAGGCACCCAGATCCAGAAAGCCCTTCCAACCATCTTTGTAGTCCTTCTGGTTCTGGAGATCTTCAAGTTGACACTTGCTAATGGCAAGTGGTTGACAGGTGAGTAGTCCGGGTCTCGTGACTGACTGTGCTATATGCATCTCAGCGACTATGGAGTTTACTACACCAGTGGGGTATTTTGCCGCTAATTATATCCTTATTAAAACTATTGCTCAAGAGACCAGTTGGGTGTTCAGTTTCTTGGACACTAATGTCCCGAGTCCAGTTGAAACGATTCACAGTAACAAAAAGGCACCAGCAGCATACATAGCCTGAGGACTAGTGTCCTCAGTATCCGCAGGCTGGGGCAACTATCAGTGGGCCCCCCATGCAGGGCCGGCTTTAGCGCTAGTAGCACCGAGTGTGACAGTCTTTGTTGCCGTCCTCCCCCAAAAACCTCTATCTCCACGAATTCCACTATCACGCTCCATCAGTGCCCTCATCTAACAAGAGACCTTCTCTCACATGCATTTCATTTGTTTTATAGCGCTACTCAGACCAGTGTAGGGTATCAGAGCACTTTACATGACACACACATTATACAAAGCCAATGACTCGTGTGTAAATCAGTCTACAGGAAGTATTACATGTGACTATGAGGATTATAAAGTTCCATGTCACCAATACTAGTAAGTAGTATTTTTAAGGGTGTTTGGTCTGGAGAAGCACGCACTCAAGATTTAAAACGTACCACAGTGGTTGAGGCTGGCTTTACTTTTTAGAATAAATTAACCCTTTTTAGCGACAATAGGATAATGAAGGACTGGGGGGGGAACCTAACGTTCTAACCCATACCATGCAGTTTGCATGCAGCTCTTTGACGAAAACATTATAGCTCACTGTGCTAGATTAGGGTTGTAACGTATGAACTGCAAGTAACAAAATGATCTGTGAGAAAAGTGATAACCTACTGAGCGAGCCACATAAAATACAGTTTGGTGATTTTCTTTGCAGTAGCAGTGCTTTATTTGAGTTGGTGGTTTCCGGTGCGGGGCACCGGCACTTATTTTTGAGGGCCGGCACTTATGTTTCTGCCTCAAACATTTACTCCGAGGGAAAGAGGAAGGAAGAGGGGGACGCGAACGCGTAACAAGGGGAGAAAGTCGAAAGCTGCAAGAGTGAGCTGAAAGGGCAGGAAGTGGATGTAAATGGATTAAAGAGGCCCAAGATGGCTTCAGGATTACTCTGCCTCAGTTTTCTGTGGGCGCACATTTAATACAGCAGCCACAAGTTTCAGAGGAGCTCTGTGCACCAGCACATTTTTATCTACAAATTAAGCACTGTGCAGCAGGCACATTAACCCTCTGTGTTACTTTATTATGAGTGAAAACAGCCACTAGACAAAACTCTACTCTCTCTCCAGCATGAACATTAATCACCAGAGTTATCTTGACATTTCATTGTTGCCTCAAAACTCCTAAACAGAGAACAAACTGTGCATCTGAAGGTGCTTTTTAAACTCATTAGATGCCCGCCAGTTTTGTGCCAAGTGCGGCTTCACCAGTCACACCACCCTAGAGCCATCCCTGTCCCTATTACACATCATTTGGGCAGCTGCTTGCAGGACATAGTATATGGGCATCTTCTCGTCACACAGAGAGCCTGTACAGCAAGCCAGAAAACAGATACAATCTATAGATAGCTACGTCCCTAGAGAATAGACAGCATGTAAGCTACTGTCCATGGAACACACAACTTGTGGGCAGGGTCCCACTGAAAATTACTGGGTCTGTCTTGTGGGCACTTGTTATGGAACACATAGGCCCTCATTACAACTTCCGCCCGCCAAGTTGTAATCGCTGCGCGGCCGCCAATGCGGCCGCACTCCCGCAGTGGCCATTTCGACATCCCTGCTGGCTCGGCGGGCGGAAACCGAGTTTCCGCCCGCTGGCCCAGCGGGGATGACGCCCGCAACATGGGAGCTGGCTCCAAATGGAGCTGGCGGTGTTGTGGCGGTGCGACGGGTGCAGTTGCACCCGTCGCGCTTTTCACTGTCTGCTATGCCAACAGTGAAAAGCTTCATGGGGCTGTGCCAGAGGGGAGCCTGCACTGCCCCCTTTCCGCCAGCCTTTTCATGGCGGTTCCTACCGCCATGAAAAGGCTGGCGGGAGGGGGACTCGTAATCCCCTCGGCAGCGCTGCAAGCAGCGCTGCTCTTGAGGATTAAATCCGCCAGGACCAACGTGGTGGAAAACCGCCGGTCCCGGCGGTGCGAGCACAGCGCTTCCGCCGCGGTCGTAATGCCCAAGATTGCACCGCCAGCCTGTTGGCGGTGCAATCGACAAAACAGCCCTGGGCGTCTTTGACCACCAGGGTTGTAATGAGGCCCATAGTCTGTGAGCGGCTAAGCAAATATAAGCAAATATTATAAACTCAACTGGAAGAGCTGTCTGTAAAGTATAAATAAAGCTTGCAGGGAGCTGCAATGCCTTTGGGCAGCTGCTTCTGGAAGGCACTGCCTGTGGACAGCTGTCTCTAAAATGCAAAACCTGTGGGCAGCTTTTCTGGAAAGCATTGCCTATGGACAGCTCTCTCTGGAATGCAACGCCAGTCGACAGCTATCTCTAGAATGAACTGCTTGTGGACATATGTCTCTGGAATGCAATGCCTTTTGGACAGCTGTCTCTGGAATGCACTGCCTGTTGGCAGCTCTCTCTGAAATGAACAGCGTGTGGACAGCTGTTTCTGGAATGAACTGCCTGCAGACATCTGTCTCTGGAATGCACTGCCCGTGGGCAACTGTCTCTGGAATACACTGCCCGTGGGGAGTTGTCTCTTAAATGCACTGCCCTTGGGCAACTGTCTCAGGAATGATTGCCCGTGGGTAGCTGTCTCCAGAATGAACTGCCTATGGCTAACTTTATCTGTAATGCACTGCCTATTGGCAGATGTCTCTTTATTGCACTGCCTCTGGGCAGCTGTGCCTGGAATACACTTTGTGTTGGCATGTGTCATCTATCTCTGAAATGCACTACCCATGGGTAGCTGTCTCTGGAATGCATGGAATTCACAGCCTGTGGATGCTGTCTCTGGAGTGCACTGCCCATGGACAGCTACCTCTGGAATGCACTGCCTGTGGACAGTTGTCTCTGGAATGCACTGCCTGTGGGCAGCATGTCTCTGAAATGAACTACTAGAGGGTAGGTGTATTTGGAATACACTGCTCGTGGGCAGTTGTCTTTGAAATACATATTGAACAGTTGCCTCTGGAATGCACTGCACTTGGACAACTGTCTCTAGAATGCCTGCTCGTTGGCAGCTGTCTGCAGAATGCACTGCCTGTGGACAGCTGCCTCCTGAATGAACTGGGTAACTGTATCAGGAATGCACTGCTCTCTTCAGAATGCAGTGCCACTGGGCAACTGTCTCAGGAATACAATGCCTGTGGGCATCTGTCTCTGGAATGCACTACCTGTGGATAACAGTCTTTGGAATACACTGCCCGTAGGCCGTTGTCTCTGAAATGCACTAAGGACAGCTGCCTCTAGAGTGCACTACCCATGGGCAGCTGTCTTTGTAATGCACTGCTCTTGGGAAACTGTCTCTGGAAAGCGCTGACCGTGGTCAGCTGTCTCTGGATTGCACTGCTCAGTGGGCAGTTGTCGCTGGAATGCACTGCACATTGGCAGCTGTCTCTGGAATGCACTACCCGTGGCCATCTGCCTCTGGAATGCAAAGCCATGGGATGCTGTCTCTGGAATGCACTGCCTGTGCGCAATTGTGTCTGAAATGCACTACCTGTGGGCAGCTGTCTCTGGAATGCACTGCCTGTGGCCAACCTGTTTCTGGAATGCACTACTGGTAGGTAGCTGTCTCTGTTATACACTGCCCATGGGCAGTTGTCTCTGAAATGCGCTGTGGACAACTGTCTCCATATTTCACTGCGCGTGGGCAGCTGTCTTTGGAATGCCTGCTTGTAAGCAGCTGTCTGTGGAATGCACTGCCAGTGGACAGCTGACTCCTGACTTAACTGCCTTTGGACAGCTGTCTCTGGAATGCAATGCCAGTGGGTAACTGTCTCTGGAATACACTTACTATAGGTACTGTTTCTTGAATACCCTGCCTGTTGGCAGCTGTCTCTGAAATGCAGTACCTGTGGCCATCTGTCTCAGGAAGGCACTACCTGTGGGTAGGTGTCTCTGGAATACAGGGCAGTTGTTTCTGAAATGCAATGCCGGTAGGCATCTGTCTCTGGAATGCTCTGCCAGTGGATAGCTGTCTCCGTAATGCACTACTCATGACCAACTGTCTCAGGAATGCATTGCCTGTTTGCAGTTGTATCTGGAAAACATGGCAGTTGTTTCTGAAATGCACTGCCTGTGGGCAGCTGTCTCTAGAATGCACCGCCCATAGCCAGTTGTCTCTAGAATGCACTGCCCGTTGACAGCTGTCACTGGAATGCACTGCCCGTTGACAAGTACCCTGCCAGCTGCAGTGCACAGGCCAGGGGAGGAGTGAACTGCCAAGCAGCAAGGTAAATGCAGCAGGACGAACTGCTGTGCCGCCGGGGACGGGTGACGAGTGACTGGTGCTGCCACTAGGACTGGGCTGGTGCCCCCAAAAGCTCAAAAGCCCTGACAAGGCCTCCACAAGGCTGCGCCGCGGCCATACTCCACAGAGGCAAGGAGACAATTGTGTTGCTGACGTCATGGCCGCCACAGGCTGCGCAAGAGAGGCTGCAGAGTGGGAGCATTGAGGTGACTTGTCGGGTCCCTCTGACTATTTCAGAAGAAAGGGCCAGCAAAGCTGCGACTTGTTTCGCAACAAAAGGCACAGTGTGCCTTGCCACACGCCTCACACTGCTCATAGTGCTCCAGTGCCTCCGGCGCCTCTACTGCCTTACTGTCCGGGGCAAGTGATGCTGCGCTACCGCGAGAGCCAGAGGAATGAGCCGGAGAGGGCGGAAATAGCCAGACTAGGTCTATGGTTTGGTTTGCTTCTCTCCAGGAGGTCCCCCGCATTGTCACCTGACACGTTGGCAAACATGTCTACAACAATGATTATAACTTATAACTACAACTGCAACTATAACCCAGCGTCACCTCCAGCAACGAGCAGCAACAAACGGGTTTCTCCCTCCGAACAAGGGCAGAGAGAAACACAAGGACCCGTAGCTCACTCCTCCTGGTGGCTCATGACAGGGTGCAGAGCTTAATGAAAAGAGAGAAGGCTGATCAGTATAAGTAGGGAGGTTGTGCGAAGGGGGGCAAGGTGAGGCTCCATCCCAAGCCTCAGCATGAGCCGCAATGCCAGAGACAAACGATCTTACACCAGAGGGAGGAGCAGCCTCAAGGCCCCTGCACAGGACATGTCAGAAGGAGAATGTAGGAGACAAGCCAATCCAGGAGTACTTCACTCCTTGGGGGAAAAAAACAGCAGCCCGATGACTCAACAAAAGAAGGGATTCTTCCCGCTGTGGGAATATTGAAACACCAAAAGGTGGTGCAAAAGTGGTGCACTCTAGGGGTTCGCCAGCAGCCTGAAGTCCACAAGGTCATCACCCAGGTATCTCAGTGCTGGGGGGCCCCAAGCGGAATAAGAGGGGATCTGAGAGTTCCAACCATCATTGAAACCCAACCTCAGGTTCTAAGGCCTGAGTGGCCCTGCAAATGGTTGTCAGGAAATTTGCAGGGTGAGCATACAGCAACCACTAACCGATCACCCATGGTGACAGATCGGAAGAACTATATTGATGCCGGGATAACGTCTACGCTGCATGTCTCAAGCGGCCAACAGAATTTGCTTAGCTACTTGCCGACCTCAAAGGACAGGGGTTTGCAAAGCCTCATCTTCTGCCCAATGTACAGATCACAGGGTCCCTGGATTGTCCTCTAAAGGGGTAACCTAGTGAGGATTTATAACTCAATTCAGGACTTAGAACAAGTAAAGAGCAAAGATCTAGAATGCGTAGCCTTCATAGCCACAGAAAAGGGTTAGCTAAATGAGAGCACGGAGGTACGTTTCGGTAATCAGAAGATCGTGCAGTTGCTATTGTCAAAATCTGAAGTGCTCGAACACAATAGTGTGAAATACCTGTCTATTCTTAACCTGCAAAAGAGCAACGAAACAGGGGGCTGTGCCACTACAATAAATAATACGGCAGATAACAGGAGTTCAGTCCTGCACCGTGCCAAGAGCACAGCATTGGCTTGTGCCCCAATATCAAGGGAGTTTTCAATTGCCGAAGTGAAGATACTGCAAGGTAGCTGGTCTACAAAATGACGAGACCTTCAGACGTGAAACCATTAACCCTCAGTCTTGACATAGGTGGAATGCTCAGGGACAGGGCCACATTCTGTAATGCAAGGAAAACCCAGATAAAACATAGCCCATTCGATAGTAAGCTTGGCAACACAAAGTTAATATCTTGGAATATAACTGGAGCCAATAAACTGGCACAAGATCCAAATCTGGAATACTTCCTGCAAAATTTAGACATTATATTGCTGAGAATCCCCTATCTGGGTATCAGAAATTCTCAAGCCAGGAGAAAAGGTAAAACCAAAAGATCATACAAAAGGAGGCTTCTCAACCTACATAACAATGAGCAGCAAATCCTTTAATGCAAGGAAACTTGACCTGAAGCCCACCCACATGTTAGTTGTTATCACTGAAAACTGGTCATAACGACCAATATCAATTCCCATTATAAGAATAAACATTTATGTCAATCATAATATTGTCCAAAAACGTTTAGAAATACACAGAAAATAAATTATTAAAACTAAGAGCTTTGTATGGGGATACTCCCTGGAACATCACTGGAGATTTTAACTTAAACATGGCCAACTACAGCAAGTGAACCATTAGAGAAGGTGCCTAGGATCAAAGATTGGGAATTCCAACACATGTATCACACTCCATGTCCATCGACAAATGTGATCACACCCTTGTAACAGTTATGGAGGCCCTAAGGCTGAGGGCCCTTAATGGCAAATTTCCCAGAGAACTGCTCAATAAATGACTCATAAATCTAAGAAAACGAAGTCAACCTTGGATAACACTGTCGCTCCCACAGTGACATTTCATCACATACAGGACTTTCACATAGAGGTAAGATATTAGAGTGACCATCACCCAAAGATTACAACAATATCAAATAACAACCAGTATGCGGATCATATGAAAAATCTTGGAGAACAGGACCCAGGGAGCCTTTGCCTATGCATAAGATGGTCAACACTATCCATGAACAAATAAGAGACAAGAAAACCAGCCTATCAACAGTTCAAGGGGTAAACTCGGTTGCGATTTCCAACTTGGAGGCCATGCTGATTTCACTGAGAAAACAACTGGGTCCTCAACCAAAGCAGCCCCCCAAGCCGGGAACAGACAAAAAGCTATGATACAGGCAGGCCTTAAAGCAACACAGGCAGCAACTCAACAAAGCAGCCAAGCTTCTAAAGTCCCAACACTAGGAAAGCACCAATCTGAGAAGTTTTTTTTTTTTAGAATTAAGAAAGAAATACAAGAAGGCGTTATAGGAGACCAAGCAAGACCACATGGACCAGGAGTGGATCAGAACTGTGAAGGCTTGTTAGGGAAAGAACAGCAAGCCGCTTTGATCCATTATTTTTCAACTCAAGCGAGGAATCACTGGACTCTAGGCAACACTATGTCAGAGAAAGCTGATGAATTACCCTCAAATACATGCTTCAAGGTACCCCTTTTACACTTTGGGGAACAAAAGATAGAAGGAAGACTACGGCTCTGTAGAAGCAGCAGCACCCCTGGCACAAATGGCCTTCCTGCAGCAGTATTCAAAGATGACCAAGCTTTCTGACCCAGCCAACTATGCAAACTGTACAAGGAAAATAAAGTACAAGACTCATGGAAAGTGGCAATTATACAACCCACCTATAAGGGCCCCTGCAGGAACCCAGACAGTCACCATATGATATTACCACAAAAAATGTGTGGGCTTACTGCTAAAGAACATGGAAGCCTGGGCCACAAATTCAAACTTAATCCTGCTAAATCAAACTGGCTTCCGCCTATCATCGAACATCTCTGACAACCTCACGACCTTGGCAATTGTAGCAGAGAAATACACTAGGAAGAAAGTAGTTCTGTATACCTGTTTTGTTGACCTATCCAAAGCATTTGACTCGGTTGACAGGCACCGGCTGTGACGAAAGTAGAAGACTGGACTATTCCGCCAAATTTGCTAAAAGGAAAATAGCTCTTAAAGTCTGAAAACTGGGCCAGGGTTATGATCAGCGGTAACAGGAGAGTAACTTCCAAAATTCAAACAGAAAGAGAGGTATCAATCAAGGCTGTCTGTTGGCCCGACTTTATTCAATCTATACCTGGCAGACCTGTATGTGCAACTGGACTCCACAAGCTCCCATCCTCCTAAGATGGGCCAACTGCTAATCACCTCATTGCTACATGTAGACAACATCGTCTTATTGAATCTTTCAGGCACTGGCTTGCAAAACATGTTCAACTCCTTCCATCAGTATTGCAAGGCAAATGAACTACTAGTGAATGTGGAGAAAACCAAGGTAGTCATCTTTGGAAAGCAAGTAGTTAAGAAAAAGCAATGGCCTTGCACGGACTGTCTAGCAGCCAGAAGAGGCAGCTATAAATATCTAGGCGTTAGCTGCAGTGTCGCTGGTCTCACTGTCTGCACTTAAGCACCGTGGAACCAAGAATGGCATCTCAAATTGTACTCTTACAAGTCTTGTCAACCAAACTGCAAAGTCCAACCTGGGGTCCACTGCTTACCATATCAAGGCAAAGTTCTTACCAACGCGGTCATATGGCTTGGAAATCTTTCCTGGCAAGTTTGCTAACTTCTTGAATGCCGCACAGAGCAAAGCCTTTCGCCTCATTTTTCTACTACCCCACAGTACTTCGCCTGCTCAAATCAGGATGGAATTTGGAGTCTTGGACTAAGAGCTGGCTCTAGAGGGAGCCTTTCTCAAATAAACCACACTGTTGAGGCATGCAAAGCCAAATTCACTCAAAGCCCTGATATGGCAAGAAATTGGTTTTAACACACACCCAAATTCAAACATGTGGTCGGAGAGACTTGAGGCAACAGTTAAACATCTGCATGTTGGGAATCCCTGGCAAGCCTACCACAAAGTTTTCAAGCAAGCATTGAACGAACAATATAAGCAGCTCTCCTGGCTTAACAATAAAGTTAAATTCAGACAATGCTCTCACGCATGGATGACCATCAACACCTACCAGGATCCAGCTGTCCAGCCGTACATGGTCGCCTTATTTAAAAAAAGCACCTAAAAATAAAAGTGTTCCACAACAGGCTTGGTCTGCTTCCTTCTCTCGATGCAGCCGCAAAATGGGTTCAACCCTTAAGCTTCAATGGATGCAGGCTTTGTTCATAACCTGGGGAGGACTTCCTGCACGTACTTTGCATATGTCCAGTTCTACTTCCTTGGCATAAAATTTACCTTTGAAACATCTTAAACGCCAATGGTATCAGGACCTGCTGCCATGCAATCCTGTTCTGTCTAAATGGGCTGACATCTCAATACATGGCATGTTTCGCTAAATACATTTTACAAGTGGACCGCCTGATTAAGCAGGCCTTAAACAATGAGGATGGAAGTATGAACCAGGCAGATAAACAAAACTGCTGCTATATGTCTGACCTTTTCTGTCTGATTGACAATCTGCCCTGCACTTTAACTTCCCATTGATTCCCTATCCTCTCGGACTCCAGGCTTCTGAGCTAACATGATAAAACAGTGGGCTACCCTTACAATGCAGAACTCTTAGATCTGGTGGGGTTTTGCGGTTGTCTAAACCCCCCTCCCTTCCTTATCCCTCACAATAGCAAGTTCTGTAAAATGTACATGTAAATGGTTTGGACAGTTCTCTTGCCTCTTAGTCTATTTTTAATCTTGCATTTTTCTATTTAATGAACTGTCTGTGTACTTTTTCTTTTAACTCTTTGTTTTGTATATGATTGCAATGGTTTTTAGTAATCATACAAATAAAATAATCACTTCAAAAAATAACACGGCGTCCAGTTGGCAGAGTTTTTGTGTACTGGTCATCATGCTGGAGGTTGGGAAGCCAGGTAGCACCCAGAGTGGAGTGAGCGCAGAGCACCCTACATGAGACAGTGAACCATGTGCAGCCCTTCAGATATAGTCAGCCCTCTCCAACCACTGTACAGGAAGTGAAAGATCCTGGCTACAAAACGGCATTGTGAACTGGAGTAATGGAAACAGGCCATTAACCATGTAGCAAGGGGACTTAGGGGACCCAGCAGCATTCCCTATGTGCACAGGTGCACAAACAGAGTAGGTACTCTACGACTCCATCGCAGTGACTGTAGGGAAACCAGCAGAATCCCCTATGTGCACAGCTGCACTAACAGGGCAGGTTCACTCAAGGGTTCCAGTGCAAGGATTGCAGGGGAAAACAGCAACATCCTCATCTTGCCAGGACTGAAATTAGAACCGTCCAGCAGAGGCAACGCAAATCGCAAATCTCGACAGGAGGGACAGGCTGGGGAGAGAGGGGAAGGGGTTCGGGGGAAGGGGGGAATAAAAACCTAACTGTTTCTGCTGCCACCGCCGGCTGCCTTGATTCTATTCCATCAATGGTGTTGCTGTCCCAGCAGTCCCTGGGACACCAGCGCAGGTTCCCAATGCAATCCTGGCACTAGCCTCATTCTATAGCTAGCATGAGAGCAGCATCAGGATTGGTCTGCCACTCGGGCAATGCACTGGGGTCTATGCAGTTTCTCCAACCAGGCTGTGTTAGAGGAACCTAAGTGCGCATGTCAGTTTGGCTGGCCTACTTTGTGCACTGACTCCACTCTTTCTCCTCCCCCTCCCATGGACCAGCCCCACCCCCTCCCTGCAAATGATGGCTGAGCCAGCAACTGGAAAATAAAACAATACTGAAATATTGTTTTATTTTTTCAGACCCTGGCTCAGCCAGTGGGGCGACACTCCCTTGCCATTGCGAAGGAGCCACCCCGGAACCGTCTCTTGCATATGCAGCTCTCAGAGATCACTTCCGAATAAGTTTGAAAATTCAAACCAACAGTGCTTGGTATTTGCCTGTGTTTGCAGATGGTGGGCATTGGCACTCATTTTTGGAGGTTGGGACTTATTTTTCATCTTCAGACTTTGACTCAAAGTAAAAGAAAGGGAGAAAAGGAGAAAAAAAGGAGGACGAGAACGATAGGGAAAGATTGACCAAAGGAGAAAACCGAGATGAGAGTGAACCTACAAGATTTAAACAGACATTAAGAGGCATGAGTGGAATCCAGACTGGGCAGACTTGGTATTAGGCATTCCAGCTTGTGACAGCGCAAGATACGGGTACTTAAGAAACATCTGGGCCGCTGCACATACGTTTTTACCAAGTAACCACTGCGCCAATCGCAGGACGTTCCCTTAAACTTTCTTTTGAAAATCTATCTTTTCGAAGCCAATGTACAATCCACCCCAACGGCTGGAATGCCCTGGGCTGCTGCTGTGCTTTACAAATTCTCGCTCGATTCATTCACTCATTTCATCCTCGCTCCGCGATGCCTCAATTCAAACATCTGTTATTTCAATGTTTGCGAAGGAAACGGAAATATCCAGTTCAAATTTTGGGAAATGCATTCGACAGAACATCTACCTACCAGTTGATCCTGGGTTGGACAAGGCCTGCATTCACTTAGAATGAATGATATCCAGACTGCAGCTCCGATCCGTTGTATGGAATAAGTGAGCTGATAGAGGGGGCAGAGGACCCTACCGCTGGAGCAGAAAGGGCCAGGACAGGGATGAGCAGTTCCGCAACGGAAGAGCTGTGTGTGGGTGCCAGTACTTCAGTATTATCAGGGACTACGTTAGTAGGTGAGGAAATAAGTGCAATGAAGCTGGTGAAGACCGAGAATACATGGGGATCCTGCAGTTCAGAACTGAGGGTCACTGAGAAGAGCTGTGTGTGTATGAGGGGGTCAAAGGCTGCAGCAACTCAGGCCCGATGTGCTTTGGCAGAGACCGGCAGGCAGAGTACCTACACTGGGAAGAGGTGGCTAACGGTCCTCACACAGCTTACCCGCAGTGTGTGCTACTCTTCCACTAGGGCCCGCATACAGCGCCAGCAACGCACCGCAGTTTTACCAGCAGCACCGCAGCTACTCTTCCACTAAGGCCCGCGTGCAGCTCCGCCAGTGCACGGCCTGCCATTGTTATGCGGACGCACGTGCGCCCCTCTCTCTTCCAGAGCACCTCGGGGCTGCAGGCTGCCCGCTGCCCCAGTCCGTGCCACTGCAGGTCGGGCCGTCCAGGGAACGCCTAACGTCTCGCTCCGACACCCGCGCCCGCGCTGGCAGTTCACCTCACGTTACCCGGCAGCAGATAGGCAGGTCAGGTCTGAAGTTCTCTGGGAATGCTGGTTTGGGGCTCGGAAGTGAACCTTGGGGCAGGGGTGCCGCAGTACACGCCCAGCGGGCCCCACTCCTGGCCTCTTGTGCTACTTCAGCAGTTAGCTCCTTTGGGGTTCGTGTTGTTCTGTCAGTCTGGTTGTAAGCGAATCTTTGTTGGACTGAAGGTTTATTAGGTCACATCTCACTGTATTTGTGTTTTCATCTGCTGTTTTCTGTCTAAGGATACACTTGGGTGTTTTTTTTTTTTTTTTTTAAATATTCGCCGGACCCACGCCTTTGGTATTACAAAGTGAAAGGAATTTTTAAGTTTGTAATCTGTGTGCATATGATTATTTGCTTCAACTAACTAAAAACAAACAATGCATGGGTGATGGATTAAAAAGATTCGGCCGCTTTACACGGTGTAGTTTAACTTCAACAATTCCGACCTGTAACAATACTGAGTCTATAATTGCAACTACCTGTATATCATTAAAGTACACCCACACATAGAACTACAGGTTCTTAACTTCACATCTTCTTACCTTGACCATGCAGTGGTAGTCTGTAATGTGACCACAATAATGTTGCAGGTTGATAGTTCTGTAACCTCTCCCACCCACCCTGCATGCTGTTTAAAGTTCAAGCTATTGGGCAAACAGATCTACCAGAATGGGCTTAGTTATTTTAATATGCAGTAAATGATGATTCAAATGGATTTAGAAATTAAATTATGGTTCGATGACACTTGCATAATAGTCGTCCACAGACTTCATAGTCGCACAAATACAATTACTCCAGTGACTAAGACTAAATGTATCAGGACATAAGCATACACAACATAAAATATATGGTAATCAGTACGCACTTTGATTCAAATGAGCAGACAATAAAGACTTGTGGCAGATTTAATTTTCATGATTATACAAATAGAATTTATAGCTTGAGTGCTCTGTGCCCTAGTAAGCCCACACATTGTGCAAATAAAGTGAAATATTTAAAACAAGAGATTAGTCGCCAGAAATATGTAATCCTGTCATTGGCCTAACAAAATAACTTTTAAATATGAGTTAAGCCCACTGTCTAGTTGGTTGTGTCAATGTTTCAATCAATGAACAGTCTCAAGCTCTTCATCAGGACCAAAGGCTGAGTGAGAGTAACTGCCCTTGGTATTTAAAGAATAAAATTAAATTGTAACGAGGTCTTTAAAATACAAGACGAGTATGATCTGGACACACAGTGGCTGTAACTATGATGGTGTCCAAAACAAAGGCTTGAAAAATCCTGGCGAAGTACAACAATAGGTACTGGTGGAAGTGTTGTGGATAACACAATGAATGACAAAGTGGGGTTGTCTGTGAATGAAGAAGGTGCTACTTGAGGCACATGACTGATGGTCAAATATATTCTGTATTCACGTGTCAGGGCAGTGAAACGTGCTGAAAAATGTGACGTGAGTTATCAGTAAAGATGTAAAGTTGGAGATAAACCAAACTTATAAAAGCATTCGGTAATACAAAATGCTAACCGAATTGCAGAATAGAGGACAGCACTGTAGGCGAATCGAGGCAGGAACGTTATGGTAGCTTCACAACATAGCATAAAGTACTAAATTCGAATTCGGTTCACTGGGTTAATGAATTCCCAAAAATGTACTCCCTTGATGGTTGACTACCTGTAGCTGCAAAGCCTACCACCTGACAAAATCACAAAGACCTGTCCGTGTTACTATGCTAGAACAGGTTATCCGGCACATGGGTAGGGTACGAGTGGGACACTCATGTAAACAAATGACTGTTTCCAGAGGGTTAGCACACAAACTGTACTTGTCCTCCATCAAGCGTGAGTGAGTCTACAGCGTGCAGAGGGGTGCCACAAAGATAGCGGCATCAAACTCTGTGCGAAGAAACTTTACAAAAGCAGGTAGCTCACTCGGCCCAAGACCTACCACAGAGGAGTCAAAATGTATAGCAACGAATACCCCCTACCCTCCTGCACTGCATTTCCTTACATGCTCTAGTGTCCTATGAGTAGCTGTGCTAACGGGGACCTGCACAACGGGATGCTTGTACATTTCACATGAAACCAAAATAAAGAAGTATACACTAATAATGTATTTTTTAAAAGATCCAGCATATATGACATTAACTATGCATTCCTTTTGACTGTGCCCCTGTGTTTGGATGGGAAATGTAAGTCAAACTCCTGACTCCAGAGCGGAATATTAAAAAGGCCTGGCTGGCTGGAATGTCTCACTATAAATTACAAGGGCTGGGAGAAGCAGTGATACGACTAGTTGCTATGTAAGTTGTGCATGGTTATTTAAAAAAAATTAAAACCTCATTCACACACAGCCTGATGAAGTGATCTTTAATAAGAATAGCTGGGTCAGCAAAATATCGTATTTGCTAACATAAAAGTACTGATATCCTGCTTTCTTTCAGTAACTGGCATGCATGCTGATCTTGACTAACACGATAAACACCTCTGAACTATGCATAAAGATATATATATATATTTAGAGCAATCCATTAAACCACATGCCTCTAACACTACCAAAATGAGGCACGCAAAATAAACTGCCTGCTGCATAATTGGAAGATTTCAATAAAAAGTGTCTTTCTATCGCAAAGGGTTCTTAGGAAAGTGCCCAACACTCGATGCCTCGCAGTGATAGATCATTAGTAAAGGTTACAGACAGAAGTCAAAGTGGGCGGGTTCGGAGGGGCATGGCGTTTGATTTATGATAAATTGTTCTCCTACTTTTTGTAAAAAGACAACCCGTCCTGGGCAGTTAATTCCCATAGTTTAAATGCTTCAGCTGAAGTGTCATTCAGTGAGTCTCCTGTGCTGTGAAACCAAAGCCGAACAGACAGCTAAACAAGCCTTCCTGACAGGGTGTCTGCTTGTCTGAAAGAAATGCAAATGTGCAAGTTAATCTGCAAGTGTAAAGGATGCTAGGGAGCAGGTACTGGCTTTAATGGATTGAAACACTCAAAGCTTTGTGATGACAAAGGTTTAGTCTTTTTGAGTCATAGTACAAAGAGTTAACAACTGAGCTGTGAAGTGTGTGCTTTTGATTGTATTTATACAGTGCTTACTACCCCTGAGATGCTGAAGGGACAGTTATGTAAAAGAAATTCCATTACATACAGTCTGGGTATTGCTAAAATCTATATTCTAGGAGCTCCCTTGTATCTTAAACTATTTTTGTGCATTTTGTAGCAGTCTATCTTACTGTGTGTGCTGCAAGTTTAAAATAATGACTTACATATTCACATTGCTTTCTGACACAGCCTCTGACCTCGTAGCGATAAAAATACACAAGTCACTATTCTCCACTGCACTAAGATTTCATTCTAAGTCTCTCTGGTTGCACGCAGATCTCTGCAGTGCATTAACGGATAGATGTTTCTTAATGTACTGTAGTGCATTTCCAGCTAATGTTTTTTTTATTTTTCATTTAAGCTGTGTATTATTTTATATGTAGCTACCAAGCACTGAAAGACCAAAAAAAAAAAAACTGTAAAGAATATTTTTCCGTTTTAGCCACACCTTTCACCATGTCCCTTTGCTCACTGACCGGGCTCCCTTGCATGCAGCATCTAATTCCCATACTTTTTTAATGCACTTCGACTGTTGATAACAGAGTCACCTTTCTGTGATGACTGCTGTATATAGTTGGTAAACTGATACTCATAAGTTGAAACTCTCGCTAAGACAGTGTTAATTTATGTTACTGTGACTTAATAGTTAAGTAATTCATCCACGGAATTCGCCTCGTAACACTGCACAATTGGCCATCTCAACGCATAATTTAGTCAATCCTGCTGCATACACTTGTCTCCTATTACCACATTATTCGAGTGGCCCTAGTTAAAAGTTTATCCATTTAATCCATAATTACATTTGGCACCTGCTTTATTTAAAAAACGCAGGGTAACCTACATGCTTTTGCCTTCAAATTGAACCAACATTTGCCTCAGGGCCACTGCAAGAATGAGACGGTTCCGCCCGTTCCCAGTTTGGCAGCTGTTTCTGAGTCGGATGTGGGATCCGGACGACCCAGCAAAAGACGCTGAATATGTCCTGGTGTAATTTTCCTGCACCAGGACACATGTCAGCAATACCTGCATGTAGTTTGCTTTCTGCTCAGAGCAACAACCTCCAGATGGCTAGGGGGGTTTTGTACTTTCATTTCCAGCTGGGCACACATAAAGGCTTCACTTAAAAGGTCATCAGCCCTTCTTTTGTTCAAGTATCATTCTGACTGCGAGCCATCTGCAGCCTAACACCTGGATGTTAATGTAATGGAAGGAAACAAAGCACTCAGCTTATCACTTCCCAAGTTCTGTAGAGAAACTCTGGTTTGGAGTCAGGTGTTCAACCTTGTTCAACCACCCTATGTAAGAGATTTGCTTGCACTGTAAGAATGCCAGACATATCTACGTGTATGAGTTATTACACAAATAATGAAATGGCACTTATACTAATTTATTTTTTATTTAATTCTATAATTACAGTGCTACTCATCCCAATATAGGCTGTCAGAGCGCTTTACATCACACACACACAGACAATTAATCATGCAAGTGTGTATATCAATGTCAAAGAAATGGTACATGAGACTAAGAGGGTTATCAAGTATAGGAGTTACGTACTGTTCATAGTTGTAGACTTTATATGTAAAGAATGCATTGTCCGCAGAAACACAAAGTTAGGATTAAATAGGCAACACAGTGATTGCAGTTGTCTGTATGAAGAAGACTGTACCACTAACCAAAGGGCCTATGCTATGCAAACTTAGAATAACAACAGATTGAGAAAAAAAAACAATACGGGTCTAAACCCATGACTTGGATTTTTCATGCAGCTGCTTGACGCAGGTTCATAGCTCACTGTGCTATATTAGAAGGACTGCAATGTATGAATTGGAAATAACAAAAGGATCAGGACGTCAAAACCAGTAGCCCCCTTACCCACCTACATAAGATACAAATATGTGATATGCATGTTGCACGATATGCTTTGCAGCAGGCACATTGACTGTCTATGCTACATTATAAGTCAAAACTATGACTGTGCCTGGCACAGAACGCTCACGAAGCTACATTAATCACCAGAGTAATGTTACTGTGATTATAATCTCCTGAAATCTGCTGAGCTTACAAAGGCCTCTGCAGCAGTTGTCTTAACTTTGCAAGATATTTTAAAATGCATCTTCGTTGTAACCAATTAGGTACGCTAGAGCAGATTTGCTGTAACATTTGTCAGCGGTGCCACTTTCTTTTGGCAGATTTTGAAAAAATAAATGTACACCTTGGCTGACAGGCTGCTGCTCTATGGAAGTCCAGCTCTTCTGTATTTTGCGACGCCTCTTGCCATAACATCAGTTGCTTGTTGCACTGCCGCTGTCCCTGGTGCTGAAGCGCTGAGGTCGAGCCTACACCGCAGGTATAAAGCCCTGCAAGGCAGCGTGTCGCCCGACACCGGCAGCCAGCTTGAAGCCCCCGAGGCCTCGGCCGTCTCCCTAATACCCCCCGGCGCGCTGGCCAAATCTGCCTGGAACCGACACCCTTACTACATTTGACCACTAACGGGCCGAAACTTCAATTTATAGGGAGCAAAGTCACGAAAGGGAACTGCCCTGGGGGCCGGATACATAGCGTACAAGAAAAGAAAAACATGCCTTCCCTGATGTCTCTGACCTCAAGTTCCACCAAACGTGGGCTGTTGTTCGGTTAAGTGCTGAGCGCGTAATGCTGCGGGAAATGTTGCCTCTCTGCCTGGAAACTGCTATTATCACCTACAAGGTAACATGTTACGGATCCTTGTAGAGTGTTTCAAACACTTTTTACGCGGCCCATAAGCGCTGTTGCCTGTGATTGGGTCGTGGCGGGTTGTCTCACTTTAGGGGGCTCTTCTGGGGTTAATCGTGCATGCATAGGAGGTGTTATTAGTACACAGCACGGTGATCCTAATTTGTAGAGTTCCGTGGAATGGAAGGCTGAGTCAGGCTGGAAGGAATTCAGACTCGCAACAGGGCCCCAGGTATTGTTTTGAATAAAGAATATTTTACATGTTACCTTTTGAAGCTGAAAGTGAAACAAATTTTTAGGTTGCAAGAAAGCAAGTCCCATTCCTCTTGAACGTGTTTTTTAAGAGGGTAAAATGGAAAATATTTGTAATGTTTTCAGTTGGTGTTCTTATGCAAGGCCTGCATTACAAAACACGTAACGATACATCTTTTTTCGCCTTAACAACCATCTTCAGATTAGACAGCAAGAGGTCACTGTTTTGTTCACAGTGGCGCAGACCGAAGAAGTGTTAAATTCTCCACTTGGTTAACTCCCTACCGCATGCATTAAACCAACTAAGCTATTTTATCGCTTGGCCCATCTAACGGCTACATTCTGGATTCCACTGAGTTTAATTTGCTTATCTCTCTACTGGGTGCAATGCATGTAAGCATTAGGCACGACGGAAGCTTCCAAACTTTGCACATGCGTTTCAAAATGGAAGCTATCTCTTCTTCCAGCCTATTGCTTGCGAAGCCATCACATGTCAGGATAATGGATTAAATGGAACGGTATACCTAAAGCCACATTCAACGTATCAATGCATTATTTCACTTTTTGCATTTAGGGAAAACCTCCTTTTGGGAAGAACCAGTCTAAACTGTTAGCATTTCTTGTCTCCAAAGTAACCTATTTCTGATCCCTCAAAATGGGTGAAGTCGAGATTTCCTCAGTCCTTGGCAGTGTTTTCCTAGTACCGTCTCAGTACATATATTATGCACGCACAGATTGCCCCTTTTAGGTTAGATCACTTGCTGCAGGTTCACAGCGAATACCACCTTCAGTGAAAACGTTAGAGGTCCAGACCTTCTCTACTTTGGAAGAATGAATGCCTGGGGCCAAGGAGGCGGCTGCACTGGCTAGCAGTGGCCACGGTACGTATTCATTGCAATAGCAGCTCACATGGTGGGCCAAGTGGGGGCACCAGCACGGTGAGCCTTTATCCAGCCAGCCGTACATCTGGAATACCACCCTGTGCCGATGAATTACTCCTGCCAGCATCCTTAGGTACACATACCCTGCTGAGCCCCCTAAGGGCCAGGGATTCGACAGGCACCAACATGTATGTGTTCATGAAACCTGGGCCCAAGCAATAACTCGGGGGAGGTCCATTGACAGTGTGGATCGTGGTCTGGCCTGCACCCTGGCGATGTCCCCCACCCCGTACTATCAGTGAAGGGTAGGAGGGGAGAATGCAGAAGACACCAGGAGACTCTTCCCTCTGCTGTGAGGTGCACTGTCTGGTGCCTTTTAAAGGGTGAGTACCATAGCTATCGGCTGCTGGGGGACTCACAGACAGATGTATGACTGCAATTGTCAGCCATTTTCACGCTAATCATAGCATTTGCACCAAACACTATCATTTTAAACTCAAAACATGTGTTTCACGCATTGAAGAATGCCCCTTTTCAAGGTACCAAGCTTACAAGCTCTTTGTTTTTGAATAGTACTTAGAAACAATTAGTCGTTTGTGTGTGAGGAAAAAAGCATGCGCCAAACGAGAAATATAGAATTTTCAAATGTTCGTTTCACGTCCTTCACAAAAAAAATCAGTGCTTAACTTCTGCTGGTGTTTTTCGGTGCGGGGTACTAGTACTTATTTTGGAGGGCCGGTACTTATTTCTCTGCTTCAATCATTTATGTGAGCAAAAGACACATATGGAAAAGACGGAGGAAGAAAAAAACAAAAAAGTGCCATAAACAGAGAAAACAGAAAGATGCTAGAAGGAGCTGACGTGGCAGGAAGAGGCTTCAAATGGATTGAAGAGGCAGTAGATCCCTTCCGAATTTCACTGCTTTACAGTTTTGTGCACCTAAATTTCATTGCAACAGATGTGAGTTTTAGAGGAGCGCTTTGGGAACCAGCACATTTTATTTACACATTAAGCACTGCAAAAATGCAAGCCTAATATTGTCCCTGCTGAAAGTGAAATGTAAATACAAAACAAAAATAAACCTTCTTGTTACTACTAGGAGCTGATGTGGCAGGGAGAGGCTGCAAATGGATTTAAGAGGCCCTAGATTGCTTCAAATTTCACTTCTTTAGTATTTTGTGCACCTATTTTTCACTGCAGCAGACACGAGTTTCAGAGTAGAGCTTTGGGTACCGGTACATTTATTTACAAATTAAGACCTGCAAAAAATGCAACCCTAATCTTGTCCCTGCTGAAAGTGAAATTTAGATAGAAAAAAATTTAGTTTCTTGTTACTGCTGCGCACCTGGCAGGGAGAGGCTAAAATGGACTGATGAGGCACCTATATTTCATTGCAGCAGATGCAAGTTTCAGCGGAGAGCTTTGGGCACCAGCACGTTTAATTTAGAAATTAAGCACTGCAAAAAAAGCAATCCTACTGTTGTCCCTGCTGAAAGTGAAATTTAGATAGAAAAAAAATAAACCTTATTGTTACTGTTGGAACCCGAAGTGGCAGGGAGAGGCTGCAAATGGATTAAAGAGTCCCTAAATCGCTTAAGAATTTCACTGCTTTAATATTTTGTGCACCTACATTTCATTGCAGTAGACGCAAGTTTCAGCGGAGAGCTTTGGCACCAGCACAATTTATTTACAATTTAAGCACTGCAAAAATGCAAGCGTATTATTGTCCCTGCACTAAATGAAACTTAACTAGAAAATAAGGTTTTTCAGCAGTACGGAAACAGAAATAGGAGTGACTGTAGTTCCTACTGCTTTGGGTATACTAAAGATAAACTATCCATCAAGTTTTAAGTGTGCGTTCCTTTCACACAGCAAAATGGAGATGAAACTGCAATTTTGGTCACTTTTCCGAACATTTCCATGATGCTTTAAACAACTTTATATACTCAACTATATACATTTCAAGCAGTTAAAGCCTATACCTGTGGAAATAAACTTTCTCGTTGACACCTAAAAACATGTCAAAAGAAATAAAACAATGCCCAATGTACAAAAAAACCAGTCCTTAATTTTTGCTGGTGGGTTCTGTTGTGGGGGTACTTTTACTTATTTTTGAGGGCCAGTACTTATTTTTCTGCCTCAATTATTTATTGTGAAGCAAAGACATATATGGGAAAGGGGGAGGAAGAGAAAAAAGAAAAAGCTTCACAAAGGGAGAAAGCAGAAAGCTGCTATAGTGAGCTGAAGTGTCAAGGAGTAGCTGTAAATGGATTAAAGAGGCCCTGGATCGGTTCAGGCAAAAAAAAGTCCAGTTATGCATTTACAATGTCAATAGCTCCAACTCAATTAAATGCGAGACATTGCAAATGCTTGTTTTATTTGCCTCTACTTATTGACAAATGTTTTTAAAAGGTAATTATACCTTTTTGGTTTCAGACTTTTTGTATAGCCTGGGGCTCTGTGCTCATTTTGCTTCTCCGATCCAGCCCTCCAGGGATGCCTGATTGGAAGCAGTGTATGTGCCAGGTGATGAAGTGTGTGTGTTTGTTTTTGTATCTGAGAAGCATCAACCTTGGCATACAGCAGAATCTAGTCAAAACAGTATTCTGAAACATAAATGGTCAGCAATTACAGCATCCTACCACATGAATGTTTAGCCTCCACAATATCCAGCCACATGAATACTCGGCCATTATAGTACCCTGCCACATGACAAATTAGCCATCACGGTATCCTATCAAATGTCTGTCAATAAATTACAGTATCCTAACAAATGAATATTAAACCTCCACATTATCATTCCACATGAATACCCAGCTATTACAGTATGCTGCCAATATCCAGCTTTTAGAGTATACTACCATTTGAATATCCAGAATGGACAGTATTCTACCACATGAATATGCAGTCACTAGAGAATCTAACATCATGAACATTCATCTCCACCACATGACTATCCTTCCTTGAAAGTACTGCCACATGTATAGCCGGCCATTACATATCATAGCACTGTTATCCAGCCTCTCTTGTATCCTGACACACAAATATCCAAACTCTATGGTACCCTCCGATTTGAATATCCATCCACTTCAGTGTCTTACCCTACCAATATACAATCTCTACAGTATACCACATTAATACCCAGTGACTACATTATTCCACCACATGAATATCCAACGTTACAGTATCCTATTAAATGAGTACCCAGCCCTTTACATTAACCTGCCTCTGCAGTATATCACTACATTCATATACAGCCTCTACAGTATCTCAGCCGATTAATGTCCATCCATTTAATTATCCCACCACCTAAATATAAAGCCTAGGCAGTATCCCACCTAATAAATATCCAGCAATTACAGTGTCCCAGCATATAACTAAACTGTCCCTACATTATACAGCCAAACAACTATTTAGCTTCTATAGTATCCTGCCACAAGAATATTCAATCTCTGCAGTATCATGCCACACGGATAACCACTGACTACAATAGTCTGCCACATAGTCAGCCAATACAGTACCTTACTACATGAATATTCAACATGTATAGTGTCCTGCCACATGACTTTCCAGTCTCAACAATATCCATCTACCAAAATATCAAATCAATACAGTATTGTACCACATAACGTTCAGCGTCTAAGTAGCCTGTCACATGAACTGCCAGTAACCCTCCACATAACATCCAACCACAATATCCTGACATAAATAAAAGGCTGCAACAGTATATCGCCATATGAATACACAGTCACAACATTAGCCGACCACAGTACTGTGCCACTGTTTCGGAGGAAAAGTCTTCTTCATGGTAACAGATAATTTTTCCTACCCTGAGTGTCCAACTTTACTTTTGCCTGGATCCCTTATGCTGATTTTTGTTGTCATAGGCAAACACAGATCGCGTGCTTGTGCCAGGACATGGGCGTGTCTCACGGCTTGCAGTCTTGTTGGACCCGGAGGGGTCCAATGCTCTACTTTCATAAGTGGTGGAAGACTGCACCCTTCACCAGGAGCTAAAGCAGCACATGTGCAGTGGTGGCAGCGTAATGTGTAGTGATCAGCAGGAGTGAACAGGTCCTTTTTAACCTGTATCACGGGAGTGAGGCCTAAGGCTCATTCGATTTTTAAAGTTCTGCTGCTATGTGCATAACTTGCCCTCTGGCCTACTACAGTTGGATGTGAAGTGTTACAAGGTACAGAAATGGCGAATCTGCACTAGATACATGAGTGCCTTGGAAGTGTACAATAAAGGCTTAGGGCAGTGCTGTGCTTTCATGATGTGTGCGTGTACTGGATGTACGTGTCCCTTCAAGGAGTACAGTGAATGAAGGAAACAGTGCTGAGCATGCATGGTGAGTGCATGTATTGGGTGTATGTGTACCTGCAAGGAGTATAGTCCATGAATGATGCACATGGTGAATGTGTGTGCTAGGTTTATGAGTGCCTGTAAGTGGCACAATGCAGAAAGGCTAAAGTGCTGTCCAGCACACACAAAGGGTATGTGTGTGCTGATTTTATGTGAGCCTGTGGTGGCACAATACAAGGAGGTTATAGTGATGGACAGTGTGTGTGCTGTGTGCATTCACTGAATGCAAGTGTGCTTGTATTGGTACATTGCCTGGAGGATCCTGGGCTCCATTTTGGGGACTCAGTCCTGCAGGGGTGAAGACATGAGGAGGTAGAGGAACCCCTTTAGACAGGTTTTTGTATTGCTGCATTCCAGTGAAATAGGTGGGACAGGCTAGGCGGTCGAGGGGGGGGAGGTGAAGCTCCCCCTGTATACATCAAAGATTGCATTTTGATTCAGTGATAGATCACAATGAAGGGACCTGGACATATCGAAGGAATGAGATGGGGCTGATAAGAGAATGATCAAGAGTAGGGCTGGGAGCCCAGGATTAACCTTTTGCACACCTGCCTTTTGCCAGGACTGGGGGCCAAGGCCTGCTAGTCACACTACTGGGTGAAGGACATCGTCCAGGGAAACCAAGACCATATGCACAGGAGTCAGGCACACTAGTGCCCGCCTGCTTATTAAAACCAATGTGCCATGTGAGGAAGAGGACAGCGCTGCAGGGAACAAGGTCCAGTAGGGAGCCCGTTTGAGTGGACTCCCAGTGAGAGTTGTAAAAAATGATTGCTGCGCTAATCTAGTCTTTGCCCTGTGCAGAGCTGAGTCGGTGACCCATGTATGCCAGGAGAGGGCAGCAATGAAGATAGCTGTGGAAAAGATTGCTGTCCAGTAAATGTGGAAGCCTGAGCAGTACCACTGTAGTGACGCTGTGTGCAAGGAAGAGCAGATGTGGAAAAGACTGCCTTGCAGAAAAGGGCCGAAGATTGCGTAACTCCATGGCGGCAATGTCGTGTGCCAAAATGGGTTGTCATGGTAAAGACTGCTGTGTGGTAAGGGCCGAAGCCTTGTGTAGCAGCTGTGCAGCAACCCCATATGCCAGGAGGGGCTGCCGGGAGTACCTGTCTTGTGTTGACTGGGCAGGAGCCCATAAACTGTGAGAAGTGGTAATCTGTAGGTCAATGGGAGCAACAAGGATTGTGTCTGAACCCACCTCGTAGACAGAGTAAGGATGCCATGTGATCAGTATAGGGAAAGGTGCGGAAGACATTGTGACGCGAAGGGTTAATTAGCTTGAGCAGTGTAGATGAGCGTGATGCCTGCTGAAACCCCCGAACAACGTGGAAAAGTTAATGATATTATTTTCAAGCTTGTTTGTGTAGGTGACTCCGTCTCAACCTTGAGAACGAGAGCACAGGGAGAAGATGGAATGAAAACAAAGGTTGGCGAAGGGCAGAGCAGCCAAGAGACAAGTGCTGATAACATAGCTAGAAAATGCCAGAAAGAGATAGAATTCAAGCTTCAAGTTATTTAAGCACTGAAGTGCAGGTGAGGGATTTGAAGCTCGCAGATGGAGTTGTGAAAACCCATCTTCAGACCCAGTGCTGCCTCCCTGTTGTGCTGTTCAGAGACTGTGACGCTCGAGGTGGAGAGAGGTCCAAGCGGGCGGTAGAGGGCTTCCCAGCATTTTGTGAACTAAGTTAAGTTCCACATAGGATTGAAAGGCCTTTGTTTCTCTGCTCTATTATTATGATTGATTATTATGCTTGCAAAGCGTTTATAATCTGAAGTATTCAGCTCGTTTATATTTTGCTTTCTGTATATCGTAGTGTGAGCTTGCTGCAGTAATTGAAACATGCATTTTGGTATGCAGTTAATCAAAGCTAATCTGAAGTATTCAGCTCGTTTATATTTTGCTTTCTGAACATCGTAGTGTGAGCCTGCTGCAGTAATTGAAACATGCATTTTGGTGTGCATTAAAACAAAGCATATCTGAAGTATTCAACTCATTTATATTTTGCTTCCTGAACATTGTAGTGTGATGCATTTTGGTATACAGTTAATCAAAGCTTATATCTGTCAATGAACTCTTTGCTTATATATCTATATGCATAGATGCTCTTTGTAGTGTACTCATATATAAATAGATGCTTTTCATTGCTATTCTTATTCTACTATTGTTGACGTGCTAGATACATACATTTACCTGAAATTCTAGTAAAGCTAAATTGTATTCATAATTGGCGTGTGGTCCTTCATTGAGCGTCCTTATTAACTTATACCAAACAGGTGTCAACCAGTCACCTGCATAAGACATTTTGGTACCAGGAGTGGGGTATAAGTCAATAATGCCTCTTTGGTGACGTAAGAAAAATGGGGCAGAAGCTAGATCCATTCCCGGGTGGTTAGCAACTGACCCGTTCTCTGGTGTGGATGGACTCCTGAACTGCTGGGCAGCACTGTTTTTTTGGGAAGCACTAGATGAGAAAGTGACTCCTCTCTTAGTGGAAGATGCGGTCGAGAGTGTGAAACTAAGAGGGGCGAAGCTGGAGCTGAAAGCGGCAGGGCAAGTGGGATGGCTTTTCCTGTCTGTGCTCCGTATGGTATACAGGAAGACAAAACTGCGGGATGAGGTTGCAGCCTTGCAGGAAAGGCAGTTACTTATGAAAGAGACCATAGAAAGTGCAGTGACTCAGGGTGATCAAATGGAGGCAAGGTGCACCGCATTAGCAGTACGAGTAGCAAAACAGAAGAGTATGCGGAAGCCTAAAATGCCCTCAACTGTACAAGTGAGGGCACTGGTACGCAAACAGAAGAGTAGGCAGAAGCCTAAAATGCCCTTAGCTGTGCAAGTGAGGGCACTGGTACGCAAACAGAAGAGTAGGCAGAAGCCTAAAATACTCTCAACTGTGCAAGTGAGGGCATTGGTACACAAAGAAAATCGGGATCCATATACTTGGGATGGAACAGTCTCAGATAATGGGAGGATGAGGTGGAAGTACGTGTAACAGAACTAGGTGGAGTTGAAAGTGGAGAAGGAAGTGTAGGTGAAGTTGAAGGTGGAAGAGGAAGTGTAGTGGAGGTTCGCCCACTCATGCAAAACAAATCAAAGGGAGTGAATAGTGGGCAAATACAGAATTCTCGTTTGGTGAGAGATTATACGCAGAGTGAGTTGTTGGAGATAACCCGTATGTTTAGGCAGATGCCTGCAGAGCCTTTGTTTAAATGGTTGGTGAGATTGTGGGACACTGGAGCAAAAGATGCATTACAGAATCCTTTTACGTTAGGTCCCATCACAGAAGGAGACCCATTTGAGCTGGAAATTATAGTACAGGATGATGTAGATGATGTAGTGATGTAGTGATGTGGAGCCTATGGCAGAGGCAGGAAAAAAAGAGGGTGCCACAAGGATTTTGGTCAAATAGAATAACACCATACTTGAGCAATTACACCTCGTTAGGAAAATAGCTAGCAGGGGCATTAGTGGAAACAGAACGCATAACTGATGATCGGCTGGTCACCTTAAGAACATGGGTCCCCTTACTAGGTTGGACAAGAGAAGGAGGGGTTGGCACTAAAGTAGGCAGGGCCCAGGAGTTTACCATCGCGAAGTGGAAATGGTACATGCAGCAGAGGGCAAAACCGGGACCAGCAGGAGTGTTGAAGTTACAAGAAAATACGCTAGGGGCAGTGGACTTGCAGGCAACAGCCCCTGCGCCAGAGCCCTCTGAAATGGAACCCTCACCATTTAAGACAGCCCCGCCTTTTGAGCAACTCACTGAAGAAGAACAGCAAAATGCATGGTTCACAGATAGTACCGCCCGGTACTATCAAGGAAAAAGACACTGGCAAACAGTCGTATTCCAGCTTGCCACAGAAACGATGTTGCTGCGAGGAGGGGATAATGGATCAAGCCAGCTTGCAGAACTGCAGGGGGTAGCAGCAGTGATCGAACAAGCCCCCATCGGAGAGAAAACATTTGTGTACACTGACAGTTGGGCCACTTACCAAGGACTAATAAGCAGGGCCCCGACATGGTGCAAGGATGGATGGAAAATCAAAGGCACCCCCATTTCGGGATGTGAGCAGCTATGGGAAGAGATGTGGGAGAAAGGGCAAAAATGTGAAATCTATGTGGGACATGTGGATGCCCACTGCCCATCGGATACCTCACTTGCATCTCTATTCAACAACACCGCAGATCAAATGGCCAAAACACGAACAGTGGTCATAAAGGAGGAAGCGACAGGGCCCATGCAACATCCGGACATCTAGGAGAGAATAGCACTTATGCATGGGCACAGCAACGACAAATTCCAGTTACTAAAGAACAAATGCAACAAGCAGTAAAGGAGTGCCCCACATGCAACCAGATTAGACAAATGCCCCTGCAAAAGAAGCCTAGCGGCCATATCAGAAGAGGAACTGCAGCTGCTACGGTGTGGCAATAGGACTATATCAGGCCGCTTCCGAAAGAAGGAGGAAAAAGCTACGTATTGACCATGGTGGACACCTACTCTGGCCTTGTGTTGGGGCACCTGATGAGATCCAAACAGATACGGGCACACAATTTTCAGGTAAAACAGTGCAGGGCTGGGTGCAGGACCAGGGAATTTGGTGGATTGTGCACCTTAGTTATTATCCACAAGCTGCAGGTATGATTAAGAGATATAACGGATTGGTGAAAGAACAGCTAAAAAAGTTATCAGCACATGACAGAATTGCACAATTGATTTGTGAACAAGCGTATACCTACCACATTGAAGAAAGATCTGCCCCCCGATAACACCCAGAGAGGTGAGGTGAAGGAGGATTTGGAAGCACAGGAAGAAAAGTATGGGTGAACCATCCAGGGAAAAAGCCAGAGGCAGGAGAGATATTGAGTCAAGGGGTGGGAGTACATATATTGTACTTTTAAAGAACTCTAATGTACCTGTATTTCTACCTGCAGTAAGACTTACCACACGGTCATAAATGATGACATCTGCGTTGATGACGTGGTTCCTGTTTGCGGTCATTGGTTCCAACCGAATGTAGCAGAGAATATCGTTACGGACCTTCATACCACTTGTGCACCTCAAGCCGCTAACGTAACTGATGACCACAGAAATGTTTCACTTTGCAACGTGAAGGTACCTGGAGGCAAGTGGAGGGCTGCCAAAGCTGTGACCTGGAAGGTAACTGGACAGCAAATCCACCATGCCAACGGACTAAACGAGTTGCAGGGGACGCCAGCAACAGTACAGGCTTTGAATTATACGCTAAACATGATATGTAAATATTGTGATACCATTGTACCTTTTACACCAGCACAGGCATACCCGTGTAAACCTTATGATTGCTCTGACAAACAGGTTACTTTACCAGGATATATGCCGGTTGTTACAATGAACAATGGAACCAAAGGAGTTCGATACTCCAAACCACCAGCCTTCATGTTTTATGTAACCGAAAGACGCATAGTCCGCAACTTAGGCAATGTTTCCATAGTTCGATATAGAATAGGATGTAAGCAAGCTCTGCATGCAAGCATAATTAATCGTATTGTGTCTCAGATAAATATTGCCAAGGGGAATGTCTCAAAGTATAATCCATTATGTGCACCATGGACACCACAGTCATGGCCCTTGCCAAAGTTACGCATTAGAAGAGATCTAGGGTCCTTGATAGCTGGGGCCACTGGAATCGGGGTAGGGGCCCTGAATTCTTTTGATGTTGAAGCCATTAGGAATAAGCTATCTTCTACAAGATATAGTACAGGAGAGGCCATAAAAGTAATTTCTCAATGGGGGCCCACACACTCACAAGAAGTATGGAAAGTTCTGCGTGGGTTGTATCGCGATTTGCAATGGCATAATAATTTCACTTATGAACAATTCAGAAAAAGCTTTCAAAACACACAAACAGTGACTAAGGGCGTCCAGTGCATACTATGGCAAAGCATTGTTAATCAACAGTATGCAGACTTTAAAGCAGAATGGGGACAGCTTCAGGGTGAATATTGGAGACAACAATTGTATTTGCCTGAGGAAATATGGGTAAAGCCCATACAGTTTCACTGTGAGGAAGAAATGTGTTATGCTCTTTTTGATATAGCAAGAAGTGATCTTCCTCCTGACATATGGTGCCCCTTTATATTGCTCCCCGTAGTGATAGGTAAAGAATGGTGGATACCTTACACTGACAAAAAGTGGATTGATCAAACAAATCACACTGTAGATCCCACTAGATGTGCAGATTGGTCCAAGGGGTGGGTATGTACCCACATTGGACGGGTGCTAGATCCATGTCTCCACACAATACCAGGAGAATGTGAATGGTTACCTTATCCTATTAATGGGACAGACTTAAATCAGATAGGGACAGAAAGTATATGTTATGTCACTAATCATCCCTTACTTATTAACGGATTTATACAAACCACCGGAGAGCAAGTAATGTGTATGTGCAATATTACCAGCATTATTGACACAAGCACTCACATCTTGTACCGACCGACTAAGTTCACGATAACCACATTACAAACGCAAATGCGAGCACAGTTAGAGTGGAACATCTAGCTTGTTGTTAAGCTACCCAGATTAGAGGCAATCAGGCACTACGCACAAGTTACCTTTGCTAAATTTGATATGGCAGCTAAATACACCAAGGATACAGCCATCCAGATGACCATAAACGCTAAACAGCTTATGCACACTGCTTCATGCATCCAGCAAATAACTGAGCATCATTGGTATGACATCTTCTTAGGCTGGGCACTAGGAGCTATGAAGACGCTAAATATAGTGTTACATCCGCTAATTTGGTTATTGATTGTTTGTGTTGCGCTAATGACTATACTATGTAGACTATATGTATGCACAAAACAGCTTTATACTAAGATGCAGGCGCTTAGAATAACGCTGACAAGTATTAGTAGCAACCTAGCTAGCGGAATGTCAAAGTAAAGGATATCTGTTTTGCATGCATCGCGCTCATCTAAGGGGTGGAGTGATCAGTATAGGGAAAGGTGCGGAAGACATTGTGACGCAAAGGGTTAATTAGCTTGAGCAGTGTAGATGAGCTTGATGCCTGCTGAAACCCCTGAACAACGTGGAAAAGTTCATGATATTATTTTCAAGCTTGTTTGTGTAGGAGACTCCGTCTTAACCTTGAGAACGAGAGTACAGAGAGAAGATGGAATGAAAACAAAGGTTGGGGAAGTGCAGAGCAGCCAAGAGACAAGTGCTGATAACATAGCTAGAAAATGCCAGAAAGAGATAGAATCCAAGCTTCAAGTTATTTAAGCACTGAAGTGCGGGTGAGGGATTTGAAGCTCGCAGATGGAGTTGTGAAAACTGTCATCTTCAGACCCAGCGCTGCCTCCCTGTTGTGCTGTTCAGAGACTGTGACGCTCGAGGGGGAGAGAGGTCCAAGCAGGCGGTAGAGGGCTTCCCAGCATTTTGTGAACTAAGTTAAGTTCCACACAGGGATGAAAGGCCTTTGTTTCTCGGCTCTATTATTATGATTGATTATTATGCTTGCACTGTGTTTATAATCTGAAGTATTCAGCTCGTTTATATTTTGCTTTCTGAATATCGTAGTGTGAGCTTGCTGCTTAATAGAAACATGCATTTTGGTATGCAGTTAATCAAAGCTAATCTGAAGTATTCAGCTTGTTTATATTTTGCTTTCTGAACATCGTAGTGTGAGCCTGCTGCAGTAACTGAAACATGCATTTTGGTGTGCAGTAAAATCAAAGCATATCTGAAGTATTCAACTCATTTATATTTTGCTTCCTGAACATCATAGTGTGATGCATTGTGATATGCAGTTAATCAAAGCTTATATCTGTCAATTAACTCTTTGCTTATATATCTGTATGCATAGATGCTCTTTGTAGTGTACTCATATAAATAGATGCTTTTCATTGCTATTCTTATTCTACTATTGTTGACGTGCTAGATGCATACATTTACCTGAAATTCTAGTAAAGGTAAATTGTATTCATAATTGGCGTGTGGTCTTTCATTGAGCGTCCTTATTGACTTATACAGAACAGGTGTCAACCAGTCACCTGGATAAGACACCATGGGAGCCTCCAAGGACAAGAGCATCAGAATCAACCCCCACTACCATCTGGTGCTCAGCAGCATGGCAACTTATCCCACAAGAAGAGTGCAAGAAAACCTGATTGCTGGCAGAGCGCAACCGCGAGGGAGCAAAAGACAGAGTCTGCATCTGTTGAGTGCAGCCCCCGGTTCCGCATGCAGCCAATTCATCTAATCAGGACTGGAGCTACTGTGAGTGCCTGCTGACAGGGCACACTCTAAGACTCTGCTCGCTTCACTCCTTCCGGAGCAGGTAAGATTTGTTTCGGGCTTACCGGCACCCACGGTACTTGCTGCTGAAAGTGCTGCAGTGTTAAGATGCTTTTGATTTGACTTTTAGATTAAGAGAGGAATCTTGAGAAATGTACTGCTAGTTGAGCATTCCTGGGATGTGGCTAACAGTGAATAGGGAACAACGCCTATCACACTGTGAGGAAAGAATGAGACAGGGAATTGCGATTGAAACTATAGAGCCCGAACCTAAAAGGGAAATGTGTTACTGTTAGTGAATGCGTATTCTTCCTTTAAATAAGTAGAGATAAAAATTAAATTAAAATACTTCGCTTTTTTTCTTTATTAAAGGGAGTATTCAACTGGACATTGATTTATTACTGCTGTGTGCTCTTTGAGTTGTGCGTCTATGTCCACTAATCTGTATCCACACCTCCCCCATGGCCCAAGGGAGACAAACTGCTCATTCACGTTTACCTCTAAGAATCAAGAGCAGAAGGGGGATTGGGCCCAGTTGCTTGGGATCCATTTTAGGTCTGGACCCGGGATATCATGAGTAAAGGGCCTCAACCCTCATGGCAAGGCCCAGCAGCCCCTGTGTGTCCAGATACCCTCAGAAAGGGGTTCTGACTGCCACATAAATATCCGTCCACTAAAGAATTCTGCTTCTCTGGTGCCCAGCCGCCTCAATATGATACGGTCTGTGTCCAGCGACTTGGATATTTCCCTGTCTTAGTCTCAAGCCATGGTGTTTCCCTAAAACCAAGATATCTCATTACCTGAGGATAACACCAACATGACATACAATGCTCTATCCAGATACTGTGATTAGACTTGCATAGTATCTGACCCCTCAGTACTGTGTTGTCTGGTTCCATGCTGCCTTTGTTTCCTTACATCTCATTTTCAGATACACACGTGCCTAATTAACACAGTATCACATAGCATTGCTCTTGCAATACTTTTGTATCCCAACACCTTAATTTCTCACAAAATAACTGTCCTGCTGCCTCAGTAGTCCACTAACTCAGCATCATTTCCACTACCTAACTTTTCAGCCTGCTCAGAATCAAGCTACTTCAGCCTCCTGTCAACTAAATTACATACCTGTTGTTTTTCCTACCATCTCAATTTACATTAACCTTTGTACACTGCTCACTTGCTACCCGGTCACACCAGTATATCAACTACTTCAGATTCAACTCTGTATCCTTTCCTAAAGTACTCCACCATCTAAATATCCTGCTGTCAAAGTATTTTCTACCTCAATGTCCTCTATTGTTCATGTAGCCTCTGCCTCAAGTGGTGAATCCCACCGCTTGAGTATTCCACTACCGAAGTATCCTCTCCCTTAGTGTCTCATCATGAAAATATGCTGCTACCTAATTACGTTCTGCCTCTTTATAGCGACACCCCTACAGCTCCATCATGTGTGCGTTCTGTAATCTCTGTGACCTTGTCACCTTCCTCCTGCAGTGCCTGCCTGAAAAATAGGAATCTGCAAAATTGTGCCTTAGGACTTCCTCTGGCAGTGTCTGTATGTGGGCCAAGCATTATGCCCTTTATCCAATCCTCTAGGTGAAATAGCCTATTTAGTGGGAATGCCACCCAACAGGGCCAGTATGAGCAGGGAAACTGGAATTATGCAATTGTGCCGCTGCGGTGTTTTTAGCATAGTTATAGATCTGCCGCATTTGCCACATAATCCATCATATGCCACATAAATCTGCAGATTTTGGTAAAAATAAAGTTGTTCCTAGCTCAAACGGTACAAAAGTTACTAAAAATACAGTAACATCGGTTGCCATGCAGAGAAAGGCCCTTTGCAAAGCTGGACTTGTCACCTTTTTGTTCCATGTTGCTATATTTGCATATTACAATGGTACTGAGACACAACTAATGCCCAGACAGTGTTACCAAGTTTAAAAATAACGAAATAAATCAGTCATTCTATTACAAAATTTGCTGCATTATTTGCCTTTTCTTGCCAAATAATGTATTCAACCCTGCCGCATAACTTGGCCCTCTCCTGTCGCATAATTCCAGTGGACCTGTCTATTGGCAATACACAGAGAGAAATAGATGAGTTCTCAAATTTCCCAGTTGCATGTGCAAGAGTCTCAGGCAGTCGTATTTGTACTCTGGGAGTTGTAGTCCTGTTTACCCCATTATAAAATCCTGCATACAAGTCCCAGAATGAAAAGAAAAAAAATGGAGTGGATAAGACCTACACTCACAGACCTGGGAAACTTGAGGGTGCTGAAATGCAAAAAATACAAAAAAGCAGCAGGTGCCAACCACATCAAGTTTCACCATGTCAGGTATCTGTATCTCATCCTAACCCCAGTAGCTGCTCGCTGACCTGTAAAGGGGTGGGCGGGTGCAGCACACGCAGGGGAGGGGGGTAACATTTAATTTAAAAAATAAATAAATAAAAACTCACCTCGCCTGTTGCTGCGCCGCTCCTGTCTCCCTCGTCGTCGCTGCAGGCTGGCACAGGCTCCCAGCCTACCCTGTGGCCAATCCTGACACTCCTCTGAGCAGCATCAGTGTTGGCTGGGAGCGCCCTGGCTGGGTGCTCCCATGCAGACTAGAAGCCTGTGGAAGCTCTCTCCAACCCAGCAACACAGTGCGGGCTGGAGAGAGCCTTTGCGCATGTGTGATTGGCAGGCCTGAGATGGCGGCCAAACACACACTGCAAAGCACCTCCATGGCCCCACCCCTTTAACCATGAAAAAGGGATAATAAACCTAGTTTATTATCCCTTCCTGATGAAAGGTTTGCAGCTTCTGCTGCTGGTGGGGGGGGGAGGGGTTTGGGGGCCTGTTTAACCCATTTATCATTAACTCGGTTGACCAGCGTACTACAGAAGAAAAGTGGAGTGTTTGGGGAAGGAGTGAAAGGGAATGACAAACATGATATAAAGAAAGGGTACGGAGCTTGGAAAAGGGAGAAGTGGCATTTATATTCAGTACCGATAGAATCCGAGAGGTAAGGGAAGAGAGGCAAGAAATAAAGACGTTGAACATTGACAGAGAGACAAAATGGGGACGAGAAAAGCGACGAGGTTATACTGGCAGGGGCACACAAAGAAAACACGCCAGAGCACATTGCGAGACCAACAATATTGGGTGGTGTGTGGGGGGGGGGGGGGGGGGGTGGAGATGGTCGCACAGCGCGTCATGCGTCCCAAGAGACGATGATTTCCATTTTATCTCTTCCTGAAAATCACATGAATGCCAACACCAGGAGCGGGAAGTATTGTGGGAGCGCGAGCGTGCTCTGCGGCGTTACCAAGGACTACGAAGCCCCGCTGCCGCGAGCATGAAGTCAGCCCTAATATTAGCGGCCTTACTCCACGGCGGGCGCGGTTGCGTGCGGACTCGCCCGCGTGCGCGGAATAATAAAAACAACATGCGCGTGCCGAGGGTGTGGTTAACGCAGCCTATTGAAACACATTTTAAACACTATAGGGGCGTGTCCAGCTGTGCCACCCCCCCCCAAAAAAAACACTTTAAGCAATTCGCAAAGGGGGAATTTATGGGTGCCAAGAGTGACCAGCACGGGGCAGCTAGTCCCCGAACAAAACCATCGTTTACTCAAAACCCAGTTTCAGCAGGTCTATGCATACCCAGTCTAGGTTTTTAATGAGCATTCTAGATTGATGTCCTGATTTTTAAAACATCGAATCTAATTTCTATACTAAAGTTCCTATTTTAAAAATCAGGACTGCAAGCACCTTAACACCAATAAAAAACATGGACTAGTTGAGCTTCTTCCACACGGATTTGGGAGGCTTGCGCCCTTTAGTTGGATGTTAAAGGGAAGACTACCGCATTTACATCCACAGGAAAACTAAAGACGCGCTAAACTTACAACCAGGGGCGGACATGCTGCCTCTACACCCTCAGGCTGTACCCTGTCTCCAAACTCATAGCACACCATCAGAGCTGTCCAGTGAGATTTCCCAAGTGTTCTTGGTCTATCGCTAAGCAGGTATCCAGCCGGGTTTTTTTTGTGCATCCTGGGACCGATAGTCCTGATTTAATATCCTGGAACCAGTAGTCCTGATGTAAATCCCAGAATACAGAGAAAACCAATTGCCTGCATGAACATCTGATGTGTTACATAGGAAACTTGAGAGCTTTGCAACGTTGATCCATGTTGTGTGTGATGCTTTTAGAAATGCTTGGGTTTAAATCCCTCCGCACATATGTATTGTATTGTAATTGTATTGTAATAGTATTTATATAGTGCTTAGTACCCCTGACGAGGCATCGAATCACTTTTCGGCGAGTAGCATGCTACTCCGGAACCCAACAAGAATTAGTGATGGATTAGTATAGGGAAATATGAGTACAGTTTTAGTATTATTATGAGTTAATTTGAGCCGCGGATATGAGAGTTTGTTAGATTGACTGGAGTAATGGAGGAGGAAAGAATCCAGAAGTGTTAATTGGGAGTATATGGTAATAAGATTTAGGCTTGGGATGAGTAAAGGAGGATGGAGGGGGGAAGAGTCTGTGGAAGGGGTTAGGGAGATGATAGTAGCAGGGTGAGATAAATGAGGGAGAATTTAGTAGGGTTGTTTGGGAGATCATGGTAGTAAAGTGAGGTTTGGTGAGTTAGATGTGGAAGCGGAGGGGAGAGCTTAGGCAGAGTTATTTAGGAGATGAAAGTAGTAGAATGGATTTGGGATGAGTCAGAGTGGGAATGGAGGATAGATTGATAGAGACATGACATATGGTGATGGGTAGATAAGTGTGATATAAGATGAGAGCAGGGATTCATAAGTATCTAGTATAACAACTTATCTAGGAGTTATGCAATGACATATGAACATGTTAAGCATAGAATAACACACACATATATATATATATATATATATATATACACACACACACACACACACTCATATGAATACACACACATGCACACATATATGTACATACATTTACATATTCAAACCATGAGTAGATATACTTAGTTAAACAGGTTTAAAGAGTGTGTGTGTAGTTTATGGTAATGACATAGTAGCAATACATATTTTCTAAAGAACTATATATAACTAGAATATACAAATAATCAGAAAAAAATATTTATCAACATAGGCATATGCAGTCCATAGCTGTTAGACTATGGTGGTTATGAAGGAAAGAGCCTACTCTTGAGTAGTTTTCTGAAGACAAGAATGTTATCTGTGGCTCTTATAGTTGGGGGTAACGACTTCCATAGTTTGGCTGCTTGAACGGAGAAGGATGTACCACCTATAGTCTTTTTCTTGTATGGTAGTGTTCTAAGGTGGGGTGCCAATCTTGAGCGGAGGTTTCTTTGTTGAATGTATTTGGTTATTTTGTTTCTGATAAAAAGTGGTCCTGTTCTATGTATAGCTTTGTGGGTGATACAAAGCAGCTTGAAAGTGCATCTTTTGGCAACGGGTAACCAGTGTGGTGCTCTCAAGGCAGGGGAGATGTGGGCTTGTGGCTTTACATGTAATAGTAGCCTGGCTGCGGAGTTCTGAATACGTTGTAGTTTTGTCATAATAGATGGAGATGATCCATGGTAGAGGCCATTGGCATAATCCAGTTTGGATAGTACAAGCAAGATAGTAGCTTGCACCTTGTGTGGAAATCCGAGGTGGGGGAAGATGCGCCGTAGAGTCTTCAAGGTGATGAAGCTTGTTCGTGCTAATTTGTCCACTTGGGCATTCATAGTTAACTTGGAGCCCATGGTGATTCCAAGGTTTTGAACTTCCTTGGATAATTAAGGAGGTGGTCCGAGATCGTCAGGCCAGACGCATACACGCCCTAGAACATAAAGGCTATTGGATAAAAGTCGGTGGTGGCAACACTTAACAGCTATAGTGGTGACTGTAGACCGCCCTCCACCGTTCGTTCAGAATAGAATACACTTACACATGGTGCGGTGCATGTGGGACTGCCAGGTCAGCAGCCCCTGCTTTATTTTATAACCTCGGGCTAATGCCCGCCCTCGTACCCTCCGAGGGAAACAAAGGATGGGAGAGCCGGGGTGGCTCTCTACATCGCTTCATGGCTTTAATCAAAAGCCCTTGGCTCAACAGATGATGTCTCTCAGCCTTCTGCTGGGTGCAGGATTGGGTCGGAGACGATACCTCTCACTCCTACCGACCAGCACCCCGTTGTCCGTTTCACCAGACCCATCGGCCCTCGCGTGGGGCAACACCTCTTGTGCATCAGTCCTCTCATCTGCTCCAAGTTCTGGTTCTACAGAACCCTCCTCCTCTTCTTCCTGGCCTGTGGTTACCTTCGAGGTGCCAGCTCACTTGAAATGCAACGTGTTTCTTGTCACTCGCCCTGTCTCCCCGGCAGGCAGTCACCATGGATCCTCGGACCGTTACCACCTCCCACACATCCGGCTCAAATGGTGTCTGAAACTTTCCTCCGGGACATCGGTTTTTCACAACCACACGATCGCCCACCTGAAGATCACAATGACTGGTTCTCCTCCTCTCATTCGCAAGTTTGGTTTGTTCGCAACTGGCGCTGTTGTGTGGCTTCAACGTCCTGCTCTGGCGACTCCCATTGGGAATCAGCTAGAATGCAATCTCTCGGGGCATCTTGAACATCAGTGCACCCGGGGCACAGCGAGTCGTACTGTGAGGTGTTTGTCTATATGCTCTCAAGAACTGGTGCAAGGAGTGTTCTCCATCTTCACTTCGCTCCACCCCGATTCTCAACGTGCGGTTGAGGGTCCTCATGAACCTTTCTACATCACCATTAGCCTGGGGCCAGTACTGCATGACCTTGCTGTGGTGTATTGCGAGCTTGTCAAGGTATGTTTTGAATTTTTGTCCCTGAAAAGGGGGGCCATTGTCCGTTCTGATTTCATCTGGGAGCCTGAAAAACGCGAAGGTCTTGTCCAGTATCGGTTTCACATTTTCAAAGAAACACCACCACCTCCACGGCAGGAAACTTAGGGGGTCATTCTGACCCCGGCCGGCGGCAGAAGCCGCCGGCCTGGCTGGAACCGCCAGAATACCGCTGCGCGGTCAAAAGACCGCCGCAGGTATTCTGGGTTTCCCGCTGGGCTGGCGGGCGACCGCCAGAAGGCCGCCCGCCAGCCCAGCGGGAAACACCCTTCCATGAGGATGCCGGCTCCGAATGGCAGACACTGAAAATCTTTGTGGGGCCCTGTTATGGGGGCCCCTGCCTGGGCACTGCAGGGGCCCCCAGGGGCCCCACGACACCCCATACCGCTGTCCTGTTCCTGGCGGCCAAAACCGCCAGGAACAGGATGGCGGTCGGAATCCTGCGCCGCCATGGAGGATTCCCCAGGGCAGCGGGAAACCGGCGGTACACCGCCGGTTTTCAGTTTCTGACCGCGGCTGTACCGCCGCGGTCAGAATGCCCATGGGAGCACCGCCAGCCTGTTGGCGGTGCTCCCGCGGTCGTTGGCCCTGGCGGATTTTACCGCCAGGGTCAGAATGACCCCCTTAGTGTATGACTCAATCATGACTGCTGTCAGTCGGGAAAACTTCAAAAGTCCATACTTAGTTTTGACCACGGCTTCCAACTGGGAGGTTCGGTGACTATTGGGCAAGCCGAATGTTCTATGGAGATGATTATACACGATTGGCAGCTCTCCACGAGAGCGTCTACCTTTGCGTCCATGCCAGGGAACCACACCTGGGCTCTGAGCCGCGCTTTTGTCTTGGCAGCTCCCTGGTGACCCTGATGAGCGAGCTCCACCACTTGATCCCATAAACAGCGAGGCAGTAATATTCTTCGCCCTCATAGAACGAGGCCATCGCTGCCCACGGATAACTCGTCCCTCACTTTCCACATCCCTTGCATAGTAGCCTTTTCCTCGGGGTCACTTGTCCTCACCCCACCTAGGAAATGTTTTCATTGCCTCCTGCTGAGCGCTTCCTTGGCGCGATTGAGCACATAGTCTCTTTCGGCAGCCTCTGCTATGTCCGTCACCATTAGAGCCACAGGACAGGCCGACTGGACAACCATACTCACAAAGTTCTCCATGCTCTCCTCATCCCCTTCTTGGGACTCATTGAGTGTACCCGTCGAAGGGTGTATGGACAGATAAGCTGGATTGTTCACACCTGGCCTGTAGATGACTCTGAATTGGTAGGGTTGAAGGAGGACAGCCCAGCGTTCGATCCGTGGAGGAGTCAGGTGCATTGTCCCCGCAAATAGTGAGACCAGGGTTTGTGATCTGTGTCCACTTGGAACTCATGGCCGTAGAGGTATAGGTGGAAATAGGTGGCCGTAGAGGTATAGGTGAAAATAGGTGGCCGTAGAGGTATATGTGGAAATACTTTCATGCCCATCGGATCACCAATGCCTCTCTTTCGATCTGGGCATAGCGGGTCTTTACAGCCGACAGTGCCCTGCTGACATGTGCCACTGTGGCCCACTACTGATGACTGTTCTCGTAGTAGGACGGCCCCTAGACCCACCGGGCTAGAATCCACCGCCACTTCTGTCCGCTTCCGGGGGTCGAAGTATGCCATGGTCACTTTATCGAGTAACGCCACCTTCACATCATGGAATGCTTTGTCTGCTTCAGGGCTCCATTCCTACCTGTGATTCACCTTTGTGAGCTGCCTGAGTGGTTCCGCCATTGTGGCTAACTGAGGTAGGAATCAGCCACAGCATGTCCCCATCCCCAAGAAGCTTCTGACTTCAGTCGCACTTTGGGGGGTCGGGGCTTGGCGGATGGCGTCCGCTTTTAGTGGGTCTACCTGAAGTCCTTTCCTCAACAAGATGTATCCAAAAAAAAAAAGAATTAATGGACGTTTGGTAAAATGCACACTTATGTTTGTGAAGTGTGAGACCCGCATCAGCGAGTCTCTGCAGAGTGGCTCTCAAGCGGCGATGGTGTTCCTCGTGTGTTTCAGAGTAGATTAGGATGTCATCACTCAGGTTGATAAATCCTGACAGCCTTGATGATGTTTCTCTGATGGCATTTTGAAACACCTCCGCTGCTGAGGACACCCCGAAGCTCAACCTCCTGTATCGTCTTAACCCTACATGGGTCGAGAAGGTGGTGATGTTCCTACTGTCCGGGTTCAGCTCTAGCTGATGGTAGCCAGAGTTGAGGTCTAGTTTCGAAAACCACTGTGCGCCTTTCAGGTCCGCTATTATGTTGTCCATTGGGGGTGTGATGTGACGCACCCTCCAGATGGCACGATTGGGGAGACACATGTTCACACAGGGGCGTATGGCCCTTGGCTGTTTGGGCTTAGGCGCGATCACTAATGGCGAAACCCAGGGAGAGGGCCCATCAACCTTTTCAATCACCCCTTGGTCCTCCAACATCTGAAGTTCCCTCTCGACTGCCAGCCTTAGATGAAAGAACACTTGCCGGTGCCTCAGTGTGACTGGTGTTACCTCTTGGTCGATGTGCAGCTTCACACACTTGCCTCTGAGTTTCCCCAATCCTGCAAACAGCTGCGGGAACTCGCTGAGAAGAGATTTGGTGGGCGATTCATACACCTGGCGGGCGAAGAAGACTAGTTCTAGGTCTTCCACTGTGTGGCATCCCAACAGGGTGCCTCGGTCTCCTTTGACCACGTAGAATTTTGCACAGGTGGTGTGTTGTTCATTGGTTACCGATACTTAAATCGTGCCTTGCAGGGGAAGCGGATCACGTCCTCCGCACCTGTAAATCTTGGTGTTACTGGGAGTCAGGCATGGTTTGGGAGAGAGTTGTTGGTACATTGTATCGTCCATCACATTGACTGATGCTCCTGTGTCAATGAGCACCCTTGCTGGGGTATTGTTTATCTTCACTGTGCTCATGGGGGACAGTCACCTCTTTTGCTGCCTCCATCCTGTGAAGGAGATGACAAAGATGTCCTCTTCCTCATCCTCCTCATAGATTGGCACCTTGGTGGTCATTTGCCCGCGAGGTGTGTTGTCTTCCCTGCTTACATTCTTCACCATGGCCGCCTTTTCTCTGGATTCCCACTGTCTGCCTCTCCCCGTCCGTCACATTTTGGCAAAATGATTGCTCTTGCCGCGCAATTTTCCTCGTGTCGGGCACCCTCCCGACGACTTGTGCTCATACCCACAGCTGCCACATGCTCCCTCTCCCTGTCTCGAGGCGTTCGGACTCCGCATGGGAGTTTGGCGGGTCTGGATACCGTCCACCTGTTCCTCTTTCACCGGGGGTGGGCGTGCCGCTGTTGCTGCGGATAGGGATTGCCCCCTCACTGCGGCCATGGCATCGGCTCGGGTGGCTGATAGTTCATGGGAGCGTGCCAAAATTAAGATTTTATCTAGAGAGATGCCTGGTTGGCGCATGATAAGTTTCCGGAGCATGTTGGACTTGCACCCTTGGATGATCTGTGTCCTGATCTCCTCGTGTTGGTTTAGGCCGACACACATGCTGGCAAGTTTTCTTAGCCTGGCGTAGAACATATCTACCGACTCAATGTCCATTAGCTGTGCCTGGCATAGTTTGAACCGATCATAATCAGGGTTTAGCGGAGGATCAAAGTGCTTGTTGAGCGCTGCCACAGCGGCGCCGTAATCCGCTGCGTCGCCTGTGTCGGGTAGTGAGTCAAAGAGTTCATGGAGTTCGTCGCTGCCCATATGTAGCATCAGTGATCTGCGCACCGCCACATCAGTCACTCTTGTAGCGCAGAAGTAATTATTTAAGCGGCTGAGCCAGAGGCGCCAAAGCAGTGCTGATGTGGCCGGGTCTATTAGCTGGCTAAACGGGTGTAATGCGGCTACTGAAGAGTGGGCACTGGGAGGGGCAGGTGCCGGTTGCTGCTTCCGGTCCTGCTGTGGGGCACTCATTCTGCTGCGTTCTGCTATGGTTATTTCGTTGTGTTTATTTATTTATTATTATTTTTTTGTAGGCACACAAGCTCACCATATGGTGATAGTTGTCCGTTAGTTGTCCGCTTACCAGTGTTTTCCTTTTCCTTTGCTAGTGTGCAGAGCCTCTGTGTAGTGAATAGATGCAGCCTGTGCTTTTCTTTTTTTTTTCGTTTATTACTTTTTTTTTTTCCTTCACCTGCAGGCTGGCAGAGCTGTTCTTGGTCGTTCCGCCGATTTCTCCTGCGTTGAGGCTGCGTGCACGCTTCTAATCACGGAGCAGGCTGGATTTGCCTCGCATCTGATTCAGGTCCCCGCAGGCACCACGGGAGACGCCCTCCTGGATGCGTCACAGGACTCCTTGCCTGCAGGATAGCGGCGGTACCGTGCTGGCACTGTAGGCACGTTGTGCTTCGCCCGGTCCAGCATTGAGTGCTTGCACCCTCAACAGCAGCGAGGATCGCGCACCCTGTTAGGTAAGGTGCTGCCGCCGATCTCGGAGCAGGGCGTGCGGAGTTTACACCTCCTTGGAGCTGGGAGGGGTCGCCGGCAGGCTCTCGCACGTGGGCGCGGGTTCGTTTGCCGTACTTGTTTTTTTTAAGCGATCCCGGCTGTCATCGCCAGTGTAGACGGGCCCTCCACCATTCGTTCAGAATAGAATACACTTACACATGGTGTGGTGCATGTGGGACTGCCAGGTCTGTAGCCCCTGCTTTATTTTATAACCTCAGGCTAACGCCCGTCTCGTGCCCTCTGAGAGCAACAAAGTATGGGAGAGCCCAGGTGGCTCTCTACAGTGACCACTCTTCACAAAACCTATATGAATACACATTTGCCCAGATTATCTGGTGCCCAAAAAGGCATGGGTTCAATCATATATTTTTGTAGCATTTCTATGACTAACTGAGGGTAAGTGGTGCTGCAGTAAATAATGTGCACTATGTAAACAAGTAGAGAGAGAGAGAGAGAGAGAGAGAGAGAGTCACGGGTCAGCGGTCTCATGTGATGAAGCCCTACTCAACAGGACCAGTTAATGAATCTTTAAAGCAATAGACCAATAACGCATTTGCCATAACAGGTAAATGGCCAGTCCTTGGGTACTTTAACCACTCCCAGATAAGAGTCGCTGCTTCTGACAGCGCGCCTGAAAGCAGTCACGGCAACAAAGAGTTATGAGCCATAAACTGTTACAACATGGCGGCATATTCTTGTTGACGATGAGTCTAGACTTCAGAACGCACTTTTTACAGGCCCTTTAATTTCTCCCTAATTGTTGACTACCTGCCGATTCCCACATCCATGCACCAAATACGCTGGACACCATGAATCCATTAGACATGAGGGAAGAAAACATATTCTCTAATGGCAGGATTGAAATGAGCCAACTATTAAGAAGAAATTAGCGATACTACAACAGAACTATTATCCTGAGATTCACTAAGGATCGGTTGGACCTTAAAACGCTGACAACTGATGTAGAAACATAAGTAACTGAGCCTTGTAAATATCACGGGGAGGCCAAGGAAAATATTTAGCCAAACCTGTGAGTTGAGGAGTCCAAATATCACAAATGCATCGAGTTATACAATATAGTCAATAAAAGGCTGCCAGAAAAAAAGAAAGAGAATGCCTGATATGATAATAACTACCTCCTGGTGCAAACGAAGATAATAGGGCCTGGGTGCTACAAAGTCAGAAGTACACATGGACTCAGTGATAGAAGCAGTTATTCAATTATGTGCTAAGTGCCTACCAAGCCACTCCCTTAGCCTTATTTTTTTTTGCGTCAGCATCCACTTTCACTAATTTTAGGAACTGCCCTGATGACATGGAAAATCGTGCTATCTATCAGGGCGGTTCATAAAAAAAATGTATTTAGAAAAGCAGCCAAAGAGAGAAGCTTGGTAGGCCCTTAGCACTTTTTCGCACTTTTGCTGCCTGATCATCTAATGAACTGGCATCTAAACTCTGATGGGAAATGATCACTGGAGTAAAGCAGTATTCTGACTGGTGCCAGCTAAGGGGATCCCTCGATTGTGTGGTAAAGCCAAACTCAGACAGCTTGCATTTAGTACTTTGGGACCTTTTGTGCGATCATGGAAAGGCCTAAGTGGAACCTCCTATGTATCTTAAAATGAACTTCGAACTTATGCACAATGTGCTAAAGTCAAATGCAGGCTCTTTGCATGGAGCACTTTCGTTCTTTTTGGCAACCAGCAGGAATATCCCCTTGTGTATTAAAACCAGCCCCTAATAAATGCACATCGTGTTTAAGCCAAACTGGCTGACTTTTTGCATTGAGGACTTTGGTCCTCCTGGCCATTCCTGGAAAGGTAAAGAGGGAATTCCCCTTGTATGTGAAAATCATCCCCAAAGCATATATATTTAGTACTGAGCACATTTAGACTGTTGTGAAATTAGGGCATGATTCGAGTGGTACCTCTCCAGGTGTATTACAATTATATTTTAACATATAAACACTAATATTAAGCATTTAGGGTGGGAGGGGGCAAACCGGATGATGCCAATAGAGCAGAAATTAGCAGATAAAGAATTAGCCTTTAATAGTGACTTTTACATTTGGAGAATCGAGGGACAGGCCAGTGAAGGGAGTAGCAGAAGTCAACCAAGCTTTTTATAGGGTGATCATGTAAGGAAGAGAAACTACGGGGTACAGGAGGAAGGAAAGACATATATTTAATGTGTTGTAATGCTATGAATTAATCAAACTTCAGTAAATGTCTATCTACCAACGGACTGGTGATTTTTAGTGTGTTTTTCTATTTGGCTATTTGAAATTAAAAAAAAAATACATAAACCTTTAATCCCCTTCGTTTTTAATTCATATTTTCAATTGTAAGAGTTAGATGAGTTCTTTGTTAATATATTAAGTCCACTGAAAATATGGTTCTTGCAATGGGGACGAGGTAAGATAGTTAATTTAGGATTTTTCCCTACGATAATATATCTATAATACGTTTGTATTAGCCCAGGTTCTACCTGGGGTAATGGGCTTTCCTTGACCATGTTTAGGATAAACTTCCACTCCTCCTGCGCATGGTAAAAAGCCGGCCACCCGCTTTGAAGAAATGCAAGATTAATTCACTGTTACATGTTTCAAAAAGGAAAAGCACTTGTAGCCAGAAAATGTTCTACCACAGCAACTTATGCTAGGGATTGGCATTATTCGAGGTTTATGGTTTAAGTAGGCCATGGTGAGTCATTCTTCCATGCCTGCGAACCTAAACATGATTAAATTAACTGAAGAAAAATGTAGTAATAGAGCCAGCATGTATAATGGAAATTATTGTACAAATCTGGTTTGATCAGGGTGGAAGCCAAGACAGAAACGTAAAAACAGATCATATTTCAACTTTTGCCCTGCAGAGACCTGGGTATGGCTGGTAGAGCTTATTGGATATCGCATTTACACTGTTGCTGTTTGCTTCGGGTAAATGAACAGGACATTCACTGCCATTAGCCATAGAAACACACTGTGACACGTTAAAGTGGCTGGCAGGGGCCAGTGATTAGGGTCATTCGGGGCCAAGGATCATTCTAATGCACTGCTATGACATACTTTTTATATCTGCCACTAAATATATTAATGCTTAGGCTGGGATAAAAAAAGGCATAAAATCCAATCAAAGTATCTTGGGTACCAGAGAGGAGATTATTTTCTCTCATTGGATGCCTGGAATGCAATAAGAAAAAAACAAATAGCACTCACTGACAATTGGCATCTAGAATATGATATTGTTGTATTATAGTGGTATTTGTATAATGTTTTTTTAAATTCAGCTCATGTGGGGCTTATTGGGAGAGGTGTATGAAGTTTTGACGACAAAGAGGAAACAGTGCATCGAAAAATTGCTATGTCTTAGCATTGGATATTCAGAGAGTGTGTAAATAGAGGGAATCTTACTATCTTTAAGGGTGGACAGAGCAATACGTAGAAAGTGCAGTTGGTGTACAGAAATGTGAATATTACAGTACATAGCATACAACCAGTAGAGACAAAATACCCAACACATTCAAGGCACAGTTAAACCACCAACGAGTATTCTACAGTCTAAACCAAGGAGCGCTAGAGGACAAACCCTGCTGCAGGCAGTATTATATGGAGTACACCGAGGAGTGATAGAAGACCAGCCTTTTGGAGGCGCTGTTAAACACCGAAAGTAGAACAATATGATTCCACCCAGGAGGCACAGAGGACCACCGGAAATAGGACCAACCGATTAGAGTGGCTTTTATCATAAATAGGCGTACTCTGTGGAGTTTAATCACAAGTAAGAAAGAACCATCCAACAGAGGGGCAACCCGTGTGAGGCACGGTTGAACCACTAGGGAGAATGGGGTGAGAAAGGCAGAACTAGGCCTCTAATATAGTTTCGGGTCAATATGGTTCACTGGTTCAGATGTGAAGGTAAATGTGATGAGGCCACTCAAACATGCCTGTGTGATGCAGGCACAAAGTAATATATGGTAATGATATCTTACTATTGCAGGCACCAAAGCACTTTCTGGGTGGTTGAGAAAATAACTACTAAGTTTGCAACATTCATATAATGTTTCATAACCTTGACAAGGTTGTGAAGCACTTTAGTTTACATCCAGTTTCTATATGCCCCTCGGTGTGCATGGCTGAACCAGTTTTGGGTGTCATAGGGAAGCCTCTCTTCCTACAATTAATACAGCATCTAGCCAATGAAGATGACTATGGGAGTTAAACGATTCACACTGAGATATGAGAATGGTAGGTCATGCTTTTGATTCACGGTAAAGCCAACTCAGCATTCCTTCCTTCTGATGTTAATAAGGTACTATTAAATTTGATAATCGGGACAAATGTTACATACAAAACTCTGAAATGTTTGAAGTATGGTAGGAAGGGCTCAACGTCCCAGTTCATCACCCCATCTACTTACCCATCAGTGTCAAGTTCAACCTGCTGTTATCCCACTGACCACTCTTAATGTCCTCTGTGTTCCTCTGCACTCTCATGACCTATCTGTGAGAAGCTGGCCTGGTTTGTAGTGGGTACCAGAGGTACTTACACCTTATACTAGGTCCAGTGATGCACCTTAGTAAAATGTAGGCAGTATCTAGCAGCTTAGGCTGTCTAGGGGTAGCTGTAGCAGAGCAGCTTAGGCTGAACTAGGAGACATGCAAAGCTCTTGCAATGCCGCTATAGTCACACAGTACTTATACACAATAAAAGACAATACTCTGTGTTACCAAAAATAGAGGTACTTTACTTTAGCGACACAAGGCCAACAATATCTTATAGGCAATACTCCTACTGGAGGTAAGTATTATACACAATATATACACCAGTAACCAAAATCAGGTAAGTAAACAGTCATAGAATAGTGCAAACAGTGAAAAACACAATAGGTTGCAATGGGCCTAGGGGCAACACAAACCATATACTAAAACAGTGGAATGCGAAAGTCTGATTCCCCCCTAGACAAGTGTACTGTGTGGAGGGGTGCTGGGAGTGAAAGAAAACACCAAAGGTAAGTAAAGTACCTGACCCCATAGCCCAGGAAAACAGGAGTAAAGTACAGTAAGTTTCCTCAGAACACACTAGAAATCATGGTTAACGATTATGCAAGAACCAACCAAGACTGCAAGAAACCAACAATGGATTCCTGGACCTGAAGACCTGTGGAGAGAGGCGACCAAGTCCAGAAGTCAATGAAGAGTCCAGGAAGAACAGGAGCCCCTGCCAACCTGGATGAAGGTGCAAAAGTGGATTCTCCGGTTGGAAGAAAAGTACAGAAATGCACCAAAGAAGATAGTTGCGGGTTCCTGCCTGGTGCAAGAGATATCCCCCGTCGAGTTGTTGGATGCAGGCTGTTTGCGTCACTGGATTCCGCCAACAAGCCGTGGTTCACGCAAGAATGCATTTTGCGTCAAAGAGGTGCTGCCTGGACCCAGGAGGGACCTGAGGGTCTCAACTCAGACTGAGGAGACAGAGGGGGCTCTCAGCACTTCAGAGAGCCCTCAGAAGACCAGGCACACCCACAGGAGTTCCAGGACACGGGGACAAATGAGTTAAAAAAGTGTGGTTGTTGCAGCACTACACAAAAGGATCCCAAGCCGCCGGATAACTACTCAGGGAGCTAAGCGTCACAGGATAGAGTGCTGGGGACCTGAGCTACGCTGTGCATGAAGAACTTTTGGAAGAAGTGCACAGAAGCCCAAGGAGCTGCCGAGGACACAAAGCACAGGGGTACCGTCTGGCACGGGAAGGCAAGCCCTTACCTCCACCAAATTTGGACTGCTGGACCTCTGGACAGCCAGGATCACTTCGGTCCATCACCTGTGTTCCAAGGATCACACTCATCGACAGATAAAGGAATCCCAGAGTACTGGTCGTTGTTGCAGAGAGGGGCAGGGAAGTGACTTCGCCACTCCACGGGAGATTTCTTCAGTTCTTCTGGTGCAGGGTGAAGACAGGCAGTCCTCCGAGTGTGCACAACCTGGAAACTGTTGCAGTTGCTGGCTGCAGCTGAAGTTGCAGGTCACAGTAGCCTTCCTGGATACTTTGTTGCAGTTACAGCGGTTCCTGGAGCAGTCTGTGGTTGACCCAAAGGTCAGAAGCTGAAGCAGAGGATGCAGAGGTGTCCTGGTGGAGTCTTGCAAAGCGAATCGGAGGAATCACCCAGAGGAGACACCCTAAATAGCCTTGAGAGGGGGATTGGCTACCTACAGAGGTGCGCACCTATCAGGAGGGGTCTCTGACATCACCTGCTGGCACTGGCCACTCAGATGCTCCCAGAGGGTCCCCACACCTTGGAATCCAAGATGGCTAATACCAGGGACACTCTGGAGGAGCTCTGGGTACATACTTGCCTGTAACACATACTTCCAATGGGAGAGGGTGTAACACACCTCTCCTAAAGGAAATGCATTGTTCTGCCTTCCTGGGGATTGAGCTGCTCAATCCCCAGGAGGGCACAAACCTCTCTGTGAGGTGGCAGCAGCTGGGGATGTAGTGGAAACCTCAGAGAGCTGGTTTTGCAGTACTGGAGGCCTATGGTGGAGCCCCCAGGGTGCATGGAATTGGCCCCCAATACCAGATTTGAATTGGGGGTTCAATTTCACAATCTTAGACACCCCACATGGCCATATGCGGAGTTACAATTGTGAAGCTACATATATGTAATGACATTTATGTAGTGCACGCTTATAATGGTGTCCCCGCACTCACGGAGTCCAGGAAAGTGGTCCTGGACAACGTGGGAGCACCTTTGCTAGTGTAAGGGTACCCTCACACCCAGTAACTTTGCGCCTAGCCTTCAGTAACTCAAGGTTAGACATGTAGGTGACTTATAAGTTACCTGGTGCAGTGAAAATGGCTGTGAAATAGTGTCTGCACTATTTCACCCAGGCTGCAGTGGCAGTCCTGAAGGAGTGTTTGCATGAGCTCCTTATGGGTGGCAAAAGAAATGCTGGAGCCCATAAGGATCTCCTGGAACCCCAATGACCTGGGTACCTTGTTACCATATACTTGGGACTAATAAAGGGGATACAGCGTGCCAATCAGAATTAGAATATGGAGTCATTAAACTATATTGACAAATTTGGTAAACAGAGTGAGCATAAGCACTGGAGTTCTGGTTAGCAGAACTCCAGTGTAGCAGAACTCCAGTGACACAGTCAAGCATACTGACAACATAATAAAACATACTGACATATAGGCCACAAACTACAAGCACTGGGGTCCTGACTAGCAGGATCTCAGTGAGACAGTAAAAACACACTGACAAACAGGCCAAAAATGGGGGGACCATGCTAGAAGAAAGCCACCTTCCTACACTATCCTTCAGTGCGGTTTGTCCCTCTCTTTGAGCGTCACCACTGAATGCTGTTACACCACACTCTCTTTCATGTCACAGCCTGTACCTCAATGCGGCCTTGCCCACTCCGCTTCGTCAAATGCCCTGCCTACCCATCAAGACATTACAGCCCGCTTCCTTTCTGAGTAAGAACTGCAGGGTCAGATCTTCCAAAAGGTGAGGTAAAGCAGCCTGAGGGTGCAACCTAGTGGTTGCACCAAATTATTACAAAAGGCTCTGATAATTGACTTGCTCTATGTTTTTGTTGTACTCCAGCAAGGAAAATTATATTTTGCCTAGTGCTGAACATGATTGCACTGTTCCTACCCACCCATCTGGCCATGATGACTTCAAGGAATGTGCAGGCTTCTGTTTGTAGAGAATGGATCTGTACACTCGGTTCTCTGGGGCCAAGGGTTGTCCACGACAAAGGCAGCTGGGGGTTGAGAGAGGGGGCCACTGCAGCACCCTAGAGAGTCTGATACAACACAGGGAGACCAAATCCAAGCAGCAGGCTTACAGGTGATGCCGCCTTAAGATGTATGCAGACTGGTGCCCTGCAGCAGTACAAATAGGGCGGGAGACTGAGGACACTGCGGATAGTAAAGGATTGAGGGCACGGAGACGAAGCCTCCATTGGCGACTGAATAACCATCCCCTCTCTTTGCTGATTGGCAGCTATGATTGGTAGTAGGGTGGGGAGGCGGTGTGTTGCCAGGGGAGGAGGGAAAGCTGAATGCAGATAGTCCTGGAGAGAAGGAGCCACTCCCAAGCAGAGTCTATTAATAATGTTTGGGTGGTTTTATAGTCTCCCCGAGTGAGGGTCTGTCTGCTGCTAGGCTCTGCGCAGGCAGAGTTGCTGCAAATTTCCCCCCAACAAGCCAGCAGCCAATCAGTGGGTCCGGGCTCCTTCCAGATGCAAGCTTCCAATCACGGCTGGCTGCCTGGCAAACAGGGAGAACTTCTCCCACGCGACTGGCGGGCGTGGAGCCGGCCTCCGCGGCCATTGGCCGGCCATTGCTTGGGAAGGTGTTGCTGGGAGATGTCGGGAGGCAGAGAGCGGCCCCGCCGAGCCAGGCTTCCCCGGTTTGAATAGCAGCCTCAGGCAGACTTTGTCGAAGAAACTTTGTGTCACACTTCATTACATCGGATTGGCTGAACTTGGGACTTTGTATAGCGGAGGGGTAGCTGTTGTCACGGGCCCAACCAATACGGGGCACGTGGCGAGGCTGCGAAAACCTGCCTCGCGCACTTCTGGTTCGCGCGCTTCCTCCAGGTGCGGCACCTTGTGCTGGTTAACAGCACTGGAACTTGCCACCACCAAGTACCTCTACCAGTGTACCTCTGTCCTGCCGCGATCTCTGCCGTCAAGGAAGCGCACGCCATACTGTTAATGTTCTCTATCCCGCCTGGCACAGCCTTTGCCATCAAAGTGCTGCCACCCCCCGTATTTGTCTTCCAATGCACTTCTATACCGACTCTGTGGTGCCGAAGGTCTGACACCCCGACCCCTCCACCACTGCTCTGGCAATGTCTCTCTACCCTGGCCTGCCACAGCCTATGGTATCATAGTGCTGACAGCGACACAGGGGTTCGTCGATGTACTCCTGTCTTGACCTACGAAAGCCCCTGCTATAAAAGTGTTGGCAGCTCCACTCCTTTGCCAATGCACCCTTAGCCATCTTGCTCTGCCACCGACTTTGTCTCCTAAGCCGCAAGTACGACCGCCCGCAAACTGCTCTACGGATTTACCTCTATGACGTGACCTGGCGCGTAGTATGGGCACCTCACGCTGCACCCACAAATCCAAATTTTAAAGTGGTATGGAGATCCGATTCGCTTGGAGTCGCGCAGCCTGTGAATTTTTACAAGTCTTTAGCATAAGTTGAAATGATTAATATTTGAATGATACCCAGTGATTTTAACTATTTAATCAAACAGTTCATTGAAATTTACTATGGTCTGTGGAAGGGGCAGGACTTTTTTGGAGTGTGTGTCATTCACTCCTGTTCTCTTCACACCAGTGCTTAATGTGTGCCGGTGGTGCCTGTAGTGTCCTGTTGCACAAGTAAATGTTTCAGCCTCTCCCTGTGGGCTGGTCTTACCCCACACCCCTCCAACACGGTAGCCACGAGTGACGTGACGACTGCTAATAAAAGGGGCCGAGGGCCAATTATTACTGAAAAACGAGTGTCTTTGTGGTTCTGAACTTAGCATGCGGGCTTAAGGGCCACGTGATAGGGTCCACTGTTACTTATCAGTTGGGGACCGGCACACCCCCCCCCCACACACACACACTCTCTCTATCACAACATGCTTCGCACACTTAGACCCTCTCACAAGCAGAGTTTTGCCAAAGTAGGCCAACCCTGTCCTGCAGCACCTTCTGTAATCGCAGCCCTGCCAACAAACATCAATCTGGACGTGAAGTGCGTTATATAATTACAGTGCTATGGCCAGCCACAGAAAAATGCACCACACTTCGGGCCCGCGGGACCTCCTACTATTACAGTACTAAGATCCACTAATGCGCCTCAATAATAATATGTTTCGCCTGTGGTACCCCTGCCATCATGTAATGGATCGGTGGTACCCCTGCTATCATGTAATAATAGTCCCCCAAAGATCTACTAATGTTGTTTTATCCTGACCCATGGTACTCCTACTAGTAGGGTACCAACAACTACCAATGCACGTCTATCCTGACATGCAGCAGCCGTGCCATAACATAAACAGATAAACAGACAGACGCGCGCGCGCGTACACACACACACACACACACCTTGTCTTGTTCTGTTTTAACACACACAGTACAAGCAGTGATGCTCTTATGTAGTCGCTCTGAATACAGAGCAGGTTGTATGCGCTCAATGGCTTCATATGTGGTCATCCGTTCTTAGACCTTCGGTATCCCAAGTACTATCGACATATACCATTTCCTCCGGATGTTTAATGGGGTAGAGACATTAACGGTAATTAGTACATACATATAGCACGCTTTATGATTTGCTCATCTCTATGCTCCGATAACAATGTGTTCACTATTACCCAACGTCATGATAACATTTTATGAACCTCGGAAGGATGATATGTTGAGTGAACGCCTCTGTGTTTTAAACTCGTGTTCTTCCGGTTACACTCAGATGTCTGAAGTGGCATTCAGATATCTTACCAAGACTGCAGGTGCCATGGGCACAGGCACTGGTCGATCATATCTCACGTATTCATTGTTCCACATCACATCTACGGCCAAGTCGAGGTTCAATAATAGCTAACATGCAGTAAATACTAAATTACATCTCCTAAATTCACAATTCTCATTTTTCACCATGAACTTTGCTACCTGCATACAATGCTAACGCTACAATTGCACAACAAACACAGTAGGACAAGACAACCCTTGCACATACTCAACAAATACTGTTACAGCAAATAAACCCACATCAAGGAGAATCCTAGCAAAATATAATAAAGAACTTTCCCATCAAAACAATAATTCAACAAAATATTGTGAAAATAGCCAGTTGTTGTATAGACTGAGCTTTTACACGTTATACTGTATTGCAAAGAGAAATCACAAACTGTTTAAAGCTTCAACAGAACACAGGGAGTGTTCTGTTGAAGCTTTAAACAGTTTGTGATTTACCTTCCTGCAAATGTACTTAACTGTCGACTCAACTTACGTTGTACCTTACTGAGAGATATCTAAAAAAAAATAACGTCATACTTTATTTGCTCCTGTTACACCCCTTATGCATACACCTCAGACAAAAAAGCACATACCCCCAAAACCGCCATGATGTACCTATAGTTTGCTATTTCAGAGCTTCCAGGAGCACTGCACACTAACAAAACACACAAACAACAACCAGCCACGTTAGACAAGTTTGCTCAGACTTCCTGCCCAAGTATCACACAAATGGGTCTGTTATGTGGTGTACCAGCACATGCCTCAAATACACACCACACGATTACATCCAGCAGCACAGTATAGCAGATATATGGCTCTCACATATCCCCAAGAGTGCCCAACTGTTCAGTCATGAAGGAGGCTTAACGTCCCATAATACACATAAGGAAAAACATTGCACACACAAGCACTCACAGTACAGGCGTGCCACAAAGGTGGGTCTCATCGTGCTCAAGTCAGGTCTACCCTTCATGATACACCCCATGCCAAGCAACAAAAGAACACTTGAAGACAGAACTCCTAATAAACATCCAACACAGCCAAAGTATGCCATTCCCTGGCATTACTGCCCCACTCGCCACTGACGACTGCATGGCACACAGAAGACCTCTGAGCTTGCCAAGCGACCTCGAACAAACGGAAGCAGGACTGCAGCAAACACCAAGAGTACGCATACACATCTCACTGAACGTGATGCATTCACCAAACAGAACATGCCCATTCCCACCACTAACAGCATGTATTCACAAGCCGGCCCCCCCCTCCCCAAACAAATTTAGAAGGCACAGGCTCCCTTAGCGCTGCAAAGCCCTGCTGATGGCAGAAAACACACTATATGAACGTCTCTAATACAGGGGTCTCCAGCCTTTTCTGTAATAAGAGCTACTTATGTTGAATGAAAGTCATCCCGAGCTACTGATATTATTGGTGTTGTAACTGGGAGCACTTCAGGCAAGCTTTACATTAGTGACCACCTGCAAGATTGTTAGCAATGAGTTCCTCAGAGCATCAAGCAAGGATGCCAGCAGTAACGTAAACATGCTTTTTCTATTGATAATGCCTCTACATGGATAGTATCTAATAGCAATAGCTTCAATCCAGGTAATAAAATGAGTAATAAGTCTCCCCAGTGTCACATGATTTATCACTTAAATGTCAGATTTAAGTTTACTTTGTAAATTCATCTATTTTTCTCCAAGTGTCATCTTGTGAGTTCTGAAAATACACGCATATCTGTCTGAAGTACATGTTTTTCAATTTTGCTATATTATTTCAACCAAGCAAAAGTTTCAAATTTAGTATGTTGGGCTCCACGCACGACAGTTACTTACAGGTAAACGATGAGCCACTAGTAGCTCATGAGATAATCGTTGGAGACGCCTGTTCTAATATAATATGTCTCTTCGCTATAACTCACTTTTACATTCAGGTGATCGCCTTATACTTGTAACTGGATACTGAATGTGGTATAACACCGGCTGTACAAAATATGATGGTCAGATACCAGTACATTTAATCCTTTTATCTGAATAGTTTTTAAAGGTACTTGCTAGGAAGAACTGTAAGGTAAAATGGGAAACAACTATCGAGGGTTCTGTGGGTTCTTAAGCACCTAATTGCACCCCAACAGAGGATTCCACTGCATGTCTCATGTCTTCAAGTGGCACTGGCCATATGCCTCTCAACATCTGCAGCATGTCCTTTATCTTTTTATGACCCTTGTCCCACAGGATCTTGTTATGCCATTAATTGTGTTTGACCACTGACTTTGTGTTTCACCACTGCGCATATTAATTGTTCAATGTTCACCAGTAGCACATTACATGTTGTATTCAGTTTAGCTGCCTATAGGCTTTAACGTGGCATTAGACATTACATTCTGAATTCAGTTCAGCTGCCTATGGGCTTTATCGTGGCGTTAGAAATTGCAGTTGAGACATTGCAGATGAGCTGTGTTTTTCCACATGGTAGACCAAGCTGTGTTTTTCGTATTTTGTTCACACCGAACCCTGGCGTGATAAGAGAGCATATATTTTGTGTTTTCCTCTCTACCCAGCCTTGGGAAGGAGCGAGGTTTGGAGACTTGGCCACTCTCCAACTTGTTCTTTTCCGGCTATGATAAGAGGAAAGGGCCTGTTAGCAGGCTTTTTCATTATAAGGGGTGTCCCTGGGCAGCAGCGAGGGGAATTTTCCAAGACTTCAGTCAGGAGCGGACGTCAGCTGCCTGACCTCCCCTATGGGTGAAAATTCCTTTCTCGCAGTTGAACAGGAGTCATCAACTTGCAGGCATAAGAAAGATGAAGAGGAGTGATAGGCCCTGCGGTGATGAATTTTGACTTTTATTCTTTGCTTTGAAGTTATGCTATAATATAATCACATATATTTGCTGTGTACATTGCAATTGAGAAGCACTTTGATATATTTTCCTTTCATTGCTGTGACTACTTTTAAACGTGTGCCTCCAACCTACTAATCTCGTCTCTCAGGAACCTCGTGGTGAAGTAATAATAATAAATGTCTTCTTTAAACTAAGAAGTGCATTCCAGAGAAGTTGTCAGCTCGGTCATAAGATAAGTGAAAGCAAAACAGATCTACAGTGCCAATGTCCAGCAAAATCTACAACAACTCATGTCCCAAACATCTGCAATGACCTATGTTCCATAACATCTACATTGCACAGCAGCTCACAATACCTTACAGTTATCTTTGTCCCTCAGCATTGCCATATCTCCAGTAACCCTGTCCTTAAACCTCTGCAGTGATCACTTCCCTCAACTTCTACAGTGACCCCTCTTTCTGCATCTGTTGATGCTGATATATTCAGCACCTGTAGTGATCCCCACTCTGCATCTGTGGTCACTAACGCAACCAACATCTGTAGTTAGCCTGCCTCTCCGCATCTGTGGTCGCTGATGCACTCAATCAATTTTATTTCACGATTTGAAACTCCAAAGAGGTCCACATGTACATTCATCTACAACACAGAAGATAAAAAAAAGAATAAAATCCATACCAAATGATTAACTTAAATACTATACATAAAAGCGAGGAGCAGAGGAAAACAAGGTTGTCTTTACAGTACAATATAATCAGCTCTCTACCCATCACTTGTAACTTAAGAAATCATACCATATTTCCATAGAAAGTGGCAACCATCACTAAAGCCTATCGTTTGATCACTTTAATTTGCTTCCCCCTCTACCTGATTACACATATAAAATTCAAAGCCTAGCATTATGGTATGAGACCCAACATTAAAGAGGAATTAGATACAAGTCCACAAAAGATTTAGTACATACGACAGAACAGATAGGTCCTAGAAGAGCTCAAAAACAATGCGTCTCACGCTGTAAAATATCATAGAGCTTTAAGATTGTAGCAACCTCAGTGTGTCCACCAGAAGAGAGATAAGTTCAATAAAGATTTAAAAAAGACTTAACAAATATTTAAAAATCCTCAAACAAAATATTTCGTTCGGAGGAATATATATAAATTTCAATATCTCATCTGGTGAACATATATTAAGATTAGCACATAATGGTTTCAACCATTTTTTCCTTAGCTCAACTAAGTTTGGATAAACAAATAGAACATGCCTAAAGTTTTGTATCCCCAGCTGGCAGAAATCACAAATATTCGAGGATCCATCCCACTTAGCAGTTACATCTTTGAGAGGTAATCTATTGAATCTCAACAATATGAAAAAACGTCTTACTCCATGAGGTAAATTCCACCGTAAATAGGGTTGCCGATAATTAAAAAGTGCTGAGCTAGTTAAAGTCCTAAGCCTCCATTTTTTTTTTACCAAACTCCATGTCCAAAGAGAAGCTTTTGCCCCTAGTAGCCTCTTTTAGGCTCGTTTTAAAAGACAAGGGGAGTTGAGATAGAAACGAGTAACCATCTAGCTGCAGTTGTTGCATAGCAAGGTTAAAATTTCTATAAAACTGAGATTTATCTCTTAATGAGCCAAATATTTCTTTATATGCTAAGAATCTTAAAGAAGACTCCGCACTCTGTGCTAGGCAGAAGGCTCTCCGAATTACCGCAGCTAGGCCCTGTGTATAAATACTCTTGATGCCAAATTCTAGCCTTAAGGCTGACACCGAAACCGAATTATTACAGGAGACCAGTCTTCTTAAAATCCATCCTTCTATCTTGTTCAAAAACTCCCATTTTGTAATTGCTATTTGTTCTATGGCATACAGAAGGGTGTACGGAATTTTTGCTTGATAAACAGAGAGTAAGTAAGAAAAATGCCGCCGACCCACAGCATTATAAAAGGCTAATATCCCATGGAACTGCGACAGAGCCTTGCTGATATTATTATCTATGTGGTCTCGATCAGTAAGGGAACAGGATACATTTTTTCCCAGAAAGAAATAGGATTTCACCCTCTTCAAGCTCTGCTGACCCACAGACCATGTAAACTTAATTTTTTTCGGGATTTATTCCCCAAGAAGCATACCACTTGAGATTTTACCACATTCATTTTTAAGTGATGCTTTTTCGAGACATCATGTAAGCCGCCTGTTGAGACCTTTCGGGATGAGATCCAACACCACAATGTCATCCGCATAGAGAAGACTCGCGATTGAAGGGCCTCCGATCATAGGCGGAAAACCTTGGGTGTTCCTTAATACTGAGGGAAGGTCATGAATGTATAAAGAAAAGAGTACTGATGCACTCAAAATCTATAGCTCCCCCATCTCTTTGCATTTGTGGTTGTTGATGCACTCAAAATCTGCAGTGACCCCACCTCTGCATCTGGGGTAAAGGATGTACTCAACATCTGTACTGACCTTCTCTCTCCGCATCTGTGGTCACTGATGTACTCAACATCTGCAGTGACCCCATCTCTCCGTATCTGTGGTCGTTTTTGTACTCAACATGTGCAGTGACCCCGTCTCTCTACATCTGTGGTCACTGATGCATTCAACATCTGTAGTGACCCATCTCTCTGCATCTGTTGTCACTGATGCACTCAACATCTACAGTGACCCCATCTCTCCACATCTGTGGTCCCTGATGCATTCAACATCTGCAGTGACCTTGTCTCTCATATCTGTGGTCCCAGATGTTCTCCTCATCTACAGCGGCCTTGTCTCTCTGCATCCGTGGTTGCTGATATACTCAGCAGCTACAGTGACCTCTTCTCTCTGCATATGTGGTTGCTGATGCACTCAACATCTGCATGACCCGATCTCTCTGCATCGGTGCTCACTTTTATACTCAGCAGCTACAGTGACCTCTTCTCTCTGCATATGTGGTTGCTGATGCACTCAACATCTGCATGACCCGATCTCTCCACATCTGTGGTCGCTGATATAATCAACATCTGGAGTGACCCCATCTCTCAGCACTTGTGATCTCTGATGTACTCAACATCTGCAGTGACCCAGTCTCTCCGCATCTGTGGTCACTTTTATACTCAGCAGCTACATTGACCCTGACTCTCTGCATCTGTGGTTGCTGATGCATTAAACATCTGCAGTGACCCAGTCCCTCCACATCTGTGGTCACCGATGCCCTCAACATCTGCAACAACCCCATCTCTCTGTATCTGTGGTGACTGATGTACTCAACATCTGCAGTGACCCCATCTCTCCGTGTCTGTGGTCACTTTTATACTCGGCATCATCAGTGACCCTGTCTCTCCGAATCTGTGGTTGCAGATGCACTCAACATCTGCAGTGACCCAGTCTCTCCAAATCTGTGGTCACAGATACACTCAACATGTGCAATGACTCAGTCTCTCCGCATCTGTGGTCATTTTTATACTCAGCATCTACAGTGACCCCCATCTCTCTGCATCTATGGTTGCTGAAACACTCAAGATCTGCAATAACCTTGTGTCTCCGCATCTGTGGTCGCTGATATACCCAACATCTGCAGTGACCCGTCTCTGCATCTGTGGTCACTTATGCACTCAACATCTGCAGTGACCCCGTCTCTTTGTGGCTGTGGTCAATTTTATACTCAGCAGCTACGGTGACCCCCTCTCTCTGCATCTGTGGTTGCTGGCATACCACATCTGCAGTGACCCAGTCTCTCCACTTCTGTGGTCGCTAATGCACTCAACATCTGCAGTGACCCCATCTCTTTGCGTCTGTGGTCGCTGATGCACTCAACATCCGCAGTGACCCAGTCTCTCCTCGTCTGTGGTTGCTGACGCACTCAACATCTGATGTGCCCCTATCTCTCTGCATCTATGGTCGCTGATGCACTCAGCACTATCAATGACCCCGTCTCTCCGCATCTGTGGTCGCTGATATACTCAACATCTGCAGTGACCCCGTCTCGCTGGATCTGTGCTCGCTGATGTACTCAACATCTGCAGTGACCTCGTCTCTCTGCATCTTTGGTCACTTTTGTACTAAACAGCTACAGTGACCTAGTCTCTCCGCATCTGTGATAGCTGATGCACTCAACATCTGCAGTGACCCAGTCTCTCCACATCCGTGGTCGCTAATACACTCAATATCTGCAGTGACCCCATCTCTCTGCATCTGTGGTTGCTGATGTACTCAACATCCACAGTGACCCAGTGTATCCACATCTGTGGTCGCTGATGCACTCAACATCCACAGTGACCATGTCTCTTCGCATCTGTGGTGACAGATGCCCTCAACATCCGCAGTTACACTGTCTCTCCGCATCTGTGGTCGCTGATGCACTCAATATCCGCAGTGACCATGTCTCTCTGCATCTGTTGTGGCAGATGCACTCAACATCAGCAGTTACCCTGTCTCTCCACATCTGTGGTCGCTAATTAACTCAACATCTGCGGTGACTCAGTCTCTTCAAATCTGTAGTCGCTGATGCACTTAACATATGCAGTGACCTTATCTCTTCAAATCTTAGGTTGCCGATGCACTCAACATCCGCAGTGACCCTGTTTCTCCAAATCTGTGTTTGCTGATGCACTCTACATCTGCAGTGACCCCATCTCTCCACATCTGTGGTCACTGATGTACTCAACATCTGCATGACCCGATCTCTCTGCATCGGTGCTCACTTTTATACTCAGCAGCTACAGTGACCTCTTCTCTCTGCATATGTGGTTGCTGATGCACTCAACATCTGCATGACCCGATCTCTCCACATCTGTGGTCGCTGATATAATCATCATCTGGAGTGACCCCGTCTCTCAGCACTTGTGATCTCTGATGTACTCAACATCTGCAGTGACCCAGTCTCTCCGCATCTGTGGTCACTTTTATACTCAGCAGCTACAGTGACCCTGACTCTCTGTATCTGTGGTTGCTGATGCATTAAACATCTGCAGTGACCCAGTCCCTCCACATCTGTGGTCACCGATGCCCTCAACATCTGCAACAACCCCGTCTCTCTGTATCTGTGGTGACTGATGTACTCGACATCTGCAGTGACCCCGTCTCTCCATGTCTGTGGTCACTTTTATACTCGGCATCATCAGTGACCCTGTCTCTCCGAATCTGTGGTTGCAGATGCGCTCAACATCTGCAGTGACCCAGTCTCTCCAAATCTGTGGTCACAGATACACTCAACATGTGCAATGACTCAGTCTCTCCGCATCTGTGGTCATTTTTATACTCAGCATCTACAGTGACCCCCATCTCTCTGCATCTATGGTTGCTGAAACACTCAAGATCTGCAATAACCTCGTGTCTCCGCATCTGTGGTCGCTGATATACCCAACATCTGCAGTGACCCATCTCTGCATCTGTGGTCACTTATGCACTCAACATCTGCAGTGACCCCGTCTCTTTGTGGCTGTGGTCAATTTTATACTCAGCAGCTACGGTGACCCCCTCTCTCTGCATCTGTGGTTGCTGGCACACCACATCTGCAGTGACCCAGTCTCTCCACTTCTGTGGTCGCTGATGCACTCAACATCTGCAGTGACCCCCATCTCTTTGCGTCTGTGGTCGCTGATGCACGCAACATCCGCAGTGACCCAGTCTCTCCTCGTCTGTGGTTGCTGATGCACTCAACATCTGTTTTGCCCCTATCTCTCTGCATCTATGGTCGCTGATGCACTCAGCACTATCAATGACCCCGTCTCTCCGCATCTGTGGTCGCTGATATACTCAACATCTGCAGTGACCCCGTCTCGCTGGATCTGTGCTCGCTGATGTACTCAACATCTGCAGTGATCCCCTCTCTCTGCATCTTTGGTCACTTTTGTACTAAACAGCTACAGTGACCCAGTCTCTCCGCATCTGTGATAGCTGATGCACTCAACATCTGCAGTGACCCAGTCTCTCCACATCTGTGGTCGCTAATACACTCAATATCTGCAGTGACCCCATCTCTCTGCATCTGTGGTTGCTGATTTACTCAACATCCACAGTGACCCAGTGTATCCACATCTGTGGTCGCTGATGCACTCAACATCCACAGTGACCATGTCTCTTCGCATCTGAGGTGACAGATGCACTCAACATCCGCAGTTACCCTGTCTCTCCGCATCTGTGGTCGCTGATGCACTCAATATCCGCAGTGACCATGTCGCTCTGCATCTGTTGTGGCAGATGCACTCAACATCAGCAGTTACCCTGTCTCTCCACATCTGTGGTCGCTAATTAACTCAACATCTGCGGTGACTCAGTCTCTTCAAATCTGTAGTCGCTGATGCACTTAACATATGCAGTGACCTTATCTCTTCAAATCTTAGGTTGCCGATGCACTCGACATCCGCAGTGACCCCGTTTCTCCAAATCTGTGTTTGCTGATGCACTCTACATCTGCAGTGACCCCATCTCTCCACATCTGTGGTCACTGATGTACTCAACATCTGCAGTGGCCCCACCTCTCCACATTTGTGGTCGGTGATGCACTCAACGGCTGCAGTTGGCCATCTCTCCACTTCTGTGATCACGGATGTACTGAACATCTATAGGGACCCAAGTCTTCCAAAATATATACTGTGATGCATGTTCTCAACAACAGCAGTGATTCCTTTTCTTTCAGCATTTACAGTGGCGTGTTCCTCAACAGATAAAAATAATGTTATAAAAAGTACACAAATATATTGACGTCAAATACTGCAACACTTGAAAGTCTGTGTTTATACAAGACAACTTTAAATCTCAATATATTATCTTCCTTATACATGTATTACCTTTCTATGTAATCATGTATCTATACATTTATTATTTTAGCCCTACTGTACAAGCGATTAAAAAAAAAAATCACTCTTTCCAATTCACTACTCTGTCCCACTATATACCTCTATCAATCTATCCTTTATCCCAAACCTGTGACTCATCTGAAACCTCATTCTACAACTGATTTCCAAAATAATCCTTTCTATCTCTATCCTTCCTGCTCACCCCAAACCTCAGTTTACGACTATGATTTCCCAAACAACCCTACTAAATTCTCCCTCATGTATCTCTCCTTTGACTTAGCACAACCCTCATTTTATTACTATTATCTCCCTAATCCTTGTCTACAGTCTTTTTCCTCCTTCATCTCTCCTTTACCCATCCCAAATCTCAGCTAACTACTATGATCTTTCTGGATTATTCCCTCCTCTATCCCTCCATTATTCTATTCAATACAATTAACAGACTAACATGTCCACCGCTCAAATTAGCTCATATTTCCCTATACTAATACTGCACTCCTATTTCCCTATACTAATCCACCACTAATCCTTTTGGGTTCAGAAGTAGCACACCACTCGCCGAAAAACGATTCGACACCTCGTCAGAGGTAGTAAGCACTATATAAATACAATTACAATCTAAATTGGTCTGGGCCCCAACGTTTGTTGGACCAGTGTTCCTAAACATCTGTAATCATCCATGTCTCTCAACATCTACATTCATGGCCGTCCCTCAACATCAGCAGTGATCCATGTCCTCAACATATGCAGTTGCCAATGACCTCAGCGAATGCAGTGCCCTCTGCCTTGCACCATCTGACTGTCCTGCACATCAGGTATCTTACAACTTCCACATAAATATGTTGCTCTACATCTGCAGTGATTCATTCCCTGTGCATCTATGGTGCTTCGTTTTCCACAAGATCTGCACTGCCTGATGTGCTGCAAAAAGTTTGTGTCCCAAAACTCTGCAAAGACTCATGTCATAACACCTTCACTGCCAAGAATTTAACATCTGCTATGCCACATGGCCAGCAACATCTATAGACCAGTGGTTCCCAACATGTGGTCCGGGTACTCCTGGGGTCTGCAAAGCCTCCTCAGGGGGGCCAAGTCTGCTTAGAAAATTAAGTAATATAAACAGATTAGGTTCCCAGCTTTCAGTAATGACTCAGTGGGGGGTCCCCATATTCCAATAATGATTCAGTGGGGGTCCCCGGGTTCCAGTAATGATAAAGTGGGGGTCCACAGAAGTAAAAATGTTGGGAACCACTGTTCTAGACTATATAGCATATGGTGTTTCCCTACATCTTTCCCATGATCCACAACATCTGCAGTGACCTTTGTCCTGTAATATCTCCAATGACTTATGTCGCTTAACATCTGAAGTACCCGGTATCTCTTAGAATTTGCAGTGCTGCATGGCCTGCAGCGTCTATAGACAGTGCCCACGTACCTTACCAGCTGCTGTTTCTGAACAACGGGTAAAAGTGTCAGACCGCAGGAATAAAACAAGGTCCTCCTCCCCACAATTTATAGACGTCCGTCTGTGCACCAGGGACATTCGAGGCACAGTGTGACTTTGCTTCACCAGGAAGGCAGTTGCCAGCCTTAAGCTTGGCTAATCCAACTAATGCATTGTGGTCGATGTAGTCTTGGTTCATTTCAGTGGAGCCTATGGGCTTAAAGCACTTGATTACAATTATTTGTAATACTAAATTCCAGGGCTGAGAAACTGACGCTTAGTAAGATGGAGCCGCACAACGTCATTAGACATGAAAAATTAGAACTATTATTGGTGTTCTAAAAGTGATTGTTAATTTTGGGGAGATCTGCTGGAGTTCTATAAGTGTTCCGAAGATTTGAGCCCAATGTCCTGATCTGGACGATAAATGGCGGGCGGGGGTGGAGGGGGGAAGCATGTTAATTAAACATAATCTAAAAGTGAAAGCTCACTGCAGAGAGGCAGTTGCACTGGGTTTTCACGGAGGGACAGTACACTTTCTGCCTGCTGGCCTGGCTGTGGAACAACCCCGCCCCCTCCTCTCCGCTGTGCTCCTGCACACGGTCATTTCTCTGCCCCCCTCCTTCCCACCTGCCGCCTGCATCACTTCCAGGAAGGGATTTGTCTGAGAGCTCTTGCTTCGCTGCCCCTGCCAGACACAATTTACAGCTCTCTTCTAAAGGGATAAATCCGATTCAGCCTGGCGTTGGCCGACAGCCCCATTCCCGCAACCCGGGGCGGCCTGCGGCTCTCTGCCTCCCCCACTCACCTCAGACTCCTCCTACTCCAGCCAATGCCCCGGCTGCAGGGGGTCTTTGGGACTGTCCTAGGTGCTCAGGCCGCAGTCTGGACGAGAGAAAGAGCCCACGTGCAGCCCACAATCCCTGTGCGCTTTCTGTCGCGCTCCAGTGCAACAAATACATAATTCACCATACAAATGTCAGCATTAACTGGAACAATTAGAAATAAGAACAGTTGGAAAGATGTATGCAGATTGCATACCGCTTTACATGGTTACGTTTTACACCCAGTAGACAAGATAACCCCACCCCCGGGCCTGTGGGTCGGCCACTCCAATATTATGTACAAGATACTTACTTACGGGGGCTTACAGGCAGTCCCCTTCATACATTAGTCTGTTGTTGTGTCAGTGACCTTTTTTTCATCAGCACACTACCAGCATAAACCATGGGGCAATGCTTCAGCCCTCTTTATCCACTGGCCAGATTCACTCTGACTGACATTGTGCTCCTTTGGAGGAAGCAGATCCACACACAACCTAGGTCCCTTCTGTGCCAAGGACTGTCGTGACAACATCTTTGCATGTTTTTTTTTAATGACGAGGGACCAACAGATTCCAAAACAATAAAACTGTACAAAACAAAACAAGCACAGACAAAGCTAAAATGCTGCCAGTCAACGCCAGACCCATTGGCTTTTGCAGTGATTGTTTTAACGTATCGGCTGGCCCCAAACCACTCAAATTTTTATTTTATTTTTGAGGGCCCTTTCCTCTGCAGGCCAGATTTCAAATTCTCATCAAAACGCAGTGGACTGAAAAGTTATTTCGGGGGGCTGCAGCAGACAAGGGACATTTGTTTTTAATTTAAAAAAATAAAAAGATGATAAAATATTGATCATATTCATTAGTTTGATAGTGAGCTTCGTTAAAATAAGACTAATATTGAGCTTTGATCCATCAGATAGCAAATAAATGAACGAGTGTAATGATGCAGCACATGAAGTGGTTACTTTTCTAAGATATATCTGTGCGTCACATTTATAGATCAACTCACAAAGTCTTTGTCGGTAATAGGTTAAAAAATACATCTGTGACAAAGTCTAAAATCTGTGATCAAGCTGTGTTTTTATTAGTGCTCTGACGCAACCCCTAACTGCTTTTGCATATGTAAAAACTATATATACAGCTAATGTTATCGAACAGAAATTTAGGACAAAAAATGAAGGCTCCATTTTCTTTATCTGCACGTTACTTCTCTTTTATTTGTAATTAAATATATTTAAGCATAAAAATGACTGAGATAAAAACAAACTGGAGGCACACTCAAAACAAGCACTTTATACTAAGCGTGAGTAAATAAATCATGTCGCTATTATTTCTTTTAAGGTAATGGTTTGGTGCTAATGCTCATCAGTCCATTCACATGTATTTATTCCTTAATGAAACACCATCAATAGTATACTCTGGGCGAGATGAAAAGGTTTTCTATAGTGAAAAGTTTTTGCTACCTTTCACCTCCTGCAACCCAAGCCAAATGTCTGGATGTGACTGGTTGAAGGACTCGCGCTGTAGGTGGTCAACAGACACCTCGGTGAATTCTGGTACAGGCAGTGCGGCTTCTGTTCAAACAAAAACAGCGCAATGCAGAGTGAAGGGACATATGCTATGCTAAGTGCATTTGCACAGTGCATTCTCTCAGTTGTGATGTCTGAAAGCACTTCCAGAATCTGGGCACAATTTACCATTCTGGGTTTGACTTTGAAAAGAGTAAAGGGGACTCTTGATGTAGTAGTTGGTTGTGTTTAGCAAGCAAGAGCTGCTTAACAAGTGCGATCTGCAAAGGATTCAGGATTCTTTCTGAATTTGTTAAAAACTCTGTATATTGTTAGGGGCCTCGGGTCTGAGTAAACGCGGTAGAAAGACCAGTTGCATTCTTTCGATCTGTGTGTGGAGTGCCACGGTGAAGCAGACCTCAGGGACCACACCACGCTCCCCACCTCCCAGAATCGTGATAACAGATCCCAAGCGGGACCAAGTTCGAGAGCAGCCTCGCTGATCCTTGGGCACTGACTGCACAAAGGCGCCCACTGTGTGTCAGTGTGGCACAGTCCAGTGCCTGCCTAGTGTTGCTGTCTTTCACACGCCAACCCATCAGGCCTTTCCTGCATCTATCATTGCATCTATCTTGATCTCTGTCTACACAGTGTTTCCAGTGAATGCACACACACACCGTGTAAAGGCGACTTGAGCTCCGAACAAGTCAGGGGTCTGTAAGTACAGGATATACAGGGTAACAATACAACTTTAAAAGTGTTACAACATAACATGGGCGTTTTACAGACTGTTACATCACACGGTACACTGATATACCAACCACAAAGGCTTTTACTTATACTGCAAGTATAGATGAATACCCGAAAATAAGGTTTGTATTTTTCCAAAATAATGTAGTGTGGCAGCTACCTCTCTGTGTCAGCACTGGAGCAGAGAAAGCAGTGTTGAGAAAACATAGCCACCCTTGCAAAAATGCACTTCAAAACCTTGAGAAGTATTTGGCAATCCCTTTGTAGAATCATAAAGAAGCCCGTATGACTTTCAAGTAGCCAGTTTCCCATGAAGTAATAATGCATTACATTTGATGTAATAACATCAAAAGAGGGCCCATGAAACATTTAAGCGAGAGCAGCCAGCCAGCGTATATAACATGGAGAACAAACAACGAAGGAAAGCTGCCTCAACTTGATTGGTAATGGAAATATCTCATACCTTTTGCTTACGATGCTTCACACCGGAGCTATAGTCATGGTATATGCGCCAAAATATTTTGAAAACAGTTTTATTGATTGATTATATTTCATGCAGCCAGAATGATAACCCAGAAATTACCCCTTGTTTTACTTTTAATAAGTGTGAGCGTTTCCCAGTTTTAGGGAATTTGCATTGTTTCATTCAGATGACAGTCCGGATTGTCCTATGTATTTGCAATCTTCTTCACTGAATATTGTTTGGAGTCCACACAGCTCTCATCTGATGCTTACTGGAGTCCCTACAGGACTGATGATTGCTTCTGGCATCAATCTAACTACTCTGTGACTCCACCGCTGAACTTCCAGAGCCTTCTACTTCATTTTGAGGTTTCGCGTAGACAGTGCATGTGCTGTCTTTTCAGGACCTTTTGTTTTCTGTCAGTGAGCCTAGAGACTGCCAGTTGTTTACCACTGGTTGACTTCATTATCACTCTCGTTTGCTTGCTTCTGATTTGTCAGCTGCTTCCTCTTCCTGTGTTTCTCCCTCAGCTGGAGCACAGAGGCATTACTTGTGTTCTTCCACAACTAATTATTTTAGGTGCAACTTTTTTCTTTGTGTTTGAGCACCCTACAAGAGGCCTTGTTTATTTGAGCTGGCCCCCACATTTACTTCTCCCCCCCTCTGTGACCCTCCTCAGTCCATGTGACTGCCTTCACCTACTATCCCTCCTCTATTTGTTCAGGTTCGCTTGATTCCCCTAACCCAGATTGTTTATCCACCCTCCTGTTGTCTGTGTTGCCTCCTTGCTCCCACAGTTCAGTTGTCCAAGCTGGCTCATTGCTCCCACCCACACCTGTTTGTGTCGTCTGTTTTTCTCATTCTCTCCCTCCCGTTGACCACATTGCTTCCTTGCTCCCAGCCTCTCCCTTTAGTTGTCTGTGTTGCTTCTTGGCTCCCCTCTCAATTCGTCGTTATTGTCTTCCTGCTCCCACACCCCCGCTTAATGTTCTCCAAGTTGCCTCGTTGCTTCTGCCCTCTCTTGAGCTGTGCATGCTGCACCCATCCTCCCACTCCTTCTTTGTGTTGTGTCTCAGCACCTACAATCCTTCTTGTCGTGGGTGGTGCCCAGCACCTGTCATAAAAGCACTATGAGGTGGACACTGGTGGCCATGTCATAGTGCTTCCTTCCTCCAGCTGTCCCCCTGTTGCCTCGCCCTCCTTCCATGCTGCCTTCCACCCTTCCCTCCCTCCAGCAATACAAAAGCGTTACGCTGCAGCTAGCCCTGGTGGCGTCATAGTGCTTTTTGTCTTGTAACTTTTCACCCGTGCAGCACAGCAGTCGCACTGCTGTACATAACTGCTACAAAGCTGAGACCCAAATAATCTAGGCCCATGACAGGCGTTCCCTAGAGCTGACCCCTATACAGAAGAATGGATGTCAGAAGACTAAAAGGCGAGGTTCTCCTTAGTTGCTTCTCTTGAGCAGCCTGGAAGGAGCTGAGCTCCTTGAAGTCCCTTCGATGGGCATGGAGGGCTCAACACCCTGTGAAGCCACTAAGCGGCATGGGAGACCTGCATTCCTTAAAGGTACTCATAAGTGACAATAAAGTCTGTAGTGGATGCAGGCAAGCTAAGACACAGTCAAAAGAAAAGGTTGATTTGGAAAAACAGGGGGTGTTTGAGGATCTCCTCAATGAGAACATGTGGGTGTGTTTAATCTCTACAAGTGAAGAAACCCTATCAGAGAATGGGAAAGCCACAGAGGCCTGACGAGAGACATGCCTGGGTGCAAGGTGAAGTCACACGTGCATTCATTTAGTTTGCTGGTGCTACTGCAGTTACTCAGTGCCTTTTCTTAGAATGAAAGGAAGGTGGAGGCCTATGGAAGAGGAATACAGGGGACACAAAAACATTCAAGGTACAAGGGAAACCTCCCCAGACTAAGCATAATTTATGGCTCTTAGCATTCTTGTCTTACACTGTACTGCTCCTGAAAGTGGCCAAAGAAAAGCAAGAACTATACAAGTAGCAACAGTACAGGCTCCCTCCACTCATACATACCACATGATGGAAACATTTGAAAAGTCATACCACAAACTACAGAAAGATGCTACAACACCATACTAATGGCACATTGTGCTCCCAAGTACTGAATACCAAAAACAAGAAGAGCCTAGACAGCACTATATTTTTCTCCTCACTGTCCCAGGGCATTGGATACTCTTGCTTGAAAAACTTATCTATGACATCTTTGTGTTCCTTTACTCGCTTGTGGTAGATGTGGTTGAGCAGTTAAGGCTTACTTAATTACAATACTTAATTACTATAATTAAAACAGTGCATAATACCTATTACTTGTGGCTGTGGAGATAGAACCATAAACACTACAGCGTCAAAACAAATACCAGATTATGCAGTTTGTTTTCAGAGTTCTTCAATACGTACTAAAGTCTTTGGATTACTACTGTGTTCACATTCTCATGTCTCAGTCAATGTAGTACAGCAGGGTAGCCAGCGGTGGTAGCCCAGGCTAGGTCAGCAGTACGTATTTGCTGTAGCTCCGCTCTGCTCACCGGTTTTTAGGTTGCCACTAAAGGAATCTTGGGGGCTTTCAGAAAGTTGACCTATGAATGCATTCTGCTCCGTGATTACCATAGGCTTTGTGGTTTGTACCTCACACTTTCTGGATTTCAATTTGCTGTCTTTATTTGCTTTAGGCTCTCCAGATTCTGTTTGTCCCTCTCATTGCCTAAACTGTGTTTTCTGTATTCTTCCATGAACTTGCTTTCTGTTAACAGGCCTTTAAATCTTGATCTTCTGTTGTCACATTTGTGCTTGTTCAATTTTCTTTCTCTGACTTAAAAGTGAGAGGGTTTATGTGACAATCTTTCTGGATACCGGGGGTAGAGTTTTCTCTAGCACACAATATTTAAATGAACTGTGTAAGTATTTCAGAATATATCAGAATTATGAACAAACAAATTAAGCACATTTTTGTTATTTCTGAAGTGTGTTGGAAACAAATACTTTAATATGATTAAAATGAATCATTAAACTAGGTGATGCAATTTCCACACATTTCCGTCTGTTCACTACATAGTTTTATTAGTAAAACTGTGTGTCTGTGCAAAAGTAACAGTCATTTCAATTGAAAATGTGTTGTCTGTAATGGCAGTGTGCAACCACACCATGAATACTCCACCCTGCTATGCACCACTCCAGACCACTGCACTCTACTCTACTCTGCACCACTCCACTCTATGCCACAGCACTCTCCGGCACTTTACGCTACGCCTCTCTACTCTACTTGTATCACTCTACTCTGTGGCAATGCACTCTTCACCACTCTACTCTACACTACTGCACTCTGTAGCACTCCAGTGTAGGCCACATCAATCTACTTTTCACAACTCCACTCTTTGCCAATGTACTGTACGCCACTCTGGAACACTACAGTATATGCCAATTCACTCTACACCAAGTCAGTTTCCTCTGTAACACTCAACTCTATGCCCCTGCACTCTATTCCAATTCACTGTACACCACTCTAATCTAATCTGCACTACTGCGCTCTACACCATTTTATGCCATTACACTATGCCACTCTACGCAACTGCACTGTACCCTGCACCACGCCACACTACATCACATCACTCTACTCTGAAACAATCTACTCTACACCACTGCACTCTACGCCACTCTACTCCACTCTATGCCACTGCACTCTATGTTACTCTGCTATTAACCACTGCACTCTACACAAGGTCACTCTACTCTGCATCACTGCACTTTCTGCCACTAAACCATGCTACTCTACTCTGCACTACTCCACTCTAAGCCACTGCACTTTATGGCACTATACTCTACTCTGCACCACTCTACGCTACTCTACACCACTCTTTGTCACTGCACTCTACACCACTGCACTCTATGTCCTTTGACGCTACTCTGTGCCACTGCTCTCTGCATCACTCAACTCTATGCCACTCCAATCTGCCTCACTCTACACCACTGCACTCTATGCCACTGCACTCTTCTCTGCTCCCCTCCACTCTGCACCACTCCATTATGCACTACTCCACTCTGCACCACTGCACTCTACTATGCACCACTCTAAGCTATGCCACTGCATTCTATGATGCTGCAGTGTACGCCACTGAATTCAACACCACTGCACTCAATGACACTGCACTCTACACCACTATACTCTGAAACACTCTACACCAACGCACTCAACATCAGTCCACTCTACTCTATGCCACTCCAGTGTATGCCAGTCTACACAACTCCACACTATGCCAGACCAATACACAACTCTCTCTGCCACTCCACTCTGCAACACTCTACTACAATCTTTGCCATTCCACTCTATGACACTCCTTGCAACTCTTCTGTATGCCGCTAACATTTAGCCAAGCTGAACAGCAGCCACGCTGGTGAACAACATAGCTACAACACATTGACCAAGCCAATAGTTCTTGCATAGGCGAGACCTATTGGCTTTGCCAATGCTTGCTCAACTCCTGCTGCTTAGAAAGGGCACAAATGGGGCGGTAAGCCAACTGTGGAAGTTTCCATATTATAGATAACAGGTCAGCTCTTTAGTTATGTAGAACTCTGACTCCCGTACACAGATAGCACAGGTGCTAGTGGTCAGGCGTGCAGTGCACTTTTGGAAAACAGACACCACCTGTTCTCACTTCTCCAATGTCTAGATATATACAAAGCTAACAGAATTGTCTGTTACATAAACCCACAAATACATTAAACACGTGGAATGGAACGAGACAGAGTTCCTTCACCACGTGTTAAAAAAAAAATAGAAGCGCAGCATGCTGCAGTCCCTCTCTGCCTCTCTACATGTGCTAGCAACTCTTTCTCCACAGAACACGTTGGCCAATCAGCAATGAGTGTGACCCAGCGCTTACCAGTCAGTGAACAGAGACATAACTTATTTACCCGGCAGCCTGTCCTCATTGGACACTAGTGTCTTTAAGGGGCCAAGATGTCTTTCCATTGGCCGCTGTTTTTATAGGTGGGAAATTTGCAGTGTCTGCCTTCTAAGTGTCTGGAGCCAGGCAGCCCATCACTCAGGGAGATGCTGAAAACCACCCAAACATTATTAATAAAATATGCTGCAGAGTGGTTCCATGGCTCTGGGGCTGGCCGTGTGTTCGCCAGACATGAGCGGCAGGACACCCCTTGATCTTTTCCTCACACGTGCAGGCAAAATGGCTGCAACAGAAGCAATAGAGCGTAAAAGAAAGGGCTCCCACAAATCAGGAAAGAGGGTCGCTGCCGAATGGAAGTGGTGTGCGGGGGCCTGCTTGCCTGCCACCTTTCTCCCGCACAAAAAAGGGAGTTAAATAGAGCACATAGAGCTGGCACGTGATTGTCCAGCACAAGGATGTCGGCAAGGACTCCAGGAGGGCCAAAGAGCAGGGAAAACAGAATGCTGGAGGAAGGGAAAAATAAAGCGTTAAAAAGAGGACAAAGAGAGTGTCCCAGTCTTTCCAAATGAAATGTAAATTTTGTGTACCGTGCATTTCCTAGTGGCGGCCACTAAACTGCAGAATGATATGTCATTGGAGATTAGCGGGTTAGAAAATCTGCTTCTCTTCTTGAGGGCCCTAAAGACGTTACCGTTTACATGATGTTTACAAATATCACAACAAGGTATCCTAAGTAAAAATGAGGTTAATTCTCACCATTCCACAACCTTTTTTCATGTATTTGTTAGATCCTCACACACCCATCATCAGATCTCATCCTGGTGCCTAACAGCCAGAATGAGCTCAACCATATTCCAGGGAGCACTTTAGATATTATCCTGCCAGGGTCTGTTTACAAATGCCTCAGAAAACCTAGGCCTCCAATTATTACTTGTGTTCCGGGTATGATTAAAAATGTTAATGGAGGGCTGCCTGTGGAAATAATGGTTCTACACCCTACATAAAAGTCAACATGTTTTAAAAATATATTGCACCATCGGGGAGGAGAGGAGGCCCACATAGGTGCTAAAGGTGATATTACACCCTTGACTACTGTGTGACTATAAGGACATGTCCCTCACTCCTCCTATGTAGGATAACATCTGGAAAATTCACGGGGCCCAAGACGAGTGCGTCAAGGGAAAGATTGATCCAGCCCTTTGCATTCAATGTATGTCTGTGTGTAGTATGTGTCCTGACTGAATTAATAATTAGGTTGACAAACAATAAAAGAATGACATTACACCACGCACCAAATGTATTTAGTCCTGCTTAAAGCTCTGGACCTTTTGGCCTTATTGCTTAGAGCCGAAACATGCCCAGACCCTCGGGGGAGAAAGATGTGTACCCGAGTCCAGGATAGAATCCTGAGCTCCAGTAACAAAGAATAACTGCAGAGATGCTGTCACATGCAGAGTAACTTACTGAGTGCAACGATTCTCAAAGATCCATCTTCTTTTACATCCTACCTTACCACCCTACCACGGAAAGAGCACAAGCACTTTGCAAAGCAAGAAAATATGTTTAGAATCCAAGAATACCTGCACTGAGGCCTTGTTCCGTTTGTGCTTGCTCATCTTAAGCTCGGCTCAGTTTATTGCCTACGTTTATGCCAAGGATATCTGGCATACAGAGTGAGATCCTTGCCAGATTTTCGGGATACCCGCTAAGTCAATACATTCCATTAAGATTCTATATAAACTGATTCAATTGTCTCGGTGTCATACCATTGATGCCAACCTTCTCCATATGCTCTGGATATGTCCGTCCCTCTCACAGTACTGGGCTGCTATCAGAGCCACTCTGATGGAGATCACGGAGGTGACAGTGGAACTGGCGCCTTCTTATTTCCTCCTGGGGTGGCAACCTAACACACGTGGCTCTAAGGTAACTTCTTGATTCCTGAATCTGGCTATGCTATTGGCGAAACAACAACTAACGAGGCGCTAAAAGTCCCCCCCATGCACCAACCATCCACTCATGGAGAGAGGAAGTTTTACGCTGGAGCCAGGCTAAAAGCTCAGCTCTTAGGAGAGAAGAATACAGGGGGTTGAGAAGGAAACCAATATCTCTCGAGTGGGACACACTAGTAGAGGCGTTTAGAGCCCAGAGTGAGACACAGGATTAGGAGCACCGAGGAGAGCAGTGTCCCTTAGGGAGGCTGACTGAGGAGCGAGAATTGATAGGTTGAGGCTTAACCTAACACTGAACCAAGGAGCTGCTTTGTTTGACCTCACTCTCCCCACATAAGGCCCACAATGGGTGGGGGCGTTTGTAAACAGATCACATATGTTTCCCCCTCCCTTTTTCTAGTAGAGGTACTCCTGAGTGGCACATCGATACCGGCAACATAGATGGCTTACTCATATACTTATTGATGGAAGTGAGGTGGGGAGGGGGAAGGAGGGGGAGGGATTTGTTGTTCTCCAATACTGTTAATAATATATATGAATATGCAGTTCCACTTGCAGGTCTGGAAATTCGACATATGTCTATATTTCCGATTTATGTGAAAAGGCTGTTGAACTGTGCGTTGTGAGCTGAGCTGAACTAAGGTAGAAAACCAATAAAAGTTTGTTTAAAAAAATGATTCAATTGTATTGTAGACACATTTATACAGCACTTTTTACTCTAGGCCAGGCACTTCAGTGCTTTACATGTGACACGCTAATCCTGAGCCCAGGGTTAGGATTAATCCAGTGGTTATTGGTTACTGTTGAGCAGATGGATTGATTAGTCGTGGGCTCTCAAGAAATCATTTCAAGTAGTTCTTAAGCTCCAGTTTCTTTGTGGTAGTTTTTTAAGAATGATCAGGATTACTAAATGTTCATAGTTTTCCAGCAGTGCTCTTTTTAATACACCTCACAATTCGTATTTGGCCACAGTCTGAGTGAAACCTGCAAGTGTAAAACCCAGATAAGATGTAGCGCAGCTACATGTGTGCAACTGTATTTGCTTTTATAAAGGACTTTCTACCCTTGACGAGCTGTTGAAGCTCTTTTTTTTCTGTGAGTACCTTGCTAATCCGAAATCTTTGGGTGGCTATCCTGAAAAATTGGCATGGAATTGGTCCTACACAGTCTTAAAGAGATTATGAAGAATCTAATGGGTGAGACAACACAGCGAGATGTAGGCAATTACAAAAGAAGGAAGACTACTTGTTAACACTTGTTAACACCAACAACCACAAAAAAACTCCTGGTTCACCCCCGACCTCAAGGACTCCAAGAAAGAATGCCGCACCCGCGAGAAGACATGGCGCCTCAACCAGAACGAAGAGAACATGTCAGCCCTTAAGGACGCCACCCGCCAACACCACCAACGCCTCCGCGCCGCACGAAAAACAGCCTACCAGAACAGACTCGACAACAACGCCCACAACAGCAAAGAACTATTGGAATCGTCAAAGAGCTCTCCAACCCCGACGCAGAAAACAACTCCATCCCTCCCTCACAAGACCTCTGCGACTCCCTCGCAGCCTTCTTCCACCACAAGATCACCGACATCTACAACAGCTTCACCACAAACAACACAAACCCTCCACCGGAACCCACCACCAACGACGCCACCATCCTCACCTGGACCCCAACCACCACCGAGGAAACCACCCGCGTCATGAACTCGATCCACTCTGGATCTCCATCCGACCCCTGCCCACACCACATCTACAACAAAGCCGACAACATCATCGCCCCCCACCTCCGGGACGTCATCAACGCATCTCTCACCTCCGCCACCTTCCCAGAGAGCTGAAACACGCAGAGCTCAACGCCCTCTTAAAGAAACCTACAGCAGACCCCACCGAACTCAAAAACTTCCGGCCAATCTCTCTCCTACCGTTCCCCGCTAAAGTGATTGAGAAAATCGTCAACGCCCAACTCACCACCACCCTGGAAGCCAACGACTCCCTCGACCCCACACAGTTCGGCTTCAGAGCTAACCACAGCACCGAAACCGCCCTCATCGCAGCCACGGATGACATCAGATCCCTGACCGACAAGGGAGAAACCATGGCCCTCATACTCCTGGACCTCTCTGCGGCCTTCGACACTGTCTGCCACCGTACCCTAATACGCCGCCTCAGCAACGCCGGCATCAGAGGCAAGGCCCTGGAATGGATCATCTCCTTCCTCTCCGGAAGAACCCAGAGAGTCCGCCTCCCCCCCTTCAGATCTACAGCCACGGAGATCATCTGCGGCGTACCCCAAGGATCCTCCCTCAGTCCCACTCTCTTCAACGTCTACATGACCCCCCTAGCGAACATCGCACGCAAACACGGACTCGACCTCATATCCTATGCCGACGACACCCAGCTCATCTTATCCCTCACCAACAACCCCACCTCAGCAAGGACCAGACTACACGACGGTATGAAGGAAGTAGCGAACTGGATGACAGACAGCCGGCTGAAACTGAACACAGAGAAAACGGAGGTCCTCATTCTCGGCCCTACTCCCACCGCCTGGGACGACTCCTGGTGGCCTCCCGCCCTAGGCAGCACTCCCCAGCCCACCAACCACGCACGCAACCTCGGCTTCATCCTGGACTCATCCCTCTCCATGACCAGACAGGTCAACTCAGTGACCTCAGCATGCTTCAACACCCTCCGCATGCTCCGCAAGATCTTCCGCTGGATCCCCATCGCCACCAGGAAGACCGTCACCCACGCCCTCGTCACCAGCCGCTTGGACTACGGGAACACTCTGTACGCCGGCATCACCATCAAGCTGCAGAAGAAACTTCAACGGATCCAGAACGCGGCCGCACGACTCATCCTGGACATACCCCGCCACCACCACATCTCCGGACACCTGAAGAAACTCCACTGGCTCCCAGTCAACAAGAGGATCACCTTCAGACTCCTCACCCACGCACACAAAGCATTGCACAACCTCGGACCCAAACTCATCAACAACCGCGTCTCCTTCTACACCCCTCCCCGCACGCTACGCTCGACCGGACAAGCCCTGGCAGCCGTCCCCCGCATATGCAAAGCCACCGCCGGAGGAAGATCCTTCTCTTTCATGGCAGCAAAGACCTGGAACTCTCTGCCCAGCCACCTTCGTGCCATACCTGATCACCTCTCCTTCAGAAGGCAGCTCAAGACCTGGCTCTTTGAGCACTGACCTTCCCCCCCCCCCCAGCGCCTTGAGACCCTTAATGGGTGAGTAGCACGCTTTATAAATGCGAATGATTGATACTTGTTAAAATGCCAAATTAGGTTTCAATGCTGCAAAGAAAGAAATTCCGGAATTTAGATACAGCTATGCAAAAAGAGTTAGGGCATATGTGACGGATTTTGCTTTGGGGACCAGAAGGAGAAGGCGAGTGACAGATCCTAAGAGTCGACTATGGTAATATAAGGCGAAGTTCGAGGCCAAGAATTCTGTGTTTTGAGTAAACTGCCATGTGTATAATGGTGTATTATAGGCAATACTGATCTGTAGGGGAAACCACTGAATGGACCTCAGCACTTGAAGGACATGCTCCTGCCTTGGATGAGAGCATAAGCAGAAGAGAAGAGGGACCACTTCATTACGCTGTGCCAATTCCAACAGAGCACAAGACTGGCACGGAAATTACAACTATATCAAGATGTGTTGTGGGTAAAAGGTAAATTCTGCAGAAAAAACACTTGCATCCCCACTGCACGTCTGTCGAACTGGACAGAGCTGGTACTCCCTTACTTGTTGGCATGAAATAATACCATTGTGTTGAGGTGAGGTGAATCAAAGTTCAATGGCACAAAGGAACTGCTTAGATTAAGATCACGAGTTCCAGAATATTTATAAGCAGGGGCCAGTATTCTTCAGACCACAAGTTATAGGGCCAATACACTAAAGCCTACAGCCATAGGTGGAAGAATCAAATGACAGTTACGCTGACAGTCCTTGGGAATGGGGTGAAGACCTTCCATAAGGAAATCTATGGATGGCTGCTACACTAGGGAGTCAGGTCCTCTCCTGCTCTCAGTATAACATCAGCTGAAATAACTTTGTTCTCTGTGAGAAAAGCATAACATTCCACCCACACGCAGATGCCTGGCACTCTAAGACACCACCACAGCACGGTGGATGAGCCATAAAGTAGAATATCATGTTCGATGTGACTTTCGGACAGGAAAAAGCCTTTCTCAAGACAAAGCATCCAGGAATGCTCCAATAAACAACATTTGCAATGGCATCATGTGCTGTAAAAAAAGCAACAAACGCCTTGGCACTTGCAGTACTGTGAATTCATATGAGGTGCACTCTCCTGCCACCTACCGTTAGATTGGGAGTACTGTGACTTTTTTCCTTTTGGCTTGACATTGATACCGGCATACCTTGACACAACCCACAAGCCACCACCACTTCCATTACTTAAGTGAATACGCACGGTGTAAAGGTCTGGGCAGAAATTTCATGTCCATCGAACACTCTTCCAGAGACCAATCCCAGAAGCCCTCTGCATGAGAATATTGGGGAAGAATTAAGTGAAGGCACTTCTCATAATACAGCTGGGATAAGTACCTGGTTATCTCTTGATGGGTCTCATGATAAACTCTTTCAGGCCACCCTTCGTGTGTCCTGTTCTGATGGCTCTTCCCACCTGATCACTTCTGGTGCAACTGAGCACCTAGACCTGATACCTACATCCTGTGGGGACGTACTGTGGCTCCATATTCTGGAGGTGGCTGCTCTGATTCACTTTCCTACCCAGGCTCAACTCAGCCTCCCCGACTTACAATCACTTTCTTGCTCTAGGGCAACATGCCAACAACGGCATGGCAAGCATGGAATCTTGAAAAGATACCTATAGGCAATACTTTGCTTTTTTCATGCCTACCCCCTGATTGGCTCCTGCAGTCGGGGAGGACCTTCCAACCTTTATAAAAAAACGATTTCCTTTCTCCTGTGCACTGCTACTCAACAGGCTCCATGGTGCTCAATCACTCAACGTCAGTATTGATAGATTTGGCCTAGTGAGCTGCTCCTGGTTCAGCGCTATCTATTCTGTGTCCTGCGTTTCTCTCTGCAAACCTCTTTAGTGGTTCCTGTCTCACCTTCTTTAGTCTGTGCTCACAGGTGTACTCTGTTTAAGCAGTCTACCACTCACAAGCCACCTCTGGTGTACAAGCACATGCTACTTGAATGCACTACAAAGACTCTCCAATATAAGGAACCCTGCCAATGACAAAACAGTCATCACCTTGTCCACTTGACAAAGATTGGCAAGGAAGGGGTCCTTCTGCAGAGAACCTTAAGTTAAAAGAAAACTTTCACAAAAACTCAATTGAACCTGCAGAGTCTGAGCGATACACAAATACTAAGAAGATAGGGTTGCAAACTTAATACAAGTAACTATCATCAAAAGATACATTTAAATGTCATTAATTTACATAGTCATTGGATATCCTGTCAATCTATCATCGCTCGGGCCTTCATGGACCAACACTGGACACAGCTATCAAAGTCTTCAAGCAGTCCAGCCCAATGGAATGAAAACAACGTTGACGTTCAAAACAGTATGCGAAATTAAGATCCCATGGACTTTACGCGAAACTAACCACATCTATTTGTCACACAGTGCTAAAAAAACGGAAAGATTGTGCCAGAAATGGGAACCCAGAGAGATGGGTGGCGCCGTACTTCCGTAGTTTATATAATATTCGACATTGAACAAATGGCCTCCGTTGTCCTGCGGCCAGTGCGCGCGCTCACGCAGCCCTCGCGCTCGTTCCGTCAGTGCTCGTGGCACGCGCCGCCGCTGTCCTGGCGCATTCCTTCACTCACTCACACGCCAGTTCACAGGCTTTTCTTTCACCCACAGTGAGCATGAAGCTGACTGGCTGAGAATGTGAGTTTTTACATCTCTCTCGCGCACACTGAAGACTGCTTCACCGAGAGGAACCTTCAGGGAAGAGTAGGGGTTCGGCGCTCCAGTGGTGTTAAATCGAGAGCTCTGGGGCGGATATATACGTACCATAAAGAAATATCACCAAACCGCTCACAAGCCCGTACATACCTAAAACTACATTCGCACTCCCATTGAAAATTACTGGAATTATTTTATGGAGTTCATTAATAAAGCGCAATCTAGGGAAGCACCACATTGTACATACCTACACAGTAGAAATCCACGTGACGATTCAGGGATACGTGTACATATACAATGCGAAATAATCAGATACTGCTTCCAAAACACAGAAGCGACCAGATGGAAACGTTATATTCTATGTAATCCTAGTTCTTCGTCATGGTTACTGTCTCCGAATTCATAAACGAATATGTCCGTATACTTGCGAGATACCAGAACACATTGCAACATATACATGTTTTCCAGAAAAGATGCTGAATGAAGCACCTTTACTGTCCCTTTTTTTAACATACCAAGCATCCAAAACTGAACAAAAACTCATTTGGCTGAAAATACCACTGCAACATAATTTAAAGAAAAAACAAAAAGGAGGAAATGGAGTACTAACACTGAACACTGAAAAGGTTGAAAATGTGACCAACAGTAACAAGCATTACGCTACACTTTCGGAAATTCTTTCCAATGTTGATATGACTTTTCAAATTCAACAACTTGCCAAGCCCCCTGGATTTTGGATAGTGGCAAGGATTAGCAGCAGCATCAATATGCTTTTAATAACTTTATTACATAACATTCAAAGCAGCTGCAGACGCTTCATGATTGGATAGTTGAAGCTACTCTAAATTCAGTTTGCATGACGGGTGACTATAAAGTAAAGAAGGCCATTCGGTCAGATCACCATCCTCTCTCTAGTCCCTATAACATTTACTGAGTGGCTGTCTTAACTGCGGTATCCAGCACAAGACGAGGGTTGTATGTCCGGTAGCTAAGAAAACAAGCATTTACAATGGAAGGGTCTCGCATTTTCTCGAGTTAGAGCTATTAGCATTGTAAACTCCTACCCGGACTTTTCTTCCCACATAAACTGAAAATTAAAAGTAAAACAGTTTCACATAAGCGATCTGATTCACAGCGCCACGGCTGCCATGAGCATCAGCGTGAAGAGACAGACAAAAGGAAAAAGAAGTTCGCGTAGTGAAACTTATCGGCAAAATTGAATTAGCCATGTAACAGGGGCGATAGCCAAGGCGGTAACAAAACCTCCCCAAGGTAGGATATTTGAAGGGCAAGCCCACGAATGAGTGGTACTGATGGTCATGAGGTGGGCTTGGGTAAAAGCCCAAATACATACAAACACGTCAGAAAAACAGCTGCCTGACCTAAAAAGACCAAAGAGACCTGCGTAGTAACTCCTCGCTGACATCTAATGTACTCTGCGCATGTTCTATCTCCAGCTCATCTTTAGTCCATCGCACTGCTCAACGCCTTGATCCAAGACAGTGTCAGGGCACCACAATCATCAATCACACGCACATCACCAAATACTTCCCACACACCCTCACTGCAAGTACAGCAGTCATTCAAGCAAGCACTTCCTCATGGGGCATCCACTAGATAATGCTCTTAGGCACCCCGCAAAGGATATCAAGCGTTATGCAAATCACCTTTGATCACTGCATAAGATGCAAAGTTATTTTCCCCTTTATTTTCTGTTTTATTGTAAAGTAATCGTGCTGCTGCCGGGCAGCTTCAGATCACTAAATATACAAACCACAGCACTTCAGAACTCATGTCACAGCAGAGGCTGCCAGATGGCTTCTTCGGAGCACTAGCTGCACAAACTACAGAATCTATGAACTGCCATTAACTGACCGATGTCTGCTTGAGACCACTCAGTGCAACAACTACATTGTTTAAGTACTCAGTGTGCGCCTGGTCACAACATATGATGCCACTGCCTAAAGGGCAAACCTTCAGCTATACAACATCTGGTTGGTGGCTGGTGAGGAAGCCAGGGGCGGCTCCTCCGCAACGGCGGAGTAGCGTTGCCCTCCTGGCCAAGAGCCAGGAGATGAAAAATAAAACAATAGTTGACTATCGTTTTATTTTTCATCGACTGGCTCAGCCAGCAGTGCAGGGAGGAGCGGGGCTGGCTCATGGGAGGGAGGAGAGAGTGCATCTAAGTGCGCATCTGTGTTTCGCCATCTGTCTCAGGCCGGCCAAACACACATGCGCACTTAGGTTTCTCCAGCCCAGCTGTGTTTAACAGCCTGACTGAAGAAAGTGCACAGACCCCAGGGCTGTGTCTGAGCGGCAGTCCGAGCCACTCAGACCAATCCTGGTGCTGCTTTCATGCTATGTTTAGCATGAAAGCAGCAACAGGATTGCTGGGGAGCCTGTGCTGGTGTCCCAGCAAATGCTGGGACACCAACCATCAGGAGCAGAGAAGCAAGGCGGCAGGAGTCAGTGGGAAAGGTATGTTTCATTTATTTTTATTTTTTTATTGCCCGTCCCCTTGACATTTGCGGTGGCCGCCACTGGAGGCAGCTAGAGATCACCCCTAAGCACCATGATGGCCCTGTCTGCCCATGGCCTCCTGGACAGCCCTCTAAATCTGTGCATCAGTTAGGGAATATTTGAGCCACACATACACAGTGGCAGGACCCAAACACAGGATACCAGCAATTCTGCATTTTATTTTCTGACACTAGACGTGTACTGTAATGGTCACTGCCACAATATTCACGAGTTCCTCAATATATTGCCTGCGGTGAGAGAATAACGATTGTGGATACTGCAACAGGCCTCGAGGTATTTATAATCCAAGAGTGTTCTCTTCCACAACTCTTTGTAAAATATATCACTTACTATTTTCCTTAAAATGCATCCATTGACACTTTTGAAAATCCCTATCAAACCATCTACAAAGAGCTAATTTGTAGTAGTTCACGTTGCACATAAAGGGTCCTCCTGAAATGGCAAAGGCTCACTTGCTTCTTTCTGTTAAAACGATAGGGTCTGTAAAGCAACCAACCCCTTCAAAACGAGGCACCTAGGGGTTGCATTTCCAAGCCTGCTCTCTCGTAGCTGAACTTCATGGCCATTGCATTGCCTTTAAGGCACAATAGTTTGCAAAAGTGGTCACCGCCACAGAAGCAGTATATATGCAATGTCTCAGAAGCAAAAAAACACCATCTACAACATATATTGTATGCTTTCACCTCAAACACCAACAACACACTACGCTCTCAATAAACACCATTGCCACCTACAGAACAACTAGAACCACAAACATTATTGCTACCTACCTTAAGGGCTGAAGCTACCAAAAAAAACTACTAAACCTACTGTTAAAAATATAAAACAATATAAAATTAAAGTTCTCTTCATCTTTTGAATAATCTAACTACTGTACTTGCCTTCAGTATTAGAATTCTAGGTCACCAAATGATGGGTCTAATAGAAACCATCTGTGGGTCAACCACCACCACCATCAACAAACTCACTGAATTAACTGTTACATAGATCAATTTACATCAACAATAGGGATTAATGAATTGGGCATCCTATTTTGATTTCCAATGTAATTGTAATTGCTATGGCGATATTTTTATGTATAAATCACACCATTAAACTTCAAGGTACACTTTCAATTATCTTATTCATGCCTTAAATATTTATGTTCTGTGATGTTGCTTTGTACTTACAAGTACAGCACATAAAGATTTACAGTCTCTATAAAATTTTTCCTGAAAAATAGGAAACAAGCATTTGCAATGCAATGGGTCTCGTGTTTGTTCGAGATCTAGCGATTAGCGTTGTAAATTCCGAAATGGACTTTTCTTGGCACATAAGTTGAAAATGTAGAGTGAAACAATTGACATAAGCAAGTCAATTCAAAGTGCCACGGCCGCCGTGAGCACGGAGGTGAGACACAAAAGGAAAAAGAAGTTTGCTTGCGGTCAAACATATCAGCAAATGTGCAACTATCCATGTAACAGCATCAGTCCCCAAGGCGGTAACAAAACCGTCCCAAGGTGGGACAAACTTAAAGCATTTACCAATGTCATCAAAGGATTTTTGAAAGGCAAGCCCACGAACAAGTAAAAGTGATGGGCGTGGTTTGGAACCCACATAGATACCAACACGTCGGAAAAGCAGCACTTGCGCGCTGCTATGCGCCACCTAAAAATGGGAGTAGGGATCATGGGAATGCTTAGCAATATGAATCTCATCATATCAAATACATATATTGTACTATTTAAAATGCGGAATACTGTAGCATTGTAAGACTGATAAGGCACGGAAAGTCAGTGATACGGACAGGACATTTTAAAATCAAATAGAATATAGGGAGGGGTTATCTGTGCAAAATGCTTTCCAGCAACAACCTCTCAACCCTTCACTTTCCACAGCTGCATACATCTTGCTAATGCCAACTACTTTATGTACAATCAAAAAAGCAAATATCTTTATGAAAACTAGACGTTGGAAGGTTTAATGACTAATGTAACTTTTAAAATCACCTGAAGGCAAGGGAAACTTTCCAGATGTATCTCTTAATGCAACTCTACATCTTTCCCTCAAACACTGCTTGAACACTGTAAAAGTGATTCCGTTTCTGGCACGATATACAGTGGTTGGGGTTTTGGCACATTAAAAAGGAACCTAACAAATCTAGGTTTCTGTAAACTGAATACTAAAACATTAAACAAATAATGGTTAAATAATGCTGCCAGCGGCTTTTATGAGTTTGTACTATGATTAAGAACCTAGGGCCATATGTACGAACACATTTTCCCATAGACACAGAATGGGTAAAACCCTTTGCTACATCTGGCCTCTAATCTCTTCGATGTGCAACGGAAGCATTTTCTCCCATTTTTTTTCAGGGATAGGGGGTTTCGACCAACACACAATGCACACGTTCGATGGAAGAGTAGACGGAGGAAAAGCCCTCACAGTATTTCACTCATGTTATACTCTTGTTACCATAGGGTGATGCACGAATTCTTTGAAGGTTTGCTGAACGGAAGTACGTGTAGAAGCTAATTATCGAACCATTGCTATAGGGGGTGTTTGTCTGGAAAAACAAACCCAACAATTTTAAACTTTTTTTTTCCAAAGGAGTAAAACTTGTCAAACACATCGTTTTTCTAGAAATGAGCAGTGACAGGAAGTTCCTTCTCCAACACAGTCGGCCTCGGGCTGCTATTCAAATAAGGGCAAAGGCTAAAGTCTAGGTCTTGCTTTCTCTGCCTCTCGACATTTTCTGGCAACAATGCCCAAAGCCAAGCTCCTACCCAATCAATGACGAACCCGGCTCAGCAACTGCCAATAGGAGGGGAAAACTAAATGTTGGCTTGCCAGAGAACCAGTCATGATTGTGGGTTAGTGCTTGGAAGTAGTGTAGACCCCTCCTGTTGGCTTCTCGGTGGATAGGAGGGAAATCTGCAGAGCAACTGCCTGCATGATGCTTAGCTGCAGACAGACACTCACTCATGATGGTGCTTAAACCATGCAAACATTATAACTAGAACCTGCAAAAGCGTGCGTCCTTCTCTCCAGGGGCTGACTGGCCGTTCAACCACACAAAGAGGCGGCACACCCACCCACCCATCCCATCTTACATCATGCCTCAGCACCACAGCTCCTGAATGCAGTGAGTGTGCCAAACAGCAAAGAGAATGTCACTCCACCAACCTAGCAAGCAAAATTGTATTTCTTCATGACTGAAAAGCCAACTGAATTCTCAATATCTAATCTGCATAAATCAACCTTCTGCATATCAGAAAGCTCTGAACATACCTGAGGCTGTATTATACAAAGTGCCGGGGGTGCAGCAGGTGTTTGCACCTGCTTTGTGTGGCCCCTAGGGCACTTTGTCAGTACAAAAGGGGCCACAGATGTTTGTACAGCCCTTTCTGTAATACAGATAGTAATGGCGCACATATAGCACCAGCAATTTCATCAGAGGGTGTGATCTCATTTGCATGGGGGCGTGGTTCTGTGCAAATGAGGGAATCTCTTTGCCTCTGTGCCCATTACATTATTGACACACAAAGGCAATGAAGCCACCATGAGAAACACTGACAGTGTGCCACAAAAAGATGGCTCACTGTCTTTGCACCCTCTGATGGCATCCCTCTGGAGGGGGAACAGAGGGTCCTATGGACCCCCCCAGACATCCTCTTGCAGACGGGTGCAGTCACTCACCGCACCTGCCTGCAAGGGGATCATTCAACCCTTTGAAAATTGCCTGTGGGTTGCCTCCTGTAGAGTGAAACACAGAGCGGCTGCTTCAAAGCTGCTCTGTATTTCACTCTAATGCGCTGGCCCCGCGGTATCACAAGTTTGCGGCTGCCCTGGGGGTAGCACAGTCATTCTGATAATAAGCATTCTCCTTGTTTGCACCAGGCACACCTTCCATGCACCTTATGTGTAATACGGCCTCAAAATGTCAGAGCACAGGGCAACTCAGCTATCACTCAGAAGCTAACAGAGCAGAACCAAACTCAACCTCATACCTAGACAGGAGCAGCCTAACTCTTGTTTAAGTCTGGAGAAGGTCTGTCCAACTCTTCCTCACAATGGAAAAACAAACTTTCCATTAAATCAGTTTAGTAAGTGGGCAGGTACTGTCTGGTATTGAGTACCTGGACTTCCTTAATATAAGAGGGAGAGTATCTCAACACTGCTACAATACATTTAATAGAAAAGTACTGGCACTTCTCAGGATCAAACAGGTACCGTGGACAGTGAGGCCCAGCACTTGTATGCTTCCATTTAATGCGCTACATTTGATTGCTTAGATATCTCTTGCAGCAACAGAAGCTATCCGTTTTATCAATAATATTGAAGTAATGCAATAAACATTTCCAAGTTTTTTTATTATTTTAATCAGTGGCTCCATTCCTTGCTTCAATTTCGTTCTGTTAAGTCCCAGTCCTTAATCAGTCATTCTGTGGCTTTAGCCACACACAAACCTTCTATATCTGGGAATAATCAAAATTGTTTTTTGTTTTCTACAGAACTGCCTACCTACAGATGCTAGTCCCACTTGATTTTACGGCGAATATCCGAATGCCCTTTGGATCCACGGCATTCTAAGAAACCAAAACCGCCAACATTGTTGATGAACTGAGCTTGATGACAGGATACCTGGATTTAAAAAAAACAGCTAAAAATTCAGGTTTAGTATTGAATACTTGGCTGGGAGCATAAAAAGACCCTAGATATACAGATAACTTCTAAAATATTATTTAAAAATATGTATATTTAGTTAAACATGTTATGGAACAAAAGAAAATGAAACCAAGTTGATAAGAAGATGGAAAATAATGAATGTGGTATTCAATCCTGCGTCAAGGGTAAAAAATAAATATAATGATCCTGAAAGCAGAGATGGTCCCGAAAATAATAAAATTGTCAATACAACTATTAAAGCTTTGTAAGGGCCAAGATAAAGCAAGCATTGATATAGCATATTGGTTTCATCTTTGGGACCTATCGGCTCTGTTAAAGTTTTTAGTCATGCTGTACGGCATCTTCTATGCTGTGCAGCAGGGCTAAAAGAAACTAGCCAAAAAAGGTGCTATGACGCGGCAGCGGTGTCACTTTGTAGGCACGTGCAACACATTTTTTTTTATTTACAGTTGTAATCGGTAAACAAAAACAAAAGTAGCACAAAAGCGTTTGCAATTTCTTAAAACATTGGTGAGGGGAACAACATTCAGGGTGCAGGAGGGGAATGCATCAAAAAGGACGCAAGTGGAGAGAAGTATCACAAAGGATGCAAGTGGCGGGAAGCCACACAGAGAGCTAGGGTAGTGGGAAGAAACATGGAGAGAGCGGCAGGGAGAAGCAAGCTGGATGGCACTGTTGGGGGAAAAGCAACAGCTGAGAGCAAATAAAAAGAAGTGGGCTGAAGTACACAACGGGCAAGTGCAACATGATGGGGTGGGGGAGAAGCACAGAGATGACAGAGCCTCACAGGGTTTGGCCAGGGGAGAGAAGTACGCGAGGAAGACAACTAGAAAACACATGCAAACTCATGGCGATTTTAACCCAAAAGTAAAAATTAGTACTTGAAAAGCAAGCAGTGGAAGGACAAAAGTAATGCATCAATGCTCCGGGGGACGGTTAAACATGAGAAGAGGTAGGAAAGCCCAGACAAGCTAACAAATGAAAACAAGCAAATAAGTGACAGTAAAGCCAACCAATGGTAAGCAAGGGGCGGGCTCTAAGTCCACTGTAAGCTGACAAAAGGTATTTTCACCAACTGACAGCCTGTGCTGTCTAGCAGGCGAGATCGAAAAAAGTGGATAATGGTTGAAATAGTCCGTCTTTTATACCTATAGTGGCCCACAAAAGAAGAGGAAGTCACAAAGGATACCAGAGGGTATAACAGTGATGTGGAAATTGGCACAGAAATGCTGGGGCTTGGAGGGGAGGAAATAGGGATAAAAGAGAGGACGAGGGAACAAGCTGTTAAAGGGACAAAGAATGGATGGGTATGAGAAGAGGTCCCTTTCTCTCGACAGCTACCATTAGTGATGTGGGTAAAAAGAGGCCTTTCAATAAAACATACAGAGAAAAGAAACTAACGATATGGCAAGTCTAGTTCACCAAAAATATAATTTATGGGATGGATCACACAAATCAGACTTATAAATATTTTTATAGTTCAGACTATCCAAATCTGTCGCAAAGATGGGCTTACAACAAGTCAACATAACAGAGCCATGTTCTTTATGCCTCAACTTCATTTAAATAGTTAATGAGGATGAATATTTTAGGGACATACAGACATAATAAGAAATGTTTCTGAAAAAATTCACTCAGGCAGGAAATCCTCCAATATTGGTACAGTGCTGTCTTAACATAAATGACCTATATGAAGGTGACTCAAGGTTTTGGTCACCATCCTGCAAATTCTTAGAATTTATTTGGAAATTGAAATATACTCACAGAGACACCTTAGCAATGAGCTAAGAGTGCTTCTCCGCGATCTCCAAAAGTGTCCTGTTGGCTTGTCTACAAAACATATGAAGGATGTGCGAGGGGTGGGGTCTAATTTGTGGATAGTTTGTGTGCACTACTACTTGCTTAGATTTTGCACAGGTGTGTGAAGAGCTTTAATACTAGGGCCTTTGGTCTAAAACAAAATACATTTCAAATTCTGCCTTCCATTTCAAATGTACAAGTCAGGTTGTAATAAAAAAAAAAGACAAGGGCATTTTAAGGGCCATTTTGTGGAACTGCTACAAAGTGAGCACATTTTAGTCTGAAAAACTGAAGGGTTTTTAAATCGAAGCACTAACCAATATGTTACAGGCTCTAATGGAGATGACAAACTGAAGTTCTACAATTTTATAGAGACCGAGATGAGATCTAAAATGTGACCAAGTCTCAGATTTGGCTGAAATTCACTTTAGTTTATTATTTGCTTGAACACCAAATAACTTGCTCAAGGATTGCTTTCAAAAGAAAACAGGCCTTCCAACTTATAGTTCTACTATAGTAAGAGCAAAAAAAATAAGCGTTTTGAAAATCATCAATTAACACATTTTCCGTTTCCCAGGGTTTACAAATAACACTGAGGTACGTTAGCAGGTAAATATTAAAGGTCCTCTATCTTATTATGTAAGTTCACTAATTTCAATGCAAAATCTTGAGCATGATAACTCCATCAGCTCGATCCACAAAAAGCTGGCACCCCACCACACTGAATATATTTGTAAGTGCTGAAGAAGAGACAATTTAGGTGTGTTATGTTATATGTATTTGTATAGTGCACACCTCCTGGCACTGAAGCAGGAGCTGTATGGACCGAGCCAGAGTTGGGGGCTTGGTAAAGAGCTAAGTATTTAGTTTCTTGAAGAATTTAAAAACTGAGGAGGAGGCTCTGATGTGCACAAGCATCTCATTCCAGGCTTTAGTAGTTAGGCAGAAGGTATGACCGCCGGCTGCGGGTCTGCGTATGCTGGGCTGTGTGCAACTAGGAGTTCGGCTAAGCGAAGGTGTCTGGTAGGTTTGTGGAAATGTGTGCAGTTGTTCAGGTATGTTGGACCAGTGTTGTGTAGGGATTTGTAAGTGTGCATGAGGAGGTTGAAGAGCATGTTGAGGTGGGGGTGATGTGAGTGTGGGGTTGGGAGGGTGCAGTGAGTCTGCCTGCTGGGTTTTGTATGGTTTGGAGTCTTCTGGTCTGTTTAGTCTTGACTCCAGAATGGAGTAGGTTGCCAGAGTCCAGATTGCTGGTGTTCAGGGCTTGGGTGACGGTTCTGAGAGTGTTGGTAGGGAGTATTTAAAGCTCTTCTTAAGCATCTTGAGTGTGTGGAAGCAGGAGATGCAGACTGCATTCATATGGCCGGTTGATTATTATTCAGAGTTTTTTTTGCGTGGGTTGTCAGGAGGTGTGTGGCTCCAAGTTCAGCAGGCTACAACATGGAGTTCCAGAGCGAGGTGTCTTTGCAGAAGATCACTCCTTTCATCATGTATGTATTGAGCTTGATGCTCTTGGTGTTCATCCATCTGGTGACGTCAGTCATGCAGGTGGAGAAACTGTTCTGGGTGTTTGGCATATCGGTAGGGAGGGAGAGTATAAGCTGGGTGTCATCAGCATAGGATATGATGTTGATTCCTGTGGGCGCGGATGACGCTGGTGAAGGGGTCACGTTGTCATTGAACAGAGTGGGGCTGTTCTGAAGGAATATCTTGTTCTTAAGGAATATCATAGTACTTCTCATCAACACAATCTCTATGTTGAGAGAATTCAGATCAGTTGTGTTTTTACGGTCAAAATTTGCATTCAAGATATGTATTGTAATAAACTAATTGTTCATATGCATAAGTCATTGTTGCATGCTACAAATTACATCAAAGAAAATCTGTGTGTGAAATTGGTGCAGGATTTGCCATATGTTGACCTGTTGTACAATATCTGCTCAGTACCGCAAAAACACATCAATAAGCATATATACTTTTAATAATAATGATGGATAATACTTGTGCCAAGAAACAATTCTGTTTAGCGCACTAATCGATATTACATTACCCACTCTGATCTCTCAGTTTCTCCACAATGCAACCACCTGAACTCAGAACCTAATTTTTCACCAGATAGCAAACTATTTTATGGATTGCGATAGCACAGTTGCAACCGCAACCTGCATGTGTACCTCATCTGATCTGGGATCGGAGAAACATAACTTTCTTTTGCTACTGACAAGACCCAGTTTAGGACAGGTCTGGCTTTAGAAATGTGCAGTGAACAATACTATTACCCTTACCTCTTGCTCCCCCACCCCATAAGACATCCAAGGTTGTAGATTTTGGCTTGTGGGCTCTGGAAATCTCATTGAAGTATATGGATTTCGTTTGGCAGGTGGCTAATCTCTTGATGAATGAGATATCCTGGATCAGACCTACCTGAAAATCTCCGCTTCTGGCAACACTGAACGACCTCTATTATCCTCTGAAAGAGCTAGATGTCAGGAACACCTGAACTTTAATCTGAATAGCACCAAACGTCTCTTTGCACCATCACTTAACAAGCCTAGGTTAAAGAGTGCCTATCCATCACAAAGCTTGATGTGTTTGTTGACCTCATAGAAAGCTCTGTTGCCGTCAGAAATGGTTGCCTCGTATCACATACATACATTAGCACATGAATTCAAACCCTTACTGCAAACGGCAAGTAACTCTGATTCACCCTAGACAAAACCTCTCCTTCAAGACTCAAAGTGAACCAGTGAGTAGACTAACAAAACACAACTTTGGGAGAACCCTGGTTGTAGCCACATTGAAACCCAAAATATCTTCGTGCAAACCGGATTATTTAAGAATGTAAAACTCTACTTTCATGAAATTTGCTGTAAAATGACAGGCAAAACCTTGGTACTCTCGGACTTTGATGGGGACAATATATTCCTCATTGGCTTTTCTAGGTCAAAAAGGCCACCGGTTGACCCCCCCTCCTTATGGAATGGTATCCTACATGCAGCAGCTCGTAACATAAAAGCACAGCAGAAATGCAACCATATCACCTACTCCCTAAAGGAACTAAATAACCCCTACAGCCGTGCATCACCTCAAAGTCCACTGCGTAATCTACAAATCACTATTGCAGGTTTATATCTGACTAAAACACTTACTACTGCAGGGGGCCTGCATTGCACAAGAAGTCGAGACATTGTCAAGCTTGGAACGAAGAAGCTAAGAGAAAACCAGGTCAAGCCTCCTTCTCTTCACCAAGAATCCTTAACTACTTCCCCTCACCTGTAGGAGCTCAAAATCCACTGCAAGGACCACCACTGACCCTCATACAGGTTCCCATCCGGAATATTCACTCATAATGGCCAGTGCTATGCAGTGCCTTCTTTATAGTTAGATCTGCACTACATAATACTCACACCGATATACATATTCATGCTTACATTAGAATCACATTAGGATCAGCATCTTCAAAGCCAAACGAGTGAGACATACATTGATAAAGAATAGAGAAGCTTATAGCGTGAAGGAAGTGCAGTGAGACCAGCCTACCTGAAGCATACCTGAGCCAACCTTAGAAGCCCAGCTATAAAACTGCCTACTAGTGAAAGAAGTTCCAGAGTGCACCTCAAGGCAACTTACCCCAGGGTCTCTGGCGGGACACCATCACTTCAGGACCCCTAGCCAGCTCTTCTAGTCTGTGTGAGGACCTGGACTCGCTCAGGCATCCTGGCGGACACATAGATTTTTATAACCTGCTCCTTCTGATGTGCAACACTTTTTACCATTGTTTATGGTTAAGCAATATTTTTATACTAATTGGGCTATGTTTTATCCTAATTGGACTATTTTAAATTAGCAAGTAAAGCGATCTTGTCACAAATCACTGCTTTTTTCCCAGTTAACCTTTTAGTGATGATTGGTGAATACTTACTTCTATGTTTACATCTGCCTTAGCCTCGACCTCAAGTTATGTTTCTGTTACCTGTAGAGTATTGTGCTTCGAGTTACGCATCCAGAGCACCGCTGGTGAGGTTAAACCTTGAGCTTGTGCGAATAGTGGAATCAAGGCTAAGTTTGGTCAACCTCGGTGTGTGAGCAGCGAGGACAGCACATTAAGGACCGCCTCCCACTGTTCTGCCAGCGAGCGACAAGAATCTTGTTGGAAGCCTGCTGTAACCGGACCAGCCTCACAAGGTGGCAGAAGATGCATCGTCTTAATGATATCATAGGTGCACAATATTTGACGCTAATGAAATTAAAGAAAGTCTAGCGAGAAAACAATAAACAGCTTCAAAATCTCACACCAGTAGACAGGAGACATGCAAAGAATCGAAATGCGAGGCTAAGAGTAACCGTTCAACTCCGAGTGGCCAGCGCATTATGGCCTTTGCTGCGGAAGCCCCGGATGTGAACGATGAATGTCATCGTTCTGCCACCGGTCCCATGAGCGCCAGAGAGAACTTTCGTTTAAAACCGGAGCGGCTCGAAAGCACGCAGGTTGCTAGGAAAGCCAGAGCGGTTGCTACCGAGATCCCAGGCGACCCCTACAGCACACCCGTGAATGGAAAATCAAATCACATTAATGAATTTTCCCTTAGGTGGGTGTGGCAACCTAAGGTGGTACTGTTCATAAAGTCGTTTATATTAACTTTCAAAGGATTGATATTTGTTGTTCAATAGTGAAAAATATGTGATGCCTTTAAAAATCGAGGGCTGGTTTCATTGCTAGGGAGGGTGCTGGCGTTCTCAGGAGGGTGTTAATGAGTTGGGGTGCCACTGGGAGGGCGAGCAGAAAAATAGGTTTTGTTGCGCCCTGCTCAGAATGTAATAACTTTCTTCGTTTCACTTAATATTCGCAAGTGTTAACTGCTGAACATAAGCACGTTTACACCTATGAGTAGAGGCGTGCATTATTTTAATGAAGTGCCGTGTATTTAAAAGTTTGGAAAGTGTCTGTACTCTGAATGGCTTCCTCGTCACATTTAAAATAAACCAAAGAGCCTAACCCTTGAGAGAATGTAAAGCGTTTATACCCTTAAAGCAACTCCTGCACAACAACACATAATCTGACTGCCAGGGGATTCGTGGCGCGAGCTTCTTCAAAAGCAGGCTCAAGGAGCCCATATACCCCAGGCCCAGATGGGAACGGTCATAGTGCAGAATGTGACCTAGGCACAGGGAGAGGCCAAACATCTGGCCACAGTAACCGTTCCCTCTTCCCGAGGTCACGCCGTCTTCCAGCTGCGCCTCGGACCCCTGGGCCCGACGTTCCTGAACATGCGCTCAGGTACAGAGGCCAAGTCGGGAACCCCACTGCTGTGGCATTAGTCCTTCGTAAATGTCGATTGTCGCTCCCCATCTGCCAGAGGGAGGTCTTAAGCACAGGATACGTGCACGGGACCCATGAGGTCTCTAATGTTTTGCCACTTGTTGCACAGAACATTAGGCCGAAATGCCACGGTTCGGGAAGTGGGTACATTCCCGTTACTGCAGCCAAAAGCCCAAATCGGAGACCTAAGAGCGCTACCATACACATGCAGACACAGAGCGCAGGAAGGAAGACGAACACGATTAGAGACACGGGTTATGAAATGTCATCCTAATTCCGGAGGAGTCGTAAAATAAGGGAGTGACGTCTTTCAAATTCCAGATTATTATACTAGGCAGAGAAAGAGGACCGCAGTGTGTGTTCCGTGGAAGGGGGCGGCAAAGAACACGCGTCTTACTTTCAATCCTAAAAAAATGTCACTTCGCCTAGGGCATCAGAGGCGTAACAAAGGCCCCCGCGGTGCGGTGACGGCCCCCTTAGCACAGTACACAGTGCGTGGGCGGCGGGCACCTGGCCCGAGAGCGCCTGGCCAGGTAGGGGAGGTGAGCCCCTCCATGTACTTTGCTGCCCCCCCCCCCCTCAAGTTTCGTTACGCCACTGTAGTTCACCAGAGGCTAGGCCAGGGGTTTGACTCCCAGTCGAAGGCAAACCCGCAGCATCAGATCTCACAGGTCCGAGGCCACCGGGCAGCTGCGCCGTCATCTGGGCTCCGGGTCTTAGGGCAGAAGCAGCGCCCATCATGAGTCCAAGCACGCGAAGAGGCAGAAGGACACAGCAGGAGTCGATGGTGTCGCAACATGCTTTGAACATTCGACTTCCGTCCAGGACGGCAGTCACAAATGTTAGTGAGTCGGTGGTAATAATGGCGCAGTTGCTCATTTTACACGAGTACCTGGTCTCAGGTCAACCATATTACATATCGCGCGGATACAGAGTCATACGGAAGTAGGAAGACACATCACGTACTCTAGCACACGCAACACATGAATACAGGGTCAGGCTGCAGTGGTAACGCACATCACATGGATACTGGAGCAGTACACATAACACATGAACATATGGTTATAGAGCAGCAGTAATACACAGCACACACACACACCACCATACGGCAAGAGGTACACGTGTCACATACACAAGGGGCCAAACCACAGCTGTGGTATTTATCACAGGAATGTAACTTTAAGGTCATATCACGGCAATAACACGCATCACATAAATACAAGGTGATGCTGCAGCAGCGGTGCGCATCACGTGACCACAGGTTCATACGCAGCAGTTGTGCACATTACATGAATGCACGGTTTCCAGCAGCTCGCCACTCAACCACGCTGTCAGATCTAGTACCCTCCGTATAAATACACATTATTTCAAGGTCACATGACACCGACAGAAGCCGTCACAGGAACCCAAAGTCAGTGGTGATGTCAAAGGTGCGGGTCAAAATAAAGCCCCTAACGCACATGCAGAAGATGACGGCTCTACATAGGGCTGCTGCTCCGGACTACACGACGAAGATCACAACAGACCTTGCGGTGACACGAAATTGATTTAGCTCATTTTCTCTGAGTCTTCAACCCAACAAAACAATTTCTCATATAGCCTTAGGGCTCATTTCCAGCACCGGCTTCATAAACTATCTTCTCTGGGTTTATGTTGAAACTGGTCTTGTACGCAAAGTCCCTGCAACCATTCTACATGTCAACCCTTACCTCTAACGTCACCTGTGCTTACATAGGTTCTTCAAAACCTTGATAGACGAGCTGCAAGTCCACTCTTTGCGGTTGTTTCTAGCCCATTTTCCTTCCACCGTGTCATATTGGCTCCTCACCAGGTGCCAGTGTGAAGGGAGCTGATACCGTGTGACACACTGGCACCGTGTGAGTTGATAGGCTGGGAGTGCTCTGTAGAGTGTTCATAAATTGCTGTGTGAACAGATCTGAAAACTGCCAACCCCTCAGAAGTGAGGGGACATCCCCTAAACCTGCCCTTTCTACTGGAGGGGCTGAGGGCCTGCCTAGAGCCTTGACGCCTGCCTGCCTGTCTGCTGAGAGAGTAAAGATGAGTGCCTGGCCATATGAGCGCATAGACTGGCCAGGAGAAGCCGAGCATCAACCCAGTGTGTGGAACACCTACAGAAAGCTGATTACAAAAGAGAGAAAGCCAGGAGCAACCTTTGATGTGAAGCAGCCCTCCGTCTCTAAGCAGTTACAAGTGAACTACACCAAGGTTTTTTAAGAACACTTTGTCTTCAGGCAATCCCTCATGAGCCAAAGAATTGAGTGTGTTGCTGTTTGTATCGATAAGAGGAGATGGAAATGGAAACTCTGATCGTCCCTGAGGCTGCAACTGCTTAAGACCAACCATCATGGAGGACTTGACCCAGAAGTTACAGCTACCTCAGATAGTTTACACCCAGCCTGGAAAGTTGCTGCACAAGCTTGAAGAGACAACTCCATGTAACAGTCCCTCTTCTGGTGTGAAATTGCTGCCATGGGCCCCCACAGAAGTGCAACCACTAATGGAGAGAAGATACACACATCACCTGTCAAGAATATCTGGGTAAGCCTTCTGTCAGTGACCCCTAATTAGAAAATATAACTACTTTTTGGGACATAAATGTCTCCTGCATGGTAAACAGCAATGTATTCCATCCCTGAGTGCCAGACTGCATGTGAAACTGGTATCCTAACTTTTTTTTGGGCACTGGAATCACACTAATCTAGCGTGTGCATAGAGGCCTAGATCTGGCACTGGAAATGCGAAGTCCAAAACTATTCTGTGACCTGAGGAGCACACCAACCGTGCCCTCTTAATATGCATAAGACCTCGGCCAATGCCCAGGTGCATCACATTAAGCAGTGGTGTTAGTGTACAGTTATTTGTGAACCCTCTTGTGTAAATCTCTGCTATGTGAATCCACACAACCTTACGCTGACGTGCGTCTTGACTGCATGTGTGGGTAGTGTGTATGTAGTAAGTGGTAGCACATATATAGTAGTAGGACTCAGTGTGTAGTATGAGTCTGAGTACAGGAGCCAGTATGATCTATTTTGGATGGCTCTGGTTTAGAATGGCATAAGATGGAAGAAGAGGACAGTTTCCATCATAAAGTGGAAGTTTATTGCAACCTTCATTCCTATGTTTGGAGGGTGAGGACCCAGTTGTGAGGGAGGATGGAGACCAGCCTGCCTTAAGAAGTTCAGTAAGGACCTTGTTAGCAAGGGCTGCTGATTAGTTATTTCTGAGCACTGCCATTTTGTCCATGTTAGGGGTGGGACTGCAGATTCTGTGTTTCAAGATGAGAATGCTTCTAGGCATGGCTGCTCTTTCATCTTTACCCGATTGATGCATCAGAAAGTCTGATGACAGCCGGGTATGAAGGCCTCAAGCTTCTTTATGCCCTTATTTTCAACAGTTCTGTTTGGGTCCAGCCACGTGCTACCTGCTGTGAAAGTCAGAACCTCACACAAAGGCTGTTTCTGAGACATAGTCAGAAAATGACATATGAAAGAGAACCAACACAAACCAGTTGTGACATTGTAGACAGAGGATCCAAATACATTCTGTTAAGTGTATATTAAAGTATGTTCCCACACCACCCTACTTTTTTCCACTTCCAAATTCTTTATGATCAAGGAAAAAGTGCAGATCTGTCAACTAAAAAAATGTCATGTGTGAGGAGGGAGCAGGACATCATGCTGAAAAGTACCTTTGGCACTTTTGCCCCCTCCTGCCCAACCAAATCTGGTCGTCCAAAATTGTAATAAAAAAGCTTGCTGAGGCTGGTGCCTATGTCCTGGGGTGGTTTCCCACCCAGTAATGGACATGGGCTCTTCAAAGCCTTGAAAGAGGAGCTGGAAAGCCACTCATTGCAGTGGCTTTCAGTTTGATTTCCCAGCATCCATGTCATATTGACTCCTCACCAGGTGCCTATGTGAAGGGAGCCAATATTGTGTGACATACTGGGGTGTTGTGTCAGTTGGCAGGTCTGGGAGTACTCCGGAAAGTACTCGAATAGCTGCTGTGCAAACAGATCTGCTGGCAGTCAATCTCACAGAAGTGGGGGGGGAGGGGTACATCCCCTAATGCCTGCCCTTCTTCTGGAGGGGCTGGTGGTCGGCATAGTGCCTTGAATCTGACTGCATTCTGAGAGAGATAGGCTGCCCAAGAGAAGCCCAGCGTGAACTCAGTGTGAGGAAAGCTGACTACAAAAGAGAGAAACTTGTGCTGCGAACGGGGTCCCCTCACCTCGCTAAACAAGTGACCTACATCAAGACTTTTCAAAAACAAGTGACATTTTGTCTTCTGTCAATCTGTCATAGGCTAGAGGGACTGGGTTTGTCACTGTTTATATCGTGAAAAGGAGCTGCATCACCACCAAAATAAAAACTCGGATTGTTCCAAAGGCTGCAACTGCTGAAGACACCATCACAGAGGACTCGACCTAGAGGCCGCAGGTATCACAGTCTACACCCAGCCTGGAAAGACTGCCACGTAAAGACGAGTGCTTATGCACAAGTTTACTGAGCTGACGCCTTGTGACAGTCCCTCTTCCAATGTGGAACTGATGCGATGGTCCCAACATCAGTGCAACTGCTGGTGTGAGAGAGGGTGCACCAATCGCACTGCTAAAGCTATAATGCCATCCAGCAGGTTATAGCAAGTTTTAGCCTGTGAGTGGAATGAAAGACTAGAATACGCTGAACAGTCTGCCCCTTGGACTTAAAAACTTTGCCCGAGAGAACACAAAGGGGTGAAAGATGTTGAACTGCGTTGCACATCTGATCAGGGTAACTTGAAATAATATGCACCTGTTTTTGTATTATTGTTCGTGTCCATAGCAGACCAGGATGATAAAGGTTATAAAGCTCCTAGAGTAGGGAGGGGTGTAATGTAAGGAGGTTAACTGAAGCCCTCAGTTACAATTACAACCCATTAATTGATTCCTGTTGAACTGAGTGTATCCTGTTTGCTCCAAAATCAAGAGTACTTTCTTTTAACAGTAAGATAAGCACCGAGATTGACAATATGTTATTTTGTCTGTTGTTGACTGTTGAATTCTGAACACCTGCCTGCATACTAACTCCCCGAGAAGATTTGGACTGGTCTTCCTTACTATCCTGCGTCGTGTGTGGAAAGGGTTGTTCTTGTCCCAGTTTTCAGAGCCAAAGAAGGGCATACCCCCAAGGCACCAGTGGCAGACAACCTCCCCCACCATGGTTGGGGCCCCAAAGTCTCTGCCTGCCCTGTGGCCCCCAATCAGGGTTTAATATTAATAATCCCTAATGAAGACTGCAGGGCAGTAGTAATAGAGCTGGCCATTGGCACATTAACACCTTCATTGATAGACAAGGACGACTGCTCAAAGCCTCACGTATCCTATCAGAAATAAGGACTGGAAGAGCAGGTCTGGATTGTATGTGCTAATGCATGCAGCGTTAGCACATTAGGAGGAGAGACACAAGAGGAAGCTAGTAGGAGCAGACAAAGCGAAATAAAGATGTAATGTAGTCCGTTGTGCAGGTCAATGCAAGAACTTCAGTGGAGGCGTAAGGCTTAATTCAAACAGCTATTAGATGAGACACTGATAAGCCAATTGGCTGACAAAGTCTCAAAACCATGGCTGAGAGAGGCTGCTCTAAGAAAGCCAATGGTTGAAAAGGTGGACCAAAAGCACCCATGTATATTGTTAACAAATGATAAATTTGACAGCAGCACTGTCAAAATCCAAACCTTAAAGCACTGAATTGACTTACCTGTTTGATCACCCGAAGGAAGAAGTCTAAACACTCATCTGTAAGTCGTTCCGTAATGTCTCCCTCTAAGAACTTGAATAAAGATCCTACCCACTCTCTGTAAACAAGCCATCGTAGACAACACTCGTACTCCAAACACACTAGAAGTAACACATGTCCCACCTAAATATACGAGAAGCTCAAAATAAAGAAAGCTATGGAGCAAGACTTCACCTACCACGCCCTAAGACCTAGAAATCACTACCTCCAGAGACTAGTCAGGCCACTATGCTACTGTACCACTGTCAAGTCCTAAAGGCATCTTGTTGATTTCCCCTCTTACGTACAACTGTTTCCCTTTTTCTTTCCTCGGTCGACTCTCACTGAAAGGATCTTGGTCCACTATTGGGCATCAGCTAGGGTTCAACGTTCCCTTATGCTATGATTATCTCCAATACTGATGTAAAGACAATGACTGGTGATGTGGCGAGGTCAGCATTCTAAAAGCTCACAGAACCAATAAATGGATAACAATAAAAAATAAAATACCATATTGCTGCAGTAAAACTTATGACATGAGTCAATATGACAGGATATGAACTCAGCAGGAGTTCAGGCCTGCATTAGTTCGCATATTAATCCGAAACCATGCAACTGCAGTAGCACTATTATTAGATAAAGCAGTAATAGTAGACATCATGAATCCCAAGTATAGGTGGGCAAGCCACTAAAGCTTAAGCCAGATACCTGGTCCTAGCTCAGCTCGAGGTCCTCTTGGAATCTTGACCCAAGTTTTCATATGAAGTGATGTGACCTTGTGACTTCAGCTGCCGAGGGCAAAACAAGCCACATTTTTACTGCCGACCAAGAAAAAAGAGGACTCAGCTTTGAATCCCAACCTTGGCTCTGCATCGTGTGAATCAGACAAAGCTCCTGGTGCCGAAAAAATAAAACATGTAATGTAGTCTGTTACTGTGGTGAAGCACTCCTATGTACTTATAAAACAGCCAAAAAAAAGGATGTTATGTTGCTCCTTCTATAATAAGAACCTAGGTCTCATGTAGGGCATGCATGACAAATGACTGCATCTTTCTTCACTAAAAGCAATGTCATCGGGTGGGGGGCATATAGTTCTCAGTTTATTTTTAAAAAACTCTCACTTCTCAATGCAGAGACATAACCTGATGTATAAAGGTGAAATGCTTTACATGATGAAGAAATACACTTTAAAAAAAAAAAATGTAAGACACCACATCATATTCTAACATGCTGTTTGTTGCATGAGTGATCTGCCAAATATTTTCATGGTTTGGCCCCTGCACGGGCTCTCAGGGCCCCAATAAATTGATGGTTCGCCCACCTCTAATCCCACAACATTGGGCTGCAGTACACAGAGATGTTCTGAGTCATGGGCAAAGTTGGCTCTGGACGAGGGCTCCAGCATTTCAGGGGCTATCCTGACAAAGCCATGTCTGTACAGAGAGTCTTCCCCTGTGTAATTCTTACACAGATTGTTTAGATACTTTAATCTCAATTTTTAATCTATTTTGAATGTGGGTGATGAGTGTGAGTCTATTACAGACATTTTGCAGAGAAATGTGTTTATGTTTCATGCAACAGCCATATAGAGGTTTATTTTTCAGATCAAAACAGGACCTCACATATGCGAAATAGGAGTGTGTCACAGAGATTATTTAGAGTAATATTAGTGAGCTGCTACCGTGATACAGCTTTAAAAAAAAAACTTACTATCCCCGAATATTAGATGTAAACACATTTAGAATTTGGACCAGTGCCTGTGCCAATGAGGGCATGAAATTGCTGAAACTGGATCATAAATTCAAAGCTGTTGCAAACAGGGGCCCCCAAAATTCTTAAGATGTCTCTGGCAGTACACGTCAAGAGTCCAAGGAAAAACAGCACCATTTCTGCATATTCAGTGTCCAAGGTCACACAGCGGCAGTGAGTGTGCAGGCAGAGGGCCGAGACCGCTTCTTGCACTGAATGTGCCGGGCAGTCGGCCCTCCTAACATTGACTCCTAAGCCCCAGCAGTGCAGCGGCCCAGCACCGCACAGAAGAGAAAGAGGCATGGGCAGAGCAGAAGTTCCTCCCGTGACCGTTTCCTTCACTCAGCGTTTCGCAGAATGATTTGCACGGCAGTCTCTGTTATTCACACAGCTCCGTGCGGTCAGCTCTCTACTTCTGCTGTTCTTCCAGAGCCGTGAGGTAAACTGTCTGTCTGGTAAACGCCCTGTTTTATACCGAATGCCCGGAAGGCGGGGCAACTGGCTCCGTTTGCGCATGAACGGTATAAGGACGTTTGCTGTTCCGGGCACAACAAACTCCCAGCATCCAGTAAGAAACAAGCTAGTTCTTTAGACCTTCGCCTGTCATTTAGCACCACCTACTGGTGAGGCGGCTAGTTTACATCGTCTTATTCAAAGACCTGCGCGCTTGAGCCACAACAGAGCAGAAGCGGGATCGCGGAGCTGAGGTGGAAATTCACACGAAGCCTCGAGGACCGTACGTGCATCACACAACGTGGACTGCGTGAACTCGGGTCACACAATGGAGCGTTATTTGGAGGGGCATCACAAGAATGAGCATTGGGGTGCTGCCGACGATCACAACCTGAACCTGCCTCGCAATGTGCTTCTCAAACAAACAAGATGAACGAACTGCACAGCATAAACACGCGATGCACAAACGGCGAGCGCGGTGTAAATGCGCGTCGCTCGAGCAGATCCCACTTTCTTCTTTTCAACGAGCACCTCGGGAACAGTCAAGAGAATGAGAAGTTCGGGTGTAAGGTAAAATGCCTATACTTCCAGTGTTCACCCAACACAGTGAGGTAAACCAGGTAAATTATCTGCTGTTCATGCCGCTCTTTGGGGTAAGTGAGGTAAACTGGCCCTGTTGTTCCAGTAGCGCCGGGAGGCGAACTTTCTCTGCTGCTCACGCAGCCCTGGGAGGTAAACTGTGTGCGTTCACACAATGCTAAGAGCGAGGTAGACTATCCTTGGTCCTGCTGTTCTCACAGCACCATCAACTGTTCATGATTCTGTTGTCCGGAAGCGCCCTGAGGTGAACTGCCTCTCCCTCTGCTGCTCACGTTGTGTTTGGAGATAAACTGTCCATGCTTCTGCTGTTCACTCAGCGTTGGGGGTAGTCTGTGCTTCCGCAGTTCACACAGACCCATAACGTCAAAGGTCTCAACTTCTGTACCGGGGCCACAATGAGGTAAACTGGGAGATAATGAAAAACACGAAAGTGCCCGTGATGATAAAATGTGTGTGTGCGCGCGCAGAAGGACCTGCTGAGCTGTATTCTTCTCTTCAACACCAAGAATATCTGTGCAAGGTCACTTTTCATCCCTGTCAACCATGGAAGAATGCGAATAGCAGTTTGTGATTTAAGACATTTGCTATATATCCACAAATCTATTACCATACATCACTGTTCCATGGCTGAACTGTTAAGCATTTTACTATCATATTTTGGGAAGCTGGAACAGTTTCTAATTGCAGGAGGCCTTGCTGAAACTATGTTGCATGCTTGTTAAGCGGGAAAATAATATGTGTACAGGCCTCCTCTGAGGGGGACCAGAAGACCTACAACCATGGCGATTTGTTTATATTGTTTCAGTCTCAGGAGGAGTCTGGTGGCTGATGTTCTCCACTGCTCAACACACTACCTACGTGCGTCTAAATAAATGTGTATTCTGATATTACCCGACCGAAATGTTGTTTTTTCTAATACAACTGTATCTGCGTCTGCTTTACACACAGCATCATGAGGTCAGCTGTTTCTGCATCTCCTGCTCATGCAGCGTACGGACGTAAACTGTCTCTGCTTTTCTTTTTCAAACAATGCCTTGAGGTAAGCTGTCTCTCATTCTGCTGTTCACGCAGCACCAAAACACGAACTGCCTCTGCTTCTGTTCCAGGATCACCATAAGGTAAAATGCCTCTGTTGATGTTCATGTAGTGCCATCAAGTAAACCTCTGCTGTTCTCGCAGCACCATGAAGTAAACTGTCAGTGCATCTTCATCTCACGCAGTGCCGGGAAGTAAACTGTCCATTCTTCTGCTGTTCACACCGCGCTGTGAGGTATCCTGCCTCGGCTTCTGCAGTTCAAGCAGCACCAGGAAGTAAACTGTCTCTGCGGTTCATCCAGAACCGTGAGGCTATCTCTGCTTCTGCAGTTCAAGCAGTGCCGATAAGTAAACTGTCTCTACTGTTCATTAGAGCTGTGAGGTAGACTGTGTCTGCTTCTTCAGTTCAAGCAGTGCCGGGAAGTAAACTGTCCATTCTTCTGCTGTTCACGCAGCGCTGTGAAGTAACCTGCCTCTGCTTCTTCAGTTCAAGCAGCGCTAATAAGTAAACTGTCTCTGCGTCTGCAGTTCACCCCTGCTGCTTAGACTGCACCGTGAGGTAAAGTGTCCTTTTTTCTGCGGTTTACTCAGCGCCGCGAGGTAAACTGTCTCGGCCTCCGCAGCTCACGCAGCAGCCCTGGAGCGTGAGGTGATTTTCACTCTGTGATGCTGAACCAGTTTCTCGCGTGACGCGGGCTCCAGCCGGCAGTAATGCTGCTATATTACCAATCGTGTTCGTGGATATTTAGGTCGTACTGCACCCCATCCCATGTCTGTCTCTTAATCGTCATCCTGGAGCTTACATTAGGGCTGTCATCACTTTTACTACACCACTAGTTCAGGCAAATATTCACTGCTGCTGTCACTAACCAATGTACACCTTTTCTCCGTGTTTAAGGGAAGACAGTACTCCTGTCCGAGAACTGTGCGTAGAGCGTCTACTACTGGCCGTGTACTTCGTCGTGCGCGTGTTGGTGTCTGAGGGAAAGCTCGTCCGGACGCCAGCCAATGGAGTGTTCTGGGGACCAACTCTCTTCGCTTTAAATCAATTCCTCTCCTAGCGCAGCTGAATAATCTCATCCCTTTCGCCCACACCTCTCCCTCCTTTCCCTCCCTCTCATATCCCTACTTTTCAACTAACTCCTCTCGCCACTCGCCTTCCTTGGCTATCGCCCTAAATACTGCCTTCTGGATCACCCACATGTCCTCCTTTTCACACCATCGTCGAGATTCTTTATACCTAAAATGGCAGCCGCGTGCCCAGCTATCCTTTGAGAGGGCTGGGGATTCACCGTGTCACCCGCACTCCTTTCTACAACAGAAACCCACACGAGGGGAGTGTGTGTATGTGACGGGTTTGCTCTGCGCGTGGTGAGCTACGATGCAGGTGACAGCGACATGCGTGCCAAAGTCAGCCCAGGGCCTGGAGGCGCACCGGAAGGAACAAAGAGCGGGACGCTGGTACAGGGGGACGGTAGGGGCTTGGCTGGGTGATGGCGACTCACCCTGTTGACAAAGCGGCCGCAGCCGGCCAGGAAAAGCTGGCAGTGGTGAGAGGCCAGTCCGGACCACAGCTCTTCGCCTGTACCGTGCCAGGAGCGAGGCTCCGATCCTGGCCTGTGTGTCTTTCTATTCCAGTACTTGTAGGCTTACTTTTCCGATTCTCAATGAAGGATTACATTTACACACAGGAAAGGAACAATAACAAAACCCATCCTTCGCAAGTCAATGACAAAGCAGGGGCGTAAAAAAAGGGGGGGCAGATCCAGGGGGCCCTATAAGGACAGTACCTGGCCCGAGTGAGTCAGGTGGGGGTGGGGGGCCCTCCATCTTCTGTGCAGGGAATGGGGGGACTTCCGGTTTCGTTATGCCACTGTGACAATGGAGTGGAAGGACACATTAAGGCAAAGGGGACACCAGACTCCGACAATACAATAAAAAAAAAAAGTGAGCACGCAGACACCGGACCCCCAATCCCTCGCCCCCCTTTCTCACAGCACCACGTTCCACTGGGACAACCTATCCCCAGCCTATCTAGGAGAGAACAGCTCCACGAGGCAGTGTAAATGTCAGACGACGCGCTATATAAAAATAGTGCTGCATAACATTATATCCACTGCTTTCTCTCCATCCACAAGCGGGTGTTCAGACCCGCCTCCCCTCCCCTCCCCCTTTTCCACAGACATTGCAGCCTCTCCTGGGAGCAGCTCGTGCTCTTCCTAATGGACGATAATGGGTTTTTCCTTCAGGTCGTGCCTGCATTAGCCCAGTCGGAGCTCTCGGATAGCCACAGAAATCGGTCAGGGAAAGGCTGGGGAGGCTGCAAGTGCAAGATCGAGCCCCACTGGGCATTATTGATGCGATAATGACCGTGGCCTGGGTTGTTCTTGGCAGAGCAGTAAGGTAGGAATGAGCCGGGTGGGGTGTGTTTGTTGGGGGAGGGGGGGGCGGTTGTTTCTGGAGAAACATCTCCATTCCACTAACACTGGGGGGCATAACTGAATGCTATATAACCTTACAGAAATGAACAAACCCACCGCATTACATCGTCCCTAAAACTGTAAGCTCAGGTTTCAGCAAAGAGAGATCGACTATGGCCATCTTGATGTAAATTGATTTATTATATAGTCCATGTCCACCACAGAAGCATATTGGAGCTAAGGGAACAGAAAGCCGATTTAAAAGGAAAGAAATACATTAAAAAAACAATATACAGGGAGTGCAGAATTATTAGGCAAATGAGTATTTTGACCACATCATCCTCTTTATGCATGTTGTCTTACTCCAAGCTGTATAGGCTCGAAAGCCTACTACCAATTAAGCATATTAGGTGATGTGCATCTCTGTAATGAGAAGGGGTGTGGTCTAATGACATCAACACCCTATATCAGGTGTGCATAATTATTAGGCAACTTCCTTTCCTTTGGCAAAATGGGTCAAAAGAAGGACTTGACAGGCTCAGAAAAGTCAAAAATAGTGAGATATCTTGCAGAGGGATGCAGCACTCTTAAAATTGCAAAGCTTCTGAAGCGTGATCATCGAACAATCAAGCGTTTCATTCAAAATAGTCAACAGGGTCGCAAGAAGCGTGTGGAAAAACCAAGGCGCAAAATAACTGCCCATGAACTGAGAAAAGTCAAGCGTGCAGCTGCCACGATGCCACTTGCCACCAGTTTGGCCATATTTCAGAGCTGCAACATCACTGGAGTGCCCAAAAGCACAAGGTGTGCAATACTCAGAGACATGGCCAAGGTAAGAAAGGCTGAAAGACGACCACCACTGAACAAGACACACAAGCTGAAACGTCAAGATGGGGCCAAGAAATATCTCAAGACTGATTTTTCTAAGGTTTTATGGACTGATGAAATGAGAGTGAGTCTTGATGGGCGAGATGGATGGGCCCGTGGCTGGATTGGTAAAGGGCAGAGAGCTCCAGTCCGACTCAGACGCCAGCAAGGTGGAGGTGGAGTACTGGTTTGGGCTGGTATCATCAAAGATGAGCTTGTGGGGCCTTTTCGGGTTGAGGATGGAGTCAAGCTCAACTCCCAGTCCTACTGCCATTTCCTGGAAGACACCTTCTTCAAGCAGTGGTACAGGAAGAAGTCTGCATCCTTCAAGAAAAACATGATTTTCATGCAGGACAATGCTCCATCAGACGCGTCCAAGTACTCCACAGCGTGGCTGGCAAGAAAGGGTATAAAAGAAGGAAATCTAATGACATGGCCTCCTTGTTCACCTGATCTGAACCCCATTGAGAACCTGTGGTCCATCATCAAATGTGAGATTTACAAGGAGGGAAAACAGTACACCTCTCTGAACAGTGTCTGGGAGGCTGTGGTTGCTGCTGCACGCAATGTTGATGGTGAACAGATCAAAACACTGACAGAATCCATGGATGGCAGGCTTTTGAGTGTCCTTGCAAAGAAAGGTGGCTATATTGGTCACTGATTTGTTTTTGTTTTGTTTTTGAATGTCAGAAATGTATATTTGTGAATGTTGAGATGTTATATTGGTTTCACTGGTAATAATAAATAATTGAAATGGGTATATATTTGTTTTTTGTTAAGTTGCCTAATAATTATGCACAGTAATAGTCACCTGCACACACAGATATCCCCCTAACATAGCTAAAACTAAAAACAAACTAAAAACTACTTCCAAAAATATTCAGCTTTGATATTAATGAGTTTTTTGGGTTCATTGAGAACATGGTTGTTGTTCAATAATAAAATTAATCCTCAAAAATACAACTTGCCTAATAATTCTGCACTCCCTGTAGTCTTAAGAGAGTTTCCTAAAGTCATTTTCGCCACAAAATGTCCACCATTCGTTCCTACAATGTCCATGGTTCATCTAAAAATACCACACTTTCTTCCTTTAAAATGCCCTCTCTTTTTCACTTAAGGTACTCTTCTCCCCTTCTTTCCTGAAATGTCCACCTTCTCCACAAGAAAGTTCTGCCTTCTTTCCCAGAGTGTCACCCTTCTTCTCGAGAGTGCCTCATTCATCTCATAATGTCTCTACTTTATCCAAACCTGCCCAAAATCCACCTTCAAAAAGCTTTGGCTAGTCACTAAAATGTGCTCTTCCTCCCTTAGAGCTCCTGACCTGCTCCACCACTACTTGAATCTTTTCAAGTTAACAAGATTGTAACATGGAGCCCCTCCCACCTGCCCTCTGTGATAATTGCACAAATTCACAGAAGTTAGCCACATGTGTTATTCTGCGTGGAACCCCTAACTAATTCTCCTATCTCTGACACTATCCCATGACAAATGTTTCATGCCATGATCTTGTTCTGAAGATCAGAAAAAAACAATAGTCAAAACATTTATGTTAATTTTATAAGCTGTAGTAGACTTAACAGTTCTGGAGTGAGATTACACTGACTCTTCTACACCAAGTGACATCTGTATCTTGTGTAACCTTACTAACATTGCGGCTGCTTAAGACATTTTTCACCACCACTTCAGAGTACCCCACACTGAGTGTGCTATCACCCATGCACATAATATAGATGAATACTTACAGGAGTTCGAGTATTTTCTCTACAGTTCCCTTCCATCTAACCAAAACAGCTTCTACAGAGTAATCTCCCTTCCACAGAATGACCCAACATTTAACACAGAACGTCTTTCCTTTTCACTAATAAAGTTCTACTTTTCCCTTCTGAACGTTCTGCACTGTCTCTCCCTGGAAGAATATGCATTCTCCCTTGGAATACCCTATTTTATCCCGAATATCCAATCTTCTCCTAAAATTATAAATCTTTCAAAGAACACCCAATTTTGACCCAGAATACATTGTCTTCTTCAAGATTGTATCAATTCTGTCAAAAAAACCCACCTTCTCGTAAAATGCTTTGCGATCTCCAACAGATTTTCCAATCTTCTCCCCTAAGAATGTTCTGTTTTTACTCTCATTAATGCCCCACCTACTTCCAAAATGCCCCCATTCTTCCTATTTTCTCCACAGAATATTCTACTTTATCCACAAAAAAAACACCTTCTCCTCCCCATCTCTGAACACCTCTTCTTAAGTTATTTGGTCCAGCGCCAAGGAACATCTAAAAATGGTTATTGTGCTTATCAAGTAACCTTGGTATTGCTATCTGTCTGTGTTATGGCGTTTATAAGAGGCGAGCTTCTACCAATAAAGACATCTTGGCACCAAAGATGAACCGGAGGGAAGTACCTCGCTCTTGAGAAATCCATGAGGGATACGAACCTCGAAATATCAAGGTCTGAATTGTTTTCGGAAACAAGTGGTGGGTGGTGCTTCTCATAGTCAACGGAGGCAAAGACCCAGTGTCTTCCTGCAGTTTGTCTTGAATACTGTGGCTGGGAGCTGAGACCAGAGCCTTTAACTTAACAAACCTTTTAGCAAGTAATGTCAGGCTTTAAATAGAGAAGGTCCTGTGGAGTCACTAGAGGGTCTTAAACTGGACTCTCTGGGCCGCAGCAGGCTAACAGAGATCACACAAGACTGCTGTTGATGGGAAGAAGTGCAACTGGTTTAGAGAAAAGATACAGACAGCAGATTATCATAATTTCTCTGTTCTAGCCAGAGAACGTTTTCCGTGCGCCAGATGGAAGGGCAGGTTTGGCAAAGTGAAGGAATTAAAAAAATCTCTCTCAAAATCCTTAGGTAAACTGACAGTTCTGAACCACTACTGTTATGTGGTGGTGAAAGGGTCACCAAAGTGACCGACATTTTTTCCTGTGACTGAGGTCAAATTATGGAGAACATATCTGTGTATTATGTCCAATCACTCAGTTTTACTGGGATTCACATTACAGAGGGTCTCAGTCACATACCTACCAACGTCTTGTAGTACCTCCCAAAAAGAGTAGCCAGCAAGAGTTGATAGATTTCTATAAGGGGCCATAAGCCTCAGCATGACCTGGATGACATAATTGCAACTGTAACATGTCAAGTCACTACATGTTTTCACTTTAGCCAGAGGTGGACATAAAGGGCGCAGATAGAGATGACCACTGGAGGACCCCCCCACCCCACCAAGAAGACTGAAAGAAGAGAGGTGGAAAGGCCACTGATTCGAAATGGTGATATCAGCAATGGCAAACACCAACCAAAAAGGAAACTTTAAGTCTTCCACTGCAACGTGGGCCAGAATGTCTTCTGCTCCACAATCCATCCTCTGAAAAAAGATTTCATCCCTTTGATGCGTGTATGAGCTCTCGTCAGAGAATGACCCTATTGTCCTGAGAGTCAGCTCACTCTTCACTTAGCATCATCCTGCCATCACCATCAAGAATTCAACTCTTTCAGAAATTCATCCATCTCCTGGAGCAAATCCTACATCTCTCTTTCTCAAAGGGAATTACCCCTTCTCAAATCAGAATGTGATTCTTCTTCCCCTCTTGCTCTCCCTTACAGCACTGAAATGAAAGTGCATTTATGATCCAACCAAACACGAGGCCTCTCCCAGAAGAATAACACTCTCCTCTTGCTTTTGAAGGCCCATGCTTGGAGCCTGCCTCAAGGACTCATCTGTCCCCACCATGGATCAGGTGGCTTCTCGGTGCAGGGCTACAAGCCCACCCATGACCATCAGAACACAAATGGTGTCCACATGAGGACAGTCTTCCCACTCTGCCTCTAGACATGCCACTGAAGGCGGAATACCAGCCTTTAATGACCTCTTGCACCTGAATTTCCTCTTCACCAACCACATGCTTCACAAACCTATCCACAATGGAAGCTTTTTGAATCTGAAGTCTTTTTCAGAGATGCTGCAAGGGACCATAATGCAACCAGCAGCTAGAGGTGCTAATGTCTTTGCCGAGCTTGCCAAGCCCCTACACACTTGCTTCAAGCCACAGAAAGGCAGTGAGCGGTCTCCTGGCATCAGAGTAGGCTGCTGTGTGACACATAAAATCCACGTTTCAGAGACCTGGTCCTGAAAAACACTGGAGGAATCCAACCTAAAGGCTTCTTATAGAGACAGGGCCTGAAACCTGGGGCCCACCATGGGATACCATACAAGACCAGTGCCGCAAGCATGGTGCCCAGTGGCATTCTAGGATGAAGCGCAACAGGAACACAAATGTCCCTGGAGTAAAACCACTGAAATGGAATGACAACTCATTCCATCACAAGCACTACCATAATATGAAATCCTTCGACAGGAAGTCTTCCCCTCACCCATTACCACCGAACCCCCCAATCCAGCACATGCGTAAGGAATTCTGTTGCTTAGATTCACACACTAATAACGGCAATGTAAACGTGGATTAGGAAGATAGTTAAAACCTGCCCCAAGATCACAAAGGGGGCAGTGCTTAATTTGTAAATAAAAACGTGCCTGTGCCCAAATCCCTCTCTTAAACACGCAGCTGCTGCAATTAAATGTGGGAACAGGGAATACTGAGGCGGCGTATTCCCTAAGCCATCTCGGGCCTGTTCAATCCATTTAAAGCCGCTCCCTGCCTCTTCAGTTCACTCTAGCAGAATTCTACTTTGTCCCTTTGTGACGCTTTTTCGTTTTTCCCTTCCTCCGTCTTTCCCATATGTGTCTTTTGCACGCAGCAAATGCTTGAGGCAGAAGACTAAGCGCCGGCCCTCAAAAACAAGTGCCGGTGCTCAGCACCGGAATCAACAAGCACAAATTAAGCACCGAATGGGAGTCGGGAGGTTTTTTTTAGGACAACGGGGCAATCACGAGCTGGGATTACCGAAGGGTGCATAGTCGGAGGTTGTACATAGGGCGCTACGAATTGCAAGGACAAACACCTTAAACCAAAAGGGTCCGATTCACAAAGCATTTGATGTGATTATGCTTCACACTGATATCGGGTCGCAGATCCATTTATCTCTCGCGAACTCAACTCACCCCATCGAATGGGAGGGCCGGGACACCTGTTTCAGGGTGCGCCTGCAAACATGTCCCTACAAGTCACAATGCCAGGCAGCGCTGGGCTGGCCCCTTCAGGTGGTCTCAGCGGGGATGGCAGGGATTGATCGAGGACACACTCCGAACCTCCCTTTGTTCTTCCAAAGTGGGAAGTTGTATCCTTCGTGGTTGTGACACTGCTGAAGGGTGGCTTCAGGCTCACTCTGCGTTTCCTGCGGTGCAGAAGGCTCCGTAGGCCGATCCCTGTGTTCCTCCCTAGAACACAGACACGGGTGTGGACAATGGGTCAATCGTTCCGATTTTCAGGGTTTCTCTGGGGCACCAACCATGGGCGAGAATGCTGAGCAGGGATAGTGAACATTGCGTGGGTTTGCTGCGAAATGCTCTGATCAGCAACGGAAATGTTATTTTCAAAACGTTTGTATTGCGCATGGCTGCCCCAGAGGTGCTCCCCAGCGCGCCTGCTACTAGGCTGTGAAGGATACTACATGCACGCGCTAGCACAGGACCCTCGGAGTGTACGGAAACATATTCTACAATCTGGGGGCAGAATACGGTCGACCTCCCTGTCTCGTCAGCTTGATGTGTGCAACCAAGGGCAGACTGGTCTAGGAGGTCTGGTAGGGCAGTTGGTTGAGAACGCGAGGGCCAGTGCTATATTCACGGCTCCACGAGTCGTGCAAAGCGCCTTGAACTAAACCCCTCCAGACGGCCCAATCCGCAAAAGATACCACAGATCGTAGTTTTTTGGGAATATATTGGCCGCAGTTTATTGAGAGGTTAATTACAGCATGTCAGCCCTTCTTTTATGAGGGTCATAAATCAATCAAAGGTTTAGCTGTTAAGGGCAATAAATCATTATACCATTGATACATTTGTGTTACATGCTTTCCTTAACAACTTTCTCATTTAGACGATGATTCTTATGGCATGCCGTTTGCTCTTTGTTTTCAATCATTCTCCCACGCTGTCCGTCATTCTTTAACTAGGAGGGTACTCGTATTTTGGTTTTAGGCTTAGCTCGCTACCTTGTTTTGGTCCTTGTGTCCCGCTCTCCAGTTGGACCCGGGCTGCGAGTGCCGTGTTACCGAGTAACTCCCCTGACTGCCTTACCCTGCCGTGAGGCATCCCAAGGTAAGTAGCCTTGCCACCCCGCGGCGCTGGGTGTGGCCTTTGTAGTTCTTTTATCCTTTCTTTCCGCCACGCCGCCCTTTGGGTTACCGCCCAAGGGCGGCTCCCCCTTTCGTTCGAGCTAGTTGCAGCCGGCGAGCCTTAATGCGGCCCACAGGTTGTCCCAAAACACTTCTATCCCCTGCCTGGATAGGTGTACCCCGTCTGCTGCAAAGTATTCTGGTCTTTGAAGGTTGATTAGCCCGTGTCTGACACTCTCCCAGCCGTTTTGGATGCAAAATTTTTTGGCTGTGACATTTAGTTTCTTCCTTGATCTGTCCAGCGCCCCTGTTGATATGGCCCCCCTCCATTGCTGCCTGGGGATGATTTCTGACCAGATCAATGCGGTCCCCCCCATGCGTCTGGCTGCTGCTGTGAGATTTGACCTAATGGATTCCATCAGGCTTTTCCTTCCCATCTGCGCCAGCTCGTTCCCCCCTAGGTGAATCACCAGCACGTCGGGGGCTGGGGGCTGGGAGGTCAGGAGCTTGTTGATTCTGTCCATGAAATGCTCCCACTTCATGCCTGGGAAACCGAACCATTTTATGTTTGTCCCCAGTGGGCGTTGCCTGCCTGTGCTGCCCGTTGCTTCCCACCAGGATTTAGTTCTGTGAATGAAGGAGTGACCGACCACCCACGCCGTTTTATGAGCACCTGTGGGTGGAAGGGGAAATTTGCGGTGTGAATTTTGGTCCACTCAGTGGTCATTACCCCCTGGCTTTTCCCTGATGTATCTCTTGTAGGCGCTGGAGTGCCATCTCCCGATTGCTTTGATGCCTGGCTCTGACATGCCGTGGCGGGCTGCTGTGGTGGCCGCCCCTATCCTGAATGAGTGGGTGCTGAAGTCGTGGGTGTTGAGCCCTGCCATGGCCACTGCCCTCCTGAGTATTGATTTGAATTGGAATAGGCTCAGGCATTCCCCATTCTCGTGTGTTAGGAGTGCTCCCTGTGTTTCGGGGGTGATCTGTAGAAGCGCCTGGGTGTTGCAGACTGGGCATGTTTCCGGATCATCTATGCATTTCAACTCTATCTTTGCCCCTTTTCCCAGTTGGTCTGTTTTGGATTTCCTTAGTATGATTTGCATCTGCCTGTGGCCTATGTGCACGTCATTTCTCTGAATTCCTGCCTTCTCGTAGCCTGCTTTTGCTGGCGCCACAAGCTCACTTATCCTGAACGCCCCGAAGAAAGCTAGTGAGAACGCTGTCTTGAAAAGGGTACATTCAAACTTGTTGCGGCATATGTCCCCTAGTGTTCCTAACAGTTGCCTCAGCATCCTGTAATCTATGGGATGCCTTTTGTCCACTGCTGGCCCTTCCAATCTGCGCCACCCTTTCATAGCCGATTTTATGTAGTGGGAGTTAGTGGGGTCCCTGCCTGTTGCCAGTTTGCTGAAGTGTGCTACTGCTGTCAGGTGGGCCTGGGCCCATGATTTTGTTTTCTTCAGCAAGAATGCCCATTGTATGAACCGTTCAACTGCTTTCTGTGATTCTTCGTGGTGATGCCAAGACTTCAGACCTGTCACTGTCAGTACCCTGGTTGCGTACGCCGTGTAGCGCCTGCCCGTTTTAGGCGCCAATGCGTGGGCTATTAACGTCGTTAAATCCCCTCTACCAGCCCCCATAGGCTGCGTGGGAACGGGGTCATTTCTTTCTCTGCCTCCGGGGCCAATCTCCTGAATTTCCCCATCTGGAAACGAGAGAGGGCATCAGCTTTAGAGTTTGCGATCCCTTGCACATGCCTAGCTCTTAGTTCTAAATTACCCTCCAGCTGCCTGAGCACCACATGTCTCAATAGTTTTAGGATAGCCGGGCACTGTGACGACCCTCTGTTGATGGCGTGTACTACTGCCTGGTTGTCTAACCATAGTGTGAGCTTCATGTTTCTCAGCTGCTCCTGCCAGATTGTTAGTGCCACCGCAATGGGGAATAGCTCCATTAGTGTGATGTTTTTGTTTAGGCCTTGCCTTAACCAGTCTGTTGGCCATTTCATGGCGCACCATTTGTTTTTTAGTATTGCCCCAAAACCTATGCTGCCAGCCGCGTCCGTGAAAAGCTCTATTTGCCTGGTGGAGACCCAGCCTTCTCTCCATATAAGGGTCCCGTTAAAATCTGCTAAAAATGCTTGCCACGTCTGCAGGTCCTGCTTGGCCCCAGCTGTCAGACGTACGTGGTGGTGTTTCTTCTCTAGCCCCCTAGTCAACTGCGAGAGGCGCCTGGAGAATACTCTGCCTGCGGGGATTACTCTAGCAGCAAAGTTAAGTTTGCCTATGAGCTCTTGTAGCTCTCCCAATGTGGCCTTCTGCTTCCCCAATAACCGTTTGATGGTACCTTGGAGGTCTGTGACTTTGTCCACTGGCATGCTGGATGTGCCTGCCTCAGAATCTAACTCTATCACTAGGAATATTAGTTTTGTGGATGGGCCTGTGGTTTTGTCTTCCACCAGCGGTACGCCCAGTGTGGTTGCTAAGGATTGGAATGCGTCTAGCAGCTCCTGGCATTCCGACCCACTAGGCTGGCCTATGAATAGAATAGAATAGATTTGGGGGGGGGAGGGGTGCCTTCGCCACCTTTTTCTTTTTGTTTAGCGCGCCATGTTTTGGCGCGATTGCTGTGCTCAGGGCCGCGGTTGGGTTTCCGCTCCGGCCACTCTGAGCTCCCGGTGGTCGCGGGCCTTCGCCCTGAACACCTCTCTCTATGGGGAGCCTTTGGAGGTTAGGCCAGTGAGCTCAGGGCTAAAGATAGTTTGGTAGATATCCGAGCAATCTTGTTGCGGCATTTTAGATACGTTGAAGTCTCTGCCTAGATGCCTTGGTATTGCAGAAATATAGCGTGTTCCCACTATCAAGGCGTGGAATAACGGGGGCCTGAATAATCGTCCTTTGTGCGACGAAGGAGAAATTCCAAAGAATTTTCTTAAGTCTTCTTAGCACGCCAACCCAGCAGAAACCAAGTATGAAAGCGCCTTGAGGAGATTCGGTCAAAGTGAGCGGTTCAAAATTAACATTCATTCGGAGAGTGCACTGTAAGGGCCTTACTGCATAGCCTGTGAATGCCGAAGCCACCTCTTCGTCAGTGATACGTGCTCTGCTGGTTAGTTACTCATAGTTACTACTTTCTTTTCCAGGCTCCAGCCCACGAATCTCTGGGGGGTTGAGCAGGGCCCCTCAGGAACAGAGCAAGGGAGAAACAAGCTCCGTGTGCCCAACTGCAGGCAACAACAACCTGGAGCACGGCGCCCTCTGCTGTTCAATTAGATCTTCATTCTTACAAAACAGCTTCCACCCGCACGGGAATCACCAATTCACTCTTCTTGTTATCAGAGAGCAGCGGCACACAAGGGAGCAGGGGCGTCTTATTCTCACGAAGCAAATACACCCAGAGAAGCAGAGTGCCGCATCCTCACGGAGCAGGCACTCACATGCAACCAGAGTGTCGCGCGCCGCACACACAGAGCTTCTCATTGTAACCAGCGGGTTTCTGTTCTCGCAGAGGGGGCACACAGGGAACTGCTGATGAGACCAACCAGTAAACCCGCGCCGCATTCTCATAAAGCAGAGATGCAAAGGAAACCAGAGGGTCTCAGCAAAGCACAAACACACACAAGCAACCGTACTGTCTCCCCCGTACAGGCCAAATAAACACACGGAGCCAGTGTGCCTCATACATACATGAGAAATACACAGAGAACAACAGTCTCAAGCTAACACAGAAAACCTCACACTGAAAACGGAGTCTCATTCTCACACAGCAGACACAAATGGGACAGCCGGAGGTCTCATTCTCACAGAGCACACTCACGCATCACACCACGGGCGGCTCGTTTTTGCACACCAGACACACAAAGGATAGCAAAGGGTTTCATTATCACAGAATAGACACACAAGGCAACTGAGTACCTCAATCTCAGATGCACCCAATACCAGAGAGTCACAGAATACACAAATACGACAGAGGATCTCATATTTCTCATACAGCAGATGAACACAATAACACACACACACGATACCAGTGGCTTTCATTCTCATTAAGCCAACAAACATATGACAACAGAGGGATCCATTTTCACAGAGCCAGCACTTGTAGGATAGCAGGAGGTCCGATTCTATTCAACCGAGACACACAGGAACCCAGACGGTCTCACTGTCATAGAGCAGACAAACAGGCACCAGAGGGACGTATTCTCAGACAGCAGACACACAGGAAAACGGGTCTCATTCCCACACAGCGCACACACACAGGACAACAAAGAACACACACATGAAAACAGGTCTCATTCTCACACAGTAGACGCGCACAGAACACAGGGTCTCATTCTTACACAGCAAACACACACAGGACACCAGAGAAAATTCATTCCTATAAAGCAGACAAACAGGATAATAGAGGACCTCATTCTCACGCTGCAGACACGCACAGGACACAGGGCGTCCTATTCTCACAAAGCAGACAGACACAGGACACCAGTGGATCTCATTCTGACAGAGGAGACACATACAGGACACCAGAGTGTCTCATTCTCACACATCACACACAGGACACCGGAGTGTCTCATTCACACACATCACACACACACACACAGGACACCGGAGTGTCTCATTCCCACACATCACACACACACAGGACAGCGGAGTGTCTCATTCACACAAAGCAGACACACACAGGACACCGGAGTGTCTCATTATCACACATCACACACACACAGGACACCGGAGTGTCTCATTCACACACAGCAGACACACAGAGGACGCCGGAGTGTCTCATTCTCACACAGCAGGACAACAGAAGGTCTAATTCTTTCAGAGCAAACACGTCTAGGACAGCAGAAGGACTTCATTCTCACAAAACAGACCCACACAGGACAACAGAAGAATTAATTCTCACACAACAGGCACACAAGATACTAGAGGGACTTCATTGAGTAGACACTACAACTTTCATACCGCAGTTATGTTATGAGTATGTATGATGTGCACCTTCAACCGAGAGGGTGTCCTGGTGCTGTATAGCTGTGATTCTCATCACACCCAGGGCGGGCAGTGGGGCTATTCGAAGAGCCAGGTCTTCAGCTTCCTGCAGAACTCCAAAAGTGAGGCGGTGGCTCTGATATGTAGTTGTAGGTCGTTGCATGCTTCAGGGGCAATGTAGGAAAAGGCCTGACCCCAGAGCTGCTTCTGCAAAAGGCTTTGGATGTGTGTAATTAGGAGTCCAATCAAGCGGGAGGTCTGGATGGTTTGCAAAAGGAGATGTGACTGTTCAAGTAGGCAGGGACAATGTTGTGTAGTGTTTTCTGATGGGGAATTTTTTGATAAGTTTCTCTAGAGCTTTGGCCAGGTATGGAGGAGGGACATTGGTCTATAATTAACGAATGTAGATGAGTCTGCTGAGGGCTTTTCCTAGGCAGTGGGAGGATGTGGTGTGTTTTCATCTGTCTGGTAAAGTTGATTAAGAGATGAAGGCATTGAGGATAGGTGTGAGTTCTTGGCGGATGGGGTGAAGGCACAGGGGCCCAGGGGTCCATTGAGGCTTCAGTATGGGTAGACTTCATGGTGGTAGTGGTCTCGTCCGAGGTGATAACCAGCTATGAGGTCACTGTTGTTTCTTTGGTCAAAAAGGGATCTGAACTGCGAGGTCTATGGAGTCTGGTTGATGGTCAAAGTTGTATTTGGAGGTTATCTTGCTGCAGAAGAATTTGAAAAGCTTGTCGCCGAGCTCCAGTGAGGGCTGATACTATTAGAGATGGCTTCTGGTGAGGGGAAGTCTTTCACAATGGAGAATGCTGTTGGTGCATGTGTCAATGCGGTTTGTAAGTGCATTGTGCCTAGTGTTCAGGATCTGTTGGTGGTAGGATCTCAGGGTGAATTTGAAGGTGTTTTTGTCTTTGATGTCTTGGCTCATCATCCATTTGGGCTTTAGTTCTTTGCAGTGGAACTTTGTCATCCTGGGTTCCTCAGTGTACCAGCTGGCTTGATGATAGAATATTGTGGCTTTGATGCATTTGAGGGGACGGAAAGGTGTCAGTGGGAATTCAGTTTTTGAAATTTTTTATGGATTCCAGCAGGCTCCTGGGGTGTTCAGGCCAGTGTGTGGAGAGAGCCGTGGTCCAGTTCTCCTCAGGAATGTTGCTCTAGTTCCGACAGACAGGTCCAGTGGTGGATGATTTGTGGTGGCGCGGGACTGCTGAACCTGATGAAGGCGTGGTCTGTCCAGGTAATTGGTGTGGCCTTGTCAACTGATGTTGAAGCAGGTGAAGATCAGGTCCAGATTCAATGGCAGGTGTGGGTCTACTCACATGTTGAATGAGGTTGAGGTGTCCAAATACAGCCATTGAGTTTGGGTTGGCGCAGTCTTCCAAGTGGAAGTTTGGTTCCCCGAGGAGGAGGATGATGATGCCGGGGTCAAGGATGAGGTCCGTGATGGTGCTAGGGACTTTGGTGCATGGTCCTGGCAGTCTGTAGGCAGTTCTGCTTAGGGTGAAGTTGGCTGTGATATGAAGTATGAATGGGAGGCGTTCCATGTAGCTGGTGGATGAATCCATGGAGGTGGTGCAGTTGCGTGAGGGTGAGTAGGGTATAGAATGCTACTGATGCAAAACAGGCAAGTGGAGCATGAGGGAGGGTGCATGACGAACTTGCAGGAGGCACAGTAGAACACTCTTTTAGCATTGTGAGGTGTGGTGCAGCAGCTGGCAAGTGGTGGCCAGGGTTAGGAGCGCAGAAGGTCATGCCACAGTAGTCATGGGTAGGGGGAGGGCACAAACGGGGTGCCATTGGCTTGCATCAGTGTTGTGTCTGCCATCAAGTAGGTCTTGGGAGGAAGAAGGAGAGAAGTGGATGTGGCTGGGAGATGCCGTGGACGGCAGGAAGGTGAAGGTGGAAAACGAAGTATGGCACACGAGGGGAAAGGAAGAAGGGAAGGAGTGGGAGAAATGATAAAAAGGAGGAGAGTAAGAAGAGAGAGACAATGGAAGAAATGGAAACAAACAAAAGGCTAAAAAAGTATTACAAATAGAAACTATTAGGACGAAACAATCTGAAAGAGAAAGGTGTCACAAATGGAAAGAAGAAGGAAGGGAAGGTGACACAAAATAGAAACAGGCAAAAACACAAATAGTGGCAGAAATAAAAGCAAGCAAAAAGAGAGAGAGAGAAGTGCAAAAAGGTAGACACGCTATAATGAGAGCGCGTACGGTGGTGAGAGAGATTACATAACATGAAAGTGAAGGGGAAAGAGCACAGATATGAGCAAGAGTGAGGGCGCAAACAGGCAGAAAGGGGTGAGAATAAAACAGGAAAGTAGTGATAAACAAGGCAAAAAGCAGTGGCAAAGCAATGACATGAGGCCAGAAGCAGTGGCAACAGGCAAAATCAGACAACAGGCAAAAAGGAAAGGACTAACCTGAGTGAAAAAGGAGCCGGTTGGAGAGAGAAAGAGGGCACGAGAGAGCAGCAGCGAAAGAGCAAGGCGGGAGCCTTGGGCACACTGCAGCCGGGCCTAAAAGGGCCTTGCCTGGCAGAGGTCCAAGCATAAGTAAGTCCTATAGTAGCTAGGAGGTAGAGCTTACTCAGTGGTTTGGCAATAACTCTTTGTGATGACAATTTTACGTTACTTTTCTAATATAATCAGATTTTGTTGCATAATTTCACATTATTTTGACTTTCTTGTACACTATGCCTTGGTAAATATGCATTTCAGAATACTACCTACATGGGTCACCTCTTTTTTCCTGCATCATTGTCTCTCATTTGCCACTTCAACCAATGACATCCAGATTCGGATATGTGTTCTATGAGGGTCAAGTAGGATATTATTGGGGGCCAGTGAATTTCTAGGACCAAACTTCTTCAGAATATTGAACTGAGCCAGGAAGTGTGCTATTCAAAACCAGACATATTGGCTTTGCCATGTCAGGATACTATTTCAATTTCCTATGACATATGGAAATCCCGGCATGCAGAAATGCGGTTGCATGCTTTAACACATGAAAGCCAGACTTGTTGGCTTGGACCGGGCTTGTTTAAAAAGGATGTCGGCTCCCTTTAGCCGAGGCAGAGGGCAGAGGGGGCGATGCCGCCTTTTTGTGAGCTGTGTGGAGTGGTGGGAGAGCTGTAGCAAGGAAAGTTCTTTATCTCAAGCTGTCTGAATCAGGCCAGGGTCCTGGCTGTTAAAACACATAGTTGTAAATGTGCTAAACCTGGAGATTAGGATGGCTAAGGGTTGCCAGTGACACATATGCGTCTGTGATCGATGCTTATCTCCCACTCTTATCCGAACACAAAAATACATTATCTCTCTGCACCTTTAAAAAAAACATACACAGCACATTTTATTTACTCAGTAGTGGCTGCACTTTTTAAACTTGATAATTATGGTTGCTACCAATTTGTTTAAATATTATCACGTCAAGTAATTTCTAAGCTTAATTATCCCTTCTCCTGTGGAAAAGACTCATGTTATTTACTGTCGTGACAGCGCCTTCTAAATATCCTTCTCGATTCTCTGTGTGTAATAATGCACATTGTTTTCCATTCCTTGTTAACTCTCGTGCAGTCGGAGGGTGACTTCAAAGCGCTACAAATTCATGTGCGCTGTACGCAGGATGCCACTTTCAGTGCATAAAATAACAAGCATTTGCAATGCAATGGGTCTCGTGTTTGCTCGAGTTAGTGCTGTTAACGTTGTAAATTCCTAACTGGACTTTTCTTGCCACATAAATTGAAAATGAACGTAAGCAAGCCAATTCAAAGTGCCACAGTCCCCATGAGCGTGAGCACAAAGGAGAGACAGGAAAAGACGCTCGCTCGCAGTCAAACGTATCTAGAAATGTGAAATTATCCATGTAACAGGGTCGATGGCCAAGGCTGTAACAAAACTGCACTAAGGAGGGACAAACTTAAAGCATTTACCAATGATAAATGATTTTTGAAAGGCAATCCCATGAACGAGTGATAGTGATGGGCGTGCGGTGGGCACAGATATATTACAACACGCCAGCGCACTTGTGCGCTCGATCTAAAAACAAGAGACGGTTACCGTTAACAGATGGCATGTACGGAGCATAAGCTGACAGCACAGTTCACTGACTCTTCTGGTACAATGTGTAAGTGATTTAAATATTCATCACTAACATCTTCAATAACCTGCTGGTCCCAAATACGAATCCCGGCGAGATCGACTCCACTTTCATCCTACCAAGGTTATTCATAGCACTCCATACAAACTAAATACTCTTTCCAAATGAGCTGAAGTAGAAGGATAGTTTACCGAGCACCTGGGCATAGATGAGGAAGGGTCTGTGATGTAACAAAGTTGAGCTTATGACAGATCTTGCATATTTTTTGTAGTTGGTGCCAGACAGTGGTGACAACAGAAGTGATTACAATAGTACAGTCAAATCTTGCTGATTTTGCCAATATGGTACTCCTGTGGTGGATTGGATCTTAAAGGACTAAAGTCAGAAGGTAAAATCTTTGACCAGGAATTTCGACCAGGACAAACTTGGTCAGTATATTGGACCAGCGATCCCTCACAATCACTATTAAATTGCGTCAAGTTTCTTTTTTACTATGAACATTTACTATTATTGACACACTTGGCTTCTTGGAGCTGTTTTTACATAAACATTTAAAAAATTGTAATTCCGGTTTCTCTTATTCGATTTTTTTCATTTTGGTGTTGTTTTGTTTATTAAATTATACTCTATTTTTTAATTTGGTTTCATAATTTTTATTGTTTTGCAATTCGACTTTATAACTTTTTAAACTACTTTACACATTATCTTTGCTGACACATCCGGGATTAGAATCAGTGACCCTCAGATTAAACACATCCTACAATACCTGTAGTTGCTCCTGGCTGTCTGTGGCACATGGGAGAGAGGTGACCAGTGTCTGAAGCTTGACAGAGACTTGAGGCAGAGAGGGCAGAACCTTTTTGGTACAAACATTCAAAAATTTGCAAGTTGCATCTAGATCTTCCACTCTCTCCCAGCCCAGTATATCTATTAAGCACTTTATATTCTGTATTATTCTGATGGTATCTACTGGGTCAGGAGACGTCTTGTGGCAGTGGGGGCTCAACAAGGCACTACAACTAGCAGGTTTCTCAAGCTCCAGCAGCCACCCAACAGAAATGTTTTTTTACAGAGGTCTCAGCAGATAAAAATTCTGCAGCAGGGCAAACACTTAAAACCATGACGCCTGCAGAACTCCCTTTCCCCATACGTATACAGACTAAGAGAACCAAGTCCACTGGATCTTACAGTTCAGTGCCTGCAGCAACAAAGTAGATCTTTTGCGTTCAACTCAGTATTTTCTCTAACACTCATTTCTCCGCTATGCCTCTCCCAGGCCCACCCAAATTCTGTTACTGCTGTTCACCTCTACATCTCCTTGTGGGAGACGGCTTGATAAATTCACCACCCATTCTCTGAGGAAGGACCGGTATATGGTACTCCTGAGCCTCCCGAGTGGCCTCCTCTTAAGACCCCATGCCCTACAGACACATTCTTGCATAAGTACTGCACAGTATTTATTTACTTGAATTAACTAAACACATTGAGCATTTTCCAGGTCTCCCTCCACTTCAAGCTACGCAGACAGATGCGACAGTGGAGCGCTGTACAGAATCAAAAGCAGATATATAATCAGAAAGTGAAACTAGGTAGAGAGGGGCGGGGTGCTAGATTCTGACTGCAGAACTATATTGTCACTATGTCATGATGCAGCATTCTTTAAAAAGGTGCATCTTTAGCTCTTTCCTAAGTTGAAGAAAGGTAGCCGACGTCCTGATGGACACAGAAATGTTCCGGATTCTGGGTGCGCAAAGGAGAAGGTATGTTGTCAGTTTTTTTCTCCCTTACACTATCTAAAACATATAAAGCACTCCTCATTCAAAATATCTTTCATTAGGTAGCACCAAAAAAAACGGTGCTTTTTGACACATTACTGGGACCTTTAGAGACTATTTGAATCCCTTTTTGGGATGTATATATAAATTGAGAAGACACTAAAAGACCCCCGGGGCCTTCCTCTCTGCTGTGTTCCTATCTACAGTATGAGAGAAGAGTCCACAGAACACAGTCTTCAGCTTCAGGCCAAACTCTGGGGATGACTTCCTTTCACCGGAGCCCTGCTCAGCCCATCGCAATCCCCCTAAACACAAAGCAGCAGTGAAACACAGGATGGCCTTGAACAGAAGCTGCGTGGTAGCCAGGTCTGTGTGGTCCTCTAACATGGGGCTGCTGAGCAGCGGCCCAACTCAATTTTAGCAAAAATGACATAGGTTCAGGTAAGAGATGCCCACATTCCCCCCTCCCCCACACACACTAATTAAGGGCTGTTACATATTTCAGATGCCATTGCTCATCATGTCAAAGATGATGTTATATCACTGTTTAGCCATCCAATTTTGGGGGGCTCTTTGAAGTACTGCCTCACACTCTTTTAAAGTAAGGTCATGTGGGTGGGTGCCAGGGCTGTAGGTCAAACAGTGGCCCGGATCTCCAGTAGCGAGGAGAAGAGCAAGTTTCCTTCTCATTTGAAGCCCAGTAAACAACAAGTGTCAGGGGAGCACAAATGATCCATGGACTTGAGAAGGCCGCAACCCAAGACCACACAAGTCCCACATTGACCCTACATTTTAATTTTGTTCATGAGAAGATATCGTCTAGGGAAGCACTCTTTTAGCTATTAGGAGGCTTCCCTAGAAGCCCGGATTAATGCTACAAATACAGTTGTGATAAATTCACAATCTGTTATGGTGAAAATGTTAGACCAATCAATTTTTGACACATTTCTTGTATAGGATTCTCATAAGGTGGGTGCAGGGTTTCAGTATGAACCATCGAGATCATTCGAACATCTCATGAGGCATTTGGGAGGTTACCAGCTTGCTCTCTAGATAATGGCGAGTTTTTACATTCAAAATCCATTGCCTAGTGTACAAATGCCTATGCCAACAGACTCCCACCTACATGAGTACAAACATTACCAATCGGGTTGCAACTCGCGATCTTGACGTGAACATCAGATCAGGTTAGTGATTCCCAAATGCAATCTTGTCTCATGTGCAGGTTGCTATGAAACAAGTTGTTGCCTTACTTGTTTGGCAAATATTTTAGACCAGGGCTGAGAGACCCTTTCTGAGCTGTAGCCACCATATCAAATCTGTCACTCACTCCTAGTGTGATAAGTGTTTTGCATGTAATCCTTTCAATCAGAGGCTATTTCATCTTGTGCAACGCTGCATGTACCCATGTGCTCTCCACTCCAGGTAGGTCTGCGTCTGTCTTTACATTTTATCTAAATCTGTGAGACCTCCTAAAAATTGCTTATCAAAGAGAAAACGGATTATGAGGTAGGAAAAGTTTCATTCAGTGGTTCACTGCAAAAAGTGGACTATAAATTCATCTTTTGCAGACACAAACTCTAAAACTGAGACTGTCAAGATCACAACGAGAAATATCTCCCTACATATATGTCCACCATATGTTATTAGAAGATCCGGCCAAACTCCCCAAGCACAAATATTAGGACTTGGTTCATTTTCTTTTCTACTTCCAGCCCAAAGTTATTTGGGGTACAGGTCTAAATTTCTGTATGGAGATATTTATGTTAGATTAAGATTTTGATAGAATATGTTTTGTGGTCTATGGTTTGCAAAAGACCTTTTTGCAGTAGTTGTTTTCACATGCTACCGTAGTCAGCACCAAAACTCTGACGCTGGGCTGTAGCAGCTAGCGATCTACAGGTTATGAGAAAAAATGCCGACAAGTCCAACGTAGCCCTCCAGCTTTCTACGGACACTAGACTGAGGACGGTTAGTTTGAGTAATAGTAATTCTCGTCATGTGTTATTTTTAAAAAATGCACGTGATGTACTCAAACTTTTCTCAGTCTTGCAGGATTTTTTTCACCCCTACTTTCTCTCTGTCACTGTTTGACTTTGTCACCCGCCTTCCTTCTCACTATTGATCTGGACTAAAGACTCATAATACAAATAGGGCTAAAAAATAAGCCCCATTCCCACCCAATTTCAGTAATGATAATCTGCAGAGGCAATGGCGCGTCATTTAGGGGTGGACGAACTACCTTAAAATTCCTTAGACTTAGAGAATGACCAAGTGACGTGTCGTGAAAGCGCCAAGGGGAGCTTGAACTTCAGCAGTGCGCTAGATAACGTCCAAGCCATTGTCATTTTTGCCTCCGCGCTCGGCTACAGGAGGCTTGAGTGAGTCTCGGCACAGACGAGTGTAGGATTAACTATTGTAGGATTCAGTCATATCTCAGCCTGTGAATATCCGAGCTGTAAGGGGAAGGCATTAAAAACCAACCGGTTTTAATCTGAATCCTTGTCCAGGGCTAGGGACAGCGAGGGGGTGGGGCCAGGATGACTGACGTCCTCAAGCAGACTCAGAGAGGACCAGCCACGGAGGGTGGGAGGAGGGAAGGGTGATGTCTTCTCCATCCTTCAAGGTTATTGATCAACATGGCAAGCCCTGGATAGGAGTCCAGCTGGTCTCCCCCACGTCCCACGGCACCCGACCGCCATCGACCTAATCCAGGCTGGGCTGGCACTGACTCACCAGGCCTGATCCGCTGCTCCTGATCCAATCAAGCATTAACGGGGGCGGGGTGGGGGCGTCAGCGAGCCTTTGTGCGTCCGGGAGTTCTACTGTGTGTACATGTGCGTCTATGAGGCCCAGTGTGTGCGCTTCAGTTTGCATCGGTGTGTGTTTTAATGTGAACGTGCGCATCTGTGTTTTGATGTGCAACTGTCAGTGTTTCAACGTCAAAGTGCTGTTTCAACGTGCACGTGTGTGGCCCAATGTTTCAATGTACATATGTGGGTATTTGTGGGCATCGTTGTATATATAAATGGGTGTTCATCTGTCCATTTCAACCTGGAACTGAGTGTTTTAAAGTGCAACTGTGTTTCAAAATACTGTTGTAGCACTGTGAGTGATTCAATGTGAAACTGATACTTTAAAGTGAATCTGTGTTCACTAGTGTGAGTTTGTGTGCATGTGTTCTTTCTGCACCTGTGTGTGTACGTCAATGGTCATATGGGTGTCAATATGTTTATATGTATCTATGCATTCCTGTCTCAATTTGCAAACGGGTACTGTGTAGATACACTAATGTGTAGCTATGCGTGAGTTTTAATGCACATGTAAGTCAGTGCACACTTGCTATATATCAATGCTTCAGTCTGCGAACCTGTGTATGTGTGAAAGTGCACGTGTGTATGTGTGTGTGAGAGAGTGGGATTCCAGGTGTACACGTGTACATCTGTGCATGTGCATAGGGTGTTTTGTGTCTCAGTATGCACCCGTGTGTACCTTAGTATGCCTCTGGGAAGGTGTATGCTCAATATCTTGGCATTACAACCTATGACAATCTCAACGTAGACACACCCGCACATAACCAACATGGCAGCTAATACTGCTTAACTCAATCAGAAGACCTGAAACCGACAGCACAGGCATTAATTGTACCATGATCACGAGTAGTATAGGGTTAGCCATTCTCTAAGGACTACATGCAATTACGGTAGGCCCTTTCAGAGCACTCCTCAATACACAAGATCAATGTGGGAGATCAGTAACAGACACATGAAACCATAGGCACCGGATACCAATCTTGATCAATCTTAAATGGCTCCCACCCCAGGAAGGTGCACAATTAGAAAAGTTTCCATCACCTTTAAAGCACTGGAATTGGAAGTTGTTGCTTTACTGTAATAATTTATTAAAGTTGAGTTCTGATGCCACAAAGCCTGGTGACCGAGTCAGCAGCCAAGAGGAATGGCAAGACACAGGACACATTTACCGCAAATGTTTAAACAGCAAAAACGAAACTTGTTTTTTCCTTCTTCTGCTCTGTTTTTCCAGATGATCAGTAATCAGCAAAAAAAGAGTCATTTATAGCAATCTTTATTGTTTGCTGGCTTTAAGTAATTATAGGAAAGATGTATTTCTACACAATCTGAGAAACAGTGTATTTTTTATTTTAATCTGACTTGTACTAAACTGATTATAGTATATTTCTGCAACAAATACATAACTGCTTTTTGATGTGTTTAATTTCACACTACAGATTGCACTTGTATTATGCATGGCTGTGAACACCCTATCTCTTCCATAACGGATCAACACACCAAGGATTTAAGTTAATTGTTGTGAGGGTGATGGTTTGATCATACATTATGAGGAATAAAGTACCCACTGACATACATTCAGCCTTTCTCTTCTACATGTCACAAATCTCCTTGGTGACTTTCAATAGCCTTATAATGTATGACAAGGGGTACTCTATCCCACATATTCATATCACGCTAGGCTCAGTCATACCAACATATATACCTACTTCACAATTCCCTCTGTGATGTAATTATGTAGTATCATCATCATTTTGTAAGTCAGGCTATCCCAGACTACCCCTCCTCACTTCTCTATAAAGTGCTCTAACACTTATTTGGATAATACCCACGCTATCGAAAAAATATATATACTTATATATCTATGTGCCTCAAAATGCCGATGTGTATAAATGTGCAACTGTGCACACTAATGCTGATCTGTGTGTCACTGCATTTTTGTGTCTCTGCACACACCTCTGTGTGCATCTCTGTATGTGTCTCAGTTATTGGTGGGTGAGCTACTCGAAAACTCGAGCCAGGCTGAAGCCTGAAGCCTAGCTCAGCTCGAGGTCCTGTTGAAACTTCAAGCCCATAGCGAGCTGAGCTTTCATGTGGCTTCTGCCTGCCTCCCTTTAGCCAGGATGTTGCTTTATGGTCAGAGCTATATCGAGTCCTTGTGTCAACTCAACATTCTGTGATTCTGGGCAAATCACTTAATCTCCCCATACCTATAAGCAATGCATGTGACCTTGTGTAAATTAACTGGTGCTCATGTAAAGCGCTCCAATAACCTTCGAGTTGAGTGTGCACTATATTTTGAATAGTGCACTGAGGTAAAAACAAAGCCTTGGCATAAGAAAAGAAAAACAGATGCCCACTTATTGGCTGACCTGTAAAAAGTAACACCATAAAACCATCGCACCTTCCCTGCTTAAATTGTATTATCAGGCAAATGGTTTATCGCATTCAAAGTTTTTTCTTCATTATCACGTATGAAAGCAGTTTCAAATATGTGAGTTCAGACTACCATTGCGGAAAAAGAACACTTTTAATAAGTACTTCTCAGTGCAGCATTATAGTATGCCCTATTGCTGACAAAGTTTCTGTTAAAGAAATACACTTTTCTAAATTTCAAAGAGACATTATCAAATTTTACATCAAGTGTGTTGTATGACTTACATAGCAAATATTTTCAGGACTCGGCTAAGATCCGAGCTGGACCCTTGGCTTGGCTCTGCCCCGGCCCCCTGTTTATTTGTTGACTCTCCCTCCTCTAGCCTCGGCGTGGGCACACGTGGATCGCTGAATGCACGCGCGTCGACGTGCATGCGCTTCATCGCGTCTTGTGCGTGCCCTACTGTGGGACACACAAGGAGAAGCTGCCTTGTTTGGAAGACAAGGTACACCTCCCTCTAAGAACTCGTGCTCTACAGCATGCAGTCGTGTTAAAGACCCCAACTTTCGTTTTACAAATACATTTAAACGCCCCCTACACAGGAGAAAAGCAGTCGACCCTGTAGTATATTAAAAGAGACACTGAAAAATGCCCCATTCGGGCCCTGTATTCAAGTCCTCTACTTTTCATGCAAAAACACTGATCGTTTTCTGAACAATGAGTGTAAAAATGTTAGGATCTATGGCGTTCCTGCTTATACTTCATATGCTTTCCTAAATCTTGCAACCCCCAGGAGTGTTTGCTTTATCCATGATGTGTTATGTTACGGAGCAGCCGCCACGTACGCCAGCTGCAGTCGGGATTCTTTGTAAATGTGTGGGTGGGGGGCACTCTACGCACGTTTTAGTGCACATGTTCAAGACGCGTCCTTAATTGTAGAGCCCCCGGCCCAGTCACTAGCAAGACCATCCCTCAGAGGAGCTGCCCCTCACGCTGCGTGCAGTATCCGGCCCTTCACCAACCCTCACCGTCTGCCAGCGCCCCAACACAACCTTCCTCCTTCACTCGAGAGGGGACGTTGGTGGGAAGGCAGGTGCTGACCGACCCCGCACATGCGCACCTTCAGCTTCAATGTTTAGGTCAAAGCAGGGCATTGAGGAGGCACGGCACCTGGTACAGCTTGGAACTCCACTCCTGTCCCATCACCCTGCCCCACGGCAAGTGGGTATTACAGGCCATCTCTGCCCCCCCCCCCCCCCCCCCTAACATCCAGGACCATGGCAGATGGGCTGCATAGACAATCTCGGGCTCCTAATACCCTGTACCACGGCAGGTGGGCAGCACAGATCACCTATACTGTGGGCATGACTGCAACCCCTTGCACCCCGACCACGGCAGATAGACACCACAGAACACCACTGCCCCACCGCAGCCTCAGCCATAGCAGGCAGCAGCAATCACAGAGCATCTCTTACCCCTGGATCCAACACCCCCTCCAAGAAGGGCCAAAGACATGTCAGGCGGTGACCACAGGCCTCCCTATTCTCCATCTTCAACACAGATCACGGAGATACCACCTCCAGCCATGGCGGGCAGGGACCACAGAGCATTTCTTAGCAGCCCGCCATGTCATGAAGAAAATACACAGCATCTCATCGCCCTCACTCACACATAACTGTCAAGCAGGAATCACGGGACATTTCTCAAAACCTCCCTCTCCACATACCTGCTCCCTCTGAACCTCCAGACCTCTGTCGGACCGGATTCTACCCCCCCCCCCCCCACGGTGGATCCTGAGTCCTCAGTCATGGAAGGCAGCAATCACAGAGCATCACTTAGCGTTCACCCATCTTCTTCAGTCGCATTTCCCTGCAGCACCACTCACCTCAGGGTCTCTCAGCCATCCATCCGCCTGGTGCACAATGGAGCTGGCTCTGGGGGGGCTCCCGCTCAGCCGACGGCCCCCGGTGATGAGGAGGATGGCCCTTCTGTCCTTTCTCCGCTGTCCCCAGCTGGCTAATTACAGGCGCTGGGAAATTGACAAGGGGGAGGAGAAGGGGACGAGGCCGAGTGCGCATGCCTGGCCCTTTAAACCCGTGTTAAGCACTGCCCCTTTAAACAAGTGCAAGAGAGCCCTCCCTAACGTCCCTCACGTTTGCCTCCTCTTCTTGGCATGATGGTCTTTGATGGGAGCAGCGGCTAGTTCTGTCGCTCTGCGATATTCTTAATGTATTAATGCTATGCCTGGTGTTGTCTTAGCTCCTAGTAGGACTGAGTAGGGATTCGCAGGCAGCCTGCCCTCCCGCTGTCCCCGCCCACAGCCTCCCCCGGGGCGGCTCCTTAGGGACAGGCACGCCCTGGCGTGCGGGCCAGAGACAGGAGGATGAGGACAACGTAGCCGACCGAGCATCCCATTAAAGATACGGCCGACACTGCATCCCTTTAAAGGTACACACAGCCCGCTAGCCTCTTTGAGGGTTCAACGGGAGCCAGACCTGCATCTATTAAAGGGACAGTCGCCACTGTAACCCCTTCCCTTTAAAGGCGCAGCCAGACCTTCATCCTTCTAAAGACGCATGCTGGAGGGAGCCCTATTTATTTTCCAAACCTTTTAAAGCCTTTTATCCCTTTGAAGACTCAGCAAGCCCTGCGTGCTCTTAATAGCAAAGGCGCCAGGTAGCCCTGCAACACTCTAAGGCCCGCATGGCACTACATCCTCTTAAAACCACAGAACCCCCAAGATCATACTAATAGCACAGATAACCCTGCATCCATTTTAATGGCACAGCCAGTCCTGCTTTCTCTCAACGACAGATGCAGGAGGCAGCCCTGAGTATTCATAGAGGCCTGCATCTGATTAAAGACACAGCCAGCCCTGCATTCTCTTATTGGTAGCCCTGAGACAATCTAAGACGTATACAGCACTGCATCCTCTTAAAACACATACAGTCAAACGTCATACTCAAGGTACAGTAATGTACAGTAGTAACTAGGCCATCCCAATCCTAGAAGCACAGTTACCACTGCACCCGCTGCAAACAGGAACAGCCTCGCACCCCCTGAAGGGCAAAGATTGCACTGAATCTTGTTAGACAGGGATCTTCTTAAACATAGAACAGCCTCAAGTTCTAGTCCCTCTTTAAGGTACAATCTGCCCTGCATCTTCTCAGAGACAGATGCAGAAGATGGCCCTGCATTATCTTAAAGGCACATCCATCCCTAGCTCCGCTATAAGGTACAGATAACCATAAATCATATTAAAGTCACAGGCAACGCAGCACCCCGTTAAGGCACAGTGTAAAACATCTTTTTCTAATTTATAGTATATACTTTATTGTTTTTTCCATTACCACATGCAGCAAAAGACATTTGTTATAAATTATTGTATTCACTACAAATGAGTAATACTTGTTAAGCACTTCAGGGCGGACTATTATCATCTTTGTTTGTTGACTGCAGCATGTATGTGTGAAATCGGATTTCGATCTAATAAAAATCCATGCTCAACACTAGTTTATTAAAACATCAAGGATTAATCACTCGTTGGTCTAATCTAGATAATTCACAATCCGATCTCGCTTTGAACTAGTTCAAAGACCGGGAACAACTTTTGAACGTGTTTTGATTTCATCTCCATGAAAAGATAACACCGGAAACAACTGAGTGTTTTTTTGTTGTTGTTTTTTTATTTTAACAAAAACGTTCCTTCCTAAAACTGGGATAGACAGACTAAGGAGGAGAAAAGATTGCAAAAAATGAACATAAAATAATTACATAGAAAATTTCAAGAAACATTACGGGCACAGTTGTTTGTAGCCACAATGTGAAAAGACACGGAGGGATTCTGGAATATAATATGGCACAGTACTGGCTGACATACGGCCGCCTCTGACCTTTGCGCTCCTTTCAACAAATGGTTTGCTCACATCAACAAACTGGACGGCTCTGGTGCCATTGACAAAATCATTCTTTCAACCTATGAAAATCAGGACTTTAAGATTAATATGAATTCTAATGATTATAAAAGTCAAATCCTCTATAGCAGCAGGTCCACATGGAATTACAGTCAAAATTCTGAAGTTGGAACCAGATTTCTGGAGTCAGAGTCTATTTACTTTACTCGAAAAAAAATCCATAATTCATGCTCTGTATAAAAAGGATGTAGCAGCGAATCTTTGAACTACTGTCTTATCTCACTCCTAGACACCAAAAGGAAGGTGGTCGGTAAGTTTCTGCTGAATAAAGTCTTCGATTGGGCGACTAACTCCAACTTTCTTCCATTTAACCATACCACATTTAGATTAGGTTGCTCTACCCTTGAAATAAAAAATTAATCCAATTATAAGAAAACATCTTTCTTTAAGATTGCTTCACTGTCTTTTCATCAGCATCAGATACTGTAAATCGCAGTAAACTCTGGACGAAATTGAGGACCTGGGGCATAAATGATACCTTGCTGCTCTTTCTGGTACGATTCCACGAAGATGCATGGTTCCAAAGAAGGTGGCCTGAGAACTCCCTTTCCCCTAGATGGACCACTTCCAACTGTCTCCAACAATGTTGCATTCTAGCACCTTTGTGTTATTTCTCCTGGTATAGCTGACTTGTCTTTACATCTTGACAATCCTGAGGGTCTAGCCCCAGTACTTGATCTGAAGCTAACTTCATATTCAGCATATGCTGATGATATCCCAATTCTTTCTTTAACCCCCTCTGGTTGGCCAAGTTAACTGCAGAAACATCACAACTACAACATGGCTAACAACTTAAACATGAATTTGGGGAAAGCAAGAGTTATCATGCGCAGAAGGCCAAAATTAACTAAAAATATAAAAACCGTAGGGAAAATCAACGGTAGTAGCATTGATTATGTAAGTAGCTATGACTATGGCCTGACTATGGATAACATCCTTGCATGACCTGATCATATTGCGAAGAAGAGACAGAATGCAAATATTATGGTAAATTTGCTCAAATGATTCAGTAACATATATGGAGGGAGAGCTATTGATCAAGTACAGAACATCATGTAGGGCAAACATATTACAGCACTTTTGTACCTCGGCCATCTTTAACCCTTTTTGCCTCAAGACTTTGCCCCCCAACCCCAGTGCTCAGCATTTTTTTGGTTATTTGGGGTAGTTCACGCTTAGGACTTCATAACATTATAAAAGCTATCCACGTCAAATTTGTGTCCTTTTTTTCAAACATCCTGGGCATTCTAATGATATACCCCTGCAGGGGTCAGAGAAAATAGGAAAAAAAATAACACAATTTTGAGTTTTTTGAAAAAAAAAACCCAGAAAAAGTGCCCCAGATAAAAGTATCTGTTTTTTTCTTCATAAAACTGAAAATGAGTAGGAAAAAGTGGGCATTGGTAACAACATTTTTATCTGTAACTTTTTGTCACAATGGCTGATTGACAAGAGCAATATGCCATTACGTCCAGTAGATCCTTTTGGTTGGGGGGATATATAGGGTTTTTAGGTTCTCTAAAAACCCAAGCTACCCAGAGCAAACACCTGAGCTACAGCACAAAAAGGCTTTTGATTAAGTACAGAGTAATAGACCAATTCTTTTAGCAAAACAGGCAGACTGAAAAATGGGTACCAAGGAAACGTATCTATTTCTGAAATGGACACAAGATATAGAGTTAGGAGCAATGGTTATTTCTTTATTTCTGAAACTGTAGGTATCCTACCAGTGTATGATTTGGAGGGTATTTTTCAAAATGTAACTTTCTTATACAGTGGCTTACATTTCAAAGGCACAAATACAGTGAAATCCAATTGGTAATAACAAATGTTCTACTAGTCTATGCTGCTACAAGTCTCTCGATAAACATGGTACCTTACTTGTGTGGGTAGGCCTGGCGCCTGTGAAAGGGAATAGCCCAAAATGAAATATGGATGCAGCACATTCTTCCAACAAAAACGGGCCCTCTTTTTTTCAATGTGGGTACCTCTAAATTTTGGAACCTAGCTCAGCCAGCACCTAGGGAAACCTATCCAACCTGTACATTTTTTAAACCTAGGGGTATGCAGGGTGGGCTGACTTGAGTGGCTCTCACCACATTTTTGTTTACTCAGAATCCTTTGAAAATGTCAAACATTGACAAGAAAAAACACATTTCCTCACATTTCTGTGATGGAAAGTTCTGGAATCTGCAGGGAGCCACAAATTTCCTTCCACCCGGCATTCCCCCTAGTCTTCTGATAAAAACAGTACCTCTCTTGTGTGGGTAGAAGTAGTGCCCGCAACAGACAGGACATGACCCAAAACGCAACATAGGCGTAGCTAATTCTCCAACAAAAACTGACACTCTTTTTCCGATGTGGGTAGCTCTAGATTTTGGACCACAGCTCAGCCAGCACCTAGAGAGACCTAGGCAACCTGTACATTTAAAAAACGAATTTGACACAAATGGCAACCCAGGATAGCATGACTTGCCTGGATGCCATTAGGTTTTATTTAACCACAAAGTCCTGCAAACCTCCAACGTTGCCTGAAATCATGCATTTTCATTCCACTTCTGTGAAGGAACCTTCCAGAATAGCAGGAAGCCAAAAAATTCCTACCACCAAGCACTGCCCCACTTGTGTCAATAAAAATACAGCCCTACTTGCGTGGTGGTGCTAGTGCAGTGGCAAGAACGGATCAAACCAAGGATAATGGGAGCCCTTGCATGGAGACTCCTACTAACCACATCTTTCCGCTTCTGCCTCCATCTGCACCCCGGGGGGGAATCGGGTTATGAACATTGTGAAAAAATGCCTGGGGGAAGGCAAAATCCCTTGACCAAGGGGCCGCTCACCAATCCCTAGTGTCTAGTGGTAGGTTCCTGCTTGGGGATCATCCTCCTGCGGCGATCCACAAGCAGGAATCCACTAGGGAGGGGAGATTCTCCCTTTCCTAAAGAAATTATACCTTTATTGTCTGCCTCGGTGCTCGGAGGGCTGAAATAGACCTGCGAGCATCGAGGCAGAGAACGTGAAATGAGTTGATCGGCTCATTTCATTTTTGTTTTCATTGAAATGACATCAGCATAAAAGAACCAGCTCCTGAGGTTGCTTCTTTGAGCAGGGAACCCCTATGGAGTGGGCCCCAGTGGGATTTTCTGTGTCGTGGGCAAGGATGGCTGGGAGTCGTCCTCCGAATGCAAGCACCGTGGCGGAGGGCAGCTGCTAGCTGTCCTCCGCACAGAAGGGGTTAACAAAAAGCAATTTACCAATTGAATAAAATATACATGTCTGAAATTAGAGCTGTGCATCTTGCTGTGTATTATATTGTGTATTTGCGTGACCTCACCATGTAATACACTCAGGATCCCATCTTGAGTTCATTCCGGCTGGTTTGTAAAGCCTCTAGGTCAACTCTGTGGCTTTGAGCAGCAAGGCTTAAACAAACAAACTAGTGTTAAGTATTTACATGCACCAAACAACAGAACAAGAAAGTAGCACAACACAAAAGAAATCCACCACCAATTTATAAAAATTGATGATATTTTTATGATTTTTTTTGTCAACAAGATGAGCAAAAACGTCCGTAGGGTTCCAGAGATACAGATTTTTAAGTAAAACATAAATGTCAGCTTTTTAGTCCAAAGTGCAAACATGCATTAGTAACAGCAAAGTTTGGAAAGTTTCTAAAAGTTTTGAAGAGTTGAGTTTCTCGATTCCAGAGTGAACTGGGTGGCCAATTAACAGGAAGAAGGTCGCGGAGGGGTGGAAATAATTAGTATTTGGACAGTTACCTGGTAACCAAAGCAGTCTCAAGTCAAGTGCTACACTTTATGCAAGGACTGCCATAGACTTCTATTGTGTGGTCCTGATGCAGAGGATACAGGATGCTGTAGAATAATCTGGGTGCTGTGTGGTCTAAAGACATCTTTCTGGGGTTAGTCCATGTAGGAGGCTGGCCTGGCTTATAGTGGGTACCTTGGGGTACTTACACCTTGTGCCAGGTCCAGTTGTCCCTTATTAGTAGATTAGTAGCGTTCTAGCAGCTTAGGCTGATAAAGGTAGCTATAGCAGAGCAGCTTAGCCCGAACTAGGAGACATGCAAAGCTACTACTATACCACTTATATCATATAGTACTATATCATAAGAAACACAATACTCAGAGTTACTAAAAATAAAGGTACTTTATTTTAGTGATAATATGCCAAAAGTATCTCAGAGGATATACTCCTGTAGGAGATAAGTAAAATACACAAAATATATACACAAACTAAAATCAGGTAAGTAAACAGTTAGAAAAGTAGTGCAAACACTGTAGAACACAATAGAATCCAATAGGGGCAATAGGCCTAGGGGCAACACAAACCATATACTCCAAAAGTGGAATGCGAACCACAAAGGGACCCCAGGCCTAGTGTAGTGTGTAGAGGGTCGCTGGGAGTGTAGGAAAACACCAAGGGTGTCCAAGATACCCCACCCCAAGACCCTGAAAAGTAGGAGTAAAGTTACCCTACTACTCCAGAAAGACAGTAAAGTCGAGATAGGGGGTTCTGCAAAGGCAACAACTGACTGCAAAGCACTGAAGACGGATTCCTGGACCTGATGACCTGCAAAGGAAGGGGGCCAAGTCCAAGAGTCACGCAAGTATACGGGGGGGGCAGGAACCCACTAAACCCCAGATGAAGGTACAAAAGGGCTGCCTCCGGGTGGAAGAAGCCAAAAATTCTGCAACAACGGAAGGTGCCAGGAACTGCTCCTTTGGTCAGAAGATGTCCCACGGTGCCTTGAGGATGCAGAGTTGTTTCCACGCAGAATGACCGCAAACAAGTCTTGCTAGCTGCAAGGGTCGCGGTTGAAGATTTTGGGTGCTGCCAGGACCCAGGAAGGACCAAGAGGTCACCCCTTGGAGGAGGAGACAGAGGAGGTGCTCAGCAACAGAGAGAGCCCACACAGAAGCAGACAGCACACGCAGAAGCAACTGAACAGGCGTTCAGAAGATCTGAGCATGGTGGTCTTCTCAGCACAACAAAAGAGGGTTCCACAAAGTCGGAGTCCAACTCAGCGAGTTGGGCATGCAGGACGGAGTGCTGGGGACCTGGGCTATGCCGTGCACAAAGGAAGTCTTGCAGAAGTGCACAGAAGACCTAGCAGCTGCAGTTCACACTGTACACAGGATTACTGTCTGGCGTGGGGAGGCAAGGACTTATCGCCACAAAATTTGGACAGAAGGGCCGCTGGACTGTCGGGACACTTGGATCCAGTTCCTGTGTTCCAGGGACCACGCTCGTCAAAATGAGAGGGGACCCAGAGGACCGCTGATGCAGAAGTTTAGTGCCTGCGTTAGCAGGGGGAAGATTCCGTCGACCCACAGGAGATTTCTTCTTGGCTTCCAGTGCAGGGTGAAGGCAGACAGCCCTCAGAGCATGTACTACCAGGAAACAGTCGAGAAAGCCGGCAGGATGAGGCGCTAGAATGTTGCTGGTAGTCTTCTTGCTACCTTGTTGCGGTTTTGGAGGCGTCCTGGAGCAGTCAGCGGTTGATCCTTGGCAGAAGTCGAAAAGAGAAGTGCAGAGAAACTATGGTGAGCTCTTGCATTCGTTATCTGACGAGAAACCCACAGGATAGACCCTAAATAGCCTTCAGAGGAGGATCAGCTACAGAGAGAGGTAAGCACCTATCAGGTGGGGTCTCTGATGTCACCTGCTGGCACTGGCCACTCAGAAGTCTCCATTGTACCCTCACACCTCTGCATTCAAGTTGGAAGAGGTCTGGGACTCACTAGAGGAGCTCTGGGCACCTCCCCTGGGGAGGTGCTGGTCAGGGGAGTGGCCACTCCCCTTTCCTTTTTCCAGTTTTGTGCCAAAGCAGGGCTGGGGGGATCCCTGAACCGTTGTGAACTGGCTTATGCAAGGAGGACACCATCTGCGCCCTTCAAAGCATTTCCAGAGGCCAGGAGAGGCTACTCCTCTCAGGCCGGCCCTTAACACCTATTTCCAAAGGGAGAGGGTGTAACACCCTCTCACAGAGGAAATCCATTGTTCTGCCTTCCTGTGACTGGGCTGCCCAGGCCCCAGGGGGAGCAGAAACCTGTCCGAGGGTTGGCAGCAGTGGTAGCTGCAGAGAAAACACCAGAGAGTTAGTTTGGCAGTACCCGTGCTCTATGCTGGAGCCCCGGGGATGCATGGAATTGTCCCCCCAATACCAGAATGGTTTCGGGGTGACAAGTCCATGATCCTAGACATGTTACATGGCCATGTTCGGAGTTAACACTGTGAAGCTACACATAGGTATTGACCTATATGTAGTTCACGCGTGTAATGGTGTCCCTGCACCCACAAAGTCTGGGGAAATTGCCCTGAACAATGTGGGGGGACCTTGGCTAGTGCCAGGGTGCTCTCACACTTAGTAACTTTGCACCTAACCTTCACTAAGTGAGGGTTAGACATATAGGTGACTTATAAGTTTCTTAAGTGCAGTGTAAAATGGCTGTGAAATAACGTGGACGTTATTTCACTCAGGATGCAGTGGCAGTCCTGTGTAAGAGTGGTCTGAGGTCCCTATGGGTGGCAAAAGAAATGCTGCAGCCCATAGGGATCTCCTGGAACCCCAATACCCTAGGTACCTAGGTACCATATACTAGGGAATTGTAAGGGTGGTCCAGTGTGCCAATCAGAATCGGTAAAATTAGTCACTAGCCTACAGTGACAATTTTAAAAGCAGAGAGAGCAATAACACTGAGGTTCTAGTTAGGAGAGCGAGAGTGATACAGTTAGGCACCACACAGGGAACACATACAGGGCACACTTTATGAGCACTGGGGTCCTGGCTAGCAGGATCCCAGTGACACAGGCAAAAACAAACATACATTTAAGTAAAAATGGGGGTTACATGCCAGGCAAGATGGTACTTTCCTACAGTCTATGGTTGAGGTGGGGCAGCTTTAGCCACAGGAGTCGATGATCCTTGAAGTCTTCTTTGGCCCAGCAGAAGTCCAGCTAAGTCTGGGCTACTGGTCTCTGGCCAAAGTAGGGCCTGTAGTTTCCTTTGGTTAGGGACGCTGGCAACTCTCTGGGTCCGAGAGACTGGTCGTCTTGGCTGCACGTCGATCGAAGTGGGTACTGACTAGTCAGAATGTGCTGCTTCAGCTTTTGTGGCCCAAGTGCTGAAACAGGAAGTCAGCCAAATGACTCGGAGTTCACAGTTTCTGTCTGGGGTTCTGGAGCGACTTTTCAATGAGCGAGGCACCACAGGCGCACTCCTGTCCGCTAGCTCAAAGAGCAGAAGGGGCAGTCCTACTGTTGATGCAGCCTCCCTTGCCTGATCCAGGGAGCAGCAAGGTAGTCCTTTCTCCATCATCTCTCCAATCCAGATCTGGGCCGAGGTTCTGGGTGTCAGGGGTGCCATATCTATGCCTCAAAAGTGCCCTTTGGGGATGAAGCAGTCACTAGCCCATGGTCCACAAAGCTCTATCCTGGCTTATGACAACTTCCAGCTATGTGTGGCATCTTAGCTATTCCTGAGTGCACTATTGTGTTCACTCCCAATATGTTGGTACCCCACTCTACCCTAGACGTGTGGCTACCTGTGGGCCACAACCCACAATAAAAACAGTTTGGCAACTGGTTTCCCCTCTCTGTTCTTGCAGCCAGACATTTCTACCTGAACACAGGAGCAGCCCCTCAAGATTGTGGTTGCCATTTGCCCATCCAAGGTGGCTTCTCCTATGAAGCTCACCTCCTGGGCCAACGCCCTGAGTGCCTTCCTGTGAAGAGGGGGTAACACTTACTTCAGCGTCAGGTGCCTGGGAACCGTGCACACTCCTCCCAAAGAGGGAATAAGGCTGTCTGGTAGCCAGCATTTGCAAATGGCCAACAGATTAACTTGACAACAGAGTGGCAACTTTCTCAAAGCTGTTTTTCCTTAAAAGTAACAACAAATACTACTTGGACATCACGTCAGATTTGATGCCACAATTCATTTGATACCTTAGAGTACCAATTTTCGTATGCACATAGTAAGAATGTGCTCATTAATGTATGGTTGCTGTTAGAAATGGGGTCTCTAGTTGGATGGGTGGCACCCTGTCCAAGTAGGGACCCTCACTCTAGTCAGGGTAAGGAAGCCACAAAGCTAAGATAACCCCTGCTCAACCCCGTGGTAGCTTGGTTCAAACAGTCACGCTTATCTCAGAGGCAATTTGTACACATACACACAGTAACACAGTGAAAACACCACAAAAGTACTCCACGCCAGTTTAGAAACATAGCTAATATTTATCTAAGTAAAACAAGAGCAAAATGACAAAAATTCAACATACACAAGTAAAGATGAATATTTTCAAAGATTAACTGTAATATAGCACTTAGAGACACAATAGCTCCAATTGGGGCTATCATGGCGTCTTGACAGAGTCGCTTCAAAAAGTCTGACACCACTCCTGAGAGAGCCTATGTACAGTACTTTGGAAAACAATGAGGAATGAAAATGTCACTTACCCAGTGTACATCTGTTCGTGGCATCAGTCGCAGTAGATTCGCATGTTTTGCAATAGCTCGCCATCTGGTGTTGGGCCGGAGTGTTACAAGTTGTTTTTTTTTCGAAGAAGTCTTTCGAGTCACGGGACCGAGTGACTCCTCCTTTTGTCTCCATTGCGCATGGGCGTCGACTCCATCTTCGATTGTTTTTCCCCGCAGAGGGTGAGGTAGGAGTTGAATTGTAGTAATAGTGCCCATGCAATGGAGTGACTAAGTATGCACCTATTTAAGGTTGAGATGATACATATATAAATAGTTGAAGGTAACTTCCAAACTGCTACAGGCTCCCGGGGAGGCGGGTGGGCACATGCGAATCTACTGCGACTGATGCCACGAACAGATGTACACTGGGTAAGTGACATTTTCAGTTCGATGGCATCTGTCGCTGTAGATACGCATGTTTTGCATAGACTAGTAAGCAGTTATCTCCCCAAAAGCGGTGGATCAGCCTGTAGGAGTGGAAGTAGTGTGAAATAATGTTCTTAATACGGCCTGACCTACTGTGGCTTGTTGTGAGGATAACACGTCTACACAGTAGTGCTTGGTGAATGTGTGAGGCGTAGACCATGTGGCTGCCTTACATATTTCTTGCATTGGGATGTTTCCTAGAAAGGCCATGGTAGCACCTTTCTTTCTGGTTGAGTGTGCCCTTGGTGTAATGGGCAGCTGTCGTTTAGCTTTAAGGTAGCAGATTTGGATGCATTTAACTATCCATCTGGCTATACATTGTTTTGATATTGGGTTTCCTGCATGAGGTTTTTGAAATGCAATAAATAGTTGTTTAGTCTTTCTGATGTTTTTTGTTCTGTCAATGTAATACATCAATGCTCTTTTGACATCTAATGTATGTAGTGCCCTTTCAGCTACGGTATCTGGCTGTGGAAAGAACACTGGAAGTTCCACTGTTTGATTTAGATGGAACGGTGAAATAACCTTTGGCAAAAATTTAGGATTGGTCCTTAGGACGACCTTATTCTTGTGTAGTTGTATAAAAGGTTCCTGTATTGTAAACGCCTGAATCTCGCTTACTCTTCTTAGGGAAGTAATGGCGATGAGAAATGCCACCTTCCAGGTTAGGAACTGTATTTCGCAGGAGTGCATGGGTTCATAAGGTGGACCCATAAGTCTAGTTAGGACAACATTTAGGTTCCATGAAGGAACAGGTGGTGTTATTGGTGGTATAATTCTCCTAAGGCCCTCCATGAATGCTTTAATGACTGGTATTTTATATAGGGAAGTTGAATAGGTAGTCTGCAGGTATGCAGATATTGCTGCAAGGTGTATTTTAATGGAAGAGAAAGCCAGGTTAGCTTTTTGTAAGTGAAGCAAGTAACCCACTACATGTTCTGGAGTTGTGTGTAATGGTTGTATTTGATTAATATGGCAGTAGCAAACAAACCTCTTCCATTTACTTGCATAGCAGTGCCTGGTGGATGGCCTTCTGGCTTGTTTTATGACTTCCATACATTCTTGGGTAAGTTGTAAGTGCCCGAATTCTAGGATTTCAGGAGCCAGATTGCTAGATTCAGCGATGCTGGATCTGGGTGTCTGATCTTTTGGTTGTGCTGTGTCAACAGATCTGGCCTGTTGGGCAATTTGATGCAGGGTACTACTGATAGGTCTAGCAGCGTTGTGTACCAGGGTTGCCTTGCCCAAGTTGGTGCTATTAATATGAGTTTGAGTTTGTTTTGACTGAGTTTGTTTACCAGGTAAGGAAGGAGAGGGAGAGGAGGAAAAGCGTAAGCAAATATCCCTGACCAGTTCATCCATAGGGCATTGCCTTGGGACTGTTTGTGTGGGTATCTGGATGCGAAGTTTTGGCATTTTGCGTTCTCCTTTGTCGCAAACAAGTCTATCTGAGGTGTTCCCCAGAGTTTGAAATAAGTGTTCAGAATTTGGGGGTGAATTTCCCATTCGTGGACCTGTTGGTGATCTCGAGAGAGATTGTCTGCGAGTTGATTTTGGATCCCTGGTATAAATTGTGCTATTAGGCGAATTTGGTTGTGAATTGCCCAACGCCAAATCTTTTGTGCTAGCAGGCTTAACTGCGTGGAGTGCGTCCCCCCTTGCTTGTTTAGATAATACATTGTTGTCATGTTGTCTGTTTTGACGAGAATGTATTTGTGAACTATTATTGGTTGGAAAGCTTTTAGTGCTTGAAAAACTGCTAGAAGTTCTAGGTGATTTATATGCAGTTTTGTTTGATGTACGTTCCATTGTCCTTGTATGCTGTGTTGATCGAGGTGTGCTCCCCACCCTGTCATGGAAGCATCTGTTGTTATTACGTATTGTGGCACTGGGTCTTGGAAAGGCCGCCCTTTGTTTAAATTTATGTTGTTCCACCACAGAAGCGAGAGGTAAGTTTGGCGGTCTATTAACACCAGATCTAGAAGGTGACCCTGTGCTTGTGACCATTGTGATGCTAGGCACTGTTGTAAGGGCCTCATGTTCAGTCTTGCGTTTGGGACAATGGCTATGCATGAAGACATCATGCCTAGGAGTTGTAGTATCATCTTTGCTTGTATCCTTTGTGTTGGATACATGCGTTGTATGATGGTGTTGAAATTTTGAATTCTTTGTGGACTTGGAGTGGCTACTCCTTTTGATGTGTCTATTATGGCTCCCAGGTATTGTTGTACCTTGCGCGGCAGAATTTTGGATTTTGTGAAATTGACGGTGAACCCTAGTTTGAAGAGGGTTTGTATGATATGATTTGTGTGATTTGAGCACTCTATTAACGAATGGGCCTTGATTAGCCAGTCGTCTAGATATGGGAACACATGTATTTGCTGCCTTCTTATGTGTGCAGCGACCACCGCTAGACATTTGGTAAAGACTCTTGGTGCGGTTGTTAATCCGAAAGGCAGTACCTTGAATTGGTAATGTATTCCCTTGAATACAAACCTTAGGTATTTCCTGTGCGATGGGTGTATTGGTATATGGAAATAAGCATCCTTGAGGTCCAAAGTTGCCATGTAGTCGTGTAGTTTTAGCAATGGCAATACTTCTTGTAGTGTGACCATGTGAAAGTGGTCTGATTTGATGAAAGTGTTCACTACTCTGAGGTCTAGGATTGGTCTCAGCGTTTTGTCCTTCTTTGGTATCAGAAAGTACAGTGAGTAAACTCCTGTGTTTATTTGTGTGTTTGGCACTAATTCGATTGCATTCTTTTGCAATAGTGCCTGCACTTCTATCTCCAGGAGATTGGAATGGTGTGTTGTCAAATTTTGTGCTTTTGGTGGTATGTTTGGAGGGAATTGTAGAAATTCTATGCAATAACCATGTTGGATAATTGCTAGAACCCAAGTGTCTGTAGTGATTTCCTCCCATGCTTTGTAATAATGACTTATTCTTCCCCCCACTGGTGTTGTGTGGAGGGGATGAGTGACATGTGAGTCACTGTTTAGTAGTAGGGGTTTTGGGGCTCTGAAATCTTCCTCTATTCCTAGGGAATTGCCCTCCTCTATATTGTCCCCGAAAACCTCCTCTATACTGTCCCTGGTAACTGGACGGTGTTGCTTGTGAGGTGCTGGCTTGTGTGCTCTGACCCCGAAACCCCCCTCGAAAGGGTGTTTTACGGAATGTGCTGTAATTGCCTCTGCTCTGCGGGGAGTAGAGTGCGCCCATGGCTTTGGCAGTGTCCGTATCTTTTTTGAGTTTCTCAATCGCTGTGTCCACTTCTGGACCGAACAGTTCTTGTTCGTTAAAAGGCATATTGAGAACTGCTTGTTGAATCTCTGGTTTAAATCCAGACGTTCGGAGCCATGCATGCCTTCTGATAGTTACAGATGTATTAATTGTCCGTGCAGCTGTATCTGCAGCGTCCATGGAGGAGCGGATCTGGTTGTTGGAAATGGTCTGTCCCTCCTCAACCACTTGTTTTGCCCTATTTTGTAAGTCCTTGGGCAGATGTTCAATGAGATGTTGCATCTCGTCCCAGTGGGCTCTGTCATAGCGCGCAAGTAGTGCCTGGGAGTTCGCGATGCGCCACTGGTTTGCAGCTTGTGCTGCGACTCTCTTACCAGCTGCATCGAACTTGCGGCTCTCTTTATCTGGGGGTGGTGCATCTCCAGATGTGTGGGAGTTGGCCCTTTTCCTAGCTGCGCCTACAACGACAGAGTCTGGTGGCAGCTGTGTAGTGATGAAAACCGGGTCTGTAGGAGGCGCCTTATACTTTTTTTCCACCCTTGGTGTGATAGCCCTACTTTTGACCGGCTCCTTAAAGATGTCTTTTGCGTGCCGGAGCATACCAGGGAGCATAGGCAGGCTTTGGTATGAGCTGTGGGTGGAGGAGAGTGTGTTGAATAAAAAATCATCCTCGACCTGTTCTGAGTGGAGGCTTACGTTGTGAAATTGTGCTGCTCTAGCCACCACTTGAGAATACGCGGTGCTGTCCTCTGGTGGAGATGGCTTCGTAGGGTATGCCTCCAGACTGTTATCTGACACTGGGGCGTCGTATAGGTCCCATGCGTCTTGATCTTGGTCACCCTGGCTTATGGTGGTGTGAGCTGGGGAGTGTGATGGAGTTTGTGCTGGTGAGACGTTAATCACGGGCGGAGGAGAGGGTGGTGGGGTAACTCTTTTCACCACTTTTGGTTGTGGTGTCTGTTCAGTTTGGAACTCCAACCTTCTCTTTCTTCTAATGGGGGGAAGGGTGCTTATTTTTCCTGTCCCCTGCTGTAAGAAAATACGCTTTTGCGTATGGTCTACATCAGTTGATTGTAGCTCTTCCTCAAACCTATGCTTTTGCATTTGGGAGGTTAGCGAGTGCTCTTCTGTATAAGAGCCTGAAGCTGGGTCGCTTGCAGTTTGTTTCGGCACCAAAACCCTGTCTGCGTGTTTTTTCGGCTCCGAGGTGACTTTTTTCTTTTTCGGGGCCGAAACCTCTCGGCGTCGATCTTCTTCGGTGCCGCTGTCTCGGCGTCGAGCCGTGTCCACACCGGCATCTCGGTGTCGAGGCTTGTCTCCAGCACTTTCTCGGTCCCGAGAAGGCTGCGTGCCGGTGTCTCGACCGGAGTCGGACGATCTCGGCACTGTTTGGGCCTTTTTTCGGTGCCGACGGTCGGTCACCGAATTTATGGGTGGAGCCATGGCCTGATGGCAGTGGCGTCCCCTGGGCCTTGTAAATCTTCCTCTGTGTGGTTTTCGACGTCTTACTCACGGTTTGTGTATCGTCGAATCCTTCGGAGTCCGATTCTTGGATCGAGAAGGTACCTTCCTCTTCTTGTTCCTCGAACTCTCGGTGGGCTGTCGGCGCGGACGCCATCTGAAGTCTTCTGGCTCGACGGTCTCGGAGTGTTTTTCGGGACCGGAACGCACGACAGGCCTCGCAGGTGTCTTCACTGTGCTCAGGTGACAGGCACAGGTTACAGACCAAGTGTTGGTCTGTATAGGGGTATTTATTGTGGCATTTGGGGCAGAAACGGAACGGGGTCCGTTCCATCGGCATTCTTCAGCACGCGGTCGGGCCGACTAGGCCCCGACGGGGGATCGAAAAACTACCCCGAAGGGCACCGGAGCTCTTCGATCTTCGATGCGGTGTTGAATCTAACTACGCCGATCCCGAACGCAACAATACCGACGAAAATCTTCCGAAATTAGCTATCTTTCCGTTCCGAAACTTGGAGCGACAGGAACACGTCCGAACCCGATGGCGGAAAAAAAACAATCGAAGATGGAGTCGACGCCCATGCGCAATGGAGACAAAAGGAGGAGTCACTCGGTCCCGTGACTCGAAAGACTTCTTCGAAAAAAAAACAACTTGTAACACTCCGGCCCAACACCAGATGGCGAGCTATTGCAAAACATGCGTATCTACAGCGACAGATGCCATCGAACATAAAGATATTGCATTGAGTCGGGGAGGTGAGGCATCGCTGCAGCCAGTGCGGTGTCGATTCCTTACTTCTACCGGGAGGTGAGGCATCAGTTCCTTACTGATGGTACCTTATGTTTGCAGATGAGGTGATGCGGCATTGGGGACGAGGCAGCAGTTTCTTTCGACAAGGCGGGTCGATGAATCCAGCAGGTTAAGATGCGAGGCTTCGACTTTGCCGTGTCGCGATGACACCATGGGGCCACAGGTGCTGTGGTGGAGTCGGGTGTCACAGACATTGGTGAACGGCACTTAGGACTCGCACTGTGGTGGGACTTTGGAGGTGCTCTGGTGGCGTTGGACCGGTGTTGTGCGTCGCAGTCAATGCTCTCAGCAGGGACCACGGCTCCAGTGCAGGTGGCAGCTCGGAGTTGGAGAGCAGCGCCAGTTCCTAAGCTGCTCTGGAGTCGATGTGCTTAGTTTCTTCTTGGTTGCACCAGGCTCACGTCCAAGGGCCCGGGAACGGGATTTGGCACCATTGGCAAGATTGGGCTCTCAGCAAGAGAGCCCAGGCACTAATAAGTGAAGTATTTGATGGCCCTGAGACTTCTTAACAGGAGGCAAGCTCAGTTCAAGCACTTTGAGAAACTTTGGAAGCAGGATGTAAAAAGCCAGGTCCAGTCCTTTTATATCCAGGACAGAAGTAGCAAGCAGCAGGCCAGCACAGCAAAGCAACAGGCAGAGTGGCAGTCCCTCCTGCAGCATCCAGCTCTTCTTACTGGTAGAATGTCCTCAGTCCAGAACAGTTCTAACTCTGGTGTCAGAGATCCAGTACTTATACCCCTTTCTGTCTTTGAAATAGGCAAACTTCATAGAGAAGCCTTTGTAACACCAAGACCCTGCCTTTCCCTGCTCTGGCCCCAGACACACTCCAGGGGGTTAGAGTCTGCTTTGTGTGAGGACAGGCACAGCCCTATTCAGGTGCAAGTGTCAGCTCCTCACACCACTCTAGCTCAGAAAGACCCATCAGCCTGGTGATGGGCCATCAGGATATGCAGGGAAGACCTCAGCTCCCTTTTTGTGACAGTATAGAGTGAATACACAAATAGCCCAACTGTCATCCTGACCCATACATGTATGCAGAAGCTAGGCAGAGGCACAGAATGGTTAAGCAAGAAAATGCCCACTTTCTAAAAGTGGCATTTTCAAACTCACAATTCAAAAACCAACCACACCAAAATATGTATTTTTAAATTGTGAGTTCAGAGACCCCAAACTCCATATCTATGTCTGCTCCAAATGGGAAATAACACTTAAAAGATATTTCAAGGCAATCCCCATGTTACCCTTTGGGAGAGATAGCCCTTGAAATAGTGAAACCCGAATTTAGCAGTACTTCACTATCAAGACATGTAAAACACACCATTATATATCCTACCTTTTAAATACACTGCAACCTGCCCATTGGACTGCCTTGGGCCTACTTTAGGGGTGACTTACAAGTAGTAAAATGGGACCGTTTGGGCTTGGCAATTGGGTTCACTTGCCAGGTCGAAATGGCAGTTTAAAACTGCACACAGACACTGCAGTGGCAGGTCTGAGGCATGTTTACAGGGCTACTCATGTGTGTGGTACAATCAGTGCTGCAGGCCCACTCGTAGTATTCGACTTACAGGCTCTGGGCACACATAGCCCACTTTACTAGGTACTTACTAGTAAATCAAATATGCCAATCATGGATAAACCAATCACCAACATAATTTAGACAAGGAGCACTTGCACTTTAGCACTGGTCAGCAGTGGTAAAGTGCCCAGAGTCCTAAAGCCAGTAAAAACAGGTCAGAAGAAATAGGAGGAAGAAGGCAAAAAGTTAGGGATAACCTTGCAAAAAAGGGGCAGGTCCAACAGCTACCCCTCCCCCCCTCCCACTTTTTGTGCCCGATGCTGATGTGTAGGACTCTCTTAGTGCACTGGAAGTGCCCATGCTCTCTCTCCCTAAATTGATTAGTAGTCTTGGTGATTCCCTGATTGGCTAAAGCTTTAACTTTTATAAGCCCCTAGTAAATGTATCCAGGGCACCCAGAAAATAGGTGGCAAAGGGGTCCCCATGGCTGCAGCAAAAGCTTGTGCTACCCTAGCCGACCCACACAAATTGCTGATGGCAAGCTTGCTATTGCAGACTGTCAGCAGTGCAAACTGCTTGATTTTGACTCTGCCCTCACCATGAGTGGCACAGTCCCATGCACTGTCTTACATATATGTCAGGCAGATTTTAAAATCCAAGCCGAAGCCTCTAACACTGCAGACAGGACTCTCCTAGATGACATGAAAGCATTGAATCTAAGCCAATTGATCAAAGGGCCCACGCACGATAATAGGGCATACGATTGACTTGGTTTTTAGCAATTTATCAGAACTAAAAGCTCTCCCCCAATTTCCTCTTGCCTGGTCAGACCATGTGCTAATTTATTTGACTGTGACTCTTAAAACAAGAGTGAACATCTCCTATGCCAAATCTTACCCGCGTAGGCGCTGGCATCTTTTGAACACTAGCCAATGGACGCAATCTCTCAAACAAACTAAACCCATTCTTCAGGGAAATATCGATAATGCAGCAATAGTTTTCGACAGCTAGTTAACTAATAGTTTGGATACCATTCTCCCACTTTCCGGAGGGTCCCCGGGCACCCAGAAAAAGAGAGTCCCGTGGTTTTCTACCCTTTTGCGTGAACAAAAAAGAGTCTGCAAACGCATTGAGAGGAAATGGAGGAAAACGTATGACAACATGATTAAGAAAGAATACAGGGAGGCCATCAGACAATTTCATTTTCAAATTAAAATAGCCCAAAGCAGTTACTATGAGACAAAAATAAAATTAACCGGAAACTCCCCCAAATAAATATTCGGCATTCTTAACTAATTAGTGTCCCCCCAACCCCATTACCTAACACAGAGGCATCTGTAGAACACAGTAATAAGCTTGCCACATTCTTCCAAAAGAAAATTACAGATATATATTCAGCTTTTCCGAATCAACCCCACATTCCGCAGGAAAGATGTAGCTTAAAAATCGAAAACCTGCCCTGTTTATCTAGGTTCCCGGCCCTGTATGTAAAGGCCACGCTGAGTCTTCTCAGGACTTTGAAATTCGGATCTCCTTTAGACCCCGCTCCTCCCTCCATTTTACTTCAAGGAGGAGATACGGTAGTCCCCATTCTGACAGATTTACTGAATCTTCCCTTGACTCACAATGTGTTACCTTCACAATGGAAGCACGCAATAGTAAAACCTTTGATCAAAAAGCCCAATTTGGATCCGTCGGTACTGAACAATTATAGACCCATTTCTATGCTACCCACGGCGGCTAAAATCATCGAGAAACATGTTAATGGCCATCTTTCTAAGTTCCTCGAGGAAAACCACATTCTTCATCCCTCCCAGATGGGCTTCAGGCCAGCCCACAGTACTGAATCTGTGCTGATAGGAGTGAATAAAATAGTCAAGAAACGTATGGACCAAGTTATGCCATCTGCAGTCATCCTATTAGACCTTAGTGCAGCATTTGACACTGTAGATCATGTGATGATGCTCCATAGACTAAGGGAACCTGGAATATCTGATAAGCCCCATAAATGGCTTATTCGATTTTTTAGAAGGGAGAACATTCCAAGTCCTCAATCGCTCTTTTCTATCGGACAGTTTGAAAAGTCAGTGGGGAGTACTGCAGGGCTCCTCCCATAGCCCCACACTTTTTAATGTTTATATGGCCCCGCTGGCCAGAATAGTGGAATAATTCGGGCTGTCACTTGTAACATATGCTGATGATACGCAGCTTATGGTTTCCTTCTCCCCTACTCAAAACTATTCCACAGATCAGATGGGTCCCTGCTTACAGGCAGTCTCCAAATGGATGGAGGAAAGCAAGCTAAAGCTGAATGGGGACAAAATGGAGGTTATGATAATGGGACATCCCTCCCCCTCGTTTCAAGTAGTCTTGAGTTCCTAGGAGATCTCCCAGCCCCGAAGAACCAGATAAAGAGCCCAGGGTATGGCTGGATCCCTGGATAACAATGGAGGTGCAGGCAAAGAAAATATCTTCTACCTGTGTCGGGATTTTCAGACTTCTCAGGAAAGTCTTCAAAATTCTCCCTCTCCTTGCAAAAAGGCTCATAGTCCAGGCGCTTATTAGCTCTTGCATAGACTATGGTAATGACCTATTTCTGGGTTCCCCAAAATATGTGATAAAAAGACTCCAGGTGCTACAAAACACAGCGGCCCGTCTTCTGTATAATCGGCCCAAACATCATTCGGCCAAGGCTGCCCTGGTGGCTCTGCATTGGCTACCGATAGAGCAACAAATAAAGTTTAAGACGCTCTGTTACCTTCACAGAACCCTTCATGCAAAGGGTCCTCCTTTTCTGTACTCTTTAGCGAGGTTCTATGAGCCTAGTAGACAACTCAGGTCATCATTCGCAGCCCTAGCAGTTATTCCTACAACAAAGAAGACCAAGTGGGGTGGCCGGTCAATGGCTTTCCTGAGCGCCAAACTTTGGAATTCACTTCCCATTTCTCTTCGGCAGATTAGAGATGAATTACGTTTCCGGCGTCTCTTAAAGACCTGGTTATTTTAACTCCTGTGTGTAATTACCTATCTGAGTGAGATCAATACCGTAAGCGCTGGGAAGCCTTAGGGCAGCCATGTGCTATATAAATTAAATTAACGTAACATAACACACCTAAGGAAGGCCTCTGCAGCCCAGGAGGCAGGATGCATTATATTTGAGGTGCAGGCATGTAAGCATGAGCTTATATGTCTCTATAGTGTCCTTTCAATGAAGGCGCACTATAGATGCAGGCCAGCTCATAGGATAACATGGGACTAAAGTCCAGGCAGACCCAGGCTGTAAGCTCCATTATGGTACTGACTAGATATGTTGAGTTTGGTTTCAAACAACATGCTTTCTCTCCCCAACACAAATCTGGTGTCGAGGGACCGGCATGCACCAAGTTGGCACCCTAGGGGTTGCTCAGCTGTTTGCCACCATTTTTTGTGCTCTGGCCAGTCAGCCCACGCCTTTTCCAGCACTTTCTGCTGCTAAGACAGGTCTCTGGCCTCCTGCCAGGTAGTGTGGGCAACTTTTAGAAGTCAGGGACAAAGGCTGAGACAAAAAGGTCATACCTCCCACCCCTTAGGTAGACTAGTGAATAGAGCTATCAGGGTGATGAGCTTCAAACACTTCACTGCCCCTGATAGCGGTCTGTGCTGTCCCACAGCAGAGGAAACAGCCCGCCCCAGGCACATTTGCTTGTGGTCCGGCGGGAAATTCGGTACGCAGGACAGTGCACACTCCCAGCAGGCTGACCACACCTCTCAGGTGAGCAGTTTGGTCTGTGCACTAAATTGTGATATCAGCGATATAGGAGTGGCTGAACAGAGGGTTCTTGGTAGCTAAAGGTGACCTATTCCATCCAATGTGGTTACTTCAGGGGTAGATTAGCTGTAGGAGCTAGCTGCCAATTGGCCACTAGTCTCCACACTCCTAACGTCCCTAAATAAAGGATTTAGGGGACACTCCAGAACCTCAGTTCTGATTGACGAACTTTAAAGAAGGACACAGATGAGCTCTGCACCACTGACAAACTGACTTTGCTCACTGCATCAAGGCAACAGACTGGGAACTTCATGAACAACTCTCTTCCTTGGCTGAAAATCGACACTCCTGACCAGAGGGACCCTTGTGGAAGCTAGAAGCACCCTCAGATTCCGCTGGACTAGTGGCACTTGTCCCCTGCAAACTGCAGGTAAAAATCCTTGCAGGATCTGAAGTTTCACCGGCCATTGAGCCTGCTGTGGGACTGACAAAAGCCAGATGGTCCAGTGTCTTCTGGGAATTGTGGTCTTGCCTGCCTCCAAGTTTCAGGCCGCTACATCGCTCCCCTGGACCCCGTGAAGTTCCCAAAGGATTTCTGTACCTTTACCCCTGCCAAGGGTTGATACCTGTGCAGTAACTAACCTCCACACTTAATGCTGCCTGCACCCGACATCTGCAACCCAGCCCCAGCTGAGATGTTACATCCCTTTCTCAGCACCGTTGTGTAAGTGGTAAAACCAGCACCAGCGTGAGTCCGGTTCAGCCCTACAGACAGCCAAGATAACTCTGCAATCGGACGCCATAGTCCAGGTAGAAGTAGACTGACTGTCATGGCCTAGTCCCAGGACCCGCATAAACTTAATACTGTAAGGGTTCCTTGCAACTCGACCTACAAGTGGCCTTTTATCATCAGTGGCTTCCTGCCATTGATTTCAATGCCGGTTCCGTTCGGCACCACAGAAAGTCAGGACAACTCTGCACCCAGACACCCTGGGCCAGTTAAAACTGAACTGACTGTTGTGATCTGCTCTTGGATGTGCACAACTTAAACCCTGTAAGGGTTCCATGCATCTGGCTTTCCAAGTACCGTTTCGCAACCAATTATATTTTCTCCATGGACTTCAATGCAATGTTTAAATGGCAGTTCTGCTGTAATTTAATTTTGCTTCTAAAATCTATAACTCAGGTTATACTGATCCAATTCTGTTTGTTTTGGCATCTAAATTAAGATAAAAAATAATCTCTATTTTTGAGTTGGTGTCAGATTTCTTTCTAGTCATGTCAATTACTTATCATCCATGTTGATGCTCTGAAATGCTGAACACATGTTCCTCAAAGTAAAGCCTGACTGCTCTTAGCCACCCTACCAGGACTGAGCTAAGGATTTACTAATGTGAATCCAAGGACTGGGTTATTGTGAGAGTATAACACGGTGAGGACTATTCCCCCCCCCAGCACCACATAACACTCCACTTTCCTACACCCATTCAGAAGGTAGCAGGGCTGTGATGTCAGCCTGTAACTCTGTAATTGTCAATGAGGCTCCTAGCCTTTCCACAGTAAAAACAACAATTTGGGGCTTTTACTGTTAGGACCCAGGAATATATATGGCCTACTCAATAATATGCAGCACCCTGCCTTAGGGCTCAATAGGCCTTCCTTAAGCATGACTTTTATATATTTGTCATTGAGGGAGGTTTGGACTTTGATGCAAGTTCAAATGTCAAAGTCGAACTAGCAGTGGTAAACCTGCTCTTCCAGTCTGCAGTGGCAGTCTAGGAGCCATGTTGTGCTTGTCACACTCACAGTGGCACAATCAGTACTGCAGCCCTGGGTGGACACTAACATACATGCTGTGGGTACCTCTGTTACTAGGGTCTTATAAGTTAACCTATGCCAATTGGGGAGTAGACATTTCAGCATACATTTAACGGGTTAGAACACTGGCATAGGTCTGGTTAGCAGGCCTCAGCTCAGCATCAAAAAATCAGCTTTATCACTCCAAAACTTTGTGGGTGATCATGCAAAAAGAGGCATTTCCTTACAAGTGCGTTATTAAATCTACATTCATCCACCTCATGTAACAAGCTTCGTCTTGAGCTTTCATTTTCCTTGTTATTTATACTCCAGGATGGTGCCCTGTTAAACTTTGTCTACAATTGCTCAACAGCTAAAGAAAACACTTTCAAAAACCTAATATTCATGGAATTGACTTAAGCCAGGGACCCTCTTATGGACGCAAGCCTTGTAGTGGTGAAAAAAATAATTACTGAGAATAATCTGCTGTCAATTAATATTTTGCAAAATATCCCCGATTACACCGCAAAGAACAACAAAAGACAGGCCTAAGGAGCAACATTGGGTTCAACGATCTTCTCCTTTTACAGTCCTATAAATATGCTGACTATATTGTGGATTCATTTTGTAAACCAAAGCAACACTACCCGTCTTTAGTGCTAGAGCCTGCCAGTAAAATACAGATACGTCCATTTTACATCCTAATATTCTAATTTGAAGGTACTTGGAATTCTCAGCTAGTATTGTGTAGTCACTGTAGACTGCGCGGTTACAAGAAATATAGGATTGAGCAATTGATCTTTTTATGCTCATCCTTCTTAGATATAAGGAAGAAATACTTAAGGGAGGCATTCATCAAAGCCAACATAAAAAAGATTAGACAGACTATCAAAATCTGTTTTTCTACTACTGATCTTGGTTTAATTTCCAATTGATGACGTTTTTTAGATCTAGCCTATCAGCGCTGATTAATTTCAGGATTTAAATGATTTTACTTCAGGTATGAACGGTCTGTCATTTTGGCATTGATTTTTAAGAATTTATTGTGGTTTTGTATTTATTGTTAGGAAATATTTATTTCTCTATGCAATAAAAATTACTACTAGCACTACTTGCAATGCTCTTCTTGCTGGTATCATTGTTTACAAGCCTTCCTACAAGTCTTTCAGTTGTTTGTGTGACTATGTCATTAGGTTATAATAGGGCACATTAATATTCAGTTAAGGACTAGTGCTTTAATGGGGGCATTACATGACGTTTCATAATTCTGTATTGTGGTTTGTCAGTTTTTTGTTACATTTGTTCACTGTATGCGGACTTTGCAATTTCAATTAAGTTCAATAGTGAAAATGTCTGAATAAACTAGAACTTTAGAAGGTGAGACAGTCCTCTGAATCTCTGCCTACGGAGATTGAATCCTTGTTGGTTTGTCTCTCATTCTAGACTTAGAATATTCCTGCCTTGACTTCATATCTTTCTACTGCTGCATGGATTTAATCTTATGCAAATTCTTTATACAATCTGATTGACTAACATCTTTGCCTTCAGTAATGCTTGAATTATTCTCAATACATCTTCATGGTTTATATTATACCCCTAATTCCAATGAGTTTATTTTATCAAATGGTAATCGAATCACTTGTCTCGGTGTGCCACTTAGGAACACATTGCCTAATCTAGTCTTGAGGTTCAACACTGTCCTCGACCCTGCATAGGCGCTTTACATATCACAACTTAACTATTTATCCACAAGCATTTCACTATTAAAATATTTAGGAAGAGATATAAACAAGTTATAAAAAGAACACAAATAAATTACATTCAAATACTGCAATACTTGAAAGTTTGTTTATACAACTTTAAATCTCTATATTTTAAATTCCCTATACATATAATCCCTTTCTATGTAATTATGTATCTATATAGCTTTTACTTTAGTCCTACTGTACAAGAGAAAGAAAAGGAAAAAACATCTCTCTCTCCAATGCACTACTCTGTCTTACTCTATACCACTCTCAATCTATCCTCTATCACCACTGAGTCATCCCAAACCTCCTTCTAATATCATGATTTCCAAAATAACCCTTCCTAGACTCTTCCCTCCTCCATCCTTCCTGGCTCACCCCAAACCACAGGTTACTACTATGATCTCCCAAACAACCCTACTAAGTTCTCCCTCACATATCTCTCCTTTGACTCATCCTAAACCTCATTTTACTAATATGATCTCCCTAATCCCTTTCTACAGACTCTTCCCTCCTCTAGCTCCCATTTACTCATTCCAAACATCATCTGTACACTGTGATCTCCCAATTAACTTTCTGGATTCTTCCCTCTTCTATTCCTCCATTATTCTATTCAATCAAACTAACAGACCCACATGTCCACCTCTGAAATTAACCCATATTTCCCTTCACTAATACCAATACTATACTCACATTTCCCAATACTAATCCACCACTAACCCTTTTGGGTTCCAGTGTAGCGCGATACTCGCTGAAAGGTGCTTAAACACCTCATCAGGGGTAGTAAGCACTATGTAAATACAATTACAATCTCTCTACCTTACCATATTACCTGAGATAGCATCAAGCTTCCAACTCATTGATTTGTTGTTGAGAGCGCCCCCCTCCTTTGTAACTTAGTATGGTGGCCTGGGCCTCTACCCACTCAAATGGCTCTTTTTTATATTGGTGCAAAGGTGGAGCACTGTTGCTTTTACATAGCATTGCCATTTGTCTCTTAACCAACAACAGCTTTGCAAATCTACATGACATCATGACATCTTTTGTTGCTGTGACTTGGGAATCAGATCAAGCAGAGACACTTTAGGCCAGTGGTTCCCAACCTGGAACCCGACTGCTTAGAAAATTTAAAAATATTAACAGTTTAGGGGCCATGCTTATAGTAATGATTCATTTTTTTTGGGGGGGTGGGGGTCCCTGGATTACAATAACGATTCAGTGGGGGTTCCCGGGTTCCTGTACTGATAAAGTGGGGGTTCACAGAAGTCAAAAGGTTGGGAACCACTGCTTTACGCCTTAAAAACTCAAACCATTACCTCTTTTATGTCCTCAAATACACTTGAACAGTAAGTTATCAACAAGAGGCAGGCCCACGACATATGTAAAAGTCCATTACCCGCACCGCATCTAAGGCATCTAACTGGTGTTGCTGGGAACATACTGTGCAGCTTGTTGATTGTTAGGTATCTGTGATGTAACACAAAATACTGCAAGAACTTAAACTTCACATTCTTAGCTACAGTTTTTGCAGATGCTAGCATCCTGAGCTATTTAATTTTATTTAGTTTCTCATCCTCATCTTCTGTACGTATTTTTTTTCGGTACCATTTGCTTAATTTTTGTCATATCAAGTAGGACTTTGCATGGGGTGTGGTCTAAAAGTGCATGGCATGAGCAGCAAGTTATGGGCGCTGCCTGGCAGCCACTGTCATCCATTTAATCCTGACCAAAATAAGCCACAAAAGGGGAAACCAACTCCACAAAGTCTCCCAAACATTGAAGTTGGGAAGGATATCTCCAATTAACAAGTATGCAGCAGGGATTCTGATGGACTGAGTTTGCCTGTTCGAGCTGGCCATGTCTGTTAGGATGGTGGCCCGAGAACATCCATATCCTAGCTGAGTGAGAAGAGGAAGTTTGGCCACCTGGTGAATGCTGATTCGTAGAACACATAAGGACCTGTAGCAGTGGCAAGAAATGAAGTGTTCTCCACCTGAACCAAGAACATAAGAGCCGCACCTCAGCTACCCAAGAGAAAAAGGCAAGTCAAGGGCCTCCATCAAGATGCTCGTCCTTGGACAAGAGTACCTGCAACGGAGCACTCTTCACTGCAGGAACCATACATTAAGTGATATTCCATGCCATTCTTGATGGCTTGAGGACCCCAACCTTCCCAAAATGGTAGACAAATGACCATACCCGAACAAAATACTAAGTTACTTGTCTTCAGTTACGTCTTTTCTGGTAGAGACTACCTTTTTAAAAAAACTTTGTCATTTTCAGTACCATAACAGTAGGTACCAATAATAAAAAAAAAGTCAACAAAAAAAGCAGACAGTGTTCGAATACCAATAACAAGTTAGCAGTCAGGGTTACATTATAAACAATATTTGCAAACATATGCATATGGCAGATGATTGATGTCCAAGGGACATTTGGTGGCGGGCTTCGGGTCGGGAGTGCTGTGGCACCCATGGTAAGAGGGCAGTAACTAAGAGTTCTGTCACGGGAGGTTTATCACACATCAGAGTCTAGTGTCAGAAAGTAGTTGCCAGATGTCTTTGGTCGGCTATAGAGTGTAAGTTACAGTGAAACAAACTATGCTAGACACGTCTTTCGTGCGTGAGGGGTAGCCAAGGGTTTAATGCCAGTGGTAGAGTGGATGAATAAAGAATATCGCTGCCAAGTTGGTGGCAGAGTTTCCACCATGCCCAGATGGTCATAGACCATGTCTAAATGTAAGAGAGGGTCCACTGGAATGCCCTTGGGGAGCAGAGCAGGCAGCAGGACATTCCTTGTCTGCTCTTTCTCCGGTTTCACATAGAGCAGGCGTGCATACGTATGATACCAATGGTATGCGAACTGGCACTGTGCTGCAAGAAAATACAACTGCAAGTCAGGCACACCAAGGCCTCCCCTCTCACAGGGGAGCAACAAGATGTCCCATCCAAGCAGGGGCCTCCGTCCAGCCCATTCAAATCAGAGTAAAAGACACCTGAATGAGGCGGAAAACTGTTTGGAGGGGGATGGGTATGTTCGCAAGTACATACAACAAATAGGGGAGGAATATCAATTTATTAAGTGCGATGTAGCCTGACAGACGCAACTTAATCCACTGCTCAATCTATGTGGTCAGCTTGTTGATGGCTGGTGCGTAGTTCAGCCAAACGACCATCTCTTTTTATGTAGAATGATGCCCAAATATTTGGTAGATTCCGTGTACAAATACTCGGGATACTCCAGCTGCCCTTTAGTCATTGTTTTTGTCAAATTATTGATCAGTTAATTAAAACCATTACAAATACAAGTAACAAAACTCATGCGAAGCAATATTATTTTAAAACAAATTAGACTTAAAACAGTAAAGAAATAGAAAGACTGAAAGTTCTTGTCACGGTTTTCAATGGGCTTACCGTCGAAGTTGAGAAGAGTTGGGGAACGACCCAGGTTCCGGCAGGTTCTGCTCTGGCCGAGGTAGGGGCGACCCCTTCCGGTTGCCACGGTGCTGTTTGACAATAGCAAGCCACTACAGTCTGTGCCCTCCAGAAGGAGTCCCAGAGGAAAAACCCCAATAGGGTAAAAAACCTCCAACAGGAACTCCCTGAAACAGAAGGAGGACACCAAGGCGTTAGAGCTGAAGATCCAGAGTACAGGAAGACTGGAAACGAAGACAGGTCAGGAAATACTGGATTCACAGGAAGAAACCAGTCAGAGCGTGACTACCACCAAGGAGTGTTGCAACGCAATGAACAAGCAGCTGAATTCCCCTTATATACCTCTAGACAGGAAGTAGGAAACAGGAAGTAGAAACACAACCATCTTGGATTGGGGAAAAGAGTATAATAGTGAATCAGGTACATGCGTCCTAACAAAGAAAAACAATGCATGCTGGGAAGAGAGGAAGTGGGCAGCATGCTGGGAAAGGAAAAGGCAGGCATAAAAACACCACCATGTGCAAGTGTTCGGCTTTTGCCTGTAGACATTGGTAAGTGGTGAGCAGATGCTTAATTCATAGTACAGGAAGACTGGATGTAAAGCGCACTAAATGCGCTATGCGCGGTCAGGCCTGAAACCCACTCGGGGTTTCAAGCCCTGCCGCGTCTGCCTTTGCGGCAGAACTTAAAGAAAGGGGCGCGGCGAGTGCCGCGACCCCTGACCAGGCCCCTTGATCTTCCCGCGGCTTGCGCGCAAGCCGCGGCTTCACCCGCGGCCTGTGCGCCAGCCGCGGCCTCTCCCGAGGCTCGCACACAGGCCGCAGCATGAAAGGAATGCTGCGCCGCGGCGACCTGAGCCCGCGGCCGCCATAGGAGCAGCGGCGGCCGCGGCGTGACAGTTCTATGCTCTGGTGTCCATTCGGCTACCTGGGCTAGCAACCTCCTAAGTGCTGTCACATATTTTGCACATCTTGCCAGTGCCCAGGGAGTGGAGTGTGAAAAGCAAAGGTTAGATACCTCCATACAGGACCGTAGTCCCTGAGCCAGCGCCAATGGTATTATTAATTGTCTTCTTTCAACTGCTAGGCTAGGACAGCAGCACAGCAGGTGCAGCCAGGTTTCTTGGTGATAAGAGCAGAGCCTACAGGTGCTTTTATGCCTGTGTGTGGGCCAAGAAGGATTGAAGTCCTTAACTGGGAGAGCTAATGTGCACATGTAAAGAATTCGATACCGGGTGCCTACGTTTATTGCTGCTAGGAGGTATGGTTGAGGGGCTCCAACCAAATAAGAGTCATTTAGCGGGGGCACAGTTGTGTGTGATTTGGCTGACGATAAGTCGGACTCATAGGAGAGTTCCTTTGATCTTTTGTTAATTTGTATTTTACAAGCAGCGTAAGTCAGTGAATCTGATAGCTGGATGGAATCGCCTGTTTTGAAAGTCTTCTGCGCCTTACTTTATTGCGTGTGCCACAGATTGCCAGGGGTCTCGAATATTGTTCTCAGGTGTGGTTTTAGTGTAAACGAGTTGGTCTTCCTGAGACTGATGTAATATTTCAAGATTCCCGCTTGGAAGTCTATTTGTTGTGACTTTAGACCCATTTCCAGTCTGAGTCTACGTGTGTACTCAGGTTGTTGTAGAATTTTTAAATATGCCCTGCAATGAGCCTGTTCTATAGTGGTTTCCAAGGACCCTGGAAATGCCAGGTAACCATATTGCAGAGCAGGTAGTAATGTCGCCTTTGTTACTCTCTATATTGGGGCAGCCGAGGCACTTCTAAGTTGATTGTTCAATTTGGTGAGCTTGTATGCAATGGCAGCAGCTTTCTGTCTGATTGAGTTTTTCTGAACCCCACCCCCAAGTAGTTGTATTTCCTGGCTGTACAGATGATCTGACTTACCAATTGCCAGGTTGTGAGTTTTTTTTATGCTTGTACCTTCCAAATATTAGGACTTTCGTAATTGACCTGCAACTGATTGTCCTTGTTAAAATTATTCAAGGCATTTAAAGATTGCTGTAGCCCAGTTTTCATGCAGTACATTATCGCAATTTCATCAGCACTCTGAATTATTTGGAGGCTTGTGGGGCCCAACTTCGGTAAGACCATCAGCTATCTTTCAAGTATTTCTCCAGATCTGAAGTGTACAAATTAAACAGTAGCAGGGCCAAAACACACCCCTGCTTTAGGCCTCTATTCGTTTCTATTTTCCGTGATATTGACCCAGGCCCGGTACAGACCCGGACCCAGGTATTGGAGTAGAGTGAATTAATGGCTTTTAGGAGGTGTGTGGGAATGCCACATAGTGACACCTTTTTCCACAATGTATCGCCGTCGAACCTGTCAAAGGCCGTGCTTTTAATCAACAAAACAGCAAAATAGCAGCTGACGACCGAAGTTGACTGCCTGATGCTGTAAGTATGTAAGTGCCACAATGTTATCCACTGTTGAGGCCCCTACACCTGAAGTCAAATTGGAAAAAAGGCTGGATTTGGCACTCTTCTACCCAGGCTTCCAGCTGATCCAACAGTAGTCAGGCATACATTTTAGCCTCCACATCCAGGAGGGCAATGAATCGATAGTTAGTTGCTAGAGAGCGGTCCCCCTTTTTATAAGTTGGAAACAGTATAGAACCTCTCCACGACTCCGGGACTGTGGTTAGGCAGTACACATTATTGAAAAGGTCAGTCAGCTTCTCTGCCCAGTCCGATGGGGCACATTTAAACATTGTGGCAAGTAGACCATTGGGTCCTGGCGCCCCGTCCTTCCTGGTCCTTTTTATGACGTTCTCTGTCATGCTCATGCAAAAGGTGGTTGGAATTGTAGGCGAGAGATTGTCGCTTTTGGGGGGTCAGAAGGTACTGAACACTGTCCCAGCTGTTGCTGGCGAAACTTGAAGCCGGGTCAGTGTTTGTGTATAGAGTAGTGACCCATGCATACTCTGATACCCTATTCTCTCTTGATTTATGGTAATTTCTTAACTTGTTTACGTAGTCCCAAAAGAGGGCGTGATTTGGGTCTTTAAGAAGCTGGAATAGGGTTCCCCATTCCTTCCTGTCTTTTTCCCCCTTGTGCTCCCATATCAGTTTCTTAAGGGAACTTCTGCTGTTTGATACATGCTCCGCTGTGTCTGGTGTGGGGTTTTTCTTATGTCTTCGTAGGGCTCTGCCGGAGTGCCCGCCTTTTTCCGAGCAAGTTGTGGCCCATATGTGTTGTTAGGCCTCTTTGGGCCTGCAGGGTAACTTGAGAGAGTTGCCCAGCAACAGCTTATGCAGGTCATCCACTGACTCCGTCCACCATTCTAGGGATGCAATTGGTGCCTGGGGCTGGGCTCTTAGCCATACGGTTATTTTGGAAGCATCTTCAGGTCTCCATTTGATCCTTCTAACCAGATGAACTTGCTCCATGCCCGTTGAAGCCCCTACGACTACCTGCTGTTCGGCTGCTTGTGCTTGAAGTTCGATAGTACATTTCAATGGATTGTGGTCACTCTCCGCCCTCTCAGTGATTTCAAAAAGGCTGACACTCTGCTTGAGCTTTTCCAATAGGTAGATGCAATCAATGGTAGAGCCACCCTTGAATGATGGAGGAAGGAGGCACCCAATCCGATTGTCCCTTTGCTCCTGTCGGGCTGAAGATAAACTAAAAGTTGTAAAGAAGTTTTGGAATAGCTGATGGCCTCTATCCAAAGGGGGGGTCCTCTGTATTTGCATCAAGCCCGTGAATTATGTTGGGTGATTTCAACATAATTTCGTGGCCAGGGTGGCTGAAGATGACCATTTCCAAGCTTTTCAGAAGTTCGACGATTGTTGCTGCTTTGGATTTCATTGGAACATTTATGTAGCAGTTGATTAATAGAGCTCCACGTTTTGCTGGTCAATGTTCACACCGCTAATTGTTATCACTTGGGCCATTTTGCTGTTGATGCTAAGCTCAGTAGTAACCAGGCGAACCGCATGTTTGATGAAGATGGATAATCCACCAGACCGTCAACCAAAAATGCTGGGGCGCATGGCTGACTGGAAGATTTCGTAATAGCCTGGCAATAGAGAAGGGGCACATTCCCAGGTTTCTTGCATGCAAATAATGTCATTGGAATTTAAATAGGACGTGGCCACACCAGATCTGCTAATGCTCCTGAGGCCCACCACATTCCATGACAAAATTGTCAGAGTTTTCCGTGCTTGTGTAAGCGTGTGATTCTGCCCCCCCCCCACATGAGCCTCTTAGGACCGATTTCCGTTCTTGTAAGGGAGCAGAGTTTAAGAGGATATACGGATATTTATTGAGCGGGGGAATGTATAGTTCGATGCCCCAGTCTGCAAACAACTCCCTTGCTTCCCAAACTGCCGTCCTATGTGCCGCGGTTTTCCATGATGTTTTTGTGGTCTCATTTGTTCCATTCAGTGCAGGAGGCACAAACCTTACCCATTCGATGTCTTCCAAGGCAATAGGCCTAAGAGAAGGAATTTGAGTAAACAGACGCAATAAGTTTCCTCTATTTAGAGTATCTATGAGTCCTTTTTATGTATGATGTGGAATAAACCTAAGATCCAGAGAATCCTGCTCCACTGGGTCTGATGTTGCTTGTCCCGCTGGCAGTGCTTCTGAGCTAGCCCAGTGAGTAGGACCTCTGTCGTCTGTCCTTGCACAAATACTCGGGATACTCCAGCTGCCCTTTAGTCATGGTGTTAGTGAGTGGAAAGAGTTCCGACTTGGTCCAGCTGATGGTGCGGCCAGAGAGGCCACCGAATCTGATAATTTTCCGTATAAGAGGGACGAGATTATTCTCAGGGAAGAACACAAAGAACAGGATATCATCCACGTACATGCCCAACAGCAAGAGGCCTGGGACAAATTGTAATCCACTTGTGGAGATGTTCCCCGAAAACTAGGTCGAAGTATTCCGGCTTCTAGGGTTTCAGCATATACCTCCTTGAGGTGCAGGGCAAGCAAGAGCTTATGTACTTTATAAAACGAACCTGTGAGCCCATCAAGTCCCAGACACGTTGGACCCATCTAGGCCATCTATTGCCTGTACTATTTCTTTAGTAATGATGGGCTATTTCAAGAACTGTCTTTGGTCATCTGTAATCCAGACCACTGTGATTTCAGCAAGATAGTCTACAGTTGCATCGGTGCTGCCTGCTGACCGGGAAGAGTACAGCCGCTCATGATATTGTAAAAGCTCAGTTATAGTACTCTCGTCATTGCTTGCTCACCCAGTTGTCTACAGTTTGATGATGTACCCACTGTGTTTGTTATGATGTAGCAGCCGAGCCAGAGTGCAGCCAAGGCGCTCTCCCTTCCCATAACGTCTGGCCTGCGCATATTTCTCCAGGTAGGCAATCTCTCAGTCAGCTAAATCCCAAAATTCATCCATCAGGACGGATCTGCAGTGCATTTGATTCTCACTCCGTAGCTGTGAAACTTCTCTATAAATATTAAACAGTTCAAAATCTATGCGGGCCAGAAGGGTGTGAATATTGCGTAGAACACCAGCATGTTTTGAAATGCAGACCCCCGCGGATGTAGGCTGTGAAGGCCTCCCATTAGATGGCCTGTGTGTCAAACGAGCCAGAGTTAAGTGTAAAGTATTCAAAAATCGAGTCACGTAGTTCCATCCGGAAAACTTTGTCATGGAGAGTAGTACTGGGGAATCACCACTGACGTACCTGGCGTACCCCACAAGACACTCGCAGGACCATTCGAACCGGAGGCTGACCTGATACCATTCATGGAAGATGCATTTCGTCCATCAGCCACAAGGCTGCGTTCACAGAGAGAAACCAGTAGTCGATCTGCGTCCACGCCCCACAAGGAGTGGATTAAAATGTGTTCCCCCGAAACTGCATCGTTGCGTAGTCACCAGGCATTCGCCAGTGTGTGTCAATGATATCTCGGAGAACTCACATGACCCACGGCTTACCTTCCACCTTGGAGCCCATGAAGTCCACTAAGGGATTGAATACCATATTAAAGTCCCCACCCATTATCACCAAGCCCGCCTCAACCCAGCCCAGGAGTGCAGAAAGCTCATGATAAAAAAAAGAGGCATCTACGTCCAGTGGATTTGCCAAAAGCATATGCTTTTCCGCAGTTAAGCCTGAAACTATGACATATCTTCCATTAGCATCTATAAAGCTGGCCGTATGCATGAATGGTATGCTTTTGTGTATTAGCATGCATACCCCTCTGGAATAAGAGCTACGGTATGATAAAGTATCAGTTATCCCACCAGGAAGAGGCAAATGTAAATGTGTCACAGGGTGAAAGGGGGCTTTCCTATAGAAACACCACTCTGATGCCATGTCGTGTTAGATAAGAGAATGCTTGTTTGCCCTTGCGGGGGTTGTTGAGGCCCTTAACGTTCTAAGTTATGTAAGTAATCTCCGCCACCAAGGCCATGCTCCATGGAGTCATAGTCATCTAAAAGGCTACATGGTCTGATCTCCATATGTAGAGATAATACAGTAACATATTAGCTCCATCGTTGCAAGAGAACAATCAATAAACAAACCTACATACAACGTCCCACCCCACTCCCGATGTCGAGGCAACTTGTGAATCCAATAGTAATCAGAAAGCAAACACATACCCCAACTGTTAGCAAGGTGGCATACCCCTTGAGGGTGGGCGACACCACAGCAGGCGAGGCTCATATGAAAAGTGATAAAATACTAGGCAAAGAAAGTGTGTTACTATTTGGTAGACCCTCATAACCACATGGGAAAAACTGTCAAAAGAGTAATTAATACTATCATGGCAGGAGTCATCAATCAGGCGGGCATAACAAGTTATATACCAATAATGCACAGTCCTAGTTCAGCCAGGTGGTGAGAAATCCGAGGTTGCAGATGTTGAAGAAGGAGAGCGCTCTGGTGTGCTGCGCCAGAAGGGGTCCTTCTCGGTGTCGTGCTGCTTGCAGAAATCCATTACCTCTGCAGGGGTTGTGAAGATCCGAGTCTTTCCATTGGTCTCGACCCACAATCGGGCCAGACAGAGCATCCCATACCTGTCCCTGCTTGTGGAGAGTGTTCTTGACATCCGCAAACTTGTGTTTCGCCTCCTGCACAGCTACAGTGAAGTCAGGGAACAGGAATATGGGGCAGCCTTGGAAATGCAGGGGGAAGAGGCTTCTGGGGTAGGCTCTGTGCTGTGTCCCTGTAGTTGAGCAGGTGTGCAATGAGAAGGCACCAAGGGGCACCATGCGGTGGGCATGGGCCAAGTGATCTGTGAGCTTGTTCCACAACAAACACTTCCGAAGAACTCTGGCGGTCAATTAACTCCATGAGAGCCGTTCTACAAACAGGTTTGGGTGGCCTGTATCTCTAGACTTAACCACCCCCATGATTATTATGTTACTGCGCGGGATCTAGCCTCTAGGTCTTCGTTATTGGCTATGGCAGTCTTGAGTAGTGTCTCGATTTTCTCAAGGTGCTTCATCATTTATGTGGCACCATCTTCAAGCTCTGAGATGAGCCCTTCAGCATAGTGTAGCCTGGTGGTATGCTGGTCCAGTCGTTCGCCCATGCGATCCAACCTGGTGTTAAGGGTATCAAAGCGGACATCAATGGATCGGAATCAGGCAAAGAGTTCCACCATTATCCCAGCTGTGTAGTCTGTAGGCTCGGACGTAGCATCCCCGGACACGCCATTGTCCATATCTGTAAGGGAATTTTGGCAGTGCATCTTTTTTTAGCTGCTTTAAGAGGAGCTTGTGCTGGTAAGGCCCTCCTCTACCCATCTCAGCTTGGATGGTAGGGAGACCGAATATGTCTGCAAGTGGTATTGTCACAGAGATCGATGCAGGATATGCTCCAAGTCCCGGTCTTCAGTAATGTAACCAGAGGTATGATGGAGCCCCCAGTGTAGCAGGCGGTGCAGTAGGTAAAACTCAGGGGTCCAAGTTATTGATGTGGCTTATAATGTCAGTGGCAAGTGAATGGAGGCTCTGCAAATCAGGGATATGGCAGCGCTTATTGCAGGGGGCACCCCCAGGTATTTCTGTTCCTGGTCCTTCAGCCCACTTCGATCTTGTAGCAGATGCAGATAAATATAGGGAGGGCAAAGGGAATAAGCATCTAGTAGACCCCCTCCACTGTGATCACAGCTCCCAAAGGCGCACCCGGTCAAGTGTGGCCTCCAGGCCTTCCCACGGCCAAGATGCACAGATCGACTGGGGTCGCTCAGGTAGGTAGGTAGGCCACTGGTGGGCAGAATCAAAACGCAGGCAGGTGGAGGGCAGCTTTCAAGCAGCGGGGCTGGTCCCCGCAGGGCCACTACATGCGCTATTCCAAACTCACCAGCAGATCGAAGATTGTCTGTGGTGGCTCTCTGCCACACCCGCCTGGGCCCTGGCAGCAGATGTCCAATCTGCTTCACTTACTGCCAATCTGCAGGCCACATCCTATGCATGGCCCTCCAGTGCCAATGGCATTGCAGATGGTTGGGGGCCTAGCCAGGCTCGGTAGCCTCGGCCTCAGGTTTGCATGCAGTCCCTGCTGGTGCGGATCTGAGGCCTGTGCTGGGCTGCCATTAGCTAATGCCCCAGTGCGTTGCATGCATGCAGCCGAGCCCTGGGCTGAGAGGGTTGGTCAGGGCGCCATTGGGTTAAGGCAGCCATACCACGCACATCGATGGGTCACAATAAAAAAAAGGCTCCAAAACACGGCATTGGCGAGCTTTCAGTGCTGGAGACAACCAGGCGGCCATCTTGGTCACATGGCAGAAATCCAGGACAGGCACCCCATGTGCCAACACAGTAATATCAGCCTTGGCTCTTGGTGAGTGAACCCTCAAGCTCAAACATGGGCTGCAAACCCTTCAAGAAACAAGTCAAAACAGGTGACTTGAAGAGGGAAGGCTGATCTGGCAATGGCACAAAGGCTAAGATCGTTGACAAATACCCCATAACAGTGCCCAGAACCAGGCTTTGCGGGGACAAGGACAAGACAAACAGTAACACCTGTGCTAGTTAGACATGGAGTGGGGAAACATGCTTTTTTGAACACCAAGCCACAAACCTGTCCCAACAGCAGGACTATACAGATTTTGTCAAGAGACACCTGGCTGCCAGAATGACATCCACAACTTCAGAGGGAAAATCAAAAAACCCTCAGCTGTCATCTCTCAATCTCCAAGCATGAAGGTGGACCATGCACAGGTTTGGGTGCAGGACCCTACACTTCTGCTCCATCAGGAGATCGACCCGAAGAGGCAGCCTGATCGGAGGATGTATGCTTATGCCCAGGAGTTTGGGATACCATACTCTCTGTGCCCAATAGAGAGCCACAAGGATGACTTTGGCCCGATCTGTGTTTATCTTCTTGAGAACTCAGGGTGGTATCAGCAGACAGGTGCACAAGAGTCCCGTATTCCACTCCAAGCGAAATACGCCCCCAAAATTCCAATACACAGAAGCTCCGAAACTGTTCATTCTCACTGGTGGAGAATAGATTGAGCCAATGTTTTCCACATTCATGTAAGAGATCTAACAACCCGTCTGGGTGTAGATGCTATTCATGATCCACAACACATCGACAGCTGTGAGTTCTTCCACCCTGGTGCTCAGATATCCTAACAGGAGTTGTATGAAAAGCAAGATGTCCTCACGTTCCAGCCACGTTCAGAAGCGCAGGGCATATTGGCACAAGGTATACAACCCAACTGCGTCATGCATGCTGCGGTTCCACATGACGGTGTTGTTGTCTGTGAACACCTGAACTAGCCCCCCTTTGATGGATGGCAGGAATGCTTTCAACATCAAACAGATGGCCCACAGCTCCAACAGGATGATGTGGAGCCAGGTCTCAGCCAGAGACAAGAGGCTTCCACCACTCCCAATTTGCCTCCCCAAACCAGAAGCAATGGATCATTCACCACTGTCAAATCTGGGTGAAGTTGGGAGGGGGGGGGGTATGCCACTGACCAAATCGCAGGTCACTAACCACCACTGCAGATCTCTTGCAGTCTCTTCCAAAATCTGAACCCAATCTGACAGATTCCCCTGGTGTTGCACCCATAGGGTTCCAGGACTAAATCCACTTTGTCACCCAAGAGGCAAGAGCCATTAAATGACATCTCCATCAGGGGTGCTGGGACATCCCTGGAGAAGTTCATAAACCTTACTGAGGCATGGCACTGAACTGTCTCTATTGTATCTATCGTCTGACTTAGGCAGTCTGTAGGAAACTGGCACTTTATGTGGTACGGGATGACCGTGTAAAGGGTCCAGGGTTCCCCAGTGAGTAGACGAGGCTGGCTATGCAATCCCAAAGTGCACTAATTAGGAGTAGTGTGGTCAAGCAGCCCTAGGCTTAACACTGAGGAGTGCAAGATATCTACAAATACACAACAATAGTTAATATATGAGAGACACGGCTCAAGCAGGAGATCCACACCAATTTATAAAAATAGCAGGTATCTTCATATATGTTCAGGCATCAGAGAAAAATCATTCAGGTAAGTACGTTATTAAATAGGAATTCTTTTCACTTTAAAAATTGGACACAGTGCAATTTCTGATTTCTTCAATTATCCTATGTAAGGAAAAACAAGTTCTGCAAACAGACAGAGTACAGCGACTTACAAGACCATTCTCCTGGGGTTAAGGCAAGTCGTGGGCAAGTTCCAAGGCAGCACCCACAGTACACCCTCAGAGGCACAGGGGCAGCAAACTGCAAAACAGTGTTGTGTGCCCAATGCATTACTTTGGAGATTGGTCACTGCAGGAAGAGGCTGCAGGCCCTGGCCAGGAGGCCAACTGGGCTGAACCAACAGCGGGGCTCAGGCCTCACAATGCTCAGGCACAATTAGGCACCTTTAGCCCTCTTCTCCATGGCTCAGGGGCAACAGGTGCAGAGGTGGTCTTAGGTGTCAGGTTTTCTTTACTGGAGCAGTTGCGGTGGAGGAGGGGCTGCATGCAGAGGCTGCAGTTGTCGGAGAGTCCAGGAAGGGTAAAACCACGATTGGCCCAGACTCTGGAGGGTTGGAGAACCATGTTGGCACCAGTGGTCCATTTCAAATCAGGACAGAGACGGCGGGTGCAGAGGTGACTTCATGTGTTGGGTTTTGGTGATTCCAGGGGCTTCAGAGTCCCTTCTTTGGAGGTTGTCAGAAAACAAGCCCGTTGTTCTCGTGATGTCTTGAGTCTTTATTGAAGGCAGGCAGTCTTCCTGGGTTTCTGGAGGCACAGCTGTAGGACGAGTTGACTTTGGTGTAGATTTTGACAAGGGATGAAGACAGGCCAGCGGGGTTGGTACCAGGTCAGCTGCTTTTTTTCTCCTCTTCTGCAGCTCTTCGGTGCCCCTGGTCTTCTTAGGTTCTCATGATCTGCTTCTCTGGTGCCAGGGGCTCCCCTAAATACTAAATTTAGGGGTGCTATGGGTGTGTAGGGCAGAAGCTAATGGGCTGCTGGCCCCTGGGGCCACTATGCCCCCTATATGACCACTTCCTGTGGGTAGTGGGCATAACCCTGTCCCAGAATTCATAAGTATGCCATCACAAAGATGGCTACTTCTGAAAAAGCATGTCCACCTTGCAGTTGTTCACCTTAGGCGTAGTACTGGCCTAGGAGTCCACGCCTACCTGACTAGCAAATGTTCCCACCTGCCTAGGTGTTAAATGGGCTCTGGACAGTGAGGGTGGCTTCCTCTCCTGTGAGGGGAGACAGATTTGCATTTCAAAGGCAGCAGCCCTTTGAGGTTTGCCATTTTAGGAAGGCTAACCAGCAGGAAGTCCTGTGGGAGAGGGTGTAACACCCTCTTCCCAGACAGGCTTTTGTTCTGGGCCTCCTGAGAGCAGGAGGCTCTCACCCTAGGGATCTAGAATGGTGTCTTGGGTGGCAGGCTTGCAGAAATTGGTCAGCGAACACACCAGAGGCTGGTAGGGTTTCAGAGGATACCTCTAAGGTTCCCTCTGGGGGCATGTATTGGTAAATCCAACACTGGCATCAGTGGGGGTTCACCAATACAAGATGTTTGATACCAAACATCCTATCTTCAGTGAAGCCATCCTGTAGCTGGGGAACTCTTATTGACCAGTGTCCCACACATGTATTTGAAATGGCTTCCCTGGTCACTTACGATGTCTGAGGAACGACAAAGACATAGCAGGGGCATATCAGCTTCTGCATATAAGCCCTCACATGTAGTATAATGCACCCTGCTTTAGGGCTGTAAGGACTGCTAGAGGTGTTACTTAAATATATTGCATGCAGTATTAGGGGACATGGCGCACAGGCTGTAAGCCATGTTGTGTTTTCACATTTGCCTGCACCGAGGCACAGTCTGCAATGGTAGCCTGTCATGTTCTTTGTGAGGGGTCCATTAGGGAGGCACAATTCGTGCTGCAGCCCTTTAGGACTCTCTTTAGAACCCTAGACCCCAGGGTCCAGGGGTACCATTTACTAGGGTCTTTCAGAGGGTGCTAAATGTTTTGCCAATTGGGGAAACAACTGTGCAGTTTTGGGGAAAAAGATCTGGCACTGGGGACCTGGTTAGCAGGAACCCTGTGCCCTTTTAGTTGAAATCACATCAGATAACAGCCAACAGCAGGGGGTAATCATCTCAAAAAGAGGTACTTTCCTACACAGTCATTCAGTCCAAGTCACAGCAGATCTCAAATTTTGCTTATCACAGCCATTTGGGATAGTCTGAGTTAGGGATGCCCACAGGTCACCTGGGCCTGAAAGTAAAACTTGGGCCACCCTGTCCCATAGAGACTGGAAGTAGCGACTGAGAAGACAGCTAGCTTTACACACTTCAAAGAAAATAAATACACATGCCAAATGTTTGAAGTCTCTTTGACTCATGCTCAAATTGAGTGGTAAGGAAGGCATTGGAATGAATGCTACTGATAAATGCTTGTACCACCAAACTCTCTGGCATAGGATGTTGTATAACTAAGGCTGGGTTGCCTGGTGCTGCACAATGACGCAGCGCAACCTGCCTACCTACTAGTAGCCCTGAACACGTTTTTCCCAAGTGCCCAAAAGGATATTCCTAAGGGTCTATTTAAATGGCATTAGAGGTTCTGTAGGGGCTTTACTAGGCTGGTATACATATGCCAGAACTTTAATTTTCACCTCCATTGCTGGAAGTTGTAGATCTAATACTTCTACCGCCCTTTGCATAACAAAGGATGTGCTTTCTTCATTAGGAGGACCTAGAGGAGTCACAAGATCAGAGAAGCATCCAGGCCAGTGGCATCTTGGAGTTCTTTATACCAGTTTTTCTCATTATACTGGGGGCCTAATTGTCATTGTCTGAGTCGGTGCCAAAAAGATTATCGATACCACACAGTAGGGCACAATCTTCATACAAGTGCTGGATTCAGAAGGACTGCCTGATGGCTGCCCTTCGGTGGGAGCCAGGTGCAGCCTCGGTCTACGTCATGGTGAATTCTGCTAGAAGTCAGATAGCACAATAGGCTAGAGATCCTTCTCCGGCATCTGCACTGGTGTAGATGCAAAGGGAACAAGCACAGAGGATGGTGGCAGAACTGAGAAGATACTGGAGCTGGTGGCGAACCCAATCGGATTCAAGAGTCACAGGCAGCGCAGAGGGCAGACTTGCTGGCATAAGCTTGACCTTCAGATCCTTGGGGGTAGGGGCGAGGGGGAGTGCTGGAAAGGCCCACCATGGCCTTTCTGGAGGCCTTTACTTGCTAAGATGTCGCCAGCAAACCCAGAACTGAAGGGTCCTTTGGGACAATCCTTTGGATCATCTCTGATGGATATCAGGAGTGAGACAGGTGTGGCATTAGGACACCCTTGCTCCCTTCAAGGAGTCTGAAAGACTTACCCAAAGACTTCAGCATCTAGATGAGGATTGACACCTTCCTTTCAAATTCGACCGATCATGGCATGGAGTCTTTCAATGTTTGGTGACATACAACCTCACCGTGCTGTTGAGTATGATCGTCAGGTTTATATGAGCGCAGTTGTCATAAGTCCTGGAATCCTGCTCTGACCCCCAGGCACCATAAGCTTACTTCGTCAGGGTCCATCACAGACATCTGTTTCTGACAGTCCCTCCTTTGGTTGAACCCTAACCTAGGGGGTGACAATTTCCCTTGTACACTTTGAAGAAATTTCGACAAAAGGGTCTAAAAACATCAAGTAGTACCTCTAGACCCGCGTCTAAAGGTGCAGAGAGAAAGGAACTGACATCAACTCGCATGGTTGGTGCTTATATGTAGTTCCACACGTCACTTTTGAAGCAAAACAATGTTGGTGCAAAGCCATACAGCGCCACCTACTGGTGTCCAGAAATACTATTTTTTAGTTTCTAGATCGATTCTGATGCCTAGAGAATATTTACAAAATGAGCAATCTGCAGTTAGAAGTATCCATCAGAAATAAGGCAACTATTGCAAAACACAGAACAAACAAGTGGTTAGCTCTGAAAGAAATTTTGATAATGACACACTCCAGGCTGCTCTACCTCTGAAAACAGAAATGTAATTACGTGAACATTTAGAATGTTCCAGTGACTGTAGTTTTTAAGACTTGAGTACAGAATTATCAGAATTGAAGGCTATTCCTTTACATGATTTGATGGCAGAAAGTATATCAGTACAAAGAAATAAAAGTGACGAAAAGTCTTTCTTACGAAACATATGGGGAAGATTCAATGTTACTATAAAAAATATATTAGGCCCCCTTGGACCTATATCTGGCTTGCATCAACATTAATTTTATTAACAAAAATGGTTAATAGTAACGGTCCTTATTATAAGGCTGGTACATAAAGAATATATTCCAGAAATAGAGAATTCACCTGCACTAATTACAAAGCTAAGTAATTAAGTGAAATACACAGAGTTACCTGGCAAGTATCTCTTCCAAATTCCACACACTTTTCATCTTGGTTAACAAGTTATATATATATTCTTTATTTCGGCACATATGGCCTTAAAAGCACATACATGTTTTTAAAATCAATAAATACAAACTTACACTGTATTAAAAATCAATAAAAAACTGTTATCACGTATATAATAGTCACCAACTCGAAAACGTTATAAGAAAAAGATTAGACATCATCTAATTCCCTACGAAGGGCACTCGTTCCTACCCTAGTTTTCATTGTAGTCACACGTATCTGAGTGAGATGACGTAATTTGGGTTTTTGGTATCTGATAGCGTTACCCTTGCAGCCTCTTGAGCACCCCCGCCTAGGTTCTTACCCTGCCAAGTTCATTGGTCATGTTACAATAAGAATAAATAAAAGCCTTAAAAGATCCTTCTAAAATAGAGAAAGATAAAAATATCCCCGCTCCACAGGGCATCTTCTCACCCAATTGTTACGCAGCACCGATTCCTCTCACAATCAGAAGAATATCTGGACTATAATTACTTAAACGTGTGGTCTCTGGGCTAAGATCTTGCCTCGCTTGTGCCAGACACTAAGAAGGAAACAACTCACTGAGAATGAAGAATTGCAATATTGCATTTGACCTGTGCGACAACATGAAGGAGCTCTTTAAAATTTGAGGGCTGTGCTTAACTTGCCCGACAGGGTGATTCCTAAATAATAAAAACATGATACCCTGCCAAGGTTTTCGCTGCCCACCTTGACACACTTTGTTCTTGGAGGGCACTTGCCAGAAACCATATATTTTGTTTTAGAACAGTTTATCTCTAGTCCTCTTTCATCACAGAATAACCTAGAGCCACATTGGAGATGTGGAGATTAGCAATGAGGCATCCACAAATAGAAGAATTTGGATTTTCTCTCCATTCAAGGTGGGAAGAGTCATTAATACACTGCCCAAGATACTCAATTACATCATTCATGTAAAGAGAGAAGAGTGTGGGGAGCAGCACGCAACCTTGATGCACTCCATGGCCAATAGGAATTCTGGATGTCAGTTACCCATGCTCCACCCAGCATACCTGGGCATAATTGGTTAAAAAGTTACTTACCTTCTGTAACATTCTTTCTGATGAATACTATACCTTAATGCAAAAGGCTATCCACTGTGACAGGGTACTTTTCTACACCGCCTTACTTTTCTTTTCCCCAGAGAACCCAACTGAAAGATTGTCTACCCAAAGGTCTTTGGTGTGGTTGATGTAAAAGCTTGACACTCTTTTAGGGTCAAGCCAATTGAGTCTTCCCCCACCCTTATTGAGGGCTAAGGCGTAGCAAAGAATGTTGGAAGGGTGATGAATTGCCCAACGTGAGAAGGTGTCACCAGTAACGGCAAGAATGCCGCCTTGATCTGCAGCACAAGTGTTTCCAGTAAAAAGTGGTGTAGAGGGGTTGTACTCACATGACAAACTGAAGTAATTGCAAGGAGGAAGACAGTCTTTAAGGTCAGAATACATAATGGGCCACTGTGTAGCAGCTCAACAGGAGTACAAATGAGAAATGTCAGGACCAAATGCAGGTCCTATTGTGGCATCACAAACAGTATGGGAAGGAACACGTGTGCCAAACCTTTAAGAAAACCCATCACACCAGGTAAACAAGGATTGTTGGGTCTGGTAAACAGAGAAAGGCTGAAAGGGCTGATCAATAACATTAAAAAGTGTCCACTGTAAAGCTTACCTGGGCCAAAGACAAAACAAATAATAAATCCAACAGCTTGGTTTACAAAAGATCTCCTTGTCTAAGACACAATGAATCATAAACTTGGTAGATTCCCAGCGGCCTTGAATTGCCTGAACGAGAGCAGGCCGAAGGTTTTTGGGTACGCCAGGAAGGACATGTGCCACCGAATCCCAAAGTAAGTGGGAGAAATGGCCTAAAAAGAAGCTGGCAATAAAGAACCTGAGGGCCAGACTGGTGGATGAAAACACACTTTTTAATAATGCTTCCACCTGCTTAGATTCCCTTTCTGGAAGAGTGGTAAAAAAAAGGTGTTATAGCTCAAGCAACTCATGGAAACCTGCATCACCAGGCTGTCAGCCTAAGGGTGTTGTGAAAGAAAGGTAGTGTCACATATAGCAGGCCGATGGCACCTTGCCATCAGTTGACTGACTGGGGAGCCGGACCAAGATTTGGTCCAAGCCTCCAATAAGGAATCAGTCAATGCCTTGTTAAATGGATCAGAAGATGTTTGCCCCAGTTGGAGGACCTCTGTTAAGACACTGGCCTTAACCACCGCAGAGGGGAGTCGGAGGTCAAAGACTTAAGCTGTCCTACATATCTTGATGGAGTAGGGATAAGATTCTTCAGTGGCAGGTCCAGGGCATGACCGGATGCCCGTTTCAAGAGAGCTATTGAGACCACAGGCCTCCTGTAGGTCTTTGTATCAATCAGAGTTGTGGTAACTCGTCTCCCAGGTCATCGTCATTATTATCTGAGTCAGACCCAAAAAGGGAATGTAAAGAGTTTTTGGGAAGGCAAATCAAGTGAGGGAGAGGGATTTCGGTTGAAATGAGGTAGGACATCGACTGATGTAGAACCGGTGTCAATTTAGTGTCAGAACATTCTGAATATCCTCCAGTGGTGTGGATGGAGTCAGCATAAGCACCGAAGAGCCCAGGGCTGGCATAGGTCGTGGCATGGGACCCTTGTAGGAACTGGAGTCTGAGGCTAGATGGGCTTAAAGGGTCTAAACAGCATAGAGGGTGAATTTGCTAGCGGAACACTAGATGGAAGGCCTCTCGCCTTTAAGGATCCGAAGAGCTAGAGCATGGCGTGTGGAACTCTTTGATTTTTTGTGGCGTGGATGACTGCTCTGGAAATGTGGGAAACAAGTGTGGGATCAGTTCTAAGGTCGGCTGACTTCGAAGCAAGATCGAGATGTGAGGCGCCATCTCTGCGCCTGCTCAGTCAAATGCAAGTGGCGCTTGGGGGCAGAATCCCGCTTTAAATTCTTATGCTTCTTTTTTAGATGATTTCAACCACAATGAATATCGACCTCTTGAGCAGCTTTGATGGCTTTAGACACTGGTTCTGACAAGGAGTAGTTTTGTGCTTGGCAATTAGAGCTTCGCCTCTCAGTACCGAATTGCCTTCGGGTACACCAACCCACAGTCACAGTAGGTCTTTGAGTGGTGGTCTGACACCAAAGGTATACTAGGGTGAGGTTATCTGTCACAGATATAGGTTTGTGACAGTCCTTACAGGACTTGAAACCTGTGTTTTAGGAGGTGACGTCCCTTGCATGCTGGAAATTTTTTGAGAAAACACGTCTGAGAGAGATACAAAAAGATCCCCGGATCCGTGTCTTTTAGCATGGAAAGAGAGGAAACAACATTAGCGTGCAGGAGTGTTGGATGTATGGTCCCGCATTTCCTTTCCGGAGCAGAAAGGCGTCAATGAGAAGGGGCATGGCACCACCTGACAGCACATTGAGGTACTACTGAAAAGTTTCTGAATCAAGTCTGTCATCTGAGCAGTATTCAAAAGGTGAGGAATCTGTGCTAGAAGTCTCGATCAATTAAAAAAAAAAAAAATTAGACCTCCGTTGTCAGTCTTTTCTCTCTAAGAAAATCGAACATCACCATAAGCCAAGAGGACAACTCCTGTAAATTTCCCAGTTATAGAAACTGAATTATCCTTTGTAGTTCCTACGGTGTAGAATGGGAGAAAAGTTGCTTGATCTTCTTGTCCCAAGAAATCTTAAATGCAGATGGTGGGTTGAAGCCAGAGAGGCACATCTACCCAAGGCATCCAGCTCTGCGCTCTAATATTACATTTTTCTTTAGGAAAAGGATTCCTGTTGTTCAGGGTGTATTTCAGGTACATTGAGAGGCAAACAAACATGATCTACAAACATATTCTTTCTTAACTTGACCCCCTGCCAAAGCAATCTCACCCAAACCTTCAGGACCACCTATGCGATTAGTGACACTTCCTCCTCACCGCTGATACCCAAAGTAGTGGAGAGATGGGTTATAAGACCTTCCTGAAACAGCTGCATCCACCTTTTCGAAACTCCACAGCAGACCTAGGTAGCAGAAAACGCTGAGCCAGTGGAGATACTTACAGGTAGATGCGAGATGGGCCAGAGCTTGCCAGATTCATTCATTTTATTTTCAATTTCAAATCCCTGGCGTTTAATGGTGGTTTCAGCAGTTTTGGAGTAGGCAGATTGGGGGTAAATGCGACAAAGACAGCCAATACACCTGGGTAAGGTGTATGACCTGATACAGGACAGCCAGCACCCCTGCTCCTGGTGTCTTGTACGCTTTCTGGGGATAAATTACTAAATCTGCCCCATGAGTGCTGGCTCACAGCCTTCTTGAGCCCCAGTAAGGGGCGAGTGTGTCCAATGCCAGGATGGGCTCCTCTACCCCATTCATTCTATATAGTTAATCTATGGTGTGTAGAGATCCTCTGTCCCCTTCCCCCTTGAAGTTAACTGATTGATGGTAAATCCTTAATACCAATCCGCCCCCCTCCCCCCCCCCCCCCTATCTCCCCAACCAGAGATTGTCTAGTCCCTAGGGATGGGGTTGGAAATGACACTTAAACCGAACGCCAAGGTAATTGTCATTCACCAAAAAGAAAACAATAATAAAGGCTGCGTCAGGCTCCGGGTTAAGCTTTTTTCCCCATTCAGCCCAGAAGTGAAAGCCTGAAGGGAGAAGCGTCAATAATCAGTTCTATGTACCTTTAGATGATGTCCATAGTACCCAATAATAAAATATCTCAAGGATGCCATCAGAGTATTCAAACGCTCAAAGTTCATTACTATGAAATGCATTTTTACCGAGTAACATCATTTGGTAACATGATATCCCATCTGAATCAGATGATTAGGTTGACCTTTATCCCTCTGCATATTTTGTGAAGTTAGCAAAAGTGTTCAGGGAAAATGCCAGAAACAAGAGAAACAATGAAAGAATTAAATTGCAAATACTAAATCCAGCAATAATTCCTTAAATCCCGGCTCAAAACTCAGCATAGGGCAGTAATACGGCATCCAGGAGTTACCATACCCAACTGTGCCAATAATTTTAGGTACAGTATTACTAATGTAAGGAGCAAATCATAATTAGGTTCTACGTTTATTTTGGGCATTCCTGCTCAAGGTTTGGGTTAGTAAAATCCCTCGGTAAAGATTTTCTAACCAACTTAATCATTTCAACCAGTGGTATCAACGTCCTCTTACTGCTGTCCTCCCAAAGACCACTATGGACCGCCAGCTTACAGTCGCAACAGCAGGCATCAATGGCAATCATTTGGCCCTGCAGTTCCACTTCCATTTCGTTAAAGTCACTGTCATAAAGCAGAGCATTAAGAGGCCTTCTATTCACAATGGTCGATTAAGTTCTCACCTTGGCCAGAGTACCCAGTTATACCTTGGTCAGACTTATTTTGGTCAGAGTACACAGATAATCACCCTAATATTACCTAACAATGCCTGGCGATGACAAGTATCCTTGCTTCAATCAATTACTTACAAAGGTCTTTCTAAAGCATAGCTTCCCAAACTGTGGGTCACAACCTCACAACCCACTGGTGAATCACACGCCGATTTTTGGTGGGTTGCGAAAGTCTAAGCAATAAATAAATAGGCCTTTAAATTCAGTATTTATATGGTCACATTTGTTGCACTTCTAAGTCAGAGATCAAATGTCAGACTGTGTCTTCTGCTGCGTATGTTTTTTAACATAGTACTGCTGTTTCCAAACTGCTCTCACTTTGCTGTCAGAGAAAGAAAAGTAAAATTAATTATGTGACAATCTTGTAGGGGTACATGAAGTGTGAAAGTAAAGGCTGTAGGAGGTTATATTTCATAAAACAACTAAATGTGAATACCTGTAAATGAACTGCGCACATTTATCAATTAGAAAAGCAAAAATGAAGCACATTTTTGTAATTCTGAAGTGTGATTTTAATAGGATCTGAGCAAATCAAGACCCTTGACTTTGTGAGGCACGAATAATAAATATTCACTGAAACCCGATTTCCACACATTATTATTTGTGTGCTTTATAATTTTATCGGTAAAATTGTATGGCTTTGCAAATTTGGTGATCATTTCAATGGAAAACACGCCGTCTGTAAATTACAGTGTGCTACCACATGATGCTTTAGTTACAATACAAAATCGCCTACCTCATGTCAATTAAAAGTTAGGTGGGCTGTGAACATATGTTGTACTGAAAAGTGGGTTGTGTGTATAAAAGGTTTGGGAAGCACTGTTCTAGAGCATGAACGCTTCGGGCTAAAAGGGCCTGGGCCCAGCTGCACACATGTGAAAGACGTATAGTGACAGTACCTCCTCCCACATCACTAGTGGGCTCAGTTCCTGCTAGACATCTGATATTCTTTTCTTTGCATTTACTTGGCTTGCTCTCTGAAAGTGCATTTGACCCCGTCCCTTTTTCCAACTTATCTGTGTCCCAAATGATTTGACCAGACTGTCTGATCTCATTGAAACCAGTCATAGAAAGGTGTCTGCTGTCCATGACCTTGGTATGCCCTGATTATGCAGTGGGGATGCATACTTTGAAGGGAAGAACCCTTAACATTTGAACCATTCACAGGTGATGACTGGCCAGCCCTGTGGTAGAGCAATGGCTTCTCTGGTCAGTTCAGTGTTTCAGGAATTCACAGTAATCAACGAGGACCTGCACACCATTGTAAATTAGAAGATACAGAGATACATATGTAGGGTCTGTCTGACTGATGCCTTTCTACCAGGCTGGGGACTGAGCTTGGAACAAGATCCCTATTAGAAGTGCGCCTAGATTGCTTCGAAGTGGGGGATGTGGGTGGGAAAGAAACTCCTGAATGCTGAAGTGTACCCTGTAGAAGGAAGCCTACCAGAAATTGAGACTGAAAGCCTAGTTCCTCACAAGGACCAGTGGGTGTAACATGAGGTTGGTGAACTCCAAAGCATGAAAATCATCATTTGCCTGCATTAGCCATAAGAAGAGCCGTCGCCATCTGCGGCTGCATGAAGTGAACACCCTTTCTCCTTGAATCCATTCCAAGCCTCTAACCATCTCTACAAGACCTCGAGGTGTCCTTCTGTACTATCTCCTGGTCTGGAGACTGGCTGCAGAATTTATGGACCCACAATTTACAACTACTTTGTTCCCCCAGCTCTGTTAAAAAAAAAAAAAAAAAGTGGTGTTCGTTTTCATGTTACATGCAGAATGTAATTCTTTGTGGAAAGTGCTCTTTTTCCGAAAGTAAATCAATTGGTGCTATAAATCTAAGGGCCTTCAAAACAGATATGGTAGACCTTCTTTCGTATTGTAAAACAAGCTTGCCTTACACAGAATCGGATTGAACTGCAGAGAGGGAAACCTTTGTCTTTTGAGATTTCTAAACAAACCGTTCTTAACCTGGGATCTACGGATCACCGGGGATCCAGGACAGCTACTCAGAGGACCCCAGACGGTTTAGAAAATGAAATAATATTAGGAAATTAATAAAGTGTGCTTACATACAATGTATAATTTAAATATTTTAAATGCTCCATAAGCCTGATGGAAATTTAAATTAGAGGCTAAAAATGTAGTTGGTATCTGTAGCTTGATTCGAGGGAACAGTGCTAGTACAGCAAACAGAACCCAGAATCGACGATTGGTGGTCTCAATTGTGGCCCTATTAAGTGCCAATGGAAAGAAAGCATGCATTAGGAGCAAAAAAGACAAAGTGATATGCTAAAATTTACAAAGCGTTTTTTGTAATTTTTTTGTATATTAAAATATTTCATGTGTATGCTTGTTTTTGAATTCCTAAGTATTGTTTTGAGCTTCAAACTGGAGTACTTGCCAGGGTGCGCCTTTACACTTCTGTGCCTAGGCGGCTTATAAGTGCTATGACTAGAAGTATGTAAAAAAAAAAAAAAAAAACAACTAAATTAACATTCAATTATCTTATTCTTCATCACTTAAAAGTTGTGCCTCACCTCTAAGGGTAATGTAGAGTTTCCTAGTTTATGACGGAAAGTCTTAATTTTATTAAAGAGACGGAGGTGAGTATTATGCGTTTCTTTTCTCGCTTTAATAAATCAGCAGCAGTCAAGAAGAAAACTACAAATCCCATAAGGCTTAACACAGACAGCCAATGGGATTAAAAACGTAGTATAACACATATGAACCAATGGGAATACTGCCATGCCATTGTGACGTCACTTGACTGCAAGCAGCCCTCTTTTCTTGCGAATAAAGTCAATTAGTGATGAATAACGGGAATAATAAACAAAGAATAAACAATGCCATAAGAAATGCAAACACATCAGAACCAAAGTCCAAAATCCTACAAAGGAAGGAATATTCCAGTAAAACAGGAGGAGACGATCCAAAACTTGAAGTGAACGGAGAATTCAGTTGATGCGAAGAGGTCCAACTAGGACGCTGGTTGAGTGGTCGAAACTGGTGCTGGAAGAAAGGGAGGGAGAAAATAAAGTTATACTAGAGGTGGGATAATACTCGCCTCCGTGTCTTTAATAAAATTAAGACTTTCCGTCATAAACTAGGAAAATCTACATTTTATGACAAGACCGGAGGCTCCTATTATGAGAGTTTAAAGCATATTAATTACATTCAATGAAACATTGTCAACAGGTTTGCAATAAAAAAACTCTAAAAGTATTATCATTTGACCAGTCTGCAGATTTCAGAATATCCTCTAAACGAGAACCTGCCCAGAAGGCTTTGGAAGCCATAGCCCCTCTGGAAGAATAAGCTCCAAATCAGGAAATGTCAATACCCGCTAAGGACATAATCCATCTCACCCAACGAGCCAATGTAGCAGATGAAACCGGGTTATAGGGTTTCCTGAAAGAGATAAGAAGTTGGGAGGAGGCTCTTCTCAAATATGCAGTCCTTTGCTCATAAACCTTGAGACACTGGCCTACACATAATTTCGGATGTTGCGGAAAATAAGGATAAAAAACTGACGATAAGTTGATCCTGGTACGTCGTACAACCGAAAACAACACTCCCGATGGAGTAAATTGACCATTGGAGACGTCCGAAGCTTTAACATCTGATAAACGTTTAATAGAAATCAAACATAACATTGTTAATTTAACGGATAACATCTTTAATGATAAAATTGGATTATCTGGCAAAGAAATCAAACATTTTAGAACAACATTGACGTCCCACAATTGATTATATTTTGGTAGAGGAGGTTTGGAAAATTTTACTCCCTTCAGTAATCGGCATACCATCGGATGTTCGCCTACCGGTTTCCCATTGACAAGGATATGGTTGAAAGAAATAGCTGATCTATAGAGATTGATAGTGCGGAATGCTTTACCTTTACTGGCTTCTGCGGCCAAGAAATTAACAACAAAAATTACATCTGCTGAAAAGGGATCAATTTGCCTTCCCAAACACCAGCCGTCCCATAAAGACCAGGCTGCCTTATAGGCTTTCTTGGTGCCTGGGTCCCAGGAATTTGAGATGTATTGGGAAGCCTCAGCCGAAATGATAGGGGAAGATTGGGAATACCTGAGATCTTCCAGGCGGATAGAGTGAGGATATTGTCCACAATAAGGGGGTGAGAACGTTGAAAAGGGTCTAGCAGTAAATCTGGGAAGGACGGAATTAGTAAGGGAAAATCTACCAAAAGTTCCAACAGAGAGGGATACCAAACTTGGGATTGCCAAAACGGGACTATGAGAATGAGAGAGGCATGCTGACGTCTGGCGTGTGCTAGGACCCTTTTGATCATTATAAAAGGGGGAAAGGCATAGTTGAGGGAATAAGACCAATTTTGTAAGAAAGCATCTGATGCTAAGGCTAAGGGATCTGGACGCCAGCTGTAAAACGTAGGAAGCTGTGTGTTCAGTCGCGATGTGAATAGGTCTATGGAGAACGGGCCCCATAATGATTGTATCTTGTAGAAAACTGAAGGATGAAGTCTCCAATCACTGGAGTCTCGAAGATGACGAGAATGCCAATCTGCCATAGAGTTGAAAACTCCTGGAAGGTACTCTGCATGAACTGAAAGATGATTTGAGAGGCAGAACTCCCAAAAACTCTTGGCTAAATCCACCAGAGGTTTGGATTTTGTACCCCCGAGATGATTTATGTATCTGACTGCAGAGATATTGTCCATCCTGAGAAGGATTGCACAATGCACTTTGTGTTTTGCCAGGCTTCTGATTGCAAAGGAGCCGGCAAGCATCTCTAAACAATTGATGTGCAATTTGGTCTCCTCGGCTGACCATGTACCTCCAGTCGAGATGGGACCACACCGGGCCCCCCAACCTAGATGACTTGCATCGGATTCTAACAGAAGATCTGGGGCTGATGGAAAAATACTTTTCCCGTTCCAAGCATCTAAATGGTCTATCCACCATTGAAGCTCTGTGCGTGACTCTACGTCTAAAGAAACGAGGTCGGAATACGATAGGCCCTTCCTCAAGTGTTGAATCTTCAGTCTTTGAAGTGAACGGTAATGAAGGGGACCTGGAAAGATTGCATGGATAGAAGAGGAGAGAAGACCTACTATTCGAGCTAAAGTTCGGAGTGAAATGAGAGAACTGCAAAGAATTTGTAACATTTCTGACTTTATGGATTTTATTTTTGTCGTAGGCAGAAGAAGGGTAGCCAAAAGGGAATTGATCTGGAATACCAAGAATTCTATGATTTGAGAGGGTGTTAGGAGAGATTTTTCTCTGTTTATTATGAAACCTAAGTCTTCTAAAAGGGAGCAAGTCGTTTGTAAGTGGTCTAGAAGAGTTTGGGGAGACTGACTTAAGATGAGGATATCGTCTAGGTAAATTAATAGCCTTATCCCCTGAGCTCTCAGAAAAGCAACTACGGGCTTCATGAGTTTGGTGAAGCACCAAGGGGCAGACGAGAGACCGAAGGGCAGAGAGGTAAAATGATACTTTTGGCCCAGCCATTGAAAATGAAGAAATTTTCTGAACTCCGGATGTACAGGAACCACTAAATAAGCATCCTGTAAATCCAGTCTGACCATCCAGTCATTCGGAAGAAGTATATCTCTGAGGTGGAGAATTGTCTCCATTTTGAAATGTCGGTATACCACAAACCGGTTGAAATGTTTTAGACTGATGACTCGACGCATCTTTTTGTTCTTCTTTTGAACTAGAAAAATTGGGCTGACAAACCCCAACGGATGAGGACGAGTGATTGAAACCGCTTGTTTTTGTAACAGAGCGTTTACCTCGAGAGATATCAGATGTATCATTTCTGCAGAAAAATGGGGAGGAGGTTGGAAAATAGTTTGCACCGGAGTAGAATAAAGCTCTATTTTGTAACCTTGCACCGTGTCTATCACCCACACATCTGCGGTAATTGTTAACCAATTTGGGTCTAAAAAAGTACCCTCTAACCTGGCCGACTCAACCAGATCGAATATCCTAGAAAGCGGTCCCGTAACATCCAAAAGCTTATCCTGACAGGAGGACCACGCTTTGTCCACTCCTTTGCGAGGGTCCTTACCCTGCTTAGTAAAAAAGGTCAAAATTTGCTGGTCAATAGAAGGGGTAATAGTAGCTTTGTTCGGAAGGACAGGACGAGGGCATTCCGACTTCAGCTTGGATCTAGTCTGTTTGTCTAGCGGGGAAAACAATTTTTGAGCCACATAGCGACCCACATGGTCAGCTGGAAACCATTCCATAGAATTAGGGTGATGAATGTGAGATGGATCAAACATGGGAAACCCTTCCGAATCAAAAAGAGAGGGAACAGCTGAGGCTACTTTTGGTTTCTTTGGAGGAGGAATGGAAAAGGTATCATCATCATCCTTGTCAGATATATAAGAATCTGAATCCACATCAGGCATGTCCTCATCTGTATCCTGGATGGCGGAAGTAGGAACAGGAAGAACATTAGTTCTTTGGATTTGCATTTTAAAGAAGGTTTTGAAGCCATATTATTATACTGTTTGGCAGGCGCCTTGTGAGGAACCAGGTCCTCTGGCATGTGTGAGATAGACTCACTCTCCTTTTGCGTCACCATACCGGGCTTTGTTGGTGGACGTTTACTGCATTCCCCCACAGTATAGGCCGAAGATTTGGATAACAAATTGGAAAAATTGGTTTCCAATTTTTTTGATAGTTTTTGTATAGAGGGCGACCGCTGTGTCAGAGCGAGCGAAAGTAAATACAAAAGGATTATGGAAACAAAATGCGGCAACTTGCCAGCATCATATAATTTATGCACAACAGTAGTAACTGGGCATGAAAAACACTGTGTATTCAATAATTACGAAAGACAAAGACTTGAGAGAGATAAAAAAGGCGACTTATCTTGACTGCAGCAGCAAGAAAAGAGGGCTGCTTGCAGTCAAGTGACGTCACAATGGCACAGCAGTATTCCCATTGGTTCATATGTGTTATACTACGTTTTTAATCCCATTGGCTGTCTGTGTTAAGCCTTATGGGATTTGTAGTTTTCTTCTTGACTGCTGCTGATTTATTAGAGCGAGAAAAGAAACGCATAATAGGAGCCTCCGGTCTTGTCATAAAATTAATTTTATAAAAGTTTTCAACGCACATTTTAGACCTGTTTTTTAGATGTTATGTCCTTTTTGATTTAAGATAAATCTGAAAGTGCCACTCAGTAAGAGACTATAAATGCATGTTCAAATTGGCACAACAAAAAAGTTGGGCTGTTTCATCTGAAGGCCGATGAAAGCAATTAAAGTAATTGTTGCAACCTCACAGTGAGAGTAGAAAACAACCTGACAGTGGCCTCCAAAGGCAGGTTTAAAACATTACTGGTACTGGCAAAAAAACATATACTTAGACATTCGTGTGCACCAACTTGTGTTATACTAAGTGCAACATTTAAATATTCTACCCAAGCAAATTTACACACAGGCAGCGAGGATTTGGCCGGGACTGTATTAAATTAATGTTTGCTTTCGGTGCAAAACAAATTATTTGATTGTGTATAATATTTTGTACAACTCAACCAAGTGTATATAGTTTCCTAACTGAAATTAGACCTGTATTGTCTAATCCACTGTAATCAATAATGTATAAATTCCTAATAGTTTAGAAATATGAAAATTAAAAAAAGAACACGGAGGCACCACACAATTTTCAGTTACTTGTTGCATAAATACCATCTTGCATATTACAAACTAGCCAGCTTCTTTCTGTGGTGTTGTGGTGACAAACATATATCAAGAGCATTGTAAACAATACAAGAAAAATATGCTTTTTTCTCCTGATGTATTTATGTCAAACAAATGTCGATGGCAAGGTAACATCATAAAAATGGCTTGACGATATAGACTTCTGGATAAAGAAAATAAACAAGGGACACAAATTGAGCGCATTACGTTTTTGGTGCCAAGGAGTTCTCTTCTTTCCAACTGGCTTTCAACTCCAGGGCCTACCCCAGTACTAAATAAAAAGTGACGATTCTAGGCTTTACTGTAGATCAGGCTCAACTTGCTCAAAATAAATAAAATAATTAAAACCCCTAATTTCCAACGTTGTATGTTAATAAGTTCATCTCTTATAGGGTTTTCTGAGGCATTGCTGCTACTTTAGAGCACCAATGGCGTATTACAGACTACAACACAGGGTGCTAGGAAAGAAGACAGGATTCCAATGGGAGAGGCCCAGTGCAACATTCTTTAGTTTCTACTCCTGGGGTGCAAAAGTTCATATTGTGAAACCGTTCTGTTTTCATGCTTTTGCTAAAGTACAAGTTAATTGGGCTCCACTCTCGGGCGTGGTTTCTGGGCATTCCACAGTCTGGGACCCAGGTCCTACTTCCAAATTTCATATGTTTTCATATGACTGAAAGCTTGTTGGGTGACCAGATGTGCGGCCGATGAGCTAAGCATCCTAATGGGAGTACAGTGGGGTGGTACTTTTAAAAACATACACAAGGGTTGTGGCAGCAGATGGACCAAGCAGCACAGAGCTTTACAAAGGTTTGAGCCCTGCTGGAACATGTATTGTGGTATTTTACCATTTGAATGGATCTGCAGCATTCAACCAGCAACATCTAACAAGACTGTGTTCCTCTGAAGAGTTTTAATGAAAGTGAAAAACCATGCCGTCAGGAGAGTATCCAAGTGCAAGTGGAAATGCTCTACATATACCAAAATAAATGACCTCTGAAAATTGATCAGTATTTTACAGCAATATGAAAATTGAAAAGGGAAATCAAAGATGGAAGGATGTCATCTACTACAGTTCTATGAAGGCTCACTGAATGTCACTTTACAGACAGCACAGACCTGTGTGAAAAGTTCTGTGTAGCTTAGAGTACTATCACAATCTGTACCAATGTTTGGTGAATCAGCAGCTTTCAGCTATCTGCGCTTTTTAGAATTTTCAGAATATCCAAACTCACAGGTTTGTGGGTGTTCATCTTCTTTCTAAGGCATTTCTGCAATGGAAAACCCCAGGCCATTCGAGTAGCTTTGGCCACACCTAAAGTTACTAAATAAGGCTGCCACATTACATACGACAAAACTGCTTACAGGTGCAAATACAAAACAAGCATTTTCCTTTTTGAAGTCAAACCTAGCACCACAAACTGCTTTGGACAGAAGGCACTACACTGGGGAAAATTCTGCCGCTACTCCAATCCAACTAACTACAGCACTAGTGATCATGAACCTGGATTGCTACGAAGAAGTTCCCGTTTTCTAAATGGCAGGGTCTGGATTATACTGTGCTCCGGCATGTGGAAGTCTCGCAGTCTCTGTGCGGGCATGGCCGGTTTCTCACAGGTCAAGACTGATAGTTCAATGTCAGAAGTCGGAATTATTGCTTACGCCTACTTGCAGGTTACTTTCCTTTTACTCCCTACACCACAGACTAGAGGGTAGTTTGATGGGGTACCGTTAGATAGAAGGGTCTAGAAGATCATGATGAAAGCCCTGAGATGTTCTTAATTTAGGAGGGCAGAAACATAGCTAAATGGTCAAGAGAAGTGGTATCATAACATCACCCTATACCCATTCCTTTGTTTTCCTTCTTAATCATGTATAATAAGATAGGTTAAGATTCAATAAAACTTAAGGAGACTCATATCCTTAATACCATATTTAACCACCACGAACCTTGCTACAACGATGTATGACGGGACTGCGTCTTCCTTGGAATACATAAATCAGAGGTAGTTATCCGTTTCTTTATTCAAAAGTAAGTAGACACTTTACTCACTACAGAGCAACCCAGGACTTGTAGGTGATGGTCAATATCAGTAGAGAGGTCGTATTCAGGTAACACTGTAATAACCTCTTGCACTCCCCAACCCCCACATACATAAAACATTTATGTGAAGCCATCGAGTAATCTGGCCCTGAACCTATGTGGCCAGTTGGGCTTCTGCAGAGGCCATAACTAACTCAAGGCTGAACTGAGGCAGTTAGTTGTACATGGGTACCTCTATAGTGCTCCTAAAACGCCTCCAGACGATGCCAAAATGCTACGGCTTGAATTATCCTGGGAGCAACAAGGCGTTGCCATGCAAACAACCTTTTGAGCATGGGCATAGGAAGTGTGGGGGGTGTATCCCCCCAAAAAAGTTTGGAGTGTGGGGATGAGGGTCGGTGGGATAGGGGGACTAAAGAATTTCCCCTTTCACTTTTATGATTCGGAGGGCCATTAGTGTGTAAAAGCGCTACTTTTACTGACTGCTGTCTACATCCTGCCATCCTCAACACTGCCACCTTGAAGACGAACCCTGCAGTGTATATGAGGAAGATCAAAAGAGGGAACAGAGACCCACTCACCCTGACTCCTGCAGGCTAGAAAGAAGACACTGTGAAATGCAGTATTTACAAGGCACAATTCGCTGTCTGCCTTGCCAAGAAGTTTGGCCCGCTAAAATATGGAAAATTTGTCCTGATGTAACAGCACATTTTCAGTAGTGCCTGCACACACTTTCAGAAGCGCTTTCATTCCTTCTGGACAGCATGGGTAGATGGTCTTTCTGATTTTAAATTCCTGCTAGACCAGGACAAAGGCCGAAATTAAGGGGCCATCAGGCCTCCTTTCGTTTGCTCATTCTAGCTGGAAGCTGTATGGAGCCTCACACTTAGCTGCTATGAAGATTAAAAAAAAATTAACAAAGATTACTGTTACTTCACAGGTACCTAAGAGAGACATGTTTTTCACTTTGTTAAATCTCTGCATATAAGGGACATGTATGCACTGTAAGAATATCCGATGTGTTGGTCTGCCCCAGTATTTACACAAATAATTTAAATACCACTATTTTGCTTTATTTCTTTTATAGCACTACTCCTCCCAATGCATGGTGTCTAAGCGCTTTACATCATACATAATGAAAATGTCACTTATCCAGTGTACATCTGTTCGTGGCATTAGTCGCTGCAGATTCACATGTTGTGCATAGTCCGCCGTCTGGTGTTGGGTCGGAGTGTTACAAGTTGTTTTTGTTCAAAGAAGTCTTTTCGAGTCCCGAGACCGAGGGACTCCTCCTCCTTTGTTCCATTGCGCATGGGCGTCGACTCCATGTTAGATTGTTTTCCCCGCAGAGGGTGAGGTAGGAGTTGTGTATGTTAGTAATAGTGCCCATGCAATGGAATGAATAAGTATGTACCAACTAAGGTTTAAGTAATATATTTACAAATGTACAAATGTTGAAGATAACTTCCAAACGGCTACAGGCTCCCGGGGAGGCGGGTGGGCACATGTGAATCTGCAGCGACTAATGCCACGAACAGATGTACACTGGGTAAGTGACATTTTCAGTTCGGTGGCATGTGTAGCTGCAGATACACATGTTGTGCATAGACTAGTAAGCAGTTATCTCCCCAAAAGTGGTGGCTCAGCCTGTAGGAGTGGAAGTAGTCTGAAATAAAGTTCTTAGTACGGCTTGACCTACTGTGGCTTGTTGTGCGGATAGCACGTCTACACAGTAGTGCTTAGTAAATGTGTGAGGCGTAGACCATGTGGCTGCCTTACATATCTCGTTCATTGGAATGTTTCCTAGGAAGGCCATGGTAGCGCCTTTCTTTCTGGTTGAATGTGCCCTTGGTGTAATGGGCAGTTCTCTCTTTGCTTTAAGGTAGCAGGTTTGGATGCACTTAACTATCCATCTGGCTATACCCTGTTTTGATATTGGGTTTCCTGTATGAGGTTTTTGAAATGCAATAAACAGTTGTTTTGTTTTCCTAATTTCTTTTGTTCTGTCAATGTAGTACATTAGTGCTCTTCTGATGTCTAATGTATGTAGTGCCCTTTCAGCTTCTGAGTCTGGCTGTGGGAAGAACACTGGTAGTTCTACCGTTTGATTTAAGTGGAACGGCGAAATAACTTTTGGTAAAAATTTTGGATTGGTTCTTAGGACTACTTTATTTTTGTGTATTTGAATAAAAGGTTCTTGTATAGTAAACGCCTGAATTTCACTTACTCTTCTTAGAGATGTGATGGCAATGAGAAATGCAACCTTCCACGTTAAGAATTGCATTTCGCATGAGTGCATGGGTTCAAAAGGTGGGCCCATGAGTCTTGTTAAGACGATGTTGAGGTTCCATGAAGGAACAGGTGGTGTTCTTGGTGGTATAATTCTTTTTAGGCCTTCCATAAACGCTTTAATGACAGGTATCCTAAATAGTGAAGTTGAATGGGTAATCTGCAGGTATGCAGATATTGCTGCGAGGTGTATCTTTATGGAAGAAAAGGCTAGATTTGATTTCTGTAAATGTAGTAAGTATCCCACTACATCCTTTGGAGATGCATGTAATGGTTGAACTTGATTATTATGGCAGTAGCAAACAAATCTTTTCCATTTGCTTGCATAGCAGTGTCTAGTGGATGGTCTTCTAGCTAGTTTTATGACTTCCATACATTCTTGGGTGAGGTTTAAATGTCCGAATTCTAGGATCTCAGGAGCCAGATTGCTAGATTCAGCGATGCTGGGTTTGGATGCCTGATATGTTGTTTGTGTTGTGTTAACAGATCTGGTCTGTTGGGCAACCTGACATGGGGTACTACTGACAGGTCTAGTAGTGTAGTGTACCAAGGTTGTCTTGCCCATGTTGGTGCTATTAGTATGAGTTTGAGTTTGTTTTGACTCAATTTGTTTACTAGATATGGAAGGAGAGGGAGAGGGGGAAAAGCGTATGCAAATATCCCTGACCAGTTCATCCATAGAGCATTGCCTTGAGACTGCCTGTGTGGGTACCTGGATGCAAAGTTTTGGCATTTTGCGTTCTCCTTTGTTGCAAATAGGTCTATTTGAGGTGTCCCCCAAATTTGGAAGTAAGTGTTTAGAATTTGGGGGTGAATCTCCCATTCGTGGACCTGTTGGTGATCTCGAGAGAGATTGTCTGCTAGTTGATTTTGGATCCCTGGAATAAATTGTGCTATTAGGCGAATGTGGTTGTGAATTGCCCATTGCCATATCTTTTGTGCCAGGAGGCACAGCTGTATCGAGTGTGTTCCCCCCTGTTTGTTTAGATAATACATTGTTGTCATGTTGTCTGTTTTGACAAGAATGTATTTGTGGGTTATGATGGGTTGAAATGCTTTCAACGCTAGGAATACTGCTAACAATTCGAGGTGATTTATATGCAGTTTTGTTTGATGTACGTCCCATTGTCCTTGGATGCTGTGTTGATTGAGGTGTGCTCCCCACCCTGTCATGGAAGCATCTGTTGTTATCACGTATTGCGGCACTGGGTCTTGGAAAGGCCGCCCTTTGTTTAAATTTATACTGTTCCACCATAGAAGCAAGATGTATGTTTGGCGGTCTATCAACACCAGATCTAGAAGGTGACCCTGTGCATGTGACCACTGTGATGCTAGGCACTGTTGTAAGGGCCTCATGTGCAGTCTTGCGTTTGGGACAATGGCTATGCATGAGGACATCATGCCTAGGAGTTTTAATACCGTCTTTGCCTGTATCTTTTGTGTTGGATACATGGCTTGTATAACCTTGTGAAAATTTTGAACCCTTTGTGGACTTGGAGTGGCTATTCCCTTTGTTGTGTTGATTGTCGCTCCTAAGTATTGCTGTGTTTTGCACGGCAGAATGCGAGATTTTGTGTAGTTGATGGAGAAACCGAGTTTGTAGAGGGTTTGTATGACATAATCTGTGTGTTGTGAACACTTTGTTAGGGAGTTGGTCTTGATTAGCCAATCGTCTAGGTACGGGAATACGTGTATTTGCTGCCTTCTGATGTGTGCAGCTACTACTGCTAGGCATTTTGTGAATACTCTTGGTGCGGTTGTTATACCGAACGGCAACACTTTGAATTGGTAATGTATTCCCTTGAATACAAACCTTAGGTATTTCCTGTGCGAGGGATGTATCAGTATGTGGAAATACGCGTCCTTAAGATCTAAGGTTGTCATGTAGTCTTGTTGCTTTAGCAGTGGTAACACGTCTTGTAGCGTGACCACGTGAAAGTGTTCTGATTTGATGTAGGTGTTTAGTGTTCTGAGATCTAGGATTGGTCTCAGTGTTTTGTCCTTTTTTGGTATTAGAAAGTACAGTGAGTAAACTCCTGTGTTTACTTGTGTACATGGTACCAATTCTATTGCGTCCTTTTGTAGTAATGCTTGAACTTCTAGTTCTAGAAGGTCTAGATGTTGTTTTGACATATTCTGTGTTTTTGGTGGGACATTTGGAGGGAGTTGGAGAAATTCTATGCAATAACCATGTCGGATAATTGCTAAGACCCAAGTGTCTGTTGTTATCTCCTCCCAGGATTTGTAAAACTGACTCAGTCTTCCCCCCACTGGTGTTGTGTGAAGGGGTTGAGTGACTTGTGAGTCACCGTTTGGTTGTAGGGGTTTTTGGACTTTGAAATTTTCCCCGGTTTCTAGGGAATTGTCCTCCTCTGTACTGGCCCCGAAAGCCTCCCCTTTGGTACTGTCCCTGGTAGGTAGACGGTGTTGATTGCGAGGTGCTGGCTTGTGTGGCTTGACCCCGAAACCCCCCTCGGAAAGTTGTTTTGCGGAAGGTGCCGAAAGTGCCTCTGCCCTGCGGGGAATAGAGTGCGCCGATGGCCTTGGCTGGGTCAGTGTCCTTTTTCAATTTCTCAATTGCCGTGTCCACTTCGGGTCCAAACAATTGCTGTTCATTGAACGGCATATTGAGCACCGCTTGCTGTATTTCCGGTTTAAAGCAAGATGTGCGCAACCATGCGTGCCTTCTTATGGTTACTGCGGTATTTATTGTTCTTGCAGCTGTGTCCGCTGCGTCCATAGAGGAGCGTATTTGGTTATTGGAGATGTTTTGTCCCTCCTCAACCACTTGTTTTGCCCGTTTTTGAAATTCTTTGGGCAGATGCTCGATGAGATGCTGCATCTCGTCCCAATGGGCTCTATCATATCGCGCTAGGAGCGCCTGAGAGTTCGCGATGCACCACTGGTTTGCAGCTTGTACTGCGACCCTTTTCCCAGCTGCGTCGAACTTGCGGCTCTCTTTATCCGGAGGTGGTGCCTCGCCTGATGTGTGCGAGTTGGCTCTCTTGCGAGCTGCCCCTACCACAACTGAATCTGGTGGCAGTTGTGAGGTGATAAAAGCAGGGTCCGTGGGCGGTGCTTTATATTTTTTCTCCACCCTTGGAGTTATCGCTCTACTCTTGACTGGTTCTTTGAAGATCTGCTTTGCGTGCCTTAGCATTCCTGGAAGCATAGGCAGGCTTTGGTAGGTGCTATGGGTGGAGGAGAGGGTGTTGAAAAGGAAGTCATCCTCGACAGGTTCTGCGTGTAACAACACGTTATGGAACTCTGCTGTCCTAGCTACCACCTGTGCATACGCTGTGCTGTCCTCAGGTGGCGAGGGCTTGGTAGGGTACGACTCAGGACTATTGTCTGATACTGGGGCGTCGTATAGGTCCCAAGCGTCTTGGTCATCTTGGCTCATGGTGGTATGAGCTGGTGAATGTGACGGAGTCTGTGCCGGTGATGTGTGAGTTACAGGTGGAGGAGAGGGTGGCGGAGTTACCTTCTTCACCATTTTTTGTGGTGTTTGTTCTTGAGTTTGGAACTCGAGTCTCCTTTTTCTCCTGATTGGGGTAAGAATGCTGATTTTCCCTGTCCCACTTTGTATGAAGATCCGCTTTTGTGTGTGGTCTACATCAGTGGTCTGTAACTCTTCTTCAAATCTGTGTTTGCGCATTTGAGAGGACAGTGATTTTTCCTCTGTATATGAGCTGGCAGTTGGTTCGGTTGCTGGTCGTTTTGGCACCGAAACTGTGTCTCTGCTTGTTTTCGGCTCCAAGGCGATTTTTTTCTTTTTCGGCGTCGAGCTTTCTCGGCGTCGATCTTCCTCGGTGCCGCTGTCTCTGCGCCGAGCAGCTTCGGTTCCGCTGTCTCGGCGTCGATCTTTGTCGGCCCGAGATTGCTGCGTGCCTGTGTCTCGACCCGAGTCGGACGATCTCGGCACCAGTTCGGCCTTTTTCGGTGCCGATGGATGGTCACCTACTTTATGGGTTGAGCCATGGCCTGTTGGCAGTGGCGTCCCCTGGGCCTTGTCTGTTTTCTTGTGTGGTGCTTGCTTCGACGTCTTACTCACGGTTTCTTCGACGTCGAATTCCTCCGAGTCCGATTCATGGATGGAGAAGGCTTCCTCTTCTTCTCCTTGTCCCTCGAACTCTCGGTGTCCTGTCGGCGTGGACGCCATCTGCAATCTTCTGGCTCGCCGGTCACGGAGCGTTTTTCGGGACCGAAACGCACGACAGGCCTCACACGTTTCTTCCTTGTGCTCGGGTGACAGGCACACTCCACTATAAGACAACGTATAATGCTCAATGACCTCCTATTCAACACGCTACACCCCTCCACGTTACTTTAATCCACTCTATGCCACTCCACTCTTCTTTATGCCGCTCTACTTTATGACACTCTACTCTACGACACTACTCCACTATACGACACTTTACTCACTCCTCAACACTCTATGCAACACCAATTGACGGCACTCTATGACACGTCATTCTCCTTTATGCCATTATAGCCATGCTTAACAGTAGGCATGATAGTTTACAACATGGCTAAAACACATTGGCAAAGCCAAAAGCTCTGCATGGGTGAGACATATTGGCTTTGCCAATGCTTGTTTATGAAGTATGGAACTTCGTGGTGAGTTGAAGTATCCTTATCATCTACAGCAGGGAGTACAATAACCCATATTATACATGGTGACACAATCAACTTCCCCACAAACTACTTAAAATCTTATTGCGGTTACCAACCTCTAGTCTGAGGTCCTCCAGGGGTCCGTGACACATTCAAAGGGGATTCACAGGCCTGACCCAGCTCGAAGGCACTTCTCCAGCTGGGGCCTCTAGGAACACATGCTTTTTTATATTTATTACTTCCTTTGTGCAGCAGTTTTAAAAGAACTGCAAAGTTCCTTGTACATCCAGCAGCTATCCGGCAAAAATAGATGCGTCAAGATAACAGTCTACGTCAGTACCTGATACTCGGATTGATTTACCTGCTGGAGAGAGATGGGAGTTTTATCTAGTGGCAGTTTTGACTCATCTAAGCTAGTGCAGATGGTTAATATGCCTGCTGCAAGGAACATGTACCATGCAAAGAACAGAATTTTATGTGCATAGCACAGTGGGTTACTACTTCTATCACAGAGATTATTTTGTTACAGTGCAGTTCATAAATTACAATCATAATCTAGCACAGTAAGCTATGAACTGCCATCAAAGAGCTGCATGCAAACTGCATGGCACTACTTAGACAGTTATATATATTTTCCCCATTCTTTCATTTTCCTTATACTGCTAAAAATGGTTTGGTAGTGTAGACATATATTATTATTAAAGTCAATACTAACCACTGTGTTATGTTTTGAATCCTGAGTTTGTGCTTCTCCAGACCAGGCACTATTAGAAAATGGCTACCAGTGTGGATGACATGTGAATCCTACACCTTGTAGTCCCCTGTAAAGTGCTCCGACACCCTACACTGCTATGACAGGTGCTATAAAACAAATGAATTACACGTGACAGAGAGGCTGTGGAGAGATGAGAGGCCCTTATGGTTTTACTTATATTCCCCACCACATATTTATGTGAAAAAAAGCATTGTCAGATCTTATGTACCTACAAAATAAAAAACAGTGAAATCGCTTGGGAAATATAGAATCTGACCTGAGGATTCAGCTTTCCTAAATAAGCTGAAACATTGAAAAGTTAGTCTCCTGAGACGCAGCGCCAAAACTTCCCATTAACATTTTTTGATTTTTGCATATTTTTTCAATATAAAATAATTACATCTTTAGTAATTAGAGTATTTGTTTGGTGTGAACTTGTACAGGGATTACAGGATCCTATGTATTAGCCTGTAACACCAAGAGTTTCTTCAGTGTAAATGCTCCCAGTTTTGACTGATGTGTAGCTGAGCTGTTGAAGATCGCACAGATGAGTAGAAGAGTTATTAGAACTACGATTTCAGAGTACAGTTTACAATTATTGTACCTGATCGCTTTTGAGATCTCCAGTGTGGTTTCAATTTGCATGAGGCAAGGGGCATGATTGGTGCAGGGCACAGATTTTGTTCTTTTTGTCCCTCCTACCTTTATTTGCTTGGTGCATGAAGATGAAAGGTTAATAAACATGTTTTGGTCTAAATACTTTGTAATAGTAAATAACAATAAAACATACTTTCAAAATGTGACAACATGCCTACCTTTCTCCCTGTTTCACGTCCAAACTATATGACTGTGTATGTTTATCGGAGTCTGCATGTCGCAAACAATGGGTGATTTGTATAGGGTCAATTGAAAAGTCCCCACGGCTGTCGCTGTCCCCCCCAGAAATGTATTGTCGCCTAAGCCCCCGCTCTTCAGACCTTTAGGTTGGCTCATTGTGGAGACCAGGATCTCCTTCACAGTTGTGTTTGGCTTTAGTCCCCTATTTCTGAAGGAACCAAGTGAGTTAATGGCGTCCTATCTCTCTGCTCTTTAACCTGGTCCTAACGATTGTGCACAGGCTCCAGGGATCGGACTAAGGAGCCATACTTTCTCTGTTTTAGCCCCCTCTCCTTAAAAAACGTCTCCCCTCTTTCTAAGGAAAATTATTTTTTCCGTAAACTGTTTGAACATGGTTCTTTTCTCCATAACTGGCAGAATAAATGTGTTCAAAGTATTCTGCTTTACCCTTTGAGCTCCACGAACACCTTTAGTGGTGTACACGCGCTCCAAACATGACCATTAAAATAGTATTATATTTGTAAACAGTGTAAACCTACGCACAATTGTCCTGCAAAAGAAAACAATGCAATTCGCCGACAGTGCAAAGAAAAAAACGGAGTTACTTTTTAGGGGGGCGAATGGGCTTGGGGTGCAAGTCTACTGCTCACTCTTGTGCTGTTTAGCCTGGGCTCTAAGCTATTTAAATTCTGAAGGCTGGCTATACACGAGGCACGAAGGAAGGACCCAGAACGCAAGAATACGTGTTAGCTTATATCAAGCTGGCTTAACACCTATACCACTGCAAGCAGGGATATCTCTCCATAGCAAGCCCTGGGTGAGTGACTTAAAAAAGATGAACGTATAACTGTGTGCCATTGTAATGAAAAAGCGCATCTATTTCTAGCCAAGCAAAGTTCTGTCCTTGAAAATAGAGTACAAATACCACCCAATGGCCAAAACCAGAACTACAGCTGTCCAGAATTCTGAAGCGAAAATAAAGCTCGAGTAAGAACGACACGCTATTTATTCATCTCTGTGAATTAGGCACTGGAAAAGACAGTCTCCCCTTTACCCCATATTTGTGGTATATGTGGCATGACCAGTCCAAGTCCCTCTATACTCGTGAGCATAAAGGAACCAGGGGAGCAGGTTTTGACCAAGCACGACTGCCTAGCCAAACAAGCTTCGGGGCAAACCTTACCAAACTGAGTTTGTGGAGAGACTAATCTGACTGACATTGTTGATCATTAAAGTCTTCTTGAAAGAATTACTCAAGTAGGACTCGAAGGCACTATTTTTAATTGCCTTTCTTCCTTTTTAGAAGGTAGATCTTCCAGGTTTTGGACAGGTCGTCTTCTTTCCTTTAGCTGATGTGGGGTTCTGCAGGGCACTTCTCTAAGCCCTACTCTTTTTAACATTTATATGTCCCCCTTGGCTAAAATTGTGGAGCCCTACGGACTCTCTCTGATATTTTATGCTGCTGATACTCAGCTGGTTTATTCTTTTAGCACCAATGTAAACTCTGATCAAGAAGCGCTACTATCTTACTGACATCGCTAATTGGATGTCAGACAGTAAGCTCAAGCTAAATGATGAAAAAAACTGAAGTAATGTTGGTTGGCAACTTTCCCCTACTTAAATCTCCCATCTCCCATCTCAATCTCAATTCCAGAAGAATTGAAAAGATGCCCCCCCCACCCCAAAAGGATACTATAAAAAAAACCTAGGAGTATGGCTGGATTCCCGTCTATCGATGGAACAGCATGCAAAAAAATTAGCGACCTATTGCTTCAATCTCATAAGAATGCTCAGACATTTTTTTAAATCTCTCCCTTTTCTTGCCAGAAGTCTTACTATTCAGGTTCTTATATTATCCCGCCTAGACTATGGGAATGTTCTGTTCCTGAGCTCTCCCATCTGTGTAGTAAGGAGATTGCAGATAGTGCAGAATGCAGCAGCCCGGCTACTCATGGCCATTCCCAGAACTGCATCAGCCAAACCAGCCTTAGCCTCTCTTCACTGGCTTCCCATTCATTAAAGGATTAATTTCAAAGCTTTATGTATGGTACAGCAAGCTCTTTATGATAGGGGACCTTTGCTTATCAAGGGTATGATTAAACCTTACACTCCCAAGAGATCCCTCAGAGCTTCATCCACTGCTCTAATTAACACCTGTTGAGCTAAAAAAACAAGATGGGGAGGCAGGTCCTTCACATTCAAAGCAGCTAAGTAAGCTATTGAACTCCCTCCCCTTATCATTTTGGACAGACATTTCCGAACTCTCTTTTCGAGGTAAACTCAAGACTCTACTTTTCCCAGCATAAATTTCCACGGTTATGCCTTCCTCTTCTTTCAGCGCGGGGGAGGCCTTCGGGTAGCCATGCGCTTTATAAATCTATTAAACTAAACTAAACATCCACACAGGAGGCCTGCTTAAGGACCCACTCTGGTAAGCCATTTAAGTCACATTGGCTCTGATCACCTGCACGCGGACGTGACCTTAGGCAGAACAACATTTGGAAGACGATAATCAGGCAACAAACGCTTCATATTCCTTCAGATTGTACTTTTCAGCACCGTGAAAAAACACACTGGGTCCAAAACTGCAAAGAGTCCCCTCAACCTTAGACAAAGCAGATGAAAACATAGGCACTTAGATTTCCTAGTTGATGTTGACGCAAAAGGACTTTATGAACAGAGTGTAGCCCCGTGAAAAATGCACGTTCCTGAACAGGAAGGTGTCTAAACTTTACTGACTCAGCAGGCTGAAATGGAGACTCGAGGGAGGAGCCAGCTGGAATCCAGGATGGCATGCTTCTCGACCAATATAAGTTCGGTGTTCCACACTTAACCTCCAGGGGAACTCGCTCATCACCCTTTAGCACCTCTGCAGGATTGGGTGCATCACTATACCGTCTTCTGCCCGCTATAATTATCAAATGTAATAAGAGAAGAAATAGATTTCTTCACCCTCAGGGGGACCGCATCAAGATACACTAAGGTGGGCACTGTAGAGGAGAATCCCAAGGGGATGCAAACTGCCTGGAAGTCAGCAGGCCCCCCTGATCAATTCAGACCCTGCACAGTAACCTGGCTAGCAAAATTACTAGGATGTCTACAGCTATGCGTAGCACTGCAAAGTTGGGGCCCTTAAAGGGCAGAATGCTATTATTTTTAGTTATGTTGATTAGTATAGCGCACTTACCACCCGAGAGGGTAGCCAGGCGCTTGGGCAATGTGTGTGTTCCCACGGTGCTTATATGAAGAGACAGGTGTTCAGCTTCTTGTAGAACTCAAGAAGTGAGGAGGAGGAGGCTTTGATGTATTGAAGGAGGTCGTTCCATCTCTTGGGTGCGATGGAGCAGAATTAGCGACCTCTAGTTTTTTGCTTTTATGAATATGGGGATTGTGTGCGAGTAAGTGATGCAGACTGTAGGTGTCTGGTGGGTTGGTGAAAGTGTGTGTGGTTGTTCAAGTATTTCGGTCCAGTGTTGTATAGGGCTTTGATTGTGTGCATGAGAATTTTAAACAAGCTGAGCTTGTGAATGGAGAGCCAGTGAAGCATCCTGAGGTGTGGTGTGATGTGTGTGCAGCATGGGATGTTGACTGTGAGTCAAAGCTGCATTCTGGATGGTCTGAGGTCTGCGTCCGAGTTGGCTGGAGATTCCAGTGTAGAAAGTGCTGCTGTAGTCCTGCCTGCTGGTGATGAGTGCTTGTGGTACGGTACGTTTGATGCTCAAAGGCAACCATTTGAAGATCTTTCACAGCATATATAGGATGTGGAAGCAGGAGAAGCACAGTGCATGGACTTGAGCCATTATGATAAGCTTGTCAAGGATAATCCCTAGATTTCTCACATGGTCAGTGGGTGTTGGTCCCAGCTACGACAGCCAAGAGGTGGAATCTCATGGACAGGTCTTGTTGCTCAAGACAATTATTTCCATCTTGTCAGAGTCGAGCTTCAGTCAGTTGGTTCGCATCCAGTCTGCTACCACTGTCATGCAGTTGGTTCTGCTGGTCTTGGTCTTGCTGTCTGGGACTAGATGAGTTGGGTGTCATCAGTGTAGGAGATGACAGTGATGTCTTGTGATCAGATGATGTTGGCAAGTAGCGTCATGTAAATGTTGAAAATGATGGGGCTCAGGGACAAACCCTTTGGGACACTACTTATCAGTTTCTTGGCCTCTAATGTAAAGGATGGCAGCCTGACACTCTGGGTTCTTCCTGTGTGGAAGGAACAGAGCCATTTGAGAGCAGATTCTTGTATGCTAATCTTGTGGAGTCTTCTTATGAGGGTGTTGTGGGAGACAGTGTAGAAGGCCACAGAGAGATCAAGCAGGATGAGGGCCGCTGTTCTCCTCCGTCCAGTATGTTTTGAATGTTGTTGGTGACTGAGATGAGTGCTGTTTTGGTGTTGTGGTCCTTTCTGAATCATGATTGTGTGTTGTCTAGAAGATGGTGAAGTTTGAGGTGGGTTGAGAGATGCTTGTTAATGACCTTCTTAATCACTTTGACTGGAAAGGGAAGCAGGGAGATGGTTTGGAAGTTAATTTGTTTCAGGTCAGCTGTGAGCTTCTTGTGGGGGAGGTTTCCATTAATTTTAAAAAGTGTGGGACATGATGGAGGGGGTCGATGATGTGGGTCAATGTGGTGCTGACTGGTGATGTTTGCAGGCTGCAGATGTGTTGGTGGCATGGGACCGCTGGGGCCCCTGAGTTGACAGTCTGCATGATTGCCTCTGTGTCATTTCTGGTGAAGGTTGTCAATTCGGTCAGGTGGTCATCTTGGTTGGTGGTGGGTAGGTTAGCAATGGATTCTCTGGTGTTAGGTTGGTATCTGAAGTTGCTGTAGGCATTTGAAATTATCCTGCAAAGAAGTTGGATAGGTTGCCACAGAGTAGTTAGAAGTCAGCAATGTTGCTGAGACGGAGGGCAAGGTGTAAAAAGCACGTCAGAGTTTAGTATTTGATGTAGTGTTCGTACTATCTGTATCTGTTCAGGTAAAGTTAGGAATCTGTATTCTGACATCATTAAGAAATACTATGTTGTACTTACCTTGTTTACATTTGTATTCAGCTCCATCTTCTGGAGCTTGGGACTGTCTGGTCCAAGATGTTTGTCAGGTGCTTCCGATCACCAAGCTGGCTGGTGCTCTTTGGTTGTGGTTTCCCGATTTTGACACTAAACATAATATAATAACTTGTGTGGCAATATGGATTCAATAGAGGGCAATGGGAAAGAGCTCAGTTCTGCGATGGAAGTCCGGGAGGTGCTTTAGTTCAGAGAAAATGATGTGGCAGCTATCATAAAGCTTGATGATTGGCTGGAAATGCCATATAAACTGCAAAGGGGGACACATCTGTGAATCCAGGGTGTACCTGCAGAAGTATCTCCAGAGGCTTTTCAGGCAGGCTAAAGTAGGATCCGGGTTGGCTGAAATACCAGAAATTTCACAGGAAAAAGTGACCATGATGGGGAATGCTTTGGTGAATATTTTCAGGCTTAACCCTAATTTGAAGAAACTGAATGTCTGTAATATTTTACGGCTGGCGGAGTACATGGTGAACTGGAGAGACCAAATTGTTAGAAAGGGTACCAGACGTAAAGATGTGAAGCCACCGCTGTTTTTATCTGATCTGCACCTGTCTGTGCAGACATGGAAGAGGGACACGTTTAGTACTAAATAGGACCTGTAAATGAATGGTTTTACTGCTTCGCTGAGTTTCCCCTTAAAACTAAGAGTAGAACACAAACAGAAGAAAAACCTAATATGTCAGGTGGATTTAAATTGTGACGGCAGCTAACAGGTTCTGGACTATGGCTAATAAGTTCAAGGTGGAGCTCTGAAGATTTAGAGATGTGTGAGGGTGGTGGGTGTGAGTAGCTTCTTAAGTGGAGCAAGCCAAAGATGTATTCCCTGTCAAGGGGTCTAGGAGCAGTTACACTTGTAGGGGGAGTTCATATTTTCTTCTGCACTCCGTTCTCTCGTCCCCAGTTAGACTCTGGAAAACAGTGTTTGCTGAAGTGTTATGTCCAGGGGAGGAACACCAAGTTTAAATTAAAACCACTGTTTATCTTCTTTACGGCTATGTGCTACTCCACTGGCCCTGAGGGGCTATAGACGTTATATGCTTTAGTTGTGTCTAACAGAGTTAATCTTACAAAAATAGTTTACAAAGACATCAGTTGAAAAGGTGATTAGAGGCAAATGATTCTAAGGCATTGAAGGCATGTACACTTAGCAGAACAGTCATATCCCAAACAGTGCATATAAACTAGTTAAACACACTTCACAGACCCTCCAAATGCAACCCACCTACTTACGTCTGAAGGGGAAAAACATTTCATCTGTATTCCTGTGCGCATCCACAACTACCAAAAAGATCCTACAGGAATCCAGCTGAATACAAGACTTTCTCACAAGGCTAAGAAGAGAGGATCTCTGTCCAAAGCACTGGGAAACACTGACTTTTTCTAAAACTAGTTTCAAGTTGCAGTAACATGGCTATGCACTGCATCTTCCAAGAAAACTTCCTGGCTCTCATCAAGTATTCCCAGCTGTTATGGAAGAGGCCAAGCTGCCCCTAAACCAACTCCTCAGACATGCGGTGCTAAGCTTGGGCCTGTTGCTGAAAGACATCCATTCACAACCCTCTGTGGTCCCAAGTTCACCAAGCCATGCCTCTCATGGCACTGTCTGCATTATCACGATTCCAGGAGGAGCTCAACAACTACAAGGAAAAGAGTGTTATGTCTGCCAACCTACTTGTAAACTCCTTGAGAGAGGGAGGACAATAGATTTTCCAGAAGCCTACCTCATCCCTCAATTCAGTAGCTGCAACCCACCACAATGGAAACTACCTTCCACTAATTAAGGCAACAGGAGGCATTCCGATAGCAGCTTTTTCTAACAGTTAATGAACTTGGATTATCTGTTGAGGTTACCAAAGCAGTTCCTTTATAAAGGCAAAAGCCCACATAGACCATTGAATGATTGTGCTTGAGGACAACAGTAAATACAAAGGGTTCTGGAACAGAACTTCTACTGTCGAATTTGACCTAAAGCATAATTTGACAAATGTTCTTGGCCATAGTAAGAACATTCTCTGGAAACAAATTAGCAGATTGGCCCTCTGACACTGTCACTAGATAACAGGATAGTGTTGCCACAGTTTAAGCCCCAAGGAGACCATGGTGCCATGACAAGGTCAAGGGAAACCCTGATCTTTTGTATGTATTCCTATAGCTCATCCTCCTTCAAATGACTTCTCTATATGTCCCCATATTCCATACTAAACCCATTCATTAGTCTTTGTAGTGTTCATGGTCATCATTGTGTCCAGGTCAAGAAGGACATCTATCAGAAGCTTAACAACCAGACAGTGATTTTGAGCCAGCACTTGAAAGATGTGATCATAGGAAGTTCAAGGCAGGATGTGTGCAAGGTCCTATGGTCAGAGTCCAGGGGTGAGCCCTGCTTGGGCAAATACTTCACAAGGGAGAGTGAGAGCTATAGATAGATCCCATACCACCAGTCCTGGAAAAGATACTAGAGCTGGAGGATAGCAACTTCATCAAGGGCTCCATAAAGAAGATTACCAAAGATGACTCTATAGGTCATGATGAGAAATCTTGATTCACCCATGGGAGTACGTGGCTTAAAGGAGAACACCAATGAAAGTGATACACATAGCAGGCCTTAACCTAAAAAAAACTGGAGCCAAAGATTACATTGGGCCACATGATACGTGTATGGCCATATAAGGGTCAAGTCCAGAAGAGGTGCTCGTCATTTGTCTACACTTAAAATCTAAAAGGGCGAAAGTGACTGAGATGCCAAAAATGTCTCTCCTGAGAGCATGGTAATGGGCAATATTATTTAGGGAGTAGGAGAAGTGGTTAACCTCAAGTAGCTGATACCATTTACTCCAAGTGGTCTGCAACACATATTGGGGACTAGAGTCTACTGCAGTTGGTTTTCTGATAGCTGGGGGTGGGGGGGGGGGGGGGGAGAAGGGGGTGGTCAGATATGAAAAAGGGACTATAAACTAACATGAACTCAGTCATCATAAATGTGGCTTTCATGGTTTTACAATGTTCTATCCAAGCTCTGTCCCCTGCTTAATCTCTGGATGGATGCAACAGCAACTGAGAAATGTAAATGGAGTAGAAAGCTTAGGCATTGGAAGGATGTTTCTTCTGCATCATGAACAAATTCAGCACAGCTCCAGCAGGAAACCTCTAGACCAGTGGTTCCCAACCTGTGGTCCGGGGACCCCCTGGGGTCCGTGAAGCCTCCTCAAGGGGTCCACGATTGCTTAGAAAATTAAATATTAACAAATTAGGCCCCCAGCTTTTAGTAATTACTCAAGGGGGGGGGGGGGGGGTACCTGAATTCCAATAATGATTCATTGGTGGTCCCTGGGTTCCAGTAATGATAAAGTGGGGTTCCACAGAAGTCGAAAGGTTGTGAACCACTGCTCTAGACTTTAATATCAGACAAATGCATATAGGGCAGCCCATGTGTAGCCATCTAACACTTATCTAATGGTTGGCACATGCTGGAAAACGGCACCAAAGCTGCCTTTGCACTTTTAAAGTGTCCCCCAACATTGGATGGTCACATCATTGGCCCTGTATATCACAAATGGTTGTTCTGACGAATGCAGAACTCCAGTTTAGACAAGGAAAAAGAAATCTAAAAGTACACTTAAGTAGAAAATTGTGCAAGATGTTGTCAGCGGAGGAAAAAGGGAGAAATGAGAAGAAATTGAGAAGCAATCTCCTGGTTCAAGTGGAACTTCAAAAGCAATTTCAGAATGATGGTAGGTGAGTCAAGAGTCTAACCCTGTACATGCTCATGTCTTCAGTGGATGACTGTTCAAACAGAACCTCAGGAACAATTCCTGTATTGGGCTATACATGTCTCTAGTACAAAGGCCATCTGACTGGTCCTGGCCTCCAACTGAAAGGATTCCCCAGGTGGAGTAATGTCTGTACATAAACAGCAGTAAACTGCATAATGACAAAATGCTTCTACTGACCTACTTTCTACCAATGAAGGTGTAAAAGCTCAGACATGCTGATTGTTGAATGTAGGAAACCAGCCTTTTCTGCGCGGTTACCCCAGATTTTTTGCCTTTTGCTGAACCCCTTGCTGACTTTAGAACTTAGTGCAGTTTACCCCAGCTTACCTGTAGTAAAGTGACTGTGCTCTCCCTTTGAACATGGTTGAATTAGCATGTTTCTAAATAGTAATTTTAACATACCTCAAAGTGTCTAAAGAAATTGGGCCGAGTGTACCTAAGGCCTGTACATTAAATGGCACTAGTGAAATGCAACACCTATTGTGCCAACCACTACTGTGGCAAGCAAACATGTTTTCAGGTCTGTAAACATAGCCTGACTGTAGCAGTGGAAAAACAATTTGCCCTGTCGAACGAAACCGATGTGACAAATCAAAGTATCCTTTAAAAATATTAGTAAGTCACCCCATGCCTTGCATCCTACCAAGGCAAGGTGCATGGTACAAAATTAGGGTGTGTACAAATGTAATGTTAAGACTTCCAAATTAAAGTCCTAATGGTTTATCTCAGGATTGGGACAAACTAGAAAAATAATTAAACAACTATTTTACACACTGACTAAAAATCCAATTTAATGGTGAAGTTGGATTTTTTGAGAAAAAGTAAGTTTTAGAAAGTTATCTTTTCCTTACCTAAAGTTCCTTAAGGCTAATTTGCATTTACTCTCCTTCCCCCCACCAAGTGACTGTCATCGGATTAGGTGTGAAATTCTACCCAGAAGCGATACAATAAGTCACTGTGATTGACAGGTTGACCTGAACGGGCAAGGATGACTCCTTTGAGCTCATAAGGCTTAAGCATATGAGAATATTTTTTTACATTAAATCATCAAGTCCTGCTTGACAGGTCTGCTGGGTTCACACAACACACTTGGGGCACACTTGAAAGGAAGGGAACATAATTCCAAGACAATTCTTGTGTATCCACTGCCTGGGTGCTGAAGAAGCCCACTTTTGTCCCACCAAATGGCTGCCTCTTGGTTTATTATGGGTACAGTAGCTGCTTCAAATTGGATTAGATGTGGCAGGACAGGAGGCTTACCATAGTACACTCCCCGTGCACACCCATAAGCTCCCAGAGCTGAGTGGCTCAAGACTTTTCCCATCTTGAAATTGCCAAAAGTGGGTAGGGTTAGCACAGGGAACTTGGTAACGACGTTACAGGGAGTACTTCCCAACCACTAGCTACTACCAATCATAACGGTGGCACCTCTAGGCACCCTGGACCAGAGGAAGAACCAAAGATGACTAGACCTGCTGTATGTGACTTGAGAAGAGCCCAGGAGGGCTGGACCGGCGCCCCCTTGTACGGAGGACAAAGAGGTGGTCCACAACGGTCATAATGCAGACTTCCAGATTAAGGTAGGGAGATACAACAAGCTAGCTGCAAGAGTCCTTTCTGGCAACCGCACAGCTGGCCTCCGTCTGAAACACTGATTCTTTAACTGTCTTCCATGTGAACCCGGGGGCTTTAGATGTATTCTCTAATTGTGGATTGGGACTTTAAAAACTAAGTCAGAAGGTAAAATCTTTGACAATGACAAATCTTGTTGGTGTATCACATCTTCACTCCCTTGCAGCCAGCCTCAAACTGAGGCCAGGTATCGGTCTACTGCGGCTATTGACTATCATTGGCTGTTTATGCTTCTTGGTCCTATTCCTATTTAAAACTAAACAAAAAAATAAATCATGCCTCCTGTCCCCCTTATTGGATTTTTGTCAGTTTGGTTTCAATTTGTCAAATAACTTAAACTGTATTTTTTAATTTGGTTTGGAGTTTTTACATTTTTGCATTTTGACTTTATTACTGTTTTGGTAGTGCATTAATACTTTATACATTGCCCTAAATGAAGTCTATCTAATATGTGATATAGCTACTGGGCGTTAGACTCAAGATAATTTAGTGACTTTGAGGGTTCACCCTAACAAAGGTTGTGCATATTCCTCGAGGTCGGTAGTAATTTATCCCAAAATATAATCCATTTTCTTACTATGGGTAAGATCTGGGCACTGTAAATAGTCCCTAAGCGTGTTTTGGAAGATGGATTCCCTGCATCCAGTGCTTTTACACATAAAAGGGAGAAAAAGAATGAGTGCAAGCTGGCAAACAAGAGATACATTTCTTTACAAAAACTGGAAGTAGGCATGCTTGGGGAACTCCAGTGCACAGCATTCAATCCTTCAAGGTCACAGAAAAAATATAAAAATAGAGAAAGCTCAGTAGATGTTTTGGGTCGGAGTGATGCTTGAGCAGTAGTCCCTTTATTGTTTGGTTGACATCAGTAGCACCATGGCCATTTACCTGCAGAGTAAAACATTCACAAATAGAAGGGGCAGTCAATGAAAGGGAGTTCAAAAGCAAAATAAAACACTCAATGGACAGTAAATGATATTTTGGGGCAAAATGGGAATTTCTGCAGTACCAAGCAATAGAGAAAAGAAAAACAGTACAGCTAGAGTCATCTTTTGGCAGGATTTTTAGTAATGAGCACATTAAAAATATATCTATAAAATGCATTTGTTACAAAACAGTTCATAAAAAGGAGTCTTCCAAACCTCAAAGCCAAACAGTTGTAGTGCTCCTCTTTCGATGGAATGACACCCGTTCACCACTATCACACCAACTGTCCTAAAGTGCAATATTTGCAGAAAACAAACAGTGCTGAATAAGGGGCTCCTCCTACCTGAAGGACATTCCCAAACATCAAAACACTAGAGAAAATGTGAGACCAAGGAATAAACCTTTGCCTCTCATCTTGTCTCTTCACCCTTCAAAATCATGCACAGTCCCACAACAGTAGAAGTGTTTGATTCAAGAAAGTTTATGGTCCGTTCTCCCCTTCTCTTTTAACAAGACAGCAGCTAGTGCCTCACAATGATCAGGTTGTCCCCACCATCATTTGAACAGATCATTGTAAATACCATTACAGGTGAAGTAGGACTTTCCCCATTTTCATGATCCCAAATGTCTAATTCAGGACGACAATGTTCACCTGTATCAATAGTCTGAAAATAACTTGTAGCCAATACTGTGATGAAAAGGTGCAGACAGATAAGGGGTAACAGATGGCCCGAGCTCAAAATGTAATGTAGGTTGTCATGGGAAAATAATATCAGTGGGAAAAAAAAAAAATCTTCAAAAGATCAGGACAGGAGGTAAAATCTACTTCTTCGTTACTAATCCATGCACCAGTTTATGAGAAGGCACAGCCCCCAAAGATGACTATATGGTGTGCAGGACTGCCAGCAGACCAGCATAAAACAATCGAAGCTTGGTAGGTGCCTTTAGACAATGAGAGAACCTGATCCAGCATTTGACCTCATGGTGAGGGAGCAGAAAGTTCTGAAAATCCAACAACACACAATGGTACATGTTTCTTACTGTCGGGTCTCGACAGCTGAGGTGCACTCTTCAGTAGGTGGACGGTTATGTAGTGTTGCAGAGAATGTGTATCTTCCTTCCCATAACCAGACAACGGGGTTGGAAAACATCCACAAGATTTGACACGATAAGTAGTCGTAAGATTCCTTCATTTGTGATTCTCACTGGTAATGGTTTGTACAGGAAAGTCTTGCACTGGCTGTGATGGTGCTGCTTGGAAAGGAGATAGAAAGAAACAAAGTTGAAGCTTGTAGAAGACTAGTAACTCTGAGGTGAAACAGACGGTCTTGCATGCAAAAGTTTACATAGTTAGTGCTGTGTATCAGTATTACTATTTACTATTTGACTGTTCCAATTGGGCAACTGCTCATTAAATGGTCAGAAAAATGGCAAATAGTTGGACTTTTTTTTAATGTAAGTTTCTTGGAGGATGGCTAGAAAGAGTTTGAATTCAGCACCTGAAAATCTTTTCCCTTCCATTGCATTTTTCTTACACTAACTTCTGGGTACACTAACTCCCAAATGTGGTTGTGCATTAGTACCTAGGTTCTCCTTTAGTTGGAAGGCACTTTTACGTTTCTGGTCCAAAGGCTCACAAAATCTTGAAAGTGCTCTCAACTAGGGACACACTATCCTTAGAACACCCAGTACTTTGTTGCATGAATCTGCGAAGTATGTACTACCTACAGGAGTTTTCAAGTATCACTATTTCTTGCATACATGACCTACGATTTAATGGGCATTGGAGAAAAGGCCCAGGCCAAAGCAATAGCTTAAGGCATGACTGGTGTACCTCTGAAATTCAAATCTTAGTAGGGTTGGAAAACACTGTATGGAATAATTCTTATGGAGACAATGACACTCAAGATGGCGAAGCTGCATGTCTCAGAAGACTGGAGATGGCAGTGCGGATGGATGTACAGTACCTACCCTCCCCAACCCAAGTCTCTGAAGGAGATAGGAATATCTTCTTTGATTTGAATCAAGAACTCCCAGCCCTCGTGCAATTGGGAGAGCTCACAATGCCAGCGATCAAATTCACCATAGAACCAAGTGTTTGCTATGGAAAATGTCCTTGGTATTTTTCAGACACTGCAGCAGAAACACTAACACCAAAAGAGAAGTCTAATATACTGCCAGGGATATAGTTCTGGTAATTAATACAAACTGTGGTTCCTTAACAGAACGAGAACAAAACATTATAATACCCCCCTTCTTCCAAATTGGTAAACATTGGATAACAGGCAACTGGCTCTGCATACGGAGCAAAACATTTGAGATTCTTCTTATCTTCCCTGAAAGGACAGCGTTTCTTGCTCTTCCATTTGGTCTCACACTATGTCCTTCACTCCATCCTTTGTTAACCCAGTCAGGAATCTGGGAGTTATCACTGCAAGTTACCTATCCTTTGGGATAATTCTGTAACAAAAATGCATTTTTGCATCTGTCACCTGAGAGATATACTTCCGTTACTTAAACCTCACAACTAAAATGCCCTTGACTCAATGAGTTGTCTGATCATACATGGAGTACTGCAATGGCAAATATTGCAACCTCCCAGACAAATCACTATGAAAGGTACAAGGACAGCAAAACTTTGCAGCCTCACTCATTTACTATTCAAAGATTCAGACCACTTCATAGCAATTTTAATGTCAATTTACTGGATGCCCAGCAATCAATGGACCGATTTTCAAACCATAGGACTGGTGCACAAATCTTTACATAGCACATCTCTGGGAAACATTTACAAATAACTTGCCACAGGTTGCCTGATTGGATTGCTATGGTCTGCCTCCCACAGCTGTTTCCTACTAAGCCCATCTAACCTGAAATAGCTTGGAGGAAAATCCTAAATGACTGTCCTCACTTGTATTCTCGCTTCTACTTCCTCAACATCCCCGGCACTTTGTACTATCCTTCCGTCGAATGAGCGCTTTATAAAAATGATAAAAATCAAAGTGGGAAGAATACTCTTGTAAGGCAATTTAATCTTTTATCTACAACGAAATCTAAATTCACTAAGTACACAAATGGGTTTGGTATAAAACAATGTCCTAAGAGCTCCACATGTAATTTTTCAACAACTAATGCACAACAAAAAAAGGTGAATTTAAAATAAAACGAACACCCATGTTTGTCTGTCATGAAAGCTAATCACATAGTATGAAAACTTACCCAGTAATGTAGTTTATAGTCTGGAAAATATTTAAACAGGGATGAAAAGTATGGTATAGTCGCTTCAGTAAACATTGAAATTATAATCTACATAATCTGTTGATAGTAGGGCATTTGAAATTTATTCTTCTACTTTATTCTTGTACTTAACTATTGTAGATGTTTCTCTTTAAGCTTTCTACTAGCAGTTTTGCACAATAGTCTTCGCAGAATAAGTTTGATGCTCCCTGTTTATTCACTTGTAACTTGCACAGTCACTAGGAACGTAGAAGCTGAGACTTTTCCTTCGTTTCTTAGAGAATCCTAATTGGTTATCTGCATCATCTAAACTTTATTTCTAAGCAATTAACTTGATTTTAGCACACATTTTGGTATTTTAACAATGTATATTTTGTTTTTAGTTAGCACCTTACTAGTAGTCTTGCCCCTCTATCTATTTTTTATCTTTTAGACAAACAAGGATTTATTATACCCTTTGATCTGTTTTTAGCTGGTAGGAAGTATTTGTTAATTTATTTTTATGCAGAAATGAGATCTGAAGTTTATACGTGCCAATGATTTTAGAAGCAAAATTGTTTAGTAATGTCATGATGTAATACACTCCAGAATGTTTTAGATGTAATGTTATAGTGTTATGTTTGCCCTGTCTGAAAAATAGCAAACTAGTACATTACAATTATAAAATACAACTCTGAAATGTCAAAGATTTGTAGCTCACTCAAAAATAATCGGTACTGTCCAAATCTTAGCAAATGTGAATGTTTTGATCCCCAATTTTAACAAATGCAGGGGGTCTTCTTCAACTAGAGTGCAGCTTAGGTCTCAGTGATCTGCATCCAAGAAATGCCACAATCTGATATGATTAAATCAAATGTTTTAACTTTGATGTTATGTGTATTCTACGGTCCCTGATAACTTTTGAATGCTTCAAACAATTCTGAATCTGAGTCTTTCAATTACTAACGTGATTTACCCATTTTTCTCTGGGATGCAGGATAGCCCCTTGTCTTAACTACGGATCACACACAGCTTACAATCTATACATCAACAGCTCAAATGATAATCCACAAAGGTGATGTTACAAGTAATATTTTCCATGTACTGAACTCAGAAATTCTGTTTTGTAATGCCCTGGAAATTAAAGAATCACCAACAATCTCATAGTTGCACAATACCTGATATCAGCACCAATTGCTAGCTTCAAAAACACGGGTTACATAAAGGACACACAGCAATAATGAGTTGGGTATGTAAGTGAACTATTTATTTTTCCCTGACCCCATAAATTCACTTTCGTTCTCCAAGCTGTGAAAGTAAATATGGGCTCCAATGTGGTACAAATGATGAATTGGAAAGACGAAATGCTACTGCTTTACAAAGGCTCTCTAGTGTGAATGAAACGAGAAGGTGGTGGTGAGGGTCTCCTATGTACAGGATCATCAGTAGGGAAGTGCAGCAGGGTTAGGCGGGACACTGAACTGTATACCGGGATCCTGAAACATCATGAGTGTGCTGACCCAGACAGATTTGAACTGTGCTCTCCATGAGGGGGGCTCAGGCAGAGGAAAGAAACGTACTGGCAAGTGACAGGAGTGGTTCATTGGTCGGGTGAGTGGGGGCATTCTGATATAGGTTGCTGTAGTGACTATCGCAGTATTACAAGGAGGAGGATAGAGATGGTTGTAAAATGGTTTAAAAAGAAAATTAAAGGGATGTAGTGGGGTAATTTCCGAATACCATTTAAAGAAAGCCATCCTCCTTATATGGAATTTGGAAAAAATTATAAGATTAATTTATAATAAACCGTCACTGTGTTAAAATCTCAACGTTTGTGGTACATCTGGTAAGTGCTGTAAAGCTTAGCACACATCGAAAGAGTGCTGTGTTTGTTTGGATTATATTTGGGTAATTAAAAAGTGGTACCAACTGGAGAATATAAAGTCAATGTTTTGTGAAAATTCTAGTATTGAGGACACTATGCAAAAATGTGTGAAATCTTAATGAACAAACTTTGTCAAAGTATCCAGAACAATAATATAATAGATTCTAAATGCTATGCTGAGAATTTCCTTGGATGTCAAATAGCACTTTATTTAAGCTTATTGCAGACTTATTGTTTACTTTGAGGCTATTTAAATTCATTATCTTCCAACTTTTTGCGTGGTCCTTGAAATATTGCTGTATTTACCCTACATATTTATGAGATACTGAAGAGGAAATACTTAACTCATGTGCAATAATTTTACTCTGTGGAAAGAGTCACTGTAAACACAGTTCCCCTTGGGATCAAAAGTCCTGGTCAGGGATAATGAGATTCCGTTACACTTAAAGAGTGTAGCCATCTGCCACTATATTTTCAATTTAATCTGCCACTTCTCATTTGCCTTTTGTGGTTTAATCATTAACCACTCAATTCTCACATTAGTATGTCACACTCTCCTGGCCCTATTTGATGTTCTTCTAATTCCTCTGCCGACTGTGACATGTGAATAAAAAAAAGCAGCAGTAAGCAGTGTAGTAGGCAAACAAACAGAAACAGCACATCTGAGATGAAATAGTAGGAAACAAACGCCTCCAACATTTTGCCCTCTTCTGCTTTCTATATAACCCAACAACTCTCCAGCCATTTCTTATAGGTCGCAAATTACAACTCATCATTTGTACTATGCATCATTCCATCAATCTTATTGCAATCCTCACCCTTTCCTTGTACCTTATAACATTTTCCACCTACTCCTTGTACCAAGTAATTTTTCTACCACTACTTTGTACCAATTCCCAGCCAGTCCTCTGGCTTTGTAGCATTTTCTAATAACCTTCTTTGCCCAGCAAGTCTCAATGTGTATCTCCTGTGTACCTTGCAACATTCAGTGTTTATTTCTTCTACGCAAACACTATCCACAAATCCCTTTAATATTACAACAGTATCCACCTATTAAATTACCCATGTACCATACTCTGTCAAATGTACTTAACAGCATTCTCAACCCATCCACTTACTTTGCAAAAGTCCAGTCTAATTAATTTCCCCGCCCACAGTTTGTACATTTTAACACTCTCCACTCCTCCCTTGGACCATGCAGCACTTACCACCAGTTCCGAGTACCGTGCCACTCACCATCCCTTCTTCCTTCCATGCAACATTATCTACCCTGTCCATGTGCCATGCTCTATTCTCTACCCATCTTTTGTACCAATCCATTACACTCCATCCCCATGCCATGCAGCACTTTACAGTCATTCCCTGTGCAACGCAGTTTACTCAAAACATTAATTGTTCCACGTAATAATATGTCATTGAACCCTCAGCTCTTGTACCTTCATCCTCCTCGGGAAAACTGCTTTCAAGATCCTCGTTTGGCAGGTCCTCATGTCTTCCTTTATGGGAACGAAACATCACCATCTCTTCTAGGTTGCGTAGCACAGTGACACCACCCTTTTGCCGCGGTGCCAATGAGGGATTGGGTTCGGGTTGCCTTGCGAAAAAACAATATGTATGTTAATACTACTGCATTCAAATTATCCTAATCAAAGAGCACCATTTGGCCCCTTCCCAATATTTATCATGGCTCTGTGGCCACCAGGACAATCATTGTATGGGTATAAAGTGGCACATTTTAATTGCTGATATGCATTCTGTTCCAAAGAGGGGCAGGCATTCGTTGCACAACAGTCACCTTTATTCTGGGACTGTATCCTACATTGATTTTTAGGGTCGAGCCTGCGTTGCATGCGCTCGCGCATGCGTATCGCAGCGAGACGCTTTTGTATTTAGAAAAGGGCTCGGAGCCCTGTCAACTTCACCTCAGTGTTTTTTATTGGTTCATGGGCTTGCCTAATAAAATCTGCTTGCTTTCATTAGTCGAAGGCACACATACATCATGCCTTTTCCAGTGGCTAGCCCTCCTCGAGCGCAGCGACCAAGTACAGAAAACATGCGAGGCTCGCTGTTTTCCATCGGGTTCGTGGACTTCTTTTTCTCTAATTTACAAGCGCGATCTCGCTTGGCAGAAGTCGAGCACTTTACATAGTTAATTTCACTTTTTCGGGTCATGTAAATAAATGCACTTTTGCCCGATAGGTGAAAAGTCGGGTTAGGAGTTTACAACGCGATCAGCTCTAACATGAGCAAACACGAGACCCGTTGCATTGTAAATGCTTGTTTCTATTTGCTATCATTACTGGTATCCAGGAGCTCAGAATTTGTCACATTCAGACAGTAACAGTGTAAAATTAAATGGAAAAGAGCCCGTATCAATATCGTGAGCAATCTAAATGCGATAAGATACTTTTGTGCAATTAAAGAACAAGGTATTACACTTAGGTAACACGCTTCCTGAAGGATACTCCATCTAACCAAAGATTACTCCACTTGTGAATGATCCCACAGGCTTTCAACTGGATCTGGAAACTCAAGAGCAGTACTCCTGTACACCAGTGGGTGGCACAGTGCAGCCTATAAACACCATCTAGGCATGCTGACGTCAGTTCTTTCTTATGCTTGTTCACAGCCTCAAATGAAGCTCCTAGCTCCAACCTGGCTAGATCGGTGTGCAGATCACGAGGTAGGGATGGTTTTAGATTGAAGAGTCCAGTCCACAGACTGGGAAGGTGGGAAGGTCGGTAGGTCGGTGGGGAATCTGCAGTTAGAGGAATATCCACCAGAAAGAGCATTACCAAAGGGAAGTAACTTGTTCTTCTGATGGATACTTTTAATTGAAGATTCCTCACCTTCTGAGAAGGTAAAAAAACAGTACCTTTCCTGGTGGAGGGTCTGTGGAGTGGCTCAAATCAAAAAGTCCCACAGGACCCAACAGGCAAAATGCTCAACCCAAAGGACATGACTGACAAGGCAATAGTGCTTCCCGAATATGTGCATTGTGCCCACAAAGCAGCCCGACATTTCCCGGGCAGGTACTCTGCCTGCTTCTACAGTACTAGCGTCCTTGGTTCGAGTGAAATGAGCCCTCAATCCTTCAGGTAGCCGCTTTTTTATGTAAAACGGGAGAGATTTTGATGAAGCTGCCTATTACACAGGTTTTCTGTGTTTTAGTTAAAACCAATTTATACCGAAGAAAAACACCACTCAAGGGGATATTTGCTTTTCAGTAGAAACCAGAAAACACTTGAATTTGCTGCATTGGTACACTCTGCTGGCAAAGCAGTATAAGAGCAGCCTGTACACCTAAACACTTTTCTGTGACAGATGATCCCACTATAAACTATGCAGGGCGCAATAAGCCACTTAATAGGCTCTTTTAACCATCAAAGAGGTCCATGAACACCCTGGCATACTTCCACTCTCATTTTGGAGGATGTATCACCTCCTATGACTATAATTTACTGTTCACTGCACATTGATATGTAGTGGTCAACATGCTCCTAGTGGATCTATGAGTAGGAGCTAAGTCCAGGGAAAGGGGCATCATCATGCACAGAGAGTGGTGAGACGCTGCAGATTCACATGCTGTGCACATCCCGCCATCTAGTGTTGGGCTCGGAGTGTTACAAGTTGTTTTTCTTCGAAGAAGTCTTTTTGAGTCACGAGATCGAGGGACTCCTCCCCTTTCGGCTCCATTGCGCATGGGCGTCGACTCCATCTTAGATTGTTTTCCCCGCAGAGGGTGAGGTAGGAGTTGTGTATATAGTAATAGTGCCCATGCAATGGAGTGAGTATGTATGTACATAATGTGGCTAAAAGTGATATATTTACAAATGTACAAGTTTAATTATTTATCAACTTAAAAACGGCTACAGGCTCCCGGGGAGGTGGGAGGGGGCATGTGAATCTGCAGCGTCTCATGCCACGAACAGATGTACACTGGGTAAGTGACATTTTCCGTTCGATGGCATGTGTAGCTGCAGATACACATGCTGTGCATAGACTAGTAAGCAGTTATCTCCCCAAAAGCGGTGGTTCAGCCTGTAGGAGTTGAAGTAGTTTGAAATAATGTCCGTAATACTGCTTGTCCTACTGTGGCTTGCTGTGTTGTTAACACAACCACGCAGTAATGCTTGGTAAATGTGGCTGCCTTACAGATTTCAGTCATTGGTATGTTTCCTAGAAAGGCCATGGTAGCACCTTTCTTTCTAGTGGAGTGTGCCTTTGGTATAATAGGCAGTTCTCTTTTTGCTTTTATATCACAGGTTTGAATACACTTAACTATCCATCTGGCAATGCCTTGTTTGGATATTGGATTCCCTGTATGAGGTTTTTGGAAAGCAACAAACAATTGTTTTGTTTTGCGAATTTGTTTGGTTCTATCAATGTAGTACATTAGTGCCCTTTTGATGTCTAATGTATGTAATGCTCTTTCAGCTACAGAATCTGGTTCTGGAAAGAACACTGGGAGTTCCACAGTTTGATTTAAGTGGAACGGTGATATGACTTTAGGTAAGAATTTAGGATTTGTGCGTAGAACTACTTTATGTTTGTGTATTTGTATAAAGGGTTCTTGTATTGTAAAGGCTTGTATTTCGCTTACTCTTCTGAGAGATGTGATAGCTATTAGAAAGGCTACTTTCCATGTTAAGTACTGTATCTCACAAGAGTGCATGGGTTCAAATTATGGACTCATGAGTCGTGTTAATATGATGTTGAGGTTCCACGAAGGAACTGGTGGTGGTCTTGGTGGGATAATCCTTTTTAGACCCTCCATAAATGCTTTTATGACTGGGATTCTGAATAATGACGTTGAGTGCGTATTTTGTAGATAAGCCGAAATTGCAGTCAGATGTATTTTAATGGATGAAAAAGCTAACTTGGACTTTTGTAAGTGTAGTAGGTAGCTTACGATGTTTTTAGCAGATGTGTGTAATGGTTGAATTTGATTATTATGGCAGTAATAAACAAATCTTTTCCACTTATTTGCGTAGCAATGTCTTGTGGTTGGTTTCCTAGCTTGCTTTATGACCTCCATGCATTCTTGTGTAAGGTCTAGGTGTCCTAATTCTAAGATCTCAGGAGCAAAATTGCTAGATTGAGCGATGCTGGATTCGGGTGTCTGATCTGTTTGTGTTGAGTTAACAGATCTGGTCTGTTTGGCAGTTTGATATGAGGCACTACTGAGAGGTCTAGTAGTGCTGTGTACCAAGGTTGTCGTGCCCAAGTTGGTGCTATCAGTATGAGTTTGAGTTTGTTTTGACTCAATTTGTTTACTAGATATGGAATGAGTGGGAGAGGGGGGAAAGCGTATGCAAATATCCCTGACCAACTCATCCATAACGCATTGCCTTGAGAGTGACCCTGTGGGTACCTGGATGCGAAGTTTTGGCATTTTGTATTTTCTTTTGTTGCAAATAGGTCTATTTGCGGTGTTCCCCATCTTTGGAAGTAAGTTTTTAGTATTTGGGGATGAATTTCCCATTCGTGGATCTGTTGGTGATCCCGAGAGAGATTGTCGGCTAACTGATTTTGAATTCCTGGTATGAACTGCGCCATTAGGTGAATGTGGTTGTGAATCGCCCAATGCCATATCTTTTGAGCTAAGAGACACAATTGTGTCGAGTGTGTCCCTCCCTGTTCGTTCAGATAATACATTGTTGTCATGTTGTCTGTTTTGACAAGAATGTGTTTGTGGGTTATTATAGGTTGAAATGCTTTCAACGCTAGAAATACTGCTAGTAGTTCTAAGTGATTTATATGAAGCTGTCTCTGCTGAGTGTCCCATTGTCCTTGGATGCTGTGTTGGTTGAGGTGTGCTACCCACCCTACCATAGAAGCATCCGTTTTGATTACGTATTGAGGCACTGGGTCTTGGAAAGGCCGCCCTTTGTTTAAATTTATAGTATTCCACCATTGAAGTGAAGTGTATGTTTGGCAGTCTATCAACACTAGATCTTGAAGTTGACCCTGTGCTTTTGACCATTGTGATGCTAGGCACTGTTGTAAGGGCTGCATGTGTAATCTTGCGTTTGGGACAATGGCTATGCATGAGGACATCATGCCTAGTAGTTTCATTACTAATTTTACCTGGAATCTTTGGTTTGGGTGCATGGCCTGTATTACGTTTTGGAATGCCTGTACCCTTTGTGGACTTGGAGTGGCAATCCCTTTTTTTGTGTTGATTGTTGCTCCTAAGTACTGTTGTATTTGACACGTCTGTAGGTGTGATTTGTTGTAGTTGAGTGAGAAACCTAGCTTGTGAAGGGTTTCTATTACATACTTTGTGTGTTGTGAACACCGTTCTTGCGTATTGGTTTTGATTAACCAATCGTCTAGGTACGGGAACACATGTATTTGCTGCCTTCTGATATGGGCTGCCATTACGGCAAGGCATTTTGTAAAAACTCTTGCCGCTGTTGTTATTCCGAATGGCAACACTTTGAACTGGTAATGTACTCCTTGGATTACAAACCTTAAGTACTTTCTGTGGGAAGGATGTATGGGTATATGGAAATACGCATCCTTGAGGTCTAGTGTTGTCATGTAGTCTTGTTGTTTGAGCAATGGGATCACGTCTTGCAGTGTCACCATGTGAAAGTGATCTGATTTCATGTAAATGTTTAATGTTCTGAGATCTAGGATGGGTCTTAGAGTTTTGTCTTTTTTGTGTATGAGAAAGTACAGGGAGTAAACCCCCGTTCCTTTCTGATGAATTGGTACTAGTTCTAGTGCATCTTTTTGTAACAACGCTTGGACCTCCAGTTGTAATAGATCCATGTGTTATTTGGACATGTTGTGTGTTTTCGGTGGGACATTTGGAGGGAATTGTAGGAATTCTATGCAATAACCATGTTGGATAATGGCTAGGACCCACGTGTCTGTTATTTCCTCCCAGTTTTTGTAAAAATTTGTTAGTCTCCCCCCCACTGGTGTTATGTGTTGGGGATTTACAACACTGAAGTCACTGTTTATTTTGCGGTGTTTTGGGACTTTGGAACTTCCCTCTAGTTTTAGGGAACTGTCCCCCTATGTATTGTCCCCGAAAACGTCCCCTCTGATACTGGCTCTGGTATGTGGGCCTTGTTTGTGAGGTTGAGGGTTCTGTGTTTTGTCCTTGAAACCCCACCTCTATACTGTGTTTTCCTAAACGTGCCTCTGCTCTGTGGGGAGTAGAGTGCGCCCATGGCTTTGGCCGTATCTGTGTCCTTTTTAAGTTTCTTGATAGCAGTGTCCACCTCCGGCCCAAACAACTGCTGTCCATTAAAAGGCATATTCAGCACCGCTTGTTGAATTTCCGGCTTGAATCCTGAGGTGCGTAGCCAAGCGTGTCTCCGTATGGTGACCGCTGTATTTACAGTCCTAGCAGCTGTGTCTGCTGCATTCATTGCCAACCGTATCTGGTTGTTAGAGATACTTGGCCTTCTTCCACCACTTGTTGTGCCCTCTTTTGGAACTCTTTGGGTAGATGTTCTATGAAATGTTGCATTTCGTCCCAATGAGCTCTATCATATCTAGCCAGCAAGGCCTGTGAATTAGCAATGTGCCATTGGTTGGCTGCTTGTGCTGCGACCCTTTTCCCCGCTACGTCGAACTTGCGACTTTCCTTGTTGGGTGGTGGTGCATCTCCCGATGTGTGTGAGTTTGCCCTTTTGCGAGCTGCCCCTACTACCACTGAGTCCGGTGTCAATTGCTGCGTGATGTACACAGGGTCTGTTGGTGGAGGTTTGTACTTTTTCTCCACCCTTGGAGTGAAACACTTGCTTTGAGTGTTTCAGCATTCCCGGTAACATAGGGAGACTCTGGTACTGGCTATGTGTAGACGACAGAGTATTAAACAAAAAGTCATCTTCAATTGGTTCTGCGTGCAGGGTGATATTGTGAAACGCGGCTGCTCTTGACACCACCTGTGTATAGGCAGTACTGTCCTCAGGTGGTGATGGTCTCGCTGGATAACAGTCGGGACTGTTATCTGATACTGGCGCATCATAAAGATCCCATGCATCAGGATCATCTTGACTCATTCCTGTATGAGTTGGAGACTGCATCATTGGTGGAGTGGCTACCAGTGATGGTTGTGGAGCGCTGTGGTTTATGGTGGCAGAGTTATTTGTTTTGCCACCTTTGCCTGTGGTTGCTTGTCTTTCTCTTGGAAGGCAAGTTTCCTTTTCATTCGGATTGGAGGGAGAGTACTGATCTTTCCTGTGTCCTTCTGAATGTGGAGCCTTCTTTGAGTGTAATCAGGCTTCCCTGCCTCTAGCTCCTGTCCAAATCTGTGTCCTTGCATCTGTGAGGACAGGCCCTGTTCCTCAGTGTAGGAACTTGGTTTCGGCTCCGAGGCCAGATGTTTCGGTATCGAAACCTTTTTGACCGTTTTCTTCGGCTCCGAAAACACTTTTTTTCCCTTTCGGTATGCCGATATCTCGGTGCCGACTCGTTTCGGTACCGCTCTCTCGATGTCGAGATTGCTCTGACCCGGTGTCGAGCCTGTTCTGTGCCAGTATCTCGACCGGAGTCGGATGACTTCCACACGTGTGTGCCCTTTTTCAGTGCCGATGGCCGGTCACCTAATTTTCGTGTTTAGCCATGGCCTGCTGGCGGTGGCGTCCCCTGGGCTTTTATGTACTTTCCGTGAGTTTTGGCCAGGGGTGTTTTACTCACAGTTTTCTGCGTCTGTTCGGTTTCGGCCTAGTCCGAGTCCGAATCCGCGATGGAGAAGGTTTCTTCTTCCTCGAAGTGTTGTTGTCCTGCCGGCGTCGACGCCATTTGAAGTCTTGTTGCTCTCCGGTCTCTTAGCGTTTTCCTCGAGCGAAACGCTCGACAGGCCTCACAGGTATCCTCTTTGTGTTCGGGAGACAAACACAAATTACAGACCAAATGCTGATCTGTGTAAGGATACTTGTTGTGGCATTCAGGGCAGAAGCGGAATGGGGTACGTTCCATTAGCCTTGAAGACGCATGAGGTCGGGCCGACCAGGCCCCGCCGGGGAATCGAAAACCCCGAAGGGCCACCGGAGCTCTTCCAAATTCGGTGTCGATCTGTTTTAACTAACCCAATACCGAACGCAAAACAATACCGTAGAATTGTCCGAGATTTAACTAACTTTCCGAACCGAAACACGGAGCGAAGAGGAACACGTCCGAACCCGATGGCGGAAAGAAAACAATCTAAGATGGAGTCGACGCCCATGCGCAATGGAGCCGAAAGGGGAGGAGTCCCTCGATCTCGTGACACAAAAAGACTTCTTCGAACACTCCGAGCCCAACACTAGATGGCGGGATGTGCACAGCATGTGTATCTGCAGCTACACATGCCATTGAACATTATATATATATATATATATATATATATATATATATATATATATATATTAGTTATGGGGCGGGTAGGGGCATAGTGTGGGGGGGGGGGGGGGGGGGAGAGTTAGTGGGATTCCTCAAATAAAGAAAATCAATTACAAAAAAGCTAAATTTGTGTGCATTTTTTAATTTACCTTAAATACACTTACCTTGCAAAGGTGTATGTGTAGTAAAGGCATGTATGGAAAAGGCAGATGCGTGGTGGTAAAAGCATGTATGGTAAACACTTGAGGTGAAAGGTCATACATTCAGCAAAGATTACTGTGCATATGGACACTTACGGCATTTATGTCCTCTCGGAGAGCACTGTACCCATAACTCATGTTTGTATTTTTACAATATGCTAGTCTGAAAAGAACGCAGATATGAGCTGCATCCCCTCATACACAATGACCATATAATGAACATCTTGAGCAACCATGCACAGGCCCAGAAAAGGCCTGTGTGCTGATTTTACTGCAACTGTGCCGCCTGCATACATACATAAACATTGTAAATCTACGAGTTAGTGTATAAGCTGCAGACAGCACAGCTTGGAAACATGAAGCGGCCACTGCACTGTGCTTTGCTTTCAAGCAGGTGATTTAGACAGCATAATAGGAGCAGAAACGTTTGTAGACCAGTTCTGAGCCTGATAACTTGGTTAGAATGTGTACATGATACAGCCCCAGGGTCGTCAAGTTCAACTTTCATTGTTACTGCGACATGTAAACTGTTGATTGTCAAAATGAAGCTTGGAATAGATGGCACACCAGAAACAAAGCCTGATTCTTGGTAAAATTACCTGTACAAACCACATATTTAATGGAAAGATATTTAGCTGTGCCTATTTCCCCCAGTACAGAAAATGCAACATAACAGTAAATGCTGAATCACCTTTTAAAATTCGCCAGATAAGGAGCCAGGGCCAGCAGCCTTACCATAGCTAGTTTTATTCAGCTGGTAGCATATTCCATCAGCCCAAATATCCTCTAAACTGACAATTCGAAGCTGGCACTCTCAGGAGCTGCTTATTTTCTAACCATTTCTCCTGTTCAGGTCAATTTAATGCCCTAGACACGGTGTATAAGGTCTCAGAAGCTTTCAAAACACAAGCCTCCATCTTATCAAAATGATCAGACCCCTTACCCGTATCATCCACTACCAGCTCTCTAATATAATGTCTTCCCCTGTTCATCCTCGCCTTCCATGCCAAGAGGCGGCCACTTTTTTCACCATATTCAAAACTCTTTAAACTGCTCACCTCACATCTACCTCTACTCCTCTTGTCCATCAGCATCTTAAAAGCCTCCTGTTGCTCTGCCAACTTTAAAGTTATCCTCTATTTCCCTTGTCTGAGAGTGCCTCCATCCCATTCTTTAGTAGCTGCCTGATCCCCTCCTCAATTGCCTTAGATTCTTCCCTTTTTCAGGCTTTTTTTTTTGGGCCCCCACCTTTCGAATTTCACCTCATACAAATGAGGTTTAAGAGTCCCACGCCACACTGTGACTTGCTGTGCTTGCATTAATATCATACTACAGCTCAGTCTCGTCTCAACACGTCGACCACTTCCGAATCAGAAGTAATGACTATCCACTGTCCATCTCATATTAATGTTAGGGCTCAAATATTTTAACTCCAACATGACTGCTCAATAACCCAAACAATGTGCTGGAATGTGCTCCACTTATGTTACTCTATCCAACAAATTAACATCAACCAGAAAGAAATCTATTCTGTAAGAGTTCCGATAATTTTTACAATAGAAAGTGTGGCATTTTTCTTCCCTGCTCTGCTATACCATATATCACACAGACCAAAATCTTGTATTACATTCTTTAAGAGCTTTCTAATTTTACGCTTACCTGTAGTGCCTATCCTGGCCGACTTATTTAAATTGCTATTAAGAACGACATTAAGATCTCCACAAATCAGGAAAAGTGCTGGAAAATCCAACCAATTCATCGCCATAGTACCCAAAGGCTCTGTATCATTGTAGTTCAGACCACAATAGCCAGCACAGGAGAAGGTGCCCTGCCTTGATATGAATTTACCAATTATCCACCTACCTCCAAAATCTGCCTTATGTTCTACCAACTCTGCTCCAGCATTTCTACTAACTATGAAGGCTACACCTCTTGCACCCATGAATGATCTATACTGACCACTTGTTGAAGTCAACCGTGCTTTTACGATCTTTACTAAATATTGCGATACATTCTGTCAGTGTTCAATGGGTTTCTTGGAGTGTTATTATATGTGCAGGTGTATCTTTCAAATATTGTCATATCAGCTTCTGCCTACTTTTGGAGTTAAAGCCACTGATATTCAAAATTATTATTTTAGCTGTTACTAACTTCTGCCCCAGTCCCATGAGTTTGAATTCTTCCGCCTTCTACCCTTACCCCCACTTCATTGTACCTCACTGACAATGATGATTTGTTTAGACTCCCACTATTTCCTAGTGAAGTTATTATGCCGTTTTAGCAGTGATGTAATTGGCTTCTCCCACAATGCTCTCAACCATGTGATCGCACACACACCTCTCCCATATGTCACACCTATTATGCCAATTTGAACCAGACAACTGAAGGGAGAGACCAAATATGGATTTGTATATTTTTATACGTGGATTTTATCATTAGAAACCATGCTAACTAAACTGCTGTTTTTAGATATTCGGATTTGGTGATTCTGTTGACATCCAAGCTAAGAATATTTCTATTGGTACCTCCCTGAAACTAATTTAGTGCGATCAGTGGGGTCTTCTGGTCTGTGTTCTGATGGAGGTTTGCTGGGCAAGTTATACTGATAATAAACACCACTTCTAGTGTGTATGCAGATTCTGGTATGCCACCTAAAGTGATGAAATCGATAAAGCAATTGTTAGGTTTTCAGGCAGCTTGGGAAAGATGTCCTATCAGGGTGGGAAGTTGAAGGATTCTAGCCTTTTAGTAAGATTAGAACAACCTTAAGAACTGTCATCAGTACGTCTAAAACATGGTCCTGCTTCGGTTAGTTATCGCCTCTTCTGAACAGGAAATTTTCTGTCTTTTGACAAACTCTGTTACTTTCACATTAAACTTTACATTTTAGTGCTGCAGGAAGATCCTGTGATGCTGGATCAGAAAGCTGTTTTTTTTTTACTGGACTCCGCCTCAACGCCACTGCCTGAAAAAACCCACTGTTACATCCTACCACATTTTCAAAACCATGAACATTGAATCTGCACAACCCTGAAACAAAGTTATTGTGATTATGTGGGAAATGCTTTTGCACAAAATATTTGTCTACCATCACATGTGGACAGCGGTACGGAGGGCAGGAATGAAATGGAGAGCTTTCCAGGGATGACACGGACAAAGAAAGATAAAATTAAAAAGGAACACTTTTAGGATTCATTTTATACAAAGAGAGGAGTTCCAACAAAGCTGCAGCTTTAAAATTTCCCAACATGGCCTTCCTTAAGATTCCTGGACATCCCAATGCCTCTATACAAATTCCACTGAATACCTAAATCCAACAACCATAGCTGGCACGATGCTGTAAATCTCACTCATGAGTCTGATAATATCTAAGTTCTGTGCCATTTAAAAACAAAGATGCTTTTTTTGATCTCAGCACTTACATGATAAGATAATGCCCAGCATGTGAAACTATAATAGATATCTTCAACAACATGGCAGGCGTGTTCTTTAGGAAAGGACACATAATGCTCTAAGGACAACTGTCAGTCATTACTGTCTAGAGGAGAAGAGCATCTCTCTCCGTGTTTTATTTCCAGCTCCTGACATTTCTCATTCTACTCTTGATTGGTGTCTCACTCTCTCTCCTCAGTCTTTGACATAGGGCTTCTTTGTAAGCACGCACTCTATTGCTCACATCCTCCCAATCTCTTCAACCTTACATATCCAGACTCCTACAAACACCTCCTTTTGTTTTCCAAACATAGCTCCAAAATCTCACAAATCACCTCCTCTCCTCAACTTGACCTCTGACTTTCTCGGATTCTATCCTGTTTTGCCTTTCCAGACCCATTCTTCTCCCCACAACACACACTCTTTTCGTCTCTCTGATCTCTGTTGCCTAGTTATTTGAAAGTGACACAAGTTAACAAGTCCTTATAACTAGCTGTGCTAAATAGAATGTTTGACTCCATTATGAAAAATTGAATGATTTGTATACAAATGACAAATTACACTTGAAATGAGGACATGAGACACACCATCTATCTGGTGATCACTGGAAGAATGTGAAGCTTGATGTACAAAACCATTTTGCGGTTGCAAACCGTGTGATTTACAAAATCACAGTGTTTGCAACCGTGAACAGGAGTTTCCTAACCTACAGAGCCCTTTTAGGAGTTGGAAAATTATTTCTGACTCATAACAGGGCTTTTATGATCTTTTAAAAATTGCAAATATTAGGGGTGTAAAAGGAGTGTCCCCCTCTGATTTGCCATTTGGAAAGGAATGTGCCAATGGCTTGCAAATGCAAATACGGTTACAAACCATTGAACAGTTATGACCGCCAGGGGAAAATAAAAAGGCAGGCAAAAATTGTATATATTCTGTGTTTTTGGGGGTCGTTTGCCTTGATAAACCACCAAACCTCCCCCCTCACCTCCCCACACCTCCACCGGGCCAATAAAATATTTTAAATGTAGGTTTTCCCTAGGTGTGCGAGTGGGGCCACCTTGGGAAAACAAACAAGTGGGCAACAATTGTATATCCTTTTTTGTGCGTGTGTGGGGAGGGAGGGGGGGTGAGGGCGGGCATCTTCCTGGAGGGGGCAAATTCAATATTTTACGTCTGTGTTTTCCATAGGGTTGCGGGGTAGGGACACCCCAGGGGATGGTAAAAAGGCCGGCCCAAATTTTTTTTCACTATGTCTGTGTTTGGGGGGCAAGGAAGCACACCAAGCACCACCACATGGAGAGAGCAGAACTACCCCATTTGTCTGAAGATCTGAGGCAGTTCTGCTCTCCGCAGGTGGCGCACTGCAGCAACTTTGCTTGCTGCATTACACTAATTGCTCAATGAAATATGTGGAACTGGGTACATGGCAGGCTGAATTAATACTTTGTTTTTTTCCTTTTTTAGTGTCCTTGGAGAAGCTGCAGCAGCACTGAAAAAAAGAGGGTTTTTTTCTTTTTTTGCTTCTACATTTTGTCACGTTTCTCAGAGATGCACACATCCACACTCTGGTTTAGATTCATATTCTGCCTTCTACATGAGAGCAAAGTGTTTTTGAATTAAGTTTTTAAACAGGTTCTAGACAGACAGAAGAGATGGATGACTGCTGCCCAGGCCCTAATTTGAGTAATGTAGGGCAGCTCTGAGGCATGATTAGATACTGAGACTGCTCCTGAGAGAAGAAAATGGGGTAGAATTTAGAAGCTATTTTTCTGTTGGAGTTCCAATTGATGACTCATTTTCCAGAGATGCAGAATAACATGGGCTCAGAAGTTGTCATGTCCCTTCACACGCACTATCTGTGCAGCAAAGAGAAAGTAATAGACCAGCCGAGACCAGGTACATGTGGCAGCAAGCACAGAACGAGAGCTCTCCTAGTAGCCCCCCAATTTAGTGCAGCCTCGCATTCCCCCATTGTAGGAAGTTGGCTCTGTATGTGCTATTTCAAAGTAAGGAATAGCATGCACAGAGTCCAAGGGTTCCCCTTAGAGGTAAAATAGTGGTAAAAATAGATAATACTAATGCTCTATTTTGTGGTAGTGTGGTCGAGCAGTAGGCTTATCCAAGGAGTAGTGTTAAGCATTTGTTGTACATACACATAGACAATAAATGAGGTACACACACTCAGAGACAAATCCAGCCAATAGGTTTTGTTATAGAAAAATATATTTTCTTAGTTTATTTTAAGAACCACAGGTTCAAATTTAACATGTAATATCTTGTTTGAAAGGTATTGCAGGTAAGTACATTAGGAGCTTTGAATCATTTCAATTGCATGTATACTTTTCAAGTTATTGACAAATAGCTACTTTAAAAGTGGACACTTAGTGCAATTTTCACAGTTCCTGGGGGAGGTAAGTTTTTGTTAGTTTTACCAGGTAAGTAAGACACTTACAGGGTTCAGTTCTTGGTCCAAGGTAGCCCACCGTTGGGGGTTCAGAGCAACCCCAAAGTCACCACACCAGTAGCTCAGGGCCGGTCAGGTGCAGAGTTCAAAGTGGTGCCCAAAACGCATAGGCTAGAATGGAGAGAAGGGGGTGCCCCGGTTCCGGTCTGCTTGCAGGTAAGTACCCGCGTCTTCGGAGGGCAGACCAGGGGGGTTTTGTAGGGCACCGGGGGGGACACAAGCCCACACAGAAATTTCACCCTCAGCAGCGCGGGGGCGGCCGGGTGCAGTGTAGAAACAAGCGTCGGGTTCGCAATGTTAGTCTATGAGAGATCAACGGATCTCTTCAGCGCTGCAGGCAGGCAAGGGGGGGCTTCCTCGGGGAAACCTCCACTTGGGCAAGGGAGAGGGACTCCTGGGGGTCACTTCTCCAGTGAAAGTCCGGTCCTTCAGGTCCTGGGGGCTGCGGGTGCAGGGTCCTTTCCAGGCGTCGGGACTTAGGTTTCAGAGAGTCGCGGTCAGGGGAAGCCTCGGGATTCCCTCTGCAGGCGGCGCTGTGGGGGCTCAGGGGGGACAGGTTTTGGTACTCACAGTCGGAGAGTAGTCCGGGGGTCCTCCCTGAGGTGTTGGTTCTCCACCAGCCGAGTCGGGGTCGCCGGGTGCAGTGTTGCAAGTCTCACGCTTCTTGCGGGGAGATTGCAGGGTCTTTAAAGCTGCTCCTCGAAACAAAGTTGCAGTCTTTTTGGAGCAGGTCCGCTGTCCTCGGGAGTTTCTTGTCTTTTTCGAAGCAGGGCAGTCCTCAGAGGATTCAGAGGTCGCTGGTCCCTTGGAAGGCGTCGCTGGAGCAGAGTTCTTTGGAAGGCAGGAGACAGGCCGGTGAGTTTCTGGAGCCAAGGCAGTTGTCGTCTTCTGGTCTTCCTCAGCTAGGCAGTCCTTCTTGTAGTTTGCAGGAATCTAATTTTCTAGGGTTCAGGGTAGCCCTTAAATACTAAATTTAAGGGCGTGTTTAGGTCTGGGGGGTTAGTAGCCAATGGCTACTAGCCCTGAGAGTGGGTACACCCTCTTTGTGCCTCCTCCCAAGGGGAGGGGGTCACAATCCTAACCCTATTGGGGGAATCCTCCATCTGCAAGATGGAGGATTTCTAAAAGTTAGAGTCACCTCAGCTCAGGACACCTTAGGGGCTGTCCTGACTGGCCAGTGACTCCTCCTTGTTATTCTCATTATTTTCTCCGGCCTTGCCGCCAAAAGTGGGGGCCGGGCCGGAGGGGGCGGGCAACTCCACTAGCTGGAGTGTCCTGCGGTGCTGTGACAAAGGGGTGAGCCTTTGAGGCTCAGCGCCAGGTGTTACAGCTCCTGCCTGGGGGAGGTGTTAGCATCTCCACCCAGTGCAGGCTTTGTTACTGGCCTCAGAGTGACAAAGGCACTCTCCCCATGGGGCCAGCAACATGTCTCTAGTGTGGCAGGCTGCTGGAACTAGTCAGCCTACACAGATAGTCGGTTAAGTTTCAGGGGGCACCTCTAAGGTGCCCTCTGGGGTGTATTTTGCAATAAAATGTACACTGGCATCAGTGTGCATTTATTGTGCTGAGAAGTTTGATACCAAACTTCCCAGTTTTCAGTGTAGCCATCATGGTGCTGTGGAGTTCGTGTTTGACAGACTCCCAGACCATATACTCTTATGGCTACCCTGCACTTACAATGTCTAAGGTTTTGTTTAGACACTGTAGGGGTACCATGCTCATGCCCTGGTACCCTCACCTATGGTATAGTGCACCCTGCCTTAGGGCTGTAAGGCCTGCTAGAGGGGTGACTGACCTATACTTGCATAGGCAGTGAGAGGCTGGCATGGCACCCTGAGGGGAGTGCCATGTCGACTTACTCGTTTTGTTCTCACTAGCACACACAAGCTGGCAAGCAGTGTGTCTGTGCTGAGTGAGAGGTCTCCAGGGTGGCATAAGACATGCTGCAGCCCTTAGAGACCTTCCTTGGCATCAGGGCCCTTGGTACTAGAAGTACCAGTTACAAGGGACTTATCTGGATGCCAGGGTCTGCCAATTGTGGATACAAAAGTACAGGTTAGGGAAAGAACACTGGTGCTGGGGCCTGGTTAGCAGGCCTCAGCACACTTTCAATTGTAAACATAGCATCAGCAAAGGCAAAAAGTCAGGGGGCAACCATGCCAAGGAGGCATTTCCTTACACCCATTCATTGCAAACGCTGTATGTGAGGTCGATACAGCAATTTTTTTTACCTATTCACTATATCCATGTCTTTTTGGAGGATGACTTCCTTGAGGAACTTGTGCACCAAATACTTTTATGGGCCACACAATTTCTGTAGCATGAAGGCACTCCCAGGCATTATTCTATAGCACACCAAGGGACTCCTGCTTCGCTTAGGGTAGTGGTTCCCAATCTGTGGTCCTGGGATCCCTACAGGTCCATGAAGCCTTAACAAATTACATATTAACAGATTAATAAAGTGTATATAAGTAAAGTGGTTAAATGTACAATTGAACATTTTAAAACACAGTGTACATATCAAGCAATTTAAAACTCGAGGCTAAAAATTTAATTTTATGGCAAGACCGGAGGCTCTATTATGCGTTCTTTTCTTACTTTATTTTAAACAGCAGCAGTCAAGAAACTACAGCTCCCAGGAGGATTAGCGTCAGACTAACCAATGGGAGTAAAACAGAAACTAAGAACTAGGCCAATCAGCATACACCATCAACTATAGAGAGTACCCTTGACTGCAAGCAGCCCTCTTTTCTTGCTGCTCGCAGTCAAGATAAGTACACTCTTCAGCTCTTGCGTTTACTTATTTGGTTAATTTTATTCCTCTTTGCATGCCTATCGTTATATTCATGTGTCAATTTGCTATACAAGCATAAGAAGTTGTAATTTCGGGTTTTTTCCGACCCCCTCCCCCCCCGTGTTACCGTTGGTTTAAGTATACAGCGCGCGCCGCCGCGCGTTCCATTCGTAGGCTCCCCGTCCTGTCAGCGCATTTCCCAGTGCGCGTTCGACAGGCGAACCGCTTCGCTTCTGTGGAGAGGCTCCGCGAAGCATTCTGCTTCGGTAGCGCATCCCCTCGCGTCTCCGGAGCGGTTTTCCCTTCTTATTCTGCCGAAGCGGCGTCCTCTTGTTCCCGGCCCGTGCTGTTCTGGGACTCTCCAGCCTCACGTCAGCAATTCCGCCCTCTCTCCTACTCGGCCACGCCCAAGGGAGGGCTTTTCAGTTCCATAGAGCGTTTTTGCTCTCTATTAACCCCTCATTTACCCCAGTACTTCAAAAACCTTTTATTACGCCTTTGGGCAGGCTGTCAGCTCGCAAGCAAGATGAATACAGATACTTCATCTGTTAATTCGGATTCTGAGGATAATGAGGAGTTTTTTAAACAGGACTTGAACAAATTTATAAAATCCTCAGTTAAAAATGCATTAAAAGCATCTATGGTTACGATGTCTAAGAACATCGAGAGTTCTGTAATATCTATGATGTCCAAACCCATGGCCCATTCTGCGGGGGAAGGCAGAAAACGCAAATTAATCTCGTCTTTTAAAACAGCGAAAGGCGCACATGCAGAGAGTGAGCTTGCCTCACACCAGAACGAGGACTTGGTTCCTCCCAGGCCTCCTTCTAAGGAGGGGAATTCTTCTAAAAAGTCGAGCTCACATGCCAAATGTAAAGTAAAGTCAAAACATATATTAGCGCCAACAAAGATTGCTGTTACGAGGGTTTTGGACACGGACGAAGAGGGCTTGGACGAATTATCTTTGTCAGATAATCCCGATGACACGTTTTCTCATTCTTCTCCCCCCTCCAAACGTTCGAAACTTTCCTCTAGCGTGCCCTCTTCCAGTGTGGTTGATGCCGAAGGTGTTCCCATGTTCGACCCGTCCCTTATTCATCACCCCAATTCCACGGAGTGGTTTCCTTTGGATCACGTGGCTGAATATATTTCTTCCCGCTTACGTCTTCCTTTGGATAAACAGACTCGCTCCAAACTCAGGTCTGAATGCCCTCGTCCGTCTTTGGACTCTAACATTACTGTGACCCCGGCTATCGATGAGTCCCTCATCACATTTTTTACAAAATATGGAAAGGATCCCCGTAAAGGGGTTGACAAAGCTTGGACCACGTGCCAAGACAAACTCCTCGACGTGGTCGGTCCGCTTGCTAGAATTCTCGACTTAGCCGAGTCGGCTCGATTGGAGGATTCTCCTATCGATCCTTTAGACCTTTCTCTTTGGACCCAGAGAGCATTTTGTCTTTTGGGCAATGCTAACTCGGCCATTATCCATGAGAGACGCAAGGGTCTCCTTCTCCGCATGGACCCTAAGTTGGCTAATCTTGCTACCAGGGATCCTGGTATCCAGGCCGATGGTAAACTGTTTGGTGATTCTTTCATTAAGGACCTTAGTCGTTTCGTCTCTACTTTTTCGTCTATCGATAAGGCCCAGCAATCTTTGAAGAAGGTTTTCAACCAACGTGTTTTTTCCCGGGCCGGTAGAGGTAGGAGTCGCTTTACCGGCCACCAATACAGAAACCAAGGCTCCAGAGGATACTCCAACCCTTCCTCCTATTACAACCAAGAGTTCAAACCCCATTTCTATCCCCAACGATCAAGGGGTTTCCGCAACCGGGGCCAACGCATCTCCAGAGCGGCCAATACCTCAGGTAAGCCAACGTTCTGGCCCTCCCGTGGGGGGTCGACTTCGATTTTTCCTGCAGAAATGGAGGTCAATTTCTACAGACCCATGGGTTCTTTCCACTGTCCAGGGCTATCGCATCGAATTTCTCGTTCCACCTTTCCAGTCAACCCCCCCTCCTGTTCCAAGGTTCTCCCTCGAAATGTCATCTCTCATCTCTTCGGAAATCCAATCACTGCTAGAAAAAGATGCCATCCAAAGCTGCATTCCAGATCCCTCCGGTTTCATCAGTTCTATCTTTCTCGTCCACAAAAAGCTAAGACCTGTAATCAATCTAAAATCCTTCAACCAGTTTGTCGTCTATCGACACTTCAAAATGGAGACTATTATCCATCTCAGGGATATTTTACTCCAAGGCGACTGGCTAGTCAGACTGGATCTCCAAGATGCATCCCTCACTATCCCGATCCATCCTTCTCACAGAAAATATTTACAATTTCTTTGGAATTCAAAAACGTATCAATTTTCCTCCCTTCCTTTCGGCCTTTCGTCAGCTCCGTGGTGTTTCACGAAGCTCTTAAAGCCGGTTGTATCCTTCCTTCGATCTCTGGGGTTCAGACTCATTATCTATCTCGACGATATCCTTATTATGCATCAAAACAAATCTTCTCTCCTGTCCCAACTTCAGATCACTTCCACTCTCCTAACAGAGCTGGGTTTCCTCTTAAATCTCGAGAAATCTATTGTGGTTCCTTCCCAACAAATAGAATTCTTAGGCTTCCGAATCGATTCAGTTTCGGCTTCCCTGTCTCTTCCGCGGGACAAGGTTTCTGCATTCAAAAGAGAATTGGTTTCAATTCTCCAGAAAGACTCTATTTCTCTCAGAACTCTTGCAAGAGTCGTCGGCCTTCTGTCCTCTTCTATCCAGGCCATATTCCCAGGACCCCTTCACTATCGCGCCCTTCAGCGTCTCAAGATCCTGCACCTTCGTCGAGGTTTGGCTTTCTCCGACCTCGTCTATCTAGATCAAGAATCTCTACTCGAAATCCAATGGTGGATATCCCATTTAGAGGCCTGGAACGGCAGATCCATCTTTCCCTCTGTGCCCGATCTTGTATTAGAATCCGATGCAAGTCTCACCGGTTGGGGCGCCCGTTGTGGCTCAATCTTGACTGGCGGTACATGGTCCGCAGAGGAGTCCAGATTGCACATAAATTGTTTAGAGCTTCTTGCAGGCTCCTTTGCGATCCGGAGTTTTACCAAGGACAGAGCAAGTTGCTCCATTCTGCTCCGCATGGACAACATTTCTGCAGTTCGTTACATAAACCATCTAAGTGGCACCAGGTCCAGACCCCTTGCTCTTCTGGCCAAGAGCCTCTGGGAGTTTTGTCTGTCCCACAAATTTTCCCTTCTAGCCGAGTATCTCCCAGGCTCTCTGAACTCCAACGCGGATTGGCATTCCCGACATATCTCGGATTCCAGCAACTGGAAATTACACCGTTCCGTCTTTCACCAAATCGAAAGAAAATGGGGACGCTTTCAGGTGGATCTCTTTGCGTCCAGACTCAACTCTCAACTTCCTTGTTTCTTCAGTTGGCGTCCGGATCCGTTGGCCTTAGCTACAGACGCTTTCCTTCAGGATTGGTCCAATTCCCTCAATTACGCTTTCCCTCCTTTTATTCTAATCAACAGGGTTTTAAACCAGGTCAGGCGCCAAATGACGTCTCTTGTTCTGATAGCCCCCTTTTGGCAATCTCAGGTGTGGTTTCCTCCCCTGCTAGAGCTCGCGGCAGACTTCCCGATCTTACTCCCCTCATTTCCGTCCCTCCTCCTAGATCCACTCGGTCGGCCCCACAATTCTCAACAAATCATTAGTACTATCAGCTTGGCTCATTTCAGGGCTGCCCAGCGGTCCTTCCCGATTTCGTCAGACGCTTCAGAGCTCATTAACAATGCCTGGGCGCCTGGCACAAGGCGAGCCTACAAATCAGCTTGGTCTCTTTGGGCAAGCTGGTGTGTGGGAAAATGTGCCGATCCCTTTTCAGCGGATCTAAATCTGATTATTAATTTCTTGGCGGCTCAGGCAGGACTGGGTAAATCATATCGTACTATCAACCTTTATAGATCCGCGATTTCTATGAACCACTCTAATATTGATGGCAATCCTATTGGGATTCATCCCTTAATTTGTCGCCTTTTAAAAGGGGTCAAACTCTCTAGGCCCCCTTCTGCCAAATACTCCCACGTCTGGGATGTTTCATTGGTTCTGAATCTCTTTCTTTCTTGGTCTGACAATTTGAGTCTTTCTCAAAAAATGCTGTCTGCCAAACTCACTATGCTCCTATGCCTAATTTCCATCAAAAGGGTTTCTGATGTTCAGGCTCTAGATGTCTCTGCCCGTCAGTTTTTACCCTCAGGTGTATTGTTTCACATCGCCAAACGCACCAAAACTAACTTACATTCGGTGTTCTATCCCTTTTTCCCTGATAAACCAAAATTATGTGTGGGTCTTTGTTTGAAGGAATACGAGAAAAGAACTGTCAACCTGAGAACGTCTTCCTCTACCCAGCTTCTAATTTCCTTTCGTAAACCTCATAACCCGGTTACTTCTGCAACCCTGGCCCGTTGGGTCAGATTGATCATGTCCCTAGCGGGTATTGACACTTCGGTGTATGGGGCCCATTCTTCCAGGGGAGCTATGGCCTCTAAAGCGTTCGCTTTAGGTTCTAGTTTGGAGGACATTCTCAGGTCGGCAGATTGGACTAATGACAATGTTTTTAAGACTTTTTATTGTAAACCTATTAGAACTGCTTCTTCTGTAGTTATTGATATGCTTTAAACTTGCATAATAGAGCCTCTGGTCTTGCCATAAAATGTAGATTTTCCTAGTAATTTATGACGGAAAATCTTAATTTTATTAAAGACACAAAATTTTAAAAAAACACATTTTGCTCACGTCTGTGTGGGAACCGTTGTTATTGGGAGACATGAGGGAACTGTGGGTGGTGCAAACTTTCTGAGTCTCCACAGATCCCGGAACTTTCCCACACATCTACAGCCACCCACACTTAAGAAAAAGCATCAGTTTTAGTGAAAAATCGTGGTGTATTTATTTTGTGTTTTGAGCCTTTTCGTGTTGCAGGAACTGGGCCCACCACCACAAGTGAGGTACCAGTTTTATCAGAAGACTTGAGGGAATGTTGGTTGATAGGAAAACTGTAGCTTCCAGCAGATTCCAGAAGTTTCCCTCCCAGAAATGTGGGCAACATGTATGTTTTTATTCAAAGTTTGAGGTTTGCAAGGGCTTCTTTGTAAGAAAACCTGGTAAGAGCCACGCAAGTCACCCCACACTAGAGTTCCTCGGTTAGCTTTTGCTAAAAAATGTGCTGGTTTGCTAGGTTTCCCTAGGGGCCGGCTGAGCAAGGGCCCAAAATCCACAGCTATCCACATTGCAAATAAGGGTACGTTTTCAGTGAAAATATGTGATGTGTCGACGTTATGATTTGAGCCCTTTTCTGTTACAGGTACTCACCCTAACCATTTGTATAGGAAGACATGTAGGAACATATAATAGTAGAATATTTGTTATTAGAAACTGGATTTCTTTGTATTTCTGCCTTCCAAAACCAAGCTAGATTGTACAAAAGATATTTAGAAAAATGCCCTCTGAATCACATGCTAGTATAGGCACCCACAGATTCAGAGATGCACAAATAACTACTGCTCCTAGACTCCACATCTGGTGTCCATTTCAGAAATGCGTAGGTTTCTTTGATTTACAATTTTTCACTCTATATTTAACCATATGAACTGCTCTATACTTCGTACATTGTAAGGTGCAGCTCAGTTGAGGCTATAGGTACCTAGGGTTCCTGGACAACCTACTAACCCTATATATCTCCGCAACTAAGGGTCTAGCAGATGCAATGGTATATTGCTTTTGTAAATCTGCCATCATGACAAGAATTTACAATCAAAATGTTGTTAAAATTATTTCTTACTACTTATTTTCACCATTCATTTGTATTCCAACAGTTAGTTTCTTCGGGAAAACCTTGAGGAACCTACAAAAAATGACTCCTTGTTGAATTCAGAATTTTGTCTACTTTTCAGAAATGTATAGCCGTCTGGGATCACTTGTGCGTTTCACACCAGTTCTCACCACAAACTGGAAATAGGTTGAAAGCAGAAAACCTATAAAAACATCAGCCACCGCTTTGAAAAATCCCCAAACCATAGTAAAAGTTTTTTTCAGCTCTGCATGTTCCAGAAAGCAAGACTTTGAATGATGCCATTTTTGGTGAAGATAAAACAGACTCTTCTTTGCAGGGCAATCCCCTCCTCCCCCCAAACCCATCCCAGTACTTTTCCCCCCATTTTTCCCAAAAAACTCACTTACCTATGTTGTAGGAAAATGCCAGTTTGGCATGGTCACCCACCACTTTTTGCCTAGTGTTGATGCCAGCTTTGACTGGAAGTGTGCTGGGACCTTTCTAACCAGTGTTCTTTCCTTAAAACTGTACCTTTGTTTCCACAATTGGCACAGCCCTGGCCCCCAGTTAAGTCCCTTGTAAAAGGTACCTCTGGTACCAAGGGCCCTGTGGCCAGGGATGGTCCCCTAAGGCCTCAGCAAGTATTATACCACCCTCAGGGACCCCTCACTCAGTACCCCCACAACGACGCCTGCAGAGGGAATCCAGAGCACCCCCCGTTGACCGTGATTGCCCGTGACGAAGACATCCATCGCCTGGAGAAGCACTGCACCCCCAGGCCTGAGAGAAACCAACCACCGGTGCAGCAACGACCAGCAGGCGGCCCTCACCTTCGCCCAGTTGGTGGCATGCCTGAGAAGCCCCCCTGTACCTTGCCTAAGTGACCGCCGGGTTCCTCAATAGAGTTCTATTGAGAACCCAACGCCCTGTTTGCACACTGCACCCGTCTGCCCCTGTGCCGCTGAGGGTGTGGTTTATGTGCTTACTTGGGGCCCCTCCAGTGCTCTTTCAAACCCCCATGGCATGCCAACCGACGACACAGGTACTCACCTGCAAGAAGACCGAAACCAGAGTACCTCCGCCTCCATAGGGGCCCACATTATTTTGGCTCTTCATTGACCTCTACACCTAACCGGCCCTGTGTTGCTGATGCTGGGTGTTTGGGGTTATTTTGAACCCGCAACGGTGGGCTACCTATGCCCCCAAGACTGAACCCATAAGTTTGTTACTTACCTCAAAAACTGTACCTTACTACCTCCCCCAGGAACTCTTGAAATTAATAGCTTTTTGCCATTTTTAAGAAAACTGTGTAAAATACTGATTCTATTCAAAGTTCTAAGTATTACTATGCAAAGTACCTTTCATTCAATGTACTTACCTGCTACATGAATCTTGTGGTTCTAGAAATAAATTGAGAAAGAATATTTTTCAATATAAAAACCTATTGGCCCGGAGTTAAGTCAGAGTGTGTGTTTTCACTTATCGCTTGTGAGTGTACAACAAATGCTTAACACTACTCTCTGATAAGCCTAACTGCTCGACCACACTACCACAAATAGAGCATTAGTATTATCTATTATTGCCTCTTGGGCAACCCCTGGGCTCTGAACACTATATCTCTTTTTGGTATAGTATATACAGAGCCAGCTTTCTATATATGTTTTGCTTATTTTATGGTACTCTCCCAGGGGAATCCACAACCCCTTGGCTACCCTTAGAATCCCCAGGATGTTGGGAAAAAAGGATGCAAATTAGGCATAAATACCTTAAGGGGATAAAGTTATGGAGCCCTAAGCACAACTATCCCAAATAGCCTAAGAAGGCCAAGAACTAGGAGAAAAAAAGCTTTTAAAGCGGTAAAGGATATGGGCTGTTTTTTTTTTTTTTTTTAATAAAGTTTCCTGTTTACGGAAGCACATTCAGGGACAAAAGTCAGCTACAACCCTACACTGGCAGCCACTCACAACGGGCAGCAAATTGCAACCAACCTACTTAATACTGGTCACATCGCAAATTACATTCCCCGTTCGTAAACTTGGCAGGGTGCAAACTGCACATTCCTAGTTTTGAATGCAAATGGTAGATTAGGCCCATGATCTCCCCCAACAGGAAAAATGAAGGCATGCTAAACAAGTTGGATCTATAAAATGTGCAGTGTCCAATTTCTTGGATTTCTATTCTGTGTGCCCAGCAAGCAATTTTATGACATTTGATCAGAGCCAGTGCCTAATTTGTAAAAATAAAGAAATGTCAGGGCCCTTAGTTTTGCTCAGATGCCAGCGGTTATTACTATCGAATGACAGGGTGCCAAATACCAAGGCTGCGTAGTTTGGATTTCACCTCCTGCCTTATTCATACACCACCAGGCCCCCCCCCACCACTTTATCTGACTTTTTCAGTTTCTTTTTCCACTTATGCTTTATCACTGTTTTTCTCTTCTTCTTCATAAATGAAAGACGACGTGAGGTGCACAGTGTCGAGATATGGAAGGCTATGGTCATACCCAAAAAGGAAACTGCTGCGGAAGAAGAGGGTGGGAGGTGGCTGGGCCAAACCAAGCAAAACAAATTCAAACCAGTCTTGACCACAATCCAATAGGAAGGGTTGAGCCCAAACTACCAAGCCATGTCCTCTCCGAACCAGAACACAACCAACCCAAGGCTGGTTTCATCCTGAATGCAAGCATTTCTCCCATCACCTTTTGTGTGTTTGATGTACTGCTGAAGTGGCCAGATGTGGGTTCTGTGCTCACTGTGCACTGGAGCCAGATACACCCAACTGAAAGCCTCAATCAGAACAAAATCAGTCTTGGGTTGCTTGTGTTCCGGTTCAGGCAGGTCCCACCGGCACCTTTTTTTTCACGTTTTAGGTGTTCGATTTAAAGACCTCTGCTTCCTGTAGCTGCTCAACACTTATTTATCAAGAAATTTGAGTTAAAAAAAAAAAGAAAAACATTAAAATAAAATAAAACTAACTTCCAAGCGGGTGATACATATGAAGATGAGCACAGGTGTAGCAGTAGAGGAGCAGCTACTCACAAACCGTGAGTCAGAGTGCAAGAGGACCAGATTCAACAGGAGGAGAAATCCAGTAACAATAAGAACTCTGAAGAAGAACCGGGTTAACTATACTGAGGAAAAAAAAAAAAAAAAAGAAATCAGGGACAAAAAACAAAAACAAAAATCAGTAATCAAGGGGCAGAGAACCTGCTAACAAAAATATACCAGAGCTTTTGCAATGCAGGTCACTGACTGTTCCAGCTCTTCCTATAGGGATAACAAAATAGGCAGGATGAGAAACAGGAATTGACATTCAGAAAGTAATTCTGCCATTACAGAATGAGATGTAACGGTGTTGGGGCCATGTTGGTTTGGAACATTTGGGAAACATGCCACTTCCTGTTTATTCAAGGTAAGCTTAATCAAGAGCCCATTTGAGACACAAGACTTCATAACCATAATTTCCAGAAATGGTGCCTGAAGGAGAACTGGAGATGAAGGAACACCGAAATATCTTACAGAGCACTTATAAAGTGGGGAAAAGCACTATGTGGGCTTGTGCGGCCAGAAAAGTTAATGTGGTACACACAAAGGCTTGCATGCACCAACAGTGTTCAAAGGATAGTGCCCTTCTTCACGTCAGAACAAACATGTGAGCTCTTTTCCTGGATATGGAGAAACTGCTGTCCCTGCAATCCTCAACTCACCCATCAGCTGCGCACCTTGAGAAGACACTCAACATCAATGGAAAAGCTTTATGTAGTCTGAGGACAACAGACTCCCACACCAACCACGCAGCATAACCAACGGTGGTCCTATGAAACTCAAGAAAGCATGTCTTACGCTCAAAGGGACACACTAGCAATGTCACACTTAGGTGGTCACTCAATGACCAAACAATTAACAACAAATACCGTGATACTGACACAAAACCACCTCATCACGGGTTGGTGAAAGATAGCGAGAGCAAGTTCATTATTAGTACACATAAGCTGGAAATTTCAACATACAATTAGAGAAAGTACAGACAGTGAAAACGTGGGAGGGACATTTCATCTCAAGCAATACCAGATATACTAACGAACAATACAACACCACCAAACTTAAGCTTGTAACCTAGCATTCAACAAGAGGAACAACTTGCAGTCTATGGTTTGGTGGAAGGTTCTAAAAATCAATGAGACCCTATCTTCTAGGACGCGGACTCCTCTAAGTGGCTATTTAAAAGACGTATGAAATGCCTCACAAGAATGACAGCACTTAAAACAAAATAGAAAAAGCAACAACAGAATATAACTTAAAACACCATGTAAAACAAATGAAAACAAGATACAAAATGTAACGATAACAAGAAACAAACACAGTAGCACGGTTTTATGACCAGGATGGACAGCAGTGGATAGAAGAGGAATCGCATGATTGAAGGAACAGAAAAAGTAAGACAAAGGAGTTAATATGAGAAATTATTTTCACTTATGTATGGCCAAGTCTCTTCAGTCTTACAAATAGGAAGATTTTTAAGCATTAATAATTAAAAAGAGAAAAAGAGTCCTTATCCAGAACGACTTTTGAACCTGCTTTAGCCAAAGTGGTGCTGGGCCTTGGATCCAGAATGCAAACGAAAAGTTTACTTTGATGTAGGCTACGTAGCGTCCTTGCAAATTACATCAATTGCCTTAAGTAGGCAGTAGAAGCTGCTTTTGCCTAAACTGCACGAGTGCAAAGTCCTACTAGGGAGGGAGTGTCATACGGTCAGATGGTGAAGGTGCATATTCTGAATGTGAAAGGAGCCACTACGATATAGAAGAGTTATGTTATGTACACTTTTGAATCCTTCTTTACAGACTAGAGGTTTGTATAAAATCTGAAGGCATTCTTTACATCTAAACTACAAAGAATAATGTGTATTTCCCAATTCAATGAGACACACTTTATCGCTACAGGAAGGATTATTGAATGAGTAAAGACGCTAGTATTCAAACTTCTGAGACCACAAGGTCAAATACAATGCATAGTCCAGTGTGGTATCAGACCTAGCTATACAATGGCCTGCTGTGAAGTTCAAGTCTGGAAAAATTAACACATTTTCATGGTTTAAATTGAGCTTGAAGACAATGACGGGTTAACAATTGTGTTGGACTCCTATCATCAAATGGTCATTAGCTAACAATGCCAGAAGCTCACGTAATCCGCTAGTAGTGTAAGACTGCACCACCATTTCGCAATGTAGAACATCTTAAACAAGTTAATGGAAGATGAATGGCTCAGACTGAGTGTAGGATGCCACAATGCATTTTAGATTAGAAAAAGATATTAACCAAAAATTATCTTAAAAAATGCTGCCTATTTAAAGGCAGTGGTTTATGTTACAATAAAAATAAACCAAATCCACAAATATATATATGGAAAATGTCACTTACCCAGTGTACATCTGTTCGTGGCATGAGACGCTGCAGATTCACATGCTGTGCACATCCCGCCATCTAGTGTTGGCCTCGTAGTGTTACAAGTTGTTTTTCTTCGAAGAAGTCTTTTCGAGTCACAAGATCGAGGGACTCCTCCCCTTTCGGCTCCATTGCGCATGGGCGTCGACTCCATCTTAGATTGTTTTCCCAGCAGAGGGTGAGGTAGGAGTTGTGTATTATAGTAATAATGCCCATGCAATGAAGTAAATATGTATGTACATAATGTGGTTTAAAGCGATATATTTACAAATGTTCAAGATCAACTTCAAACGGCTACAGGCTCCCGGGGAGGCGGGTGGGCGCATGTGAATCTGCAGCGCCTCATGCCACGAACAGATGTACACTGGGTAAGTGACATTTTCCGTTCGATGGCATGTGTAGCTGCAGATACACATGCTGTGCATAGACTAGGAAGCCGTTATCTCCCCAAAAGCGGTGGTTCAGCCTGTAGGAGTTAAAGTTGTTTGAAACAAAGTTCGGAGTACTGCTTGTCCTACTGTGGCTTGTTGTGCTGTTAACACATCCACGCAGTAGTGCTTGGTAAACGTATGAGGCGTAGACCATGTGGCTGTCTTACATATTTCAGTCATTGGAATGTTTCCTAGAAATGCCATGGTAGCACCCTTCTTTCTAGTTGAGTGTGCCTTTGGTGTTATAGGCAGTTCTCTTTTTACTTTGAGATAACAGGTTTGAATGCATTTAACTATCCATCTGGCAATGCCTTGTTTGGATATTGGATTCCCTGTATGAGGTTTTTGGAAAGCAACGAACATGTTTTGTTTTTCGAATTTGTTTTGTTCTGTCAATGTAGTACATTAACGCTCTTTTGATGTCTAATGTACAGGGAGTGCAGAATTATTAGGCAAGTTGTATTTTTGAGGATTAATTTTATTATTGAACAACAACCATGTTCTCAATGAACCCAAAAAACTCATTAATATCAAAGCTGAATATTTTTGGAAGTAGTTTTTAGTTTGTTTTTAGTTTTAGCTATGTTAGGGGGATATCTGTGTGTGCAGGTGACTATTACTGTGTATAATTATTAGGCAACTTAACAAAAAAAAATATATACCCATTTCAATTATTTATTATTACCAGTGAAACCAATATAACATCTCAACATTCACAAATATACATTTCTGACATTCAAAAACAAAACAAAAACAAATCAGTGACCAATATAGCCACCTTTCTTTGCAAGGACACTCAAAAGCCTGCCATCCATGGATTCTGTCAGTGTTTTGATCTGTTCACCATCAACATTGCGTGCAGCAGCAACCACAGCCTCCCAGACACTGTTCAGAGAGGTGTACTGTTTTCCCTCCTTGTAAATCTCACATTTGATGATGGACCACAGGTTCTCAATGGGGTTCAGATCAGGTGAACAAGATGGCCATGTCATTAGATTTCCTTCTTTTATACCCTTTCTTGCCAGCCACGCTGTGGAGTACTTGGACGCGTGTGATGGAGCATTGTCCTGCATGAAAATCATGTTTTTCTTGAAGGATGCAGACTTCTTCCTGTACCACTGCTTGAAGAAGGTGTCTTCCAGGAACTGGCAGTAGGACTGGGAGTTGAGCTTGACTCCATCCTCAACCCGAAAAGGCCCCACACAAGCTCATCTTTGATGATACCAGCCCAAACCAGTACTCCACCTCCACCTTGCTGGCGTCTGAGTCGGACTGGAGCTCTCTGCCCTTTACCAATCCAGCCACGTGCCCATCCATCTGGCCCATCAAGACTCACTCATTTCATCAGTCCACAAAACCTTAGAAAAATCAGTCTTGAGATATTTCTTGGCCCAGTCTTGACGTTTCAGCTTGTGTGTCTTGTTCAGTGGTGGTCGTCTTTCAGTATTTCTCACCATGGCCATGTCTCTGAGTATTGCACACCTTGTGCTTTTGGGCACTCCAGTGATGTTGCAGCTCTGAAATATGGCCAAACTGGTGGCAAGTGGCATCGTGGCAGCTGCACGCTTGACTTTTCTGAGTTCATGGGCAGTTATTTTGCGCCTTGGTTTTTCCACACGCTTCTTGCGACCCTGTTGACTATTTTGAATGAAACGCTTGATTGTTCGATGATCACGCTTCAGAAGCTTTGCAATTTTAAGAGTGCTGCATCCCTCTGCAAGATATCTCACTATTTTTGACTTTTCTGAGCCTGTCAAGTCCTTCTTTTGACCCATTTTGCCAAAGGAAAGGAAGTTGCCTAATAATTATGCACACCTGATATACGGTGTTGATGTCATTAGACCACACCCCTTCTCATTACAGAGATGCACATCACCTAATATGCTTAATTGGTAGTAGGCTTTCGAGCCTATACAGCTTGGAGTAAGACAACATGCATAAAGAGGATGATGTGGTCAAAATACTCATTTGCCTAATAATTCTGCACTCCCTGTATGTAGTGCTCTTTCAGCTACAGAATCTGGTTCTGGAAAGAACACTGGTAGTTCTACTGTTTGATTCAAGTGGAACGGTGATATGACTTTTGGTAAGAACTTTGGATTTGTTCGTAAAACTACTTTATGCTTGTGTATCTGAATAAAGGGTTCTTGTATAGTAAATGCTTGGATCTCACTTACTCTTCTTAGAGATGTGATGGTAATTAGAAATGCTACTTTCCATGTTAAATATTGTATCTCACATGAGTGCATGGGTTCAAACGGTGGACCCATGAGTCATGTTAAGACAATATTAAGGTTCCACGAAGGAACTGGTGGCGTCATTGGTGGGATAATTATTTTCAGACCCTCCATAAAAGCCTTTTTGACTGGGATCCTAAAAAGTGATGTTGAGTGCGTAATTTGCAGATAAGCTGAAATTGCGGTGAGATGTATTTTAATGGATGAAAAGGCTAACTTTGACTTTTGTAATTGCAGTAGGTAGCTGACAATGTCTTTAGCAGATGCGTGTAAGGGATGTATTTATTTATCATGGCAGTAATGAACAAATCTTTTCCACTTATTTGCATAGCAATGTCTTGTTGGTTTCCTTGCTTGTTTTATGACCTCCATACATTCTTGTGTGAGGTCTAGATGTCCAAATTCTAAGACTTCAGGAGCCAGATTGCTAGATTCAGCAATGCTGGATTTGGGTGTCTGATCTGTTGTTTGTGTTGAGTTAACAGATCTGGCCTGTTTGGTAGTTTGACATGAGGTACTACTGATAGGTCTAAAAGTGTTGTGTACCAAGGTTGCCTTGCCCAAGTTGGTGCTATTAGTATGAGTTTGAGTTTGTTTTGAGTCAATTTGTTTACCAGATATGGAAGGAGTGGGAGAGGGGGAAAAGCGTATGCAAATATCCCTGACCAACTCATCCATAACGCATTGCCTTGAGACTGATCCTGTGGGTATCTGGATACGAAGTTTTGGCATTTTGAGTTTTCTTTTGTTGCAAATAGGTCTATTTGTGAGTCACAGTGGTATGCAATTCCATTTGCGACCGCGTATGAGTCGCAGTTACCATCCACTTGAAGTGGATGGTAACCCACTTGCAAACAGGAAGGGGTCCCCATGGGACCCCTTCCCCTTTGTGACTGGACCCAAAAAAAAAAAATTCAGAGCAGGCAGTGGTCCAAGGGACCACTACCTGTCCTGAAAAAATCCGAAACTAAAGGTTTCGTTTTTTTTTTCTAAGTGCAGCTCGTTTTCCTTTAAGGAAAGCGGGCTACACTTGGAAAAAAAAAAAAAACTGCTTTATTTAAAAGCAGTCACGGACATGGAGGTCTGCTGTTCCCAGCAGGCCTCCATCCCCGTGAGTGCCCAGAGTCGCTATGGGGGCGCAAATTGCGACACACCTCATTAATATTAATGAGGTGGGTCTTTGCGACCCCATAGCGACTCGCAGAAGGTGTCTGAGACACCTTTCTGCATAGCAAATTGCGACTTGCAATTTGCGAGTCGCACGGACTCACAAATTGCAAGTCGCAATTTGCTAGTTTCCTACATCTGGCCCTAAGTGTTTAGTATTTGGGGGTGAATCTCCCATTCGTGGATCTGTTGGTGATCCCGAGAGAGATTGTCTGCTAACTGATTCTGAATCCCTGGAATAAACTGCGCTATTAGACAAATGTGGTTGTGAATTTCCCAATGCCGTATTCTTTGTGCCAGGAGACACAACTGCGTCAAGTGTGTTCCTCCCTGTTTGTTCAGATAATACATCGTTGTCATGTTGTCTGTTTTGACAAGAATGTGTTTGTGGCTTATTATAGGTTGAAATGCTTTCAACGCTAGAAATACTGCCAGTAGTTCTAAGTGATTTATGTGAAACTGTCTCTGCTGAGTGTCCCATTGTCCTTGGATGTTGTATTGGTTGAGGTGTGCTCCCCACCCTATCATGGAGGCATCTGTCGTTATTACGTATTGAGGCACTGGGTCTTGGAAAGGCCGCCCTTGGTTTAAATTTATATTGTTCCACCATTGAAGCGAGGTGTATGTTTGGCGGTCTATCAACACTAGATCATGAAGTTGACCCTGTGCCTGTGACCATTGTGATGCTAGGCACTGTTGTAAGGGCCGCATGTGCAATCTTGCGTTTGGGACAATGGCTATGCATGAGGACATCATGCCTAGTAGTTTCATCACCATCTTCACGTGTATCTTTTGTTTTGGGTACATGGCCTGTATTACATTTTGAAATGCTTGTACCCTTTTTGGGCTTGGAGTGGCAATCCCTTTTGTTGTGTTGATTGTCGCCCCAAAGTATTGCTGTGTTTGACACGGCTGAAGGTGTGACTTGTTGTAGCTGAGTGAGAAACCAAGTTTGTGGAGGGTTTCTATGGCATACTTTGGGTGTTGTGAACACCGTTCTTGCGTGTTGGTTTTGATTAACCAATCGTCTAGGTACGGGAACAAGTGTATTTGCTGCCTTCTGATATGAGCAGCCACTACTGCCAGGCATTTTGTAAAAACTCTTGGCGCAGTTGTTATTCCGAATGGCAACACTTTGAATTGGTAATGTACTCCTTGGAATACAAACCTTAAGTACTTTCTGTGTGAAGGATGTATCGGTATATGGAAGTATGCATCCTTTAGGTCTAGTGTTGTCATGTAGTCTTGTTGTTTGAGCAATGGGATTACGTCCTGCAGTGTCACCATGTGAAAGTGATCTGATTTGATGTAGATATTTAATGTTCTGAGATCTAATATAGGTCTTAGAGTTTTGTCTTTTTTGGGTATGAGAAAGTACAGCGAGTAAACTCCTGTTCTTCTCTGATGAAGTGGTACCAGTTCTATTGCATGTTTTTGTAACAACGCTTGGACCTCCAGTTCTAGAAGATCCATGTGTTGTTTGGTCATATTGTGTGTTTTCGGTGGGACATTAGGAGGGAATTTTAGAAATTCTATGCAATAACCATGCTGGATAATTGCTAGGACCCAAGTGTCTGTTGTTATCTCCTCCCATGGTTTGTAGAACTTGGTTAGTCTCCCCCCCACTGGTGTTAGGTGTTGGGGATTTGTGACGTCGAAGTCACTGCTTGTTCTGTGGAGTTTTGGGACTTTGGAACTTCCCTCTACTTTTTGGGAACTGTCCCCATCTATATTGTCCCCGAAAACTTCCCCGCTGATATTGGCTCTGATAAGTGGGACTTGTTTGTGAGGTTGTGGGTTCCGTGCTTTGTCCTCGAAACCCCCCTCGAAACTGTGATTTTCGAAATGTGCCTGTGCTCTGTGGGGAGTAGAGTGCACCCATGGCTTTGGCGTATCTGTGTCTTTTTTAAGTTTTTCTATGGCCGTGTCCACCTCCAGCCCAAACAACTGCTGTCCGTTAAATGGCATATTCAGCACAGCTTGTTGTATTTCCGGCTTGAATCCTGATGTACGCAGCCATGCGTGTCTCCTTATGGTCACTGCTGTATTTACTGTCCTAGCAGAGCTGTATCCACTGCATCCATTGCAGAGCGTATTTGATTGTTCGAGATGCTCTGTCCTTCCTCCACCACTTGTTGGGCCCTTTTTTGGAACTCTTTGGGCAAGTGTTCAATAAAATGTTGCATTTCGTCCCAATGAGCCCTATCATATCTCGCCAGCAATGCCTGTGAGATGGCAATGCGCCATTGGTTGGCTGCTTGTGCTGCAACCCTTTTCCCCGCAGCGTCGAATTTGCGACTCTCCTTGTCTGGAGGTGGTGCGTCTCCTGAGGTGTGTGAGTTCGCTCTCTTGAGAGCTGCCCCTACTACCACAGAGTCTGGTGTTAATTGCTGTGTGATGTATACAGGGTCTGTTGGTGGCGGCTTGTATTTCTTCTCCACCCTTGGAGTTATGGCCCTGCCCTTCACAGGCTCCTGAAACACCTGTTTGGAGTGTTTTAGCATTCCAGGTAGCATAGGGAGACTCTGGTACTGGCTATGTATGGACGATAGTGTGTTAAATAAAAAAAGTCATCCTCAACAGGCTCTGCATGCAGGGTGACATTATGAAACGCCACTGCTCTTGACACTTGCCACTGCTCTTGACACCACCTGTGTGTAGGCTGTACTGTCCTCAGGTGGCGACGGTCTCGCTAGATAACAGTCTGGGCTGTTATCTGATACTGGCACATCATAAAGATCCCATGCGTCGGGATCATCCTGACTCATTCCAGTATGAGTTGGAGACTGCATCAGTGGTGGAGTGGCTATCGGTGATGGTTGTGTTGAACGTGGTGGAGATGGTGGCGGGGTTACTTGTCTTGCCACCTTTGCCTGTGGCTGCTTGTCTTTCTCTTGGAAGGCAAGTCTTCTTTTCATCCGAATTGGGGAAAGAGTACTTATCTTCCCTGTGTCTTTTTGGATGTGGAGTCTTCTTTGAGTGTAATCTGGCTCCATTGACTCTAGTTCTTGTTCGGACCTATGTCCTTGCATTTGTGAGGACAGTCCCTGTTCCTCTGTGTAGGAACTTGATTTCGGTTCCGAGGCCGGAGGTTTCGGTATGGAAACTTTTTCGGCAGTCTTTTTCGGCTCCGACGCCACTTTTTTTAAAAAAATTTTTTGCCGTTCCGATCTCTCGATGCCGACTTGCTTCTGTGCCGCCCTCTCGGTGCCGAAATTGCTCTGACCCGCTTTCTCGGGGTCGAGTCTGCTCTGTGCCTGTATCTCGACCGGAGTCGGATGCCTTCGACACATGCGTGCCCTTTTTCGGTGCCGATGGTCGGTCACCTACTTTCCGGGTTAAGCCATGGCCTGTTGGCGGTGGCGTCCCCTGGGCTTTATTGGACTTTCCGTGTGTTTTGTGTGTTGACGTCTTACTCATGTTTTTTGGCGTCTTTTCGGGATCGACCTCGTCCGAGTCCGAATCCTCGATGAAGAAGGTTTCTTCTTCCTCCTCCAAGTGTCTTTGTCCTGTCGGCGCCGACGCCATTTGTAGTCTTCTCGCCCTTCGGTCTCTTAATGTCTTCCTCGACCGAAACGCTCGACAGGCCTCACAGGTATCCTCTTTGTGTTCGGGAGACAAACACAAATTACAGACCAGATGCTGATCTGTGTAAGGATACTTGTTGTGACATTTGGGGCAGAAGCGGAATGGGGTCCGTTCCATTAGCCTTGAAGATGCACGTGGTTGGGCCGACCAGGTCCAGCTGGGGGATCGAAAACCCCGAAGGGCCACCGGAGCTCTTCCAAATTCGGTGTCGATCTGTTGTAACTAACCCGATACCGAACGCAAACAATACCGTCGAATTTTCCAAGATTCTAACTATCTTTCCAAACCGAAACGCGGAGCGAAAAGGAATACGTCCGAACCCAATGGCGGAAAGAAAACAATCTAAGATGGAGTCGACGCCCATGCGCAATGGGGCCGAAAGGGGAGGAGTCCCTCGATCTCGTGACTCGAAAAGACTTCTTCGAAGAAAAACAACTTGTAACACTCCGAGACCAACACTAGATGGCGGGATGTGCACAGCATGTGTATCTGCAGCTACACATGCCATCGAACATATATATATGTATATTTATATTTAACAGACAGAAATGCACACCGGTTCAAACGTTTATTCACTTCCCATAACAGGAAAAAATAGCTAAAGGAAGTATCTCTCTCCTCTTGGTATTTTACCTGCTCTGGTCACTTTAGCTAAATCCCGCACTTCACCTTGGGCTTCAATCTCACCTTTACTTTCCACTATGCCAAATAAGAAGCAACACATCAACTCTACCTCTTTCAGAAAATACATTTGCACGTTGAGACTGTAGGACAACAGCAGGTACTGTGGTAATTTCACATGTTGTTGTGGATCCCCTAGATGGGACTAAAGTATTTGAGCACTCAATTTCTAGATGTAGCCTCCAAACTTATACATTTTAAGACATCACTCAGCTACAGATATCCATACACTGGTTCCCAATGGAAGCAGGAAACATTTTCAATTTTTTTTAGCATAATCTCCAAGGTACTCATTACACATCAGCCCGTTCTTTCACAACTATCAAATGTTTCCGTCACTCCGTCCGTCTCTCTCTCTCTCTCTCTCTCTTTCCGTATCTTTCTCCCTCATACTGATCCTTGTATTCTTTGAAGTTACAACAATGTGCTTTATTTTGTTTGCAATGTATTTATATAGTACTCAATGATTCGCATCTGTCTACAAAGGCTATATACACTTTAAAAAATGTGTGTATAAGTTAAGTAAATAATTCAAAATAATGACTGTATATCTCGCAAATCATAAACTGCGCAGACTCGCATCTCAATAATAGGTTATATTAGTGCTAATAATTACTCTGTGGTGCTCATTTTATCAACATCAACAGGAAACAAGCATTTGCAATGCACTAGGGGCTCGCATTTCTCCGAGTTACAGCTATTAACAGTTGTAAACTCCCAACCCGACTTTTCTTTCCACATTGAAAGAAAAAAAAAACAGCAATGCTACAGTTCACTCATAATGAAACCTATCGGCAAAAGTGCAATTATCTATGTAACCGGCAAAAGTGCAATTAACTATGTAACAGGGTCGATATTATGCAAAGCGCTCGACTTCTGCCAAGCGAGATCGCGCTGCAAACAAAAAAATAAAATGTAGTCCACAAACCTGATGGGAAACAGCGAGCCTCGCATGTTTTCAGTACTTGGTCGCTGCGCTCGAGGAGGGCTAACCACCGGAAAATGCACGATGTATGCGTGCCCTCCACTAATGAAAGCAAGTAGATTTTAACAGGCAAACCCACGAACCAATAAAAGACAACTGATGTGACGTCAACGAGGCTCCGAGCCCTTTTCTAACTCCTAAAGCATCTCGCGAGTGCATGCGACGCAGGCTCGACCCTAAAAAGGCATATTTGGGACAGATGGGATTTAAACTTTTACCCCGTGGTGCCAGGCCCTGAGGCAACCATGGCTCCTTTACAGCACTGCAGTGACCTTCTCAGGCCATAACAGGGCTGTGTGGCTAATCATTATAGTCCAATGGGGGAGGAAGCATTTCTAGTCCCTAATGCCAACTTTGAGGCCTTTCTTACGTGAGCAAGAGGATGCGAGAAGCCATTAGAGCCCCCTTCATCCTCTAATGATGAGACAAGGTGGCACAGTGCCGATTACACAATTGGGTTAGTAACAGCATCGGGACGGAAGAACCACTTGGCAGAGAATAGACTGTTGCATAAACAATTCTTTGGAGTGCCCTTATGGGACTGGTGGGAAAACTCTGTAGAGTAGTGGACATGAAGAATGTTGCTCCTCTAATAGGCTTGTGCGAAGAGCGGAGAGGTGTATCTGATTGACATTATGCTTAAGAGACAAGTCACTCAAATTGCCTTATCTGTTGAGGCAGTCTAGTTATTGGCAAGGACATTTATCCCTACAGATATAGCTCCCTCTCCCCACCTGCCTGTTGACACCACAGGACCAGATTAAAGCCAACTATAGACTGACTCACCTGTTTGGTGTTACCACACCTGTGTGACTCAGAGAGCGCCTGATCTGTAGATAAATCAAACAACGCTGATCAATTTTCGCTTCTAAATAATACAATTCCAATTCTGTGCTGTCAACATAGGACTGCAAGAACTTGTCTTCAATTAAGAGGATGCATAAAATGTTTTATGTTATTATAATAATGCTCTCTTTTTTTTTTTCTCCTTGGTTTCTCCTCACAAATTATCACTGATTGCCACAGCGTAGATCTGGAGTTAAGGAACAATGCGACAGTGGTTAAAAATCATCAATGCAAACATGAAAATTACAGTATGAAATCTGCCACCAGAATGATTACATGGCTAGAGCTCATAGGCAATAATGCTGTTTTCAAAATATTAGCAAGGTCTAATCTATCATTTTCTAATTATGATACCAGGACCTTCTCCAAAACACAGATGGCAATGGTTACACATTTATTTTACTTGACATCACTCTAGGCAACTAGAGCATTACAAGAAGGCGGAGCTCAATAAACCTTGTCACTAGAGGTCACTTTTATGCAAGAGTAGACACATGAAGGGATTGGACAGTGCTCTCCTTACCCTGTGAGAGTGTGGTAGTTTGGCACCCACATAATCAGGCGGTGAGGATGCCATTGGGGACTGGAGGAGATTTGGTGATAGGCTTTCGTTTGCAAACTTCATACATTCTTCCAATGTGGTGATGAACTGACTGCAGGTGTGCTGGAGCAGGGAGGATGTGTCACTGATTTTCTAGATGGGAAACAAGAGTTTTTGTGAACACACATAAAAGAACAGAGTGGAAAACCTTCATGTGTGCTAAACAAATACAGATCATTGCACAGAACGTTGTTCGAGCAGCTAGGAGTTCTAAACACAGGCAACATTCTCTTTGAAACTAGGCTTTAATAGTGCTACACTTTGCTGATACAGAGAAGTTGATCACTGGTGATGTTGAATAACCCAGTTCTACAGACGTTCATCTTCTAATCAAGCTTAGGACATCACGTAGCGTTGGAGATAGCTAAAATGGACAAAAAGAAACTCCAAATGATTTCAAGTACATTAATTAAAATACAAGTGAAACTGTACACAACTGTAAGAAAAAACCTATAAGAACAATGGTAGTACTCAGCTTGACTTTGTAGCACTGTTCTGTCCTGCTATTGTACACTTCTGCCTGGCCCTGCAAGTTTTTCTAGCATTGTGCAAGATCATCGTGCAGGTCCACTGGGGTTCTACCGTTTTACGAGTGTGGGACATCCAAGAAAGAGTCTGATATAAAAATGCACAGCCAAAATGTGCATTCGCTTGTGATGCAGACTATTGCCCTATCAAAAAATGCTTATTTAGTACAGTTGTGGCAGTGTGAATCTTAGTACTTGAGCACAGGCATTTTTATCTATACAGATGTGAGGAAGGGGATTACCTACCAGCTCTTCCTCAGGTTACATTCATGCAATTGCATCTAACTGGATAAAGTCTGTGCAGTCCTATGTAACTGGGGGTCCCAGAGACACCAACAGGTGTGTAAGCTGCACAAGATGAAGGTCTTCATTGCACACAGCTGTCCATATTTTTCATAAAGCACACTGGAGCTCTACAGGAACAAATCACCTGTATCCCTCCCGGAAACCAGTTATATATTTGTTCTGTGAAGTACAGCAGATCCGAAGACCCTGTGAAGAGCCACAACATCCTATTAGAATAACCAGCATGTCTGGGGTCTGCTGGACCAAGAGGTTTTCCTACTTAGACATCACGCGATTGTCGAGTATTGCACAGTGGCCATGAAGTTCAAAAAGAACAGATTACCTGGCCATCGTGATATAGCCCGGCTGATCAGTCATTTGTTCAACGATAAACACAACGGAGGTTCTTCATATTGGTTCAGGAAAAAAGAAGTAGTATTGGACTGCTACTGTATTACATCACTCCAGGCTGGCCTCAAGTCGGGAGAGACCTGCAGAGACTCCTGGCTGGTAAACGGCGAAGAGAATGGAAGAATTTATCATCCTGCAGGATGAGGTATAAGGACCCTGCCACAGAACCTTTGCCAAAGTCCAGATACCTGTGAAAACTACTTGGTTCAACCTTGCAGGTTGAAGACTACCTCAGAGATTCAAGGCAGTCACAAGTTGCCACGAACCAAACATAATTACATATGGATCCAGGACAGGCTCAACTGCCATCAGGTATTGAAAAGTGTGAGCATGCACAATCCAGGGTCCCACCCCCCTGTTACAGAATGTCTGTACCTACTTTTCCTGCCATCCCAGGCAGTCTTAAGAAATCTTAACATCAACTATTGACTTGGGGCCCCAAGGCTTCAGCTAGAGGTGGTCATCCAGATTTTCGATATGAGAAAATAATTTTTATGGCCCAAGGGATTCAAGAGATATAGGAGTATGAACTCTGGTTAGGTCCAATCAGTAACTTAGGGCCTGATTTAGATCTTGGCGAAGGGTATACTCTGTCACAAACGTGACGGATAGCCCGTCCGCCATTTGATGATGTCCATAGAATATCATGGGATCGTAATAGGGTGAATGGGATATCCGTCACGTTTGTGACTGAGTATTGCCTTCTGCAAAGATCTAAATGAGGCCCTTAGTGTCTAATAGACTTTTAGGCTTCAGTTATTCCGGCCAGCACAAAAGGCACAGCCACCACCAACACTTGATCGGCCACCACCAATTGTAAACCGCCAGGAATATTCCAAGAGGGAAAACATTACTTAACCTCTAATCCCATTGGTTCGTGGTCTGTAATGCTGTAGATTAAAACACACAATGCATGCTATTGTCATCTACTTTTAAGGTCTATATTTGCAAGATGTTTTTCTTAAAATAAATTATTTAGAGTCACAGGATGCAATGTCACTCCCTTAGTGTAAAATGTGCTGAATTCATGTTAGATTTTTTTTATTTATTTTTTAAGTGGATGAATATTAAGTTACGAGTGAATATTGTGGTGTACCATGTGTATTGTGGAATTAAGTTTAAAAAAAAAAAAAGGAAAAAAAAAAAAAAAAAAGATTCTCGAGTACAGCCACAATCTTCTGGGGACATATGAATCTGCAGCACTAAACGATACAAACAGATGCTGAGAGGGTAAGTAACATTTCCATTTGTGTCATGTGCGGCTATAGATACACATGCTTTGCACAAAATGAAAAGCAGTACCACCTACAAGCGGTGTCTAGCATCTGGATGATGTCTGAAGCAAAGTCCCTAGGACTCTGGCGAGCGAATTATTACCAAAAAAGGCCAAGGTTGCTGCTTTCTTGCATTTAGAGTGCTCTAGGGAGGGCTCTTTTAGCTTTCTGGTAGAAGGTTTGGATGCACTTGACTATTTCTTTGGCAATACTGTCTTTAGAAATAGGCAGGTCTATTGCTAGGTTTAGCAAATGCTACAAACAATTGATCAGACCGACAGAAGGGCTTTCTCCCATCAATGAAATACATTAGAACACATTGAGCGTATAACAGGCTCTTTCTGCTACAGTGTCTGGTTGAGGAGAAAAGACTAGGAGCTCTATAGTCTTGAGGTCTAATGGGGAAACCACCTTGGGGAGGAACTGTTGTAGTTCTGAGAATTACACTGTTTCTACAATATACCTATATAACATGATCTTCAGATTCCGAGTCAATTTGTACCTATATGATTCTCCTTTCTTTTTTGTCAATATAACTGTGTCAAAAAAAATCAAGAAAAGGATTATACAATTTTTTTTAAAAAATCTTTCCTGGAGAGGAATAGCCAGGTGCAAGGGCTGAAAGGGAGAGACCTATCAGTCTGGGAAGAACCACACTGAGCTTTAATGCAGTGGCAAGGGGGCTCTGGGAGGAGTGACCCTTTTGAGGCCTTCAATAAAGACTTTGGTTATTCTGACGTGGAAGAGGGAGGAATGCTCTCTGTTTTGCACATGTGCAGCCATGTCAGTTAGATGCAGCCATTTAGAAGTGTAGGCGAGGCCTGACCTTTGTAAATGGGTAACAGCTAATAAAGGGCCAGGTGATTGAAGATGCAATAGTCGACAAACCTCTTCCATTTTGAAGCACAGCAGCTTTAAGTGTTAGGCCTCCGAGATTCACAGAAAATAGCCATGAACTCCTGAAGAAGATACATGTAACCACATTCTAAGTCTTCGGGTGTCAGATTGCTAGATTCAGCTTCCTGAAGCCTGGGTGCCTGATCAAGCCTTGGTGGAATGTGAAAACGGCCTGCCTGTTCAGGAGCTTCTTGTGGGTGCTGATGGACATCTTGAGGAGGGTTGAGTACCACAGCTGTCTGGCCAAAGTACAACAGGATAACTATTAAAGATGTTTGCCTCATCCTCTGTTCCTCATACAGAAGGATAGGAGAGGCAGAAAAGTGTAAGCGAAGATCCACGAACAAGCCTAGCTGTGAAGTGCCACAGAGTTAAAAGTACTTGAGTAGAACTTGCAAGTGGAGTTCCCAATTGTAGACTTGTTGATGCATTCTGCTGAGCAGCTCGGTCACTGTCCAAGGTACAGAAGGTACGCCACCAGGAGGTGTATGCAATGTCGGAGAGCCCAATGCCAGGTTTTCTGCACTAGTGCTGGGGAGTGTGTGCCACCCAGCATCTGAAGGTACTACAGGGCGGTCATGTTGTCTGTCCTAATTAGGATACCTTGACCCAATTACTTGAAGAAAAGACTAGAGATTGAAGTATATGTCTAGCATCTTGAGAGACAGTAGATGTGTTGCCCCAGGTGATGGGGGACAACACCCCCTGTATTGCCATACTGCCTAGATGTGCCTCATTTAGCCAGCAAGAGAGACATCTATGTATGGTGACAGAGAACATGGTCAGAGAAAGGCCTCCTCAGGCCTTTGTTCTTCCCCCACTGCAGACACTAGATCTTCCCACTGACCCATCACTTATGACCATTGAGGAAAGAGGCATTCCTGAAAAAGGTGCATGTGGAGCCAAGCATGGGGTATTATGAAATTAAAGGAGGACATCATTTCTAGGAGGCACATGAAAGTTCTAAGTGTGGTTCGACAACTAGGCTGAAAGTTAGTCCTTAGCTGTGGAGGCTCCTTTGCCAGAGCTGCCCCTCAATTACCACCTTTCACAAAGTGGAGGTAGCACAGGTGGGGAGGATGGATGGGAAAATTAAACTAGGACTCCTTCAGGTCTATCGATGTCATGTTGTTGCAGTGTCGAAAGAGAGGGATAATATCCTGCAGGGATGTCATGTGGAAATATTCCGATAGGAGGGGCCTCAAGGAGCCATCCTGCTTAGGGATGAGGAATTGAGAGAGTAGACACCCTTGCCACAGTGAGGAGGGGCTACTCTTTCTATGGCTCCTTTATGAAGTAGCACTTAAGCCTCTTCCTCTAAAATACTGCTTCCCAAACATTTTAGAACCACGGTCCTAATTTTAGAATGACAAACTTTTGTGACCCAGCTAGCTTTAATAACCATGAGGCAGGCACTTTTTTTAATGCAACCAAAGCATTGTGTGGTACAGCACTGTCATTTACAGACAGCAAGTTTTCAGTTGAAACAGCCACTAAATTAGCACAGACAAACCAGGTTACTGATAAAACTATATTGCACACAAATGGAAATGTGTGGAAATCAGTTTTTAGTGAATAATTATCATTGTGCACCACCAAGTAAAATATCTTGATTTGTTTCATCCCATCAAAATCTTTGTTTCCACAACACTTTTGAATTACAAAAAGACATGTTTGCTTTCCTAACTTCTATATGTGTATAGTTCATTTACAAGTATTTACATTTTGTTGTGTTAAAAAAAAATGGCATTCATCACACCCTTTCTATACCCGAGCAAGACAGTGACATAATTCACTTTACATTTCGTTCTCGGTCTGCAAAGTGAGAGACATTTGTAAACACCAATCCCCATGTAAAAAAATAAGCAGCAATTTGTCAGAAAACAAAGCCTGACATTTAATCTCTGTCTTTTAACAGCAGTAAGTGTGACAAAATAAATACAGAATTAAAAAGCATATTTATAGCCTGGAAATGGGCATCCACAAAAAAAAAAAGAATTGGCTAGCAACCAACCAATGAGTCGCAACCCACAGATTGAAAAATCACTTTATAGAAGCTGAGATGTTCTGTTTTGAAGGCATATATGCAGGGTTTGATGTAGGGAGGGATTGTGAGAGCTCTAGTTGTGACAAACAACCATCAGTACTCACTGATCTGATGTGATATGCAGAGGAAAACTTGTAATCTCCCCCTGCAAGTAAAGTGTGGTTAGCATTTTTTTTTTTTTTTTTTGTTTTTTTTTTTTAAGAGCTGGGGGGTGGGGGGGTTCAGTGCTTAGATGCAGAGGCTCCCTTACCAGAGATGTCCCTCCCCTGCCTTTTTTGTTATTGGCCCTGTAGGCACCCCTGGTGTAACCCCTAACGTTCTACTGATGGAAGGGCTGCTGCCACCTCTGCTATGAATAAGTAGACAGTGGCCTGACGCCTCCTCAAGGCTGTTGCCACTGACAGGAGATTCTGGAAGCTTGCTTTTCAAGGACGTCTACCAATTTGCTGATATTTGTGTCCTTCTTTAGCTTCTCATCAACCCAAGGCCCAAATACGTGTTCCCCATGAACCGGCAGGTTGAGAAGATGTTGTTGAACCTCTGGCTTAAACCCCACAAAATGGAACCAGATTGGCATCCGAGAAGAATTCTGGTGCTAAACACCGTCCCCAGGAGGCTGTGTCAGTAGCATCTAGGCTGCAATGGATGGTAGCTCTCGGGCGACGCTATCACCTCTCCCCTTTTCCTGGCCTCTTCAGGAACATACTCAATCAGTTGCTGCATTTATTCCAACTGGGCTCTATTGTGGTGGAAGAGGAGCCTAACAGAGATAGGTATGCACCAGTATCTAACCACCCCTAGGTTATGTTATGTCAAGGAATTTGTAAAGCACACAAATACTGGAAAGGTGTCCTGATGTAGAAAGAGGTAAACGCCATAATAGCTTAGATGAGACTGTTACCCATCTAGAGTCCAGACCTTGCAACATCAGGGAGATGCTACCTTCATAGCTTTCCTACGGCCACCCTCTTGCCACCACATTCAGAATCTTGCTCTCCATGTCAGGTGGTAGGGCATCATCTGTCGCTTGAGCAGAAATCCTCTTATGGGCAGTGTGTATGATCAGGAAGTCGGGTGCGACATGGCCAATGATGAAGATAAGATCACTGGGTGGAGAGTTTATACGTCTCCACCCTGTGTGTTACTACCCTGGCTTTCACGGATTCCCTGAATGTCTCTGGTGAGAACATGGGCATGGCCTTCAAGTTGGGCAGAAACTGCAATGGCCGCTTCTATTTCAACAGCGTCTCGACGAGGTAATCCTATTCCTCATACAGGACGTGCATGTCTACTTTGAGAAATTTGGCTGCGCACTTGATGATTGCAATAGGTGTGGTATCAACATGGAGAGGTAGTGTTTGATTTCTGGGGTGGCATCGTAGTCTTCATGGGTATTCTGTTGGCCGGCCCTGGCTTGAAGGGTGTGTATTAGATCTAGGCAGGGCCAAAAGGACTACCACGGTCATAAGAAGAGAGTAGAGAGCTCTCTGGTGAATGTGGAGAAGGCAGTCGAGGTGGTGTGCATGGTTGGAGAGGGAGTCGTGGAGGTGGAAGAGGCGGTGGCTGTGTCTCCATCTCTATAGTTCTTGGGCATAGATTACAAAGGAGCCTCAAATGCTAGTGTCTTCTGAAATGCTAGTCTCCTCTTCCAAGACACTCTCTGTAGGTTTCTGTGGGGGTGTTTTACACAAATCTTCCAGCAGGGGGGTTGGATAAAGAGGTGTTTTTGCCTAACAGCTTTTGAAGGTTTGGCTACTATGAATGTCTGGAGCATGTCATCATGGGTGTTCTTGGCATCAACAATGACCTAAAAGTCTCAGGTGGCTTTAATGCTGGCATTAAAGGGGCCTCTGGAAGTCACAGCTTGTCAGCGGCCTTGCAGTTTGGCAGCCTGGATGGGTTGACACCATTGGAGGGTTCTTTTTCAGATTAGTCCTTTGTTCATTGCCTGCCCAGGTCCAACTCGCTTAGTAATGGTGCTCTGCCTTGCATGAGGCTTCTTGGAATGCTTGGTGTGGGTGGTGGAGCCAGCCTTACTTACAGCTCTAGTGGAGGTCTTCATTCCATGGACTGCTGGCCTTGGAGGTAAGGGGAGTATCTTCTTCTTCCTCCAGCTGAGAGTAGCTGGAAGCGACGTCCTCTGGGCTGTTCATCGGCTGATGTAGCAGGATGTCCGAAAGGCCAGTAACTTTACCATCCTTGGCGCCAAAAAGGTCTTATTCACCGAAGATGTCAGGCATGTCAATGGCAAACTGCTGGTGCATTATTTTGGTGTGTCCAATTATTTTTTTTTTTTTTACCTTAGGTACCATATTGTTTTCTTCGACCAGAAGGAGAGGCAACCTTCACTTAAGGCGTGTTCAAGGAAGAGGCAGAGGTTACAAACCTCATCATGATCAGGCCACGAATACTTTGCATGACACCAGGGGCAGAGGGTCTCCGTACCATTACCCTGTAAGGATCTGCATTCTCCGGTGTGGAATTTGCAATTCGAAGGGGCAAGTGGACCTGGGCAGTTCATGAGTGCACTAGCATTTGGGAAGTCAATCAGTGGGTATTGGTCTCCACATAGTGCCACAGAGTGAAGAAAGTGGACAAAATAAATGTTTTTTCCACAACTCTGTATTCCAAAATTAATCATGTGGGATTGAAACAAGCTGAGTGTTGGAGTCTGGTCGGTACACCTGATGACAGGGCGAAAAAAAAACAATCTAACATGGAGTTGGTGCCCAACCAGGTTACCCAATAAGGGAAGAGTCCCAGTGTATTCCAAGACTCAAAAGACCTTCTTCAAAGAAAAACAACATGCACATTTATTTACTTTTTAAAAAGCTGACACAATTTCTTTGGGTCTTTTTGCGCAATAAGCATCTTCTTTTAGGATCGACCATGTTCATATGGTGCAACCCTGTTCATTTTCTTTCTGAAACACTGGAACCAACTCACTGAATACAGAAACTAACATGATCATGAGTTTGGGTCTTGGACCTGTAGCCTAAAATGAAGTATCTGAGACCTTAGCACTCTATAGGAGACACGAGTTGCAAAAGTTCCCATTGAGGATAACACTGGCCCTAGGGCTCAATGTTAAATAGTATGACGAATAGTGCTAAGGAGCAATAAACATGTTTGGAGGCGGTTAGCTGCCCCAGAATTAGCTGAGCATCTCTAGGTTTTACTGTGTGCATTTAGAATATTTTAGTTATCCGGAACAAAGTGTGAACCTTTTCTAAAATAAAGAACATTGCAGTTATCAAATGTTATTTAAAGGCTCATACTCGTTCGTAGTTTCTAACCCCAGCCTAGAGTTGACTGCTTGAGCTCGCTACCCCTAAGAGACTCAAGTGCAACAAGAGATGTTTTTGTTTCCATCGTTTTGGTGTCTGCCTGCCACATAGATGCCGAAGACCAAAACAAAACATATTCACTATACAGGATATGCGATTATCTTGACATCAGTTAAGTAATACGAACGTAAATACTAGAAATAGAATGGTAACTGCACACTTTGTACCCACACCCTGGAAGTGTATTCATGCACCACCTTCTAAGGTGAACCGCCCCCCCCCCCAAAAAAAAACCCTTGCCTCACAAGAGATCATTGTACCTCAGAGTCACATTTTGTTCCATCCTCTTGCACACGTGAGGCTTGTTGCACTTCAAGCACCTGCTGTGTCAACAGATCACAGAACAACCGAAGTTCAGAAATCTTCCGAGTAAGAGACTCGCTGCCAAGGTGGACTTCTACAGGAAAGAAAACAAAAACAAAATAAGAGTTAAAGAAAATTTACACAGTGAAGGCATAAAGCACCCAGAGAAGAACATTTTGTAGGGATCTTGAGCAAATGGTTGAAAGGTATCAAGGAATACGGAGTGGGGTGTGATGGTAAGTCGAATGAATAAGGTTTTAGACTATCATTATCCATGGAAAAAGCTAATGAAAACATACTCAACAAGATTGTATGGCAAATGAAGAGAGAAAGGTAGAAAAAAAACATTGAAAATACAAAGGGTGAATGAAGAGATGGAGACCTATGAAGTTGAGAAGATCTGGTAAAAGAAAGTGGTTGAAAGTTGGAAGGGAGCCTATGAGATGAAAGGGTCTGTGGAGGTGAACGAGCAAGGGATGGAAGGAATTCATGGGACAATGTGCTAGAGAAAAACAAGCTATTTTTCTGTAACGATAATTCTCCAACTGTATCAGCTCAAGTTAGGTTTAATATACTTTCCTTTGCAGTCAATGATCATCACCATAATTTAATAGAACCACACAAGTAGGCTCCTCCATTTTGGTTTGACTTCAAAACTTCAAGCCTTTGCTAACAGTCTATGTTGTGAAGGCAGACAAAACAACCCTTTTTGAAAAATATGACAAAAACACTTAGGGCCTGATTCTAACTTTGGAGGACGGTGTTAAACCGTCCCAAAAGTGGCGGATATACCACCTACCGTATTACGAGTTCCATAGGATATAATGGACTCGTAATACGGTAGGTGGTATATCCGCCACTTTTGGGACGGTTTAACACCGTCCTCCAAAGTTAGAATCAGGCCCTTAGTATCCATGTGGAGGAGGACAGACAAGATTCCTATGATTACAGAAAAAGCTAACACTACAAAAGTGCCACTACAGCCAAATAATTTGTCCTTCTCCTTCATGTAGGCTTCTGTATACACGGACAAGTTTGTTCAAACTTTGGCCAGGCACTGAAAATCTAAAGGGATCATCGAATTGAGGAATTTTGTATTAATATAAGGTTTCTAAAAACTAGTTTATTCACCAAAAAGTCTGAACAGGAAGGCCTCCAAATAGAAAAGCAAAACAGAGGAGAAGATAGCAGTTAAATAAGGTCATCTTATATGGTTCTATTACTGGCTTCATGCAAAGTAGCAATGCCTTGGAAAATGGCTTAGGGGCAAACATTTGAATACTTTGACAGCCTCTTTTGAAAATACTGTGACGAAAAGACGTCAGGCCATATTTAGAATTTGGCAGGTGAGGTACTCCTTCACAAATATGGTAGATGTTGTATCAGCCGTATTCCAGGTGTATTATAGCCAAATGCACTTGGAGCATGGCAGATGGGCTATAAACCACATTTTCACAGAGCATCCCTCTAACCAAACTCTAAATAGGGCCCTTGGTGTAAGAGATGGAGATGTCTGTATGATCTATTTAAATGTTGACAATAAAGTGTATCTTGTATACAAGTGGAATGCAAATTACTCAGAAGCTAAGGCCTACCTGGGAAAACAGAATTTCTGGGGACACAATGACTTTCAGTAATACGAAGAGCAAGCGTCATGGATGGAAAAAATGGCCTCGAACTACTCTGTGAAAGCACAGGGCATAGAACAGATAATTCAAAGTGGAGTGTCCATGAAAAATGGTAGGGTCTAACTATTTTTGAGTATTTATAGAAAGGAACCTAGTAACTCCTAGGTAAGCGCATTTTGATAAACTGCATTCATATAATTTACATGGTCTCAAAACGTTCAGAATTTGATCAGTCCACAGTTCTGTGATTCTCACTGCCTCTGGTCAAACTAGTAGGTTAACATTGTATTTGCCTGAGTTGAATATTGTTTAGAGATGAACCACAGCAGAGAGTGGGCAGCTAAGTTAGAATAAGTATTATTTAGTGATGAAATATGTGGGATAGTGGCTGGAACAGTTCTGTGGTGGAACTCTGTTGAGCATAATGTGCATGGAAGAGTTTAAGAAAGGACATTGCCTTCTGTTTGTTAATGCTGAACTCTACCACTGTCCATTTCTCTGCATTTATTATGTTTTGAGGCACCTTCAAATATGTGGCTTTGATGCCATTATAAGTGTATGCAAGCCTAGTAAATTTGTAAATAGGCATGTGGGTAATGCGCAGAACTTTCTAGAAACTCTTCAGCATCATAAGCAACTGGGGAGGTCTTAAGGAAGTGGGCTGGGTGTCAGAATTACCAAAACCTAGAACAGATTTTTAAGATCTGTCGCAGATTAAAACAATGTACCTGCACATCTAGAGTACCAAGGCATGCTTGCACATAAGGGCCAGATTTTTCACAGATGCAACTGGGAGATGGCATAGCCCCATCTTTTATAGTTAATACATGGAGCCACTAAACCTCTCCACTGTCGGCCACTAACACCTTTATTGTATCAGATATCATTTTGGCCCCAAGACCAGGTATGGCAGCTGGAAGCCCATGACTGTTTATTCAGCAGTCTGTGTTGTGAAGGGTAGCGGCATCCCTACGGAGGGCTATCTGGTGTGCGGACTAAAAACAAAGTCATAAGCGCTGCCTTCTTAGTGGCAAGTGAGATGGCAGTGCCTCCAGTTGGTGGACTTGGTCAGCAGATCACTAACTTCTGGAAGTTGGCAACAGCACAGAGAACCCTGAGACACATACAGACCCCCTTGGTAGAATCAAATGCACTCTAAGATTCTGAAATGGTGGTGTGAACCGATGCGAGAAGAACAGTGCCCAAAGGGGCATAATCCAGTGGCGCAAGACAGGTCAGAAGCAAATGGACCTCATCCTCTGCAGCGTGCAGACAGGATCTCATCGCATTGACTATAAGGACTTACATTGGCAATATGTCTGAAGAATCATGGCCTCCAAGGAGATCAAATAACGTCTGCTGGAAAGCAAGAGGGCACTAGCCCCAGAGTGAAGCCTTGAGGGAATGCTTCAATTACCAGGGCGCTCGGAATCATGATGACAACTTAGGGAGACCTGCATTGTATACACACTGCACAGAAACCAAAATTTCATCGCTGTAAGATTCACACAAAGAAGCCAAAGCCACAACACAAATATAGAGAACAGGAAGACTTGGAATAAGTTGGTGACAACTGCTGCAAAAGCAGCAGAGAAGCTTAAAATATGTGAAGGTGGGGCTAAAGATTAGAGAAATGTGCGTTTCCCTTGATTTCCAATCTTGAGATTATGGTGGAGTTTTTGGATCATTTTTTTTGCGGTATTTTGAAATGCTGAGTGAAAAAACGTAACTGCAATCACACCTCAACAATGGGTTTAAGTGCCTGAAATGATGAGTTTTTTCTACTCAAACATCTGCAGTGTCCTCTCACTTACAAACCCTCCTCTTCACTGTGGCCTCTAACCTTGGCACATTGAACAGGTTGTACAGCAGGCTAAGAGTATTACTCAGCTGGCTGTTCTGTGAGAATAGGCCAGCCTGCGAGACTGGGTCACACACTGCTCTGCCTCTTGCCTGTAGCTGCCTCAAACAATTAGGGACCAGCCCTGCTCCGAGCGGAGGGGAAGGAAATATTCTGCAACCTTTTGCACTCATTTAATGACAACAAGAAGATATTTCACAGAAGGAGTTTCATGTAAACTTTCCCACTGAGCTGGCAAACAAGCCAGCAATTAACACAAAGGACATGGCCTTTAGATCTCATTCAATGAGCTATGTGACAAACCCCACTGATATAGTTTTTTTTAAATTAGTCACAAGTTTAAATGCTCAAGTTCAATACACAACGGAGATAAATGAGACATTGTCAGTTATTGCCCAATCAGTCTTTTGCATAATTTGAAAAAAAGGTTTGCCTCTCTTCAAACTTGAGGAACTGGCTGACTCTAACATGAGCTTGCCTACAAATCAGGTTGAATTTACGGAAAAGATAGGCACAATTGATCAGAATCAATGAATTTTAGAAAACGTGTACTGTCACCATCATCAGCATTGGGTGGGGCAGGGAGAGTGGTCAGCTGCCAGTCCAATTTTGGTTGAGCCACCACTGCTGCTCCTTTGCAGTGTACCTTGACATCTGGATGGAATCCAACAGGTTCTCCAAGCGCTGGGCCCACTGAGACATCAGGTTGCACAACAGAGTCCGCATATGCCACCTGGCATAGTGGACTAGCAGGATTACAATTGACTAGAAGCCTCAGAGCCACTCTCACTGACATCCATCGGGATCTGAGGCCAAATGCCCTGAACACGCTGTGGTGGAGGGATGGCGCAAAAATGCACTGTATCCAGTTGCATAAAGAAATCCACTGTTCCTCGGCAGGCAGAATGCATCCCTGAGAGGGAGAAGTCTTAGGAACTCCAACGTGCAAAAGTGCTGACCCAGTGCGTTCTCGTCAGTGGAGAACAGATCGTGCCGTGGTTCCCCCATACTTCTGGAAAACATCTTGTGCCACCTCCAGCTGAAGCTAACATTCATGATCCACTAGGCATCGCTGGCTGGGTTTTTCCACCCTGTTGTTTAAAGCTCTCACCAGGCAGTGTACGATTAGGGAGATGCCCTCACAATCCAGCCAGTTCCAGAGGTGACGGTCTCTGGACTGCACCCTGTCCTGCTTGTTGCAATACCACATGGTGGCAGTATTGTCCACGAGGACCTGAACCAGCGTCCCCTTAACAGACAGTATCAAGGCTTTCAACATCAAGCTAACAGCCTGCAACTCCACTAAGTTTATGTGGAGGTAGGTCTCTACCCGTGACCAGAGTCCTCGGATCTGTTCCTCTTCTAGATGACCACCTGGAACTCAGCAGTGATGCATCTGTCATCACCAACAGTCCTGGGTGGTAGGGAAAGGATCTGCCTCTGGTTCAACTGCTGTCAAGCCGCCACCACTGCCGATCTTTTGCATCTCTTCTGAAACACGAATGGAAGCAGACTAGTCCTCTTGGTGCTGGGACAACTGAGACTCCAAATCCTACTGCACAGCTTAAATATGCCATCTGGAATGGTCAACTAGAAGTATGCAGGAGCCATCCTCACATAGAAACCAGAATGGAGGCTAAAACATAGGAATCATAGCCTGAATGTCTGAAATTCATTGACCCGGAGAAAAAACATGAAAGTGCACTCTACCCAGGATTGCTTTGATGAAACAGTCAGATATGACTTCAGCATGTTGAATGTCAACCCCAGTGATAAAAGGAGGTTCACCATTATCTGAAGGTGCTCTACAATCTACCTCACTCCAATCTACTACACTACACTCTACCCCACAACACTTCCTTCTACCGAAATCTACCCCACACTAATCTACCACACTCCCCCGCCAACAAGATGGGCGGATAGCCATGCTCTTCGTGAGTTATGACGGCTCAAATACAATTTTACCATTATCCTGCCATACCAGTGACATCTAATTATTTCTTCGTGTTCTTTACACACCAAGCATTTGATTGGCAGCAGAGAGAATCATGATCGGGCCCTGGTGGTGGGATCCTGGAGGAGCCAGTTTAGGTGCAGTGGTGTCACCCAGAGCTGGAAATTGCGGTGGCCGGGAGCTAAGGCTGCTCATCGCCTAGAGGAAGGAGGTAGCGGAGTTGGGGCCACTACACCCAGACAACCAGTGGGATTGGACCGGCATCTCTTCCCGATTCTTGTCCTCCCCTGCTCCAGACAGACGTGGAGCACCCCAGGTGCAAGAGGTCCACCTGGGCCGGGCGATATGAGGGCCACAATTCCAATGCAGCCGCCCCAGTAGAGCTTAAGTGAGTGGGGCTATGCCATACGTTTCTGACCCCCCGCCCCCACCCACCCACCCAGAGTCAACCGAGAAACACCAAGGGAGAGAGGAGGAACTGCAGGCTGTCCCAACCCAGGTGATGCGGGGCTGGAATGCCACAAAAGCAGACGAGTGAGGCTGCTGTGCCACACACCAACTGAGGGCCGGAGTAGGGATCCTGATTAACACGGGAACTGGTGCATTCTGCTGTACTCTAGGTCGACTGGGCACCCCCGATTGAGACCTTGAATAGAGGCCCCGGGGGCACTGGGAAGAGGCTAGAGGTTGGGAAGGAGTGGCCAGTGGACCAAGAGTAGACCTGTGGACCAGCAGAGGAGAAAGGCAACTAGGCCTGGGTCCTAGCTGCCTGTCCGCTGGCCTTTTCTGGACCCCCAGGGAGGCTAAAGAGGATTGCTAGTCCAAATGCAAAGCAGGCCCTGAGCCTGGGTTGGAGGTGCTGCGTGCCCAGATGGGGACTCATCTAACGAATTGGAGCAGGAGCCACAATGTCTACATGGGTCCACGGAAAGACAGATGATCAGCACCCCACCCCATTGGGAGTAGAAGCCTTAGTTGACTGGTGCTACCTGGGGACTCTTTTTGGATGAAAAATGACTTTCACTGCTGCTGATTGACAGCGGGGGCCTAGAGGAGCCTTCGGGTCTGGCAGAAGGACTTCCTCCTCACACTTCGGTGCTGTCCCTGTTCTCCCTGTGCTTTGCTGCTTTCCGCCGATTGTTACATAGAGGCTGGGATGGGGTGGCCTTCATCTGAGAGAGACTTGGTGGAACTTGTTGCCCTGCCACAATTAACCTGGCCACCTGTACCCGAGTGAGACCTGTGTGCTGACTCTACCTCAAGAGAGGGTGTTGATGCATGGATGATGGCTGAAGATAAAGACCCCAAACCCCCTAAGCAGGGAATAATGGACAATTATAGCAAAGCTATAGCCCCAGCAACTGTGCCCGGGGTGGAGACCCACACAGGGCCAGACAATGGGGAACTGCTTCTAGTGATCCAGGCTTCCTGGGAGGCCTTGGATGGGGCAATAGGGGAGGTGAGATCCAAGACCTTTCGCCTGCGATAGGACCTGCGCAGGGTTTTTGAAGAGGGTCATGGTAGCCAAGAACAGCATCTCCAAAGTGGGGGGTGTGGATCCGGCACTCCAGAGAGATGTGACAGCAGTTTCCTAAAGTTATGGTCTGGAGGCTGGAAGATGCTGAAAAATTGCACGCAGTGAACCAGTTTGGGCTTTGTGGTCTTCCAGGAGGAAGAGAGAGTTATAACTTGGGCACCTTCTTGGATAAGTGGCTGAGGCTACCCTCCTGCTTGGACAGTCCTCATTTCGTAATAGAACAGGCACACAGGTCACTAGGGGAGGAACCTCCTCCTGGAGCCCCCCAACCCCACAGTACACCCACTGAGAGCTGCCTGGCCTCCCACTTGCCTCTGTACCCCCCAGAGGGAGGAGAGAGCGAGGCCCCAACACAAACAATCCATAAGGAAGAGATAAGACGAGAAAGCAGCAAGGGGCCTCCAGGGGACTCCACTGCCTGCTTCACAGAGAGACTAAAAAAAAAAAAAGGGGTCTCTTCCCATACTGAAGGGGAGTTGCACTTGGAATCCAAAAAGACCAAACTGGGCAGACCTCCGGATGGGCCATCCCAGGGCTCACATCTGCTCACCATGCGATTGCAGAAACACACGGGACCCACATCCCTGAGCAGGACACCATTTCAGTCTAAGGGGAAACAAAAATCTGCTTCCCTTTGGACAAATGAGCTGATGGCTCATTAAGCTGGGGATGGAGACTTTGAGGGACGTGTGTTTTCTCTTACACACACACCCACTCCCCAATTCCCACCCACCTGGAGTCTCTGGCGCTGTTGAAAAAACACTTCCTTATTTTCTGAAGCGTTTTTACAGTTTGGGTTTGAGTTGGGGTGGGGTGGGTGGTGGACAACAGCCCTCTCATACTCTCCTTGCACATAGTTTGACTGGGTTATGTAGTTTGGCACTGAAGGAAACAGTAGGGGGCAGAGGGTGGCTTTGGAGGGGGGGTGGAGCATTGAGTTTTTCTTTTGCTGCTGTTGTAGATGGAATAGAATCACCATAGCGAATGTCCATTCGGGATATACAAAGGTATCTCCCATAAACACAGAGCACTCAATATTAAATATTGCACGGTCTAGACCCTCAGAGAACTGAACTCAGGTCTCTCAGTCTTAACCTAGAACGTCAATGGGTTGCTAAAAAGGTTCAGCAGGGCGTGGTGGAGCAATATTGTAGGAAGCTGGCCTGGTGTGTGGTGGGTACCTATGGTAATTACACCTTATACCAGGTATCCCCTCTTGATGTAATGTAGGCAGTGTCTAGAAGGATGAGCAGCCACAACTTATCTAGGAGACATGCAAAGCTCATGCAGTACCACTGTAGTCACAAAGCACTTACACACATGAAAGAAAAACACTCATTGTACAAAAATAAAGGTACTTTTTTGGGGGAACACAATACTAGAAGGGCACCCCCCTAATAGGAGGTAAATAATACGCTAAATATATACACTAGTAATCAGAAATAGGCATATAAAAGGTTAGAAAAGAGTACAAATAGCAATAACCAATAGTGACCCTAGGGGGATCCCAAACCATATCCTTAAAAAAAAATGGAATGTGAACACATGACCCCTTCCTAGGTAAGTAGAATGTGTAGAGGGGAGCTGGGAGTACTAGAAAACAACAGAGGTAGGTAACACAGTACCCCCCAGCGACCAAGAAAGCAGGAGTAAATCACTGGAATTTCCCAAAACTAGCCCAAAGGAAGGAAAAGAAGAAAAAAAAGTCATCCAGACAAGACTGCAAGAAACCAGTGGGGGGACTCATGAAGAAGAAGACCTGTAAAAAGAGTGGACAAAGTCCAAACGTCAAAGTGGAGTCCAGCTGGGTAGTAATACCTACCCAGCTGTACCTGCAGAAGTTGGTCGATGGTGAAGAAGAACCGGTCAGCACTGCAGCCCTGAAGCCACAGAAGAGTTCATGATGGATGCAGAAGTCCCATGCTGGATTGAAGATTGCAGACTGGTATCGGTGCAGGAATTCCACCAACAAGCCTTGGCAAAGGCAATCTTGCGGTTAGTGGAAAAGTGGTGGTGCCGGGGGCCAGCAAGGCCCGGGAGGAGTCACTGGGGACCCTCAGCATCACAGAGAGTCCACAGGAGCAGAGGCAGCACCCCCAGGAGTCCCACAGGCCGGGGACACAGAAGTTGTAGAAGGAACCCATGCAGCACTAAAGGAAGGGATCCCGCACCACAGGAGAACCACGCAGAGGGCTGTGCTTTGCAGGAAGGAGTGCTGGGGACTGGAGCTACACATCGCCTGAAGATCCCTTGGAGGAGAAGCAAACAAACCTTGGCAGCTGCAAAGACTACCATGCACAGGGGTACAGTCCTGTGTGGAAAAGCAAGAGCTTACCTCCAACAGAGTTGGAAAGCTGGCAGAGAGGACAAAGAGGACTGCCCTGCACCATCACCCGTGATGCAGGATCCACGCAGTTTAAGATGAGGGGAGGTCCATGCTGCCGGTCGTCACTGCAGCAGGTGACTGCGGATGCAGGGGAGTGACTCCTTCACTCCAAGGGAGATTCCTTCTTCTTGTGTAGGCTAATCAGCTGCTGTCTTCTGAGGATGCACGGCCAGGGAAATGTTGCAAATCTGGCAGGAGCCAGGACACCAAAGTTGCAGAAGAGTCTTCTTCATTGACTACAGCAAGGTTCCTGGAGGGTTCAGTCGCAGTTCCAGTGGCCAGAAGTTGAAATGGAGGTTGCAGAGGAATCCTACTGGAGTCTTGAAAGCCAAATCTGAGGACCCACCTAAGAGAGATGCCCTCAATAGACCTGAAAGGGGGATTGGTCACCCTATCAGGAGGGGCCTCTGCCGTCACCTGCCTGGCCACTCAGATGCTCCCAGAGTTCCCTGCTCCCAGAGTTCCCTGCCAACCCTGGAAACAAGATGGCAGAACCCATGGACCCTCTGCAGGAGCTCTGAGGACCACCAGTGGGGTGGTGATGGACAGGGGAGTGGTCACTACCCTTTCCATTGTCCAGTTTCATGCCAGAGGAGGGTCGGGTGTCCCCGAACTGGTGTGGACTGGTTTATGGCCAGAGGGTACCAAATGTGCCCTTCAAAGCATACCAGTGGCATGGGGAGGCTAACCCTTCGAAGCAAGTCACACTTATTTCAAAAGGGAGAGGGTGTTACCTCCCTCTCCCAAAGGAAATCCTTTGTTCTGCCTTCCTGGGCTTGATCAGATCAAACAGCAAGAGGGCAGAAACCTGTCTAAGGGGTGGCAGTAGCCCAGGCTGCCTAGAAAACCCTGTAAGATTGGTGGTGGCAATGCAAGGGGCAGCATTTGAAGGAACCCCCAGGGGCATGGAATCATAATTCCATTACTTGCAACAGTATTGGGGTATGATTCCAACCTGTTTGATACCAAACATGACCAGGTTCGGAGTTACCATTATATAGCTGGACATAGGTGGTGACCAATGTCTAGTACACGCGTAAAATGGTGTCCCCACACTCCCAAAGTCCAGGAAAACGGGTGTTGAGTTTGTGGGGGCACCTATGCTAGTGCAGGGGTGCACTCACACACAGGTACCCGCACCCTGCTCTCACGGCTGAGAGGGCCTACCATAGGGATGACTTATAGTGACCTGGTGCAGTGACCTGTAGTGAAAAAAGATACATGCCCATAGAGCTTATTCCAGACTAGATTACATATTTGCTCCTGCGGGAGAGGTGGGGGTAGTTAAGCAGGCAGAATACATGACATGGGGTCTGTCATAGTACTCGCCACCGTTGGTCTGGTTGGGACACTTTGGAGGTAGGAGGCAAATGGGTGGAAATTGAATACATGGAACCTGAGGGAATCGAGAAGTGGCTTGAGGTATAAGGGTTGAGAATGAAATATATTATCTCCGATAATGAGGGTTCTGTTTCCTCCAAAACCAAACTATGGGAGGACTATAAGACTGTCCACTGGGACACAGCTCAAAATCTGATAGTGCACAAAAAAAAAAAGGAGAGGAAGTGGCAGAACTGGAACATCTGGTGTCCCAGATTCTACAGCTGGAAGTGATATCAAGGTCCAAGACTGACCCACTCATTGTCCGACAACTCACAGCTAACCAGACGGAGTATCAAGACCTGGCACGGGAAGGGGCAAAAAACAAATGTTAGCCACACTACACTGCTTATACAAGACAGGAAACAAGGCAGGCAAGCTCTTAGCGTGACTGAGTAGAAAAGAACTGGAGGCTTGTTGGGTCGATACACTTACTACCAGACAGGGGATACATGAGATACAGATCCACAAATAGGTGAGGGGTTCACCCGTTATAACGAATCATTTTATAAGGCATGCCCCGTCAGTGATTTAGATTTTGTCACCCAATTCCTTGCCGCTGTTCCCATCTCGGTCCTAGATGCGGAGTCCCAGGAGACCCTGGAGGGGGATTTGACACTCTGCGAGGAACAGACTGCCCCGGCAAAATTAAGACTGGGTAAGGTGCTAGGCCGAAACTGCATTTCGGACGTGTTTAATGAATTATACCCCAGGTTATTGGGTCACACTTTCTGATTTTTTTTTCCAGGAGATGGGAGAGCAGGAGGAGCTCACCCAGATCTCTGGAGAGCCATCATTACAGTAATTCCCAAGGAGGGGAACCCAAAGACCGGTGCAACTCACATTTCACAATCTTGTTTCTTAACATCAAAGTGAAGATCCTGGCCATGACCCTAGCTTAAAGACTCCTTCAAGTCATTACACATCTAAACCACAGGGATCCCCACCCCCTGCCCTGAGACCAGATAGACCCCTCCTTACTCCGGCAGAATCTGGATGTGGCCACAGATATTTTTAGGTACTTGAGGATCTTCATGATGACACAGAGGGAGCATTGTTATCATCAAAAACTTTTAAACTTTCACGCAGATGGTGGAGGAGACTTTCCCTCGCCCTACTAGGACAGGCTGCGCTCGTCAACACTCCCTAAACTGCTATTATGTGCTTCAGAATACCTTCTATCCAGTCCCACAGGCCGGGTTTACCAAAATAGATGACTTGGGATGGGGGTCAGCCTGGAGTGTCCCTTAAAACTTTGCAACGCAACGCAATCCCTAGAATGGTTGGATCACTCTCCAAGATATTGAGGCATACTACTGGATAGCCCACTTGATTAACATTGGCAATTGGATCTCTATGGCGGGAAAGAGGTGCCTTGATGGTATAGCCGAAGGCCAAGAGGGAAACTGGTTGTAATGCCCCTTTCCAAGTGTCAGTGGTTAGGTAAATTGGCAAAACTCCGGGGACTTGAGTTCTAGGACACAATTGATAAATCGTCTATTGGGGACATCATGCCCTTTACCTCCCTTCATCGGAGTACCAGGAGTGCAACCTGCTCTTGACCCAATTCATGAAATAAGCTTAGCTACGGCACACCTGCCAAGCCAAGGAGTGGGGTGAGATGGAGCATCTTGAGTATGCTCCCTTGTAAGCGCACCTCCTGATGGAGGAAGTGGGGAAGAGAGGGATATCTCAAACATATAGGATGGTAAATAATAATATGCCAGATAATCTGGGTTTGCTCAGAGGGAGGTGGGTATGAGACTGGAAGAATCACTGATGCATCCCAGGGAGGTGGCTATGAAAAATCATCTGTGGTTAATACAGGTCAAAATACTTCATATAATCTTTTAGGATCAATGCAGGCTTCACGGTATGGGGAGGGCAATCTTGTCAGCCTGTCTACGTTTTGGCAAGGCGAAAGGGTCATTCATACATACACTTTGGAAATACCCCCTTATGTATGCTTACTGGACTGGGATCAGTCAAGAACTAAACGCCATTTTGGAGATTATTATTCCACATAACTCGAAGTTTGCCCTATTGGGGATCCCCAGTGAGATTGACATCCCACAATTCAAACTCCTTTGTAGTGCCCTGGGGCTGTTAGTGGCTAAGCTAAATGTGGCCGGACCACGGCGGCTCAGAGGTGCCATTCATTCATGTACTGAGGAAAGAAATCGAACTATACATGACAGCCGAAAAGGTCACCTATTATAGCAGGGGATGCCCCCGTAAGTTTCATAAGATATGAGAGTAAGGTGGGTGGAGTAGTATGGACTGGGGTCCCCCTAAAAATGAGTCTGGCCATGCCCCAAGCCAGGAGCCCTGAATGATATTTACGAACCATGGGGAGACTGTTTGCTGATCATAAATCATGCCTCATTTGCTGTTGTCTTTGGGGGCTCTGTGCACTGGGTATATTCCTGTGGTGGTCACTGTATACTTTTGTTTTTTACGCCCACTGGCAAGTGTTATGCTGTATTATGTGTTGCTTCTTTTTTTCTATTGTTTAAGGCAAACAAAAATTAACATTTTTACAAAAAACTAAAAACTAAAGATCTAACCCACGCTATCGTAATCTACCTTACTTCAAAATATCCTTACCCAATCTACCCCATTTACTCCACTCAAATCTACCCTACTGCAACCCACTTCAATATATCCCACCCCACTCCAATCCACCTCACTCCACTCCAATCTACCTCCCTCCCCCCAAGTTATCCCTCTTCAATTAACCGAAGACTAAAGTGCTGATCTTTGGCAACAGCGCCTCTCCTTGGAACAACACCTGGCGGCCCGCCAAACTCGGATCCACTCCCACACCATGCCTGCGACCTCTGCATCATTCTGAAAGCACGCTCACCATGAAACGACAAATCAACGCAGTCTTCTCCGCCTGCTTCCACACATTCCGCATACTCTGAAGATTCTTCAGTTAACTCCACATCGGCACTAGGATAACGGTCACTCAAGCCCTAGTCACCAGCCGGCTGGACTACAGCAACGTACCGTACGCAGGAACCACCACCGAACTCATGAGGAGACTACAGAAGACACAGAACTTAGCGGCTTGGCTCGTCCTCAAGCAACCCAAAAAGACCTATCTCAGACCTTAGGATCCTCCACTGGCTTCCCATCCAGAAAAGATGGCAATTCAAGATAGTGACACACGCCTACAAAACCCTGCACAACCTAGGACCAGCATGCATCAACCACCACTCTAACGTCCACCAACCTTCCAGAGACCTTCGCTTCGTCACACTGATACAGATACTGTACATCTGCCCCAGCTGGTGGAATTCAGGAAGACCTTGCTCTTCAACTGAGCCCTGCAACCCAGCACCTTGATACACTCACGGGTGTTTAGTAATGCTATACAATAAAAACTGATTGATTGAATCTACCAACTCCAGTCCACCCTAAACTACCCCACTCCACCCCATTCCATTCTATCCCACTCCACTCTTCCCAAAGCTACCTTGCTCCACTCCACCCCACTCAACCCACCCAATCTACCCCATCGCACCCCAATCTACAATACTCAATTCCACTCAATCTACCCAGGTCCAATCCACCCAATCTACCCCACTCTATCCCAATCTGCCACACTCTATTCCATTGTACCCAATCTACCCCACTCCACTCCAGTTTACCACATGCCACTCAAATCTACATCAGTCCAGTCTAGCCCACTCCACCCCAACTCACCCCTACAATCTACCCTACCCCACTCCATCCCAAAATACACAACTCCAATCTACCCCATCTAAATCCGACCCACTCCTATCTACCCCGATCAATTTAACTCTAATCTACTCCAATCTACCCCTCACCATCCGAATCTACCCAACACCACTGTATCCAACTCTACTCCAATCTACCCCAATCCTATTTCACTCCAATACACCCCACTCTAGTCTACCCCACTTGAATATACTCCTCTTCACTCTTACCCAAACTACCCCACTCCAATCTACCCCAATCCTATCTCACTCAATACACCCCAAGCCAATCTACCCCAATTCATTGCACTTCACTCTCCCCATTCTACCGAACTCTCCAATCTACCCCAATATATATCACTCCACTCCACCCCTATCTACCATACTTCTCTCCTCCTTGCTCCGCCCCAGTCTACCACGCTCCGCCCCGCCCTAGTCTACCACGCTCCGCCCCGCCCTAGTCTACCACGCTCCGCCCCGCCCTAGTCTACCACGCTCCGCCCCGCCCTAGTCTACCATGCTCCGCCCTAGTCTACCATGCTCCGCCCTAGTCTACCATGCTCCGCCCCAGTCTACCATGCTCCGCCCCAGTCTACCACGCTCCGCCCCAGTCTACCACGCTCCGCCCCAGTCTACCATGCTCCGCCCCAGTCTACCACGCTCCGCTCCGCCCCAGTCTACCACGCTCCGCTCCGCTCCAGTCTACCACGCTCCGCTCCGCCCCAGTCTACCACGCTCCGCCCCAGTCTACCACGCTCCGCTCCGCCCCGCCCACCACGCTCCGCCCCACCCCAGTCTACCACGCTCCGCTCCACCCCAGTCTACCACGCTCCGCCCCGCCCCAGTCTACCACGCTCCGCCCCGCCCCAGTCTACCACGCTCCGCCCCGCCCCAGTCTACCACGCTCCGCCCCAGTCTACCACGCTCCGCTCCGCCCCAGTCTACCACGCTCCGCTCCGCCCCAGTCTACCACGCTCCGCCCTGCCCCACCCTACCCACCACGCTCCGCCCCACCCTACCACGCTCCGCCCCAGTCTACCACGCTCCGCCCCGCCCCAGTCTACCACGCTCCGCCCCGCCCCAGTCTACCACGCTCCGCCCCACCACGCTCCGCCCACCCACCACGCTCCGCTCCACCCCGCCCCAGTCTACCACGCTCCGCCCCGCCCCAGTCTACCACGCTCCCCCCCCGCCCCAGTCTACCACGCTCCCCCCCGCCCCAGTCTACCACGCTCCCCCCCGCCCAAGTCTACCACACTCCCCCCCCGCCCAAGTCTACCATGCCACTCCGCCCCAGTCTACCATGCCGCTTCGCCCCAGTCTACCACACTCCGCCCCAGTCTACCACGCTCCGCTCCGCCCCAGTCTACCACGCTCCGCTCCGCCCCAGTCTACCACGCTCCGCTCCGCCCCAGTCTACCACGCTCCGCTCCGCCCCAGTCTACCACGCTCCGCTCCGCCCCAGTCTACCACGCTCCGCTCTGCCCCAGTCTACCACGCTCCGCTCCGCCCCAGTCTACCACGCTCCGCTCCGCCCCAGTCAACACCACACCACACCACTCCAATCATCCTTATTCCACTATACCACACTCCACTCTATCCAAATCTACCCTACTCCCCCTCACTACAGTCTACCATACCACTCATATCTACCCCACTTCAAACCAATCCACCTGACTCCACCTACTCTACTCCCTCCACCGCAATATTTACAACTCCAATCTATCCCACACGTCTACCCCAATCTACTCCACCCCAATCTACTCCACTCCAATCTTCACCACCTCAATCTACCCCACTTTACCTCATCCCAGTCTACCCCACTCCAATCTACCCCTCTCTAAACCAATTTCCCCTACTCTAATCCACCCAATCTACCCTGCTACACTCCACACTTGCCCAATCGATCTCACCCCACTCCAAACTCAACACCACTCCAATCTATCCACTTCCACTCCATCCCACCACAATCTACCCATTCAAATCCACTCAATCTACCCCACTCCACCTCAATTTACCACACTCCATTCTACTCTACCCAATCTTACCCACGCCATACTATCACTTGCCACTCAGATCTACCCCAATCCAGGCAAATCTAACCCACTTCACCTACATCAACCCCATTCCACCCCAAACTACCCCAACCAATCTACCCCACCCCACCCCACTCCACTCCACTCCACTCCACTCCAATCTACCCTACTTCACTATGCTGGACTCTTCACCAATATTTCCCACTCCGATCTACCCCAATATATCCCACTCCAATCTACCTCATGTCACTCTAATCTACCCATGCTAATCTATCCAACTCCCCCACTCCAATCTACCCCCACTCCACACAATCTGCCCTACTCCTCTCTACCCCAATCTACTCTAATATACTCGACCTCAATCTACCATACTCCAATATACCCAATGCCACTAACGTTTAGCCAAGCTGAACAGCAGTCACACTGGTGTACAACATGGCTAAAACACAATGATCTTATCAGAGAAAGAGTATTCTGAGGCCAGGCACCTCAGAACAATTGGAGAACGAGGCTCCGGGCAAGGCAGATTTGGTTCAGAGCCGGACAGAACAATGGGATCGATGGCCATCTCTGGCATGGTTGGAGTAAACCAGCATAGATCATTGTGCTGGGCATGGTGTCAGCACTGATGCAAGAGATGAACCCCAAGAGGGCTTAGGAGGCAGAGCTGGCGGAAAGGGCGGACCTACCGGTGGTAACCCTTCCACACTTGAATTTCCTGAATAGAAAAAAAGTTTGTCAAATGACAAGAAAAAATATGTGCAAGCTCTGGATTCAAGTACTGAGGTGCACAAAAAAAAAAAAAAAAAAAAAAAAAAATGAACTGAAAGCACACTTGGGCTCCAGCCATAACTTCTAGGGAAGAGCAGAGTCAACGTAGACCCACAGGACACCACCTACAGGCGTGTAAGGCTATGATGAAAAATCTTCCAGATCCAATCTGGTGCCTGAGGATAATCTTAAGGGAAGGAATCTGCGGTTAAAAGTATCCATCAGAAGAGTACCTTTGTAAGTTGTGTTTACCAATAGCAGATTGAAGATTAATAATGTTCTGAGGCACATATTAAGGAACTCTCTTCAGGAGATGGGCATTACCCTGATCTTTTAAACATCTCAAGTGACCTCCATAACAGGAGCTTGGCTGGCGTTAGATGGGAATTTGTTGGGGCAACCATCCAATCTTTCACATCCTTTCTCTTTTCTTCATATTCAAAACAGGTGAGAAAGATAGCCATTACAATGATGCCCACAGCCTTGTGGAATAAAAACTGCCACCGTATTATTTGCCAGTGATACCCTTCTGATTTCCATGCCCCCTCTGGGCTTACAGACTCTTCTAGATAAATGTGCATATTTCTGCAGTAGCAAAGGTCCTATAGTTAATAGAGACAAGACAAAATTAGAGCTGTACAGACGACAGCCAAGATGGTAATTCTACTCTTACCTTTAACCTGAAGCAGGTACATGTGATACCCCATCTAGAGACTATTCCGTCAACTCCAAAATAAGGAACGTTCTGCCACAGCAGGCAGGAGCAACAGCAAACTTTGTAACAAAAAAATGAAGGAGGCAATTTCCTATCTCCTGCTTTGGAAGTATACAAAGCATACTGCCAGAACGCTTCTCTTTATGAAGCAGAACTCTTTCAGCTCATTCAAATCCTGCTTATCTGTCAGCCTGTGAAAGAAAGTTCTTTAAAAGCCTGCTGAGACTTTCCTCTTCCCCCCCCCCCCCCAAATACTTACTGTGTATTTGCATTTGGGAACCACTTCTCAAGGCAAACAGACCCCTCCTATGTTGAGTCAGAGTTTGTGGCACACCGAAGCTCAGACATCTCAATGATGGACTTGGTTATGTACTGGGTTACTCTGACATAGTGTTGTGAGTTGGTTTAGGGTTGTTAGGAACATGTTGGGGCAAAATTTGCTTCCGTATATTTAGAAATATCCCAATATAGTCATGCTTGACAGTGCCTCAGACAAAGTAAGCACATAAGCTCTGCTCTAAGGAAAGTCAGTTTCTTAATGCTCATCGTGGAAGTTTAACTAAGCCATACCTACAGCACAAATGCATGCACAACCCTAAGACATGTTCGATGATCTGACAATGTTTTAATAACCAAAACTGAGGTATCTCAGATTGAGGATGCATCTATTTTTTTTTTTTTTTTTTTTTTTAAACAGGGTGTTTTTTGCCCCATGCGTTAATGATTACTAGCCTAATTAAGAGATTACAGATGTTTGAAATGTGACTGAGACATTGAAGGCTTTCACACAAAGTGAAATGGACACTGGTGTAGCTCATTACCTTTCCACTGCATGGCTTATGAGGCAGCAGGTTGTCGGTTTGTAATACTGACAACAGTTTTTATTTTTTATGATTATTTTTATAACTTCATATGTTTTGTCTTTAGGTGTTTTATGGGTAGTAGAGGAAATAATCAGCACTGTGTGAAGAAAACATTTGAAAATAAGAGGCTTTGGAACTGTCAAGCCATCCACTGGCACATACAGAGCTGGTTTGTGTTCTGTCCTATTTCCTGCCTGCACCGCCTCCCTGACATTTACCCCCTTCAATTCACTAACCATTAAATCTGATATGGTCACACGACTGAACTTATGCTGGAATTCTTCCTTTCCTGGCTTTCCAGGTGTTATGAGTTTATTGGTTTTTTTTTCCTCGCAGCTATGTTAAAGTTTCTGCTTCCCTCTTTCATTCCCAAAACAAACAGCAGAAGGAGATGTGTGGTCAAGGAACACCATTTCACAGCTGTCTGCCATCAAGAGATGGCTGCACACTGCAAAGCAGGAGGCCCTCCGACACCAGCAGCTAACATTGCAAAGTTTAGATTATAAAGGTGGCAGAAGCACCCTGGGCTGTCTGAGAGCTGCTGCTGCCATAGCATTGTGGCTCCAGCTCTTTGAAACCAGGACTGTGAATCCAGGCCTTAAAGCGTGGATGCAAAGTGCAGTCAATCATTCACTATGGTTTTGCTTTCCAGCGGCAGGCTTGCTGTGCCATGGACTCATACAAAGAGGGTGAAAGAGTCAAGGGCCAGCAACTTATGGCTCATAATCCTGAGGTTTACTTTAAATCTCATGTTTAATTTTCACATTTTGTAGGGTTACTGTTCAAGTGTAAATTTAGCACCCCAGGACCAAGCCCAACTTGAGAGTTTGACAGTTTCTTTAACTTGCAGAGTTCAACAGACCAATGAATTGAGGCGGTTGCACCTGAATGAACTGAGAATTGAGCTTTGAGGTTGAATTGGGAGGTTGATAAGAGAAAGACGTCCAACATCCCTGAGCATGAGGCTACCAAGAACTATGATCTAGTGTCACTACTACTACTACTACTACTACTACTACAGTGCCTATGTATGCACATGTGGAAAGGGTCTGTCTGCCTATTGGGCTAGTTCAGGGCTGTTGATGACTACACTTCTGGTAACAGACAGCTCCCTTTGGCATTTGGTGTCATCTAGACAACTGAATGCACCTTGTGGCTTTTAGCATTCATCCCTGGCTTTGAACTGTCTCCCCCAACTTCATGTGAGCATCACTGTATCACAAAAGCACCCACACATCTGGAGACCATCCCTGGCATCTGGTGAGTATTCTCATTGTAAGGTGGTCACCTCTACCTTCTGGTGGGCATCCACAAACGTTTGTAACAACCTGAGATGTGTGCTGTGCATCGTCAGCTTCTGGTTGGCACTTGTGGCATAGGTCTGCATCTCTGGTGTGCAATGAAGGAACATAAGCAGGTCATCGATGTGAGCCAGTAGTAGGTGAAAATGACAAGTTTTTTTTTTCAGTCCAATTATTTCCCTTTTCCGCACTCTACTCTAGATTTCCATTAATTTCCTTAGCAGTCCATTTAGCTCTTGATCAAGCAATCCTTCTCTAGCACACTGAAACAATAAGTATAGCAATAGGGTAGCATTCAGTGATGACAAATCCCATCAAAGCATAGTGTCCTGGGACAAGTCTTTTAATCGCTTATTATTTGCCCAATAAAGGTACTGTTACTTCAATTTCACCTTTTTTCCTTTAAAATAAAATTCTCCAACTGATAACAGTGTTTTCAAAGCTTAATGAAAGATAACCTTGTTCCCTAATCAAGAGAAAAATTGACCCTGGTGCAGTGCATGCAATCGTTCAGTGTCTAGTACATGGAGGTAGTATTTTCCTCGATCAGGGAAGCAAATGCACAAAAGGTCACACGTTTGCCCACATTACTTTTAGCCCCATGACCTTCAACAGTTCAACTAATGCCTCAACTGTAAAAACAAAAAAAACAAAAATATGCTGTACTGGCTATTCACGATCATTTACTAATAGTGAAGCCTTTTTCTCTTTAAAAGGTCTGTCCCCACAAAGAGAATTTACCTGTCCTAACACTTTTGGCCTTGCTGCCTTATTTGTAGCTAAACAAACGTACTTGTATATTAAGGAACTACAAAACTGAAACAGAATGCAAGGCGAGATCTCAAAGACTTGAAAATGGATACTCCCCGTCTCTTTCCCTATCAGATACGAAGACTAAATTAGTATTCAGATCAGGTTTTTCATTCATGACTTGTGTTGCACTTCGCCAGCAGTCGTCATGAAAAGGACAGTGAATGGTGGGTGCAAATCTATTCTATGCACCTCATTCTGAGATCTGCAAGGCTCCTTACTAAAAGAAGGCTGTCAAGTCACTTCAATCCTGCTTACACCACCACATTTCTAAAGGCACTCTACAGAAACTGCCACCCTGGAGAGTGGTGGATATTTATCCAGGGGTACAGCCCTTTAGAGGTGCACATAGAATTGTTCCCAATATTATCTTTATACCACCAAGGAGGTGGCCCAGAAGTAAGTTGCCACCCAACACGAGTGTTAAAATCACTTTATTACTTAGGAGTATCCAATCACTCATATTTTTCGGTTAACAATTTTCAATTCAAAATCAATACTAAATTATCACAGCTTTGAATGTATGCCCTTCTGAAGGCTGAAACATCAGCTACCCTGTCCAGAGCTAAAACCTGCAGGACTACACTAAAAATATATTCTGTTACAAAGCAATTATTCCTCAGCTAGAGATGACCAACCGTGGTAGAAGCGAGGGTTGATTTTATGCTATGAAGTAACTAGCTGGCACCTCTAAACACAATGTTTTCTGATTATAGGTGAATGAAAACCTAGGTTGACATCTAGGTGGTGCCCCACACTTCTAATCAGCCTGGTGGAAGGGTGGAGTGTTTAAACAGCACTGAACTTCGATCCCGGTAACTGGGCAACTCCTGCAACAGAGATGTTGAAAAGCTTCAAAGTAAAATCTTTGTTTAGCTGAAACTCCCAAACTGAAAGAATTTGGATGGTAAAAAGTGAGAAAATGATCTACTGTTCTGAGAAGTAAAAAATAAACATTCCTGATAATTATAAGTGTATCCCCGTAGTTCCCTTTCAGGGGGATTTCACCCAAAACGTATGAACAGACAAGAGATGTGATTCTGCACCTTCAATGAGACCATCCACTTTCTTGCACCAAAGATTTTAGGCACATTTTAACACCCCCAATTACGTGCACCACAAATAAGACTCGCATCACTAGTTCCTAAATGAGAATCAGTTTTGCCTGCGCAAGATGTAAACCGAAGTCGTAATGAGAGAAATACAAGAATGCAGCACTGTGCTGAATACTGATTTGACAATCATTCATCCTTCTGAATTCCAATGTAATCAATGCTTTCTTCAACAAAAGTTCAATGTTGTACTTTACAGCAAGATGTTAGTGAAAGTACAGTGATTGTTTTACCTTTACTAAAGCCACAAGCCTGCGAGTGTTCGAGCATCTGTCAATGCACCCTCAGTATATGATTGAGTGAACGTCTTGGTATGCCAGGGGTTATGTCTGGTGCATGATCGGCCAAGGTTATCACTTTCGCATATTCTCCACTACTCTGGCACATTTTTAGCTGTATCTGTTCTTTTCTCCTATTTTGAGACATTATCTTCCAACCGGAGATTATATATATATATATCTGTAAAACCTCTAAACCTAGAGTTGAAGGATGTTCTCATCAAAAAATTGGGTGATTCAAGAAGGTCAAAATGAAAATGGGGCTTGAGATGATTAAGATAAAAGTGTGTTCATTTTTTCCTGACCTTTCTCCTTGCGCGTCCGGCTGTCTCCTAAGCAGGCCTTTGCACTGCCGAGAGCCACCAGCCACTTCTGTCGGTCAGCTGCATTTGTTGCCTTGAGGTAGAAATACTGCTCGCCAGGGATTACCAGGTCCACTCGTGTAGTGTCAGTTGAATGTACTAAGGAAAAGAGAAATCACAAGCAATTAGTAATGACCATTTAGACAAAATATAGCAATTGAAATTTATCTTGTGGCTTAAATATTGGTCATTACCAAATTTGTAGGTACTTCTTCCACTAGCATTGAAATCCTTTATGAGATTCAAACCTGTGAAATGGAAGTTACTCACATCTCTGCAGTGGGATATTTATGTATGTATTTATTTGTTGTATGTGGCATTTCCGTGGCGCAAACCTCACCAAAAAGGGAGCAGAGTGTTGTACAGTGTCAAAGATAAGCATAAAATCAACAAGTTATAGGAAAGGTTTCTGGTTTATGGACTGCTGATGCATTGTCATATAGTGTTCTTTAAAGAGGTGAGTTTTCAGCTCTTTCCTAAATTAGAGTAACTTTAAAGAGGCCCCGATTGATACGAGGATGCTGTTACAAATCCTTTGTGCATAGACGGAAAAGGCCTGGTGCCTTGTTTTCACTTTTTTTTACAGTTCTTTGTCTGCATTCTGATGGTGTCCTAGAAGTGGCAGTGTTGAGAACCATTAGAGTAGGAGAACTTGCATGCAATATAAAGTGAGGTGGTGGTCATGATTGTGAGTGCTGTCTGTGATATTGATGAGTTTTTTACCTTTCTGTACAGAAGGAAAACGTTACTACACCCTAAACATCTGTTTGTGGTGTGTTGTGCTGTAGATACATACATTCTACATACTCCAGTAACCTAGCGTTGGGCTCGGACATTTGTAGCAAGTTTTTCATCGAAGAAGCCTTTCAAGTCACAGGATGTACTGTAATTCCTAATGAGCATGGGCTCCGATTCCATGTTCGATTGCTATTTACATAGCAGGTGAAAGTATGTATGAAGTGATGAGTGAACATAGCATGGTGAGACAGGTGCACTGTGCAGTATCAACCAGGTAATAAGAAAAGAGATCAGCAGCAAACAAAGGGAGGAGGGTGTGCACATGCTAATCTACTGCACTGCATGCTATGAACAGATGCTTTCAGGGTTTTCAGTGAGCAGGAGTGGCTGTAGATACACATGCTCTCCATAGACTGTAAAGCAGTACCCTTCAAAAGCAATGGATGATGCAGATGTCTGAAATAAATTCCCTAAGACCGTCTGGCCAATGACAATCCAATGGTGAGTAAAGATGTCTACAGAACAGTATTTGGTAAAAGTATGGGGTGGCTGACCAGATGATCCCTTTGTATATGTCAGCTGGCAAGATATTACCCAATAAACTCATGGCTATCCCTTTCCTATGCGTAGAGTGTAGGGGGGGGGGGGGGGGGGGACAGATAGTTAAACCAATAGTGGGTTTAAATACACTTGATTATCCATCCAGCTGTGCCAGTCTTAGAGATGGGAAGGCCTTTTTGAGGTTTTGCAGAGACTACAAATCCATGGTCAGACTTGTGGAAGGGCTTGGTCATATCAATATAGTACACAAGAGCCTGTTTAAGTTATGAAGACTCTCTCTGCTACAATGTCTGGCTGAGGAAATAAAACTGATCGCTCTATGGTCTCATTGATGTGGAAAGGGGATAGATACTAACTTTCGGAGGAACTTTGCATTAGTTCTTATAGCAACTCTGTCCATGGTAACTTGCATGGTAAGTGCCTACTGCTCAATGATGCGTCTGAGGGAAGTTATAACTACTAGGAAAGCCAGCTTCCACAAAAAGAACTGTAAGAGGCAAGGGTTCAAATGGCAGACCCATGAGCCTGGTGAGGACTACATTAGGGTTCCACAAGCGGGCGGGCGGGCGGTACTCTGGGAGGTATAATTCTATTGAGGCCCTCTAAGAATGCCTGGACTACTAGTATTCTAAACAAGTAAAATGTTCCTCGTTCTGCATGCAGGTGGCAAATGCAGGCATTAGATGTAGGCATATAGAACCATAGGCGAAAATCACTTCTGGCGGTGCAAGAGATAACAAATCATGTACTGGATACTGAGCTTTTGAGGATCCAAATGCAACAGCGAACAAACCTTTTCCACTTTGACTACCTGTGGTAGGCCTGCAGGTTTCACACAGGATAGTCATGCAGTCCTGACGGAGATTCTGTGTCTGGTCAGAGGTTTCTTTGGAGGAGCTGCCTCTATTCCTATCCATATTGTTGTTAACCCTGTAGACACCTCTGGAGCCATAGCAGAGTCCCTTTTGAAGTCGGTATGGCTCACCAGGGAGGCAGAGAAACATGGTCCTGAAGTACACAGGGTCTTTGGGTGAGGGTTTGTATTTTTTCTCCACCTGGGTGCATCACAAATCTGCCCCAGAGCCCATAACTAAGCATGCCCTTGAGCACAGTTTGGAACTGCCCCATCCACTCCGATTTGATGAGCATCTCTAATGTTCCTCGTGGAGGACCTGCATGGCCACCTTATAATGGGTTGCAGTCAGTTGGATTATCTCATAGTAGGCTATAGTGTCATCAGGCAGGGTTGCCCTGACTGGATAGTGGTTCAGATCTGGGTCAACTGGAGGGTGTTGTCAGAGTAGGGGGAAAGGAGGAAGGGTTTGTCAGTGTTGTAGTTGTCACAGGGGTCATCTGTGGGACCTGGATCAAAGAGCTGATCAATGGGGATGCCTGACAGTTCCGACTGAACAGTTCCTGTGGAGAACATGGTCAAGACTGATTTGCATATGACTGGGTCCACACTGGAGTGGCACGGCGAGCACAAAAACTGATGGATTAAACCAGATCAGTGACTGGGGGAAAATGCTTCATTTGTTCTGCATTCCGCCCATCATCTATTCTTTTTGTATTTGTCGCCCTAAGTGGGAATGGTGAGCCCAGACTTTGGTCCTGTGCTTGCTATGCCACCAGATTCAAGCTAGCCTGGCTGAAGAGGGGTGATACCCCGAAACCGGTCCCAAGATGCTTGTTTCTGGTCCAGGGAAGACCTGGCCTAGTAGTTCGGGCTGGACTGTTCGCATGGGGAACAGGGTCAAGACTGATTTGCATATGGCTGGGTCCAACCTGGAATGCCATGGCATGTAAAAGAAACTGATGCATTAAACCCAGATCTGTGACTGGGGGTGAATGTTTGATTTGTTCTGCATTCTGTCCATCATCTGTTCTTTTTGCCTGAATCTGAAAAAGGTGCCTGGGGGCCCCGTAGGTGACTCTAGCAGAGACAGAGTGGGTGGAGCGCTTGAGCATGGTAGTGGAGGTAGAGCCTCTCATTGGTAGGGTGATTCAAGAGGCATTTCTGCCTGGCATTGAGCTGCTCGAGGAGTCCTGAAGGACTGGCTGCTCTAATTCCTTGGATGCAAATGTCGATAGTGCTTTTGACGTCAAGGAGATCTTCCAAAGATTTTGTCTACTGCATTATGGGCACCAATGCCAGTTTTTATGGTGCTTTTACACAGACTTTGTTTGCAGCAGAGACTGTCTAGCACCCTTTGGATGTGTAGGGCACAGCGGCTGAAAAAGATCAACGCTATTGGGTGGGTTCCTCTTATCTGAAGCCTTCTCTCAGTGCCAACCAGAACCCCAAAGTTGGTGGAGGCCCTCGAGGCATCTGTCTTTTGTGCATGAGGTCTGATGCTCGACTGCTGCGGGAGTGATGCTCTAACTCAGTATGCGGCCTCTTGTGAGGCTATGAATGAGTGTGAAAGCAGAGTGTACTTAAAACCCCGGGCAAGGTCTTGGTTCATAAGGCAGGACTCATAGGAAACATTGTCATGGTTCAAACATGGATACACGACATGGCCCTGGGGGCTGTTTTGGTGGGCATCCATTCCATCATCCTTTTACAATTCACATTCTCCGTTCTTTTCGTACAATGAAGCTTGACTGAAGGGAGGTGGGAGATTTTTGGAGCATGGTCATTAAAGGGAGTAGGGCACCAGCGTGCAGGGACAAGATCATTGGACAATGATCTTTGAAATGTGCCTAATGAAGAAAAGAGGGAGTCATCAAATGGGGGATTTAATCTTCTGGTTAATTGGTGCCAAATTCTAACCTCGTGTGTGCAAAAAATGCGTGCAATGCAGTAACAAGTAGGCCAGACATGGAGCCGCAAAGTAAGTCCCTACAGAGGTTACAATACTACAAGTCATCTATTGCACAGGGTGAGTAACAGGGGTGTAATGCAGGCCCCTCCAGTCCCTAGGCAGGTTCACAAAGCTTACACAGAGTTAGGGTGTGCATGGGTGGCTTTCAGGTACAAGGGGTGATTAAGATCACATGTATCAGCACAAGCCATACAAGTGCACAGAGTGAGAAGAAGCTTCCTGCAGAGCTCACAGTAACAGATGTCATGCTGTCACATGGGGTGACAAGGAGGCACCTGCAGAGTTGCAGTAATAGACGTCATACAAAGAACAGAAAATGAGAGGGCCCCACACCTTAGCACAAGTCATGGAGACTCAGTGTGTGAGTGGGGGTCCCTGCCAGTGCTAACAATTCATTCTGGCACATAGGAGTCACCCATAGCGCTTGGAGTAACAAGCTATGCAGGTGGTGAGAGGACATTCACTGTGTCGGCTACGGTAGCACAAAATGAGGGAACGAGGGGAAACTGATTTACCATATGTAGTGCAAATCAAAATGCCATACAGGCTATTTTTAGAATGTTTCTGCGTGTACCTCCGAGTTCAAAACATAAAAGCATGCAAAAAGAAAGCACACAGGAAATTCCACTCAGAAAAAAAGACCCTGGGGCTTTTGCGATTAAACTGGAATGTCGATACTCAAGTCCAGCAACAAAAAGACAAACCTTTCTCAAGAAATACTTCCTCGTTGTGGGCTCAATGCTTCAACCTGCCCATTAAGTGTTAGATACGTCTCCACCAAAAAAAAAAAAAAAAAAAAAACTACCGCTGCCCTTTCGGCACCTGCTTTTGGCAAGCAGACAGCACCTGGCTGGACCATCTCCTTCAGGACTGCGACGGCTGCTTGAGAAGAGTATTTAAAATTCAGTAAATTATAACAACTCACTTTTATATCAGATGAACAAAACAGTATTTGACGCTGGCCAGGCTTTGGCAACTTTCGGAAAAGGCCTGCTACCAAGTTACAGAGGATACACTTCAAAGTATCCAGATACAGACAGCCCAGTGGAGTGTGAGCAAGTGAGATCAATCAAGGGCTGCATCAGCAACCTTACAAAGAAAGGCGCCAGGACTGAACTGTGTAAAGCATGAAACACTGGAAGGAAAGGCGAGCTATGAACAATTTTAAATTCTATAGGGCTATAAAAACAATATGCATTTCAGGCATGTTAAGGCTCTAGTCTAGACCAAGAGGTCATTAAATAAGACTTGTCACCGAAAGTCTGAAACAAAAGATTGTTAAGTAAATACACAAAGCCACGTGTCACAAGAGGTGTGGTGGACTAAATCTAGCAGAGAATTCAAGAGACACAGGGGAGTAATTACATTTTAACTGCAGCACTGCACCGGACAATTAAATAGGCAGATTCGATATGGATGGCATTGGTTATCTGGCCAATATATATTATAATATTATTATTATTATTATTATTATTAACTACCCACCCATCCACCCCTCTCTACATTCACATATTCACTGAAATAAAAACAAAAGTTTTAAGTAAAGTTAAGGTTGACTTCAACACAGCTTACCTTTTAGTTTTAAAAAAAAAACGCTTATTGGTTACAAATTAGAAAAGAAACACTACTGAAATGTGTAAATTATGGCTAGGATCGCAATCCATTAACTCAGACAACAGCCATAATTTTCACACCAAATATAATGCTCATGACCTCACCCTTAGTGAAATAAACACAATTAATGTTGAAATGATGCTTTAGATGAGATTATACATCACTTAACCTTTACCACTTTGACAGAGATGACTATGATTGTTGTATCATTAATAGGTATTATTATGTACTGTTTAAATTCAATTTTTGGTCTTATTTATTGCTATAAACATATTGAGGACATAAGCATCTCATACAGTGTGCGAGTTATTCCTCAGCTATGCCACATTTTCGCCTGGAGATTTCGCCAGCTTTGAGCAGCCAGACTGCCCGGACGAGTGGTTACTCTATCACTCGTGGGAATTCACAAGCATTCAATAATAAAGGCCTAGGTAGAAAAACAATGGATGTCTTTCCTCGAAGTACACAAGTTAAATACCAGAATTGTACTTCTACACAAACTACATATCTGAACCGATCCCAACTGTTCTTTCCCCCAAAGTAGACAAACTCTAGGCAAGAAAACGGTCTCGTGCCACAGCTACTTCTGTTTCCATGTTATTGCTTTATTTGGAATATTAATACAAGATGCTGCTGATGCCATAATCTGCAGACACGAAGTACATATTACTGTTGTAGGATTTAACAAATGATCTTTCTCAACCACTGCTAAAACTCTGCACTGCAAGTAGCAGCCTAGTTTAAAGCATCCTCCTCACAAATCCAGTTTAATACAAATGGCCCTGTTCAATAGAGTGCCATGAAGAGACGATTTTAGTAATGGGTCACATGTGTGAATGGTCAGCAGATGTTAGAAAATAATTTTATAAACATTTCACATTTAGCATGTATTCTTGCAGCCATGACACACATTACTAGTTTGTCAGATCGTTAATCCACATGCTGCTGGTGGAACTGCCTGATCATTTACATTCGGAGGTAAATTATCCTTTACATTCAGAAGTAAAGGGTGGGATCGAAGAGAAGGCCTTCCATTCCAAAGGGAACACATATTTGCCATTTGTAAACTTATGATTCATTTCAAACCTTCAACATTTCTTTTGGCTGTGAAGACAGTTGGGTGGAAGAAACAAATGTATTGCTTTACCATCAGAACAAACTTTATTACAGCATGCTAGACAAACACGGTAGACCTGGACTGAAACATAACCAGCATTTATTTTGTATGACAAATTCAGATGCGAAAAGGGACAGAGAAAAGGTAGAGCCGCAGAGCTGCAGGATGATTTGGAGAGAGTCAGCATGCATGCTTGATGAGAATTCAGAGACAGTTCAGAACAAGAGATGATGACACCAGCACTACTGGCTCAACATGCTGAGGTGGAGACTCAGGCCTTCGAGAGGACCATAAGCCATCACAATTAGCACTGAAAATTCAGCACACAAATGGAGAGGATTCAGACAGGGAAACCCAGAGAAAAACAGCAGAACCCACAGCACTAAGCCAATACTCCAGCATAAGCAAAACAAATCGGAGTAAAAGCACTACAAAAAGAACCATGAATAGCAAAGTTAGTTCAGCACAGGTATGGTGGTAAAGTCAGGGCACCAAGGAGGATGAAAGTCTTAAGACTACAATGGAACCAAAAAGGACAGTTCGGACTGAGTGCAGCTCTTGGATGGAAAACATGCAGAGCTATCATTCGCAGGAATGAGAACCTCCGACTACCACAACCATTCTTAGTACAGGTGGTCCTTTGGAAAGCATTTCAGGTTGCTGTCGAGCAAAAACAAATATTGATAGGAGGGGTGCACTTATAGCACACTTCTTCCTAACCTAAAGGCAACTTGACTGTTAACATTATAAAAAAAAAAAAGTCTGCAATCTGAAAGTCTGGTTAGCACAGATATGATGGTGAAGACAGGACCAGAGAGAGGAAGACAAGAGTCTCAAGACTGCAAAGGGACCAACCATGGATACTGAACCTTGAGTGCAGAGAGATGAAAGCTATGGGATGGAAAAAATCAGAGCCCAAGAACTTTACCAGGACCAGCCTGAACACTACAGATTCAGCACAAAAAGGACAGTGCAGAGAGAGGGACAAGAGAGAAGTAGTAAACTGGGGCTCACGACTAAAACAACTAGTGATAGTAGAGGTTAATTAGGAAAAAAGTGAGATTTTAGTCGGAAAATGGGTTTGTAGTGGACCAAAAAGAGGTTTATATATGAGAAGAACTCCTATAGTAACTCACTCCCCACAGATACCTGGCAACACCCCTATTATTAAAAGTATGACCTGGACTTATGTAAATAAGGTTCCCACAAATTGATGCCATGGAAGTTAGATTTGGGTGGGAGGGCTCACGATATAGTTATCGCTTGTCACTTAATGGGGGACGATTTATTCTGGTTAATACATGTATGTCTAGGAGTAAGCAAACAACGCGCTACATTGTTGCTTTTTGACTTCAGAACACTGAACCCTACGAAAAAGTTACTTTATATAAAAGGTAAGAAAAATAAAACGTAATGCGTTCTTGTGAAATTTTAACCTAGAAACTATTACAGAAATCATGCTGCGGCTTCTCTATTTTCAGTATAAATATTTGGCTAGGGGAAAAGAAAGGTTTGTTGTATTGGCCTGGGGAAATGAGCATTCAATATAATTGTTGTATACAAATACATTCTGTGACTTTTACTTTTTGTAAAAGAAATCCAGACTCCCATTTATTTTGTTTATATTCCTTTCTTTATTTGCAAAGGTTTTTGTTAACTGTACACATAAAGGATACCTGGTAGTTTTAGTATTGCATTTTCAGTCCAAACAGGAAGAATGTGGGACAAGAGGAAGAGAGCAGAGCTCACTGTATCAGTCCCATTATTAGTACGGCATAAGGATAACAGGGCAGACAGAGAAAGGCTGGAGCAGCAGAATTTACATACTTTTGAGGCTAAAGTTAAAGGTAGTTCCACTGACCTTTAATTTCACAGACGGCCATCTTGATGCTGCCTTTGCTGCCTTTGCCCACATCCTCCTGTGAATCATAGTACGACAGAATGCCACTATCCAGCACAAAGTAGCGTGGCTGCCACCCTAGAGAAGACCAGAAAAATGACTGTAAAAACTGCTGGCAGTAAGATTTAATTCCATTACTTTATTTGCATCTTATTACAGCCATGCTCCTGATGTGCTGTGACTGCAATCAGTGTCTCAATACATGGGTTTGTGTTCAAACCCAGCAACCACGTTAGGGTGGTCACCCCCACTTCACATCATTACAGATACAGTTTCCAGTTCTGGGCGTTTGTGTGACAACCTAATGTTTTCTGGGTGTTGTAGTTTTGGTTTGCCTCTACTGATCTAATTAGACCAACACAAAAGATAGCAAATATTTCTAAGTTGAAAGCCTAGGACTGGAAACAGAGTAATTGATGACATGGAGCATGGCGTCCACACTAGACCACGCACACATCAGTCCAAAGAATTTATCAAGGCACAGCTGCCCGTTCCATCATGGTGTCTGTGCGCAGCAGAAGTCAAGACCTATAATGGGACATTTGCAATGTAGAACAGAAACCACCTAGTTGTCCGCAAGTACTGTTCTTAGCACAGTGGCCTCCTGTCCTATCATCACAGGCATAGATCTCCATGGGAGATACATTTGAGGACAGATATAAATAATGCACCTTGTTTGGATTCTCAGATATTAACCATTCTTAAATGGTTGCTGTACATGCCTTCTTAATGAAGCATTCACCATTTCTAACATTGCAGTTCCACATACTTTTTTTTTTTTTTTTTTAATTTCCCATTTAGGAATGTTTTTTTTTTCCTAAAGCGCTCTGTGGGATTCATTGATGAGGCAACCAATGCACAAAAGTCAGCACTAAAGAAGGACTATAAAGCCTAAACAGTATACAAAACATTATTTTGAAAAACTACCTCAGAAGAGGGTTTATGCAAGTTAAAGCAAGCCAGAATAAAAGCAGTTAGTGTCTGTAAATAAACAAATATCATAATGTTTGTTTTGTCCACTCTTCATTTCTTTGTGGTGAATACAGTTTATTCCCCTAATCTTGAACTTGTGGGTGGAGCCAAAACCCCAACCACTGCGAATACTGAATTGGTCAAGGGCAGCAGTCCAAACCTCACCATCCTGAACTTGGAGATATAGTCCAATCCTCACCACAAATAATCATGTAGGAGGTAGGGCAGCCCAGACTACAACATTCTGAATCCTGAACCTGATAGAGAAGTGAAAGACATCAATACTTCCTGGAGTTGCCCCTTCTGGAACAGACTTTTGGGTTAATATAACTTTCCAGAAATATCCCTCTGTTCCTTTTTTCGCCTGCTGTGGAAGAAGTTTACTTTGTCTGGATCTGCACTGCCGCACGGCACCAGAGTATTGGAACCAAAACCAGGAATGCCCAAGAAGGCACACCATATTAGAAACTG